>NC_054080.1:12410520-13125125 GCF_017639655.2 Falco naumanni | reverse complement strand
AAGGTCACTAGCTGTGTCTGTATGACTACACCATGGTCTCAGTTAGAAAGATTAGTTAGGTTTGACACCATTTTTGGTGCATTTGTTGGATGCTGAATACACTTAGCATGTGTGGTTTTCTGCCATGACTTACAGAATAGGAACTGGTAGATACTGAGAGCAATAGGTGTCTCTGCAAAATCCTTTCTGTGGTGGCTAATTTGTGGGTGGTGTTTTGTATGTCTGACCTGACTGGGGGGAGAAAACTGCAGTAGCCTTAGTCCAGAATTTTTAAATGGGATTAAATTCTTGGCCATTTACCATTTTCTCCCCTTTCGTTTAGTTTTCTTTGCACCAAAGAATAGAAACCTATGGGAAGTTGATCTAACCTTGATAAACGTGGTAGTTACAGAAGTAAAATTGGATGAACTGATCAAACTTTACACAGCAATTCAGTATATTTACCTACAGCAAATCTGTCAAAAAAAAAAAAAAAACCAACAACAAAAAAAACCCAAATATGTATGGTTAAAATAAATCAAGGATAAGGATGTCATAATGTTTAAGTTATTTTTCTTAAGACAGAAGAAAAGTTCATGTGATCACCAAACTGTAAAACAATAGTTGCTGAGGAAATAAATGTATCCTAAATTCCAGCAAGTAATTCCATGAGTACTTTTCTGTGAGGGGTTGGTTTTGTTGTTTTTCTATTTTTTCTGGTGTGTAGGGAAAACAAAAGAACTACAGAAAAAAAATCCGTTAACACTATTCCAGTCCTCTGTAAGCGACCATCTTTCCCTGCAAATGTGTACAGTCTGTGCATTAGCCTCCTTGCTGTTACTCAGTTTGTGTAAATTCTAATTTGTGTGGTCAAGTGAATTGTTTTGTTCTTCTGGACCAAATTCCAGTGTGCCCTTTGAAATTTCTCTGCAAATCTGTTGTGGATCGTCACGCAAGCAAGTTGGGCTGTGCAAAATCACAGGCTGGTTTTTGCAGCAGCCGAGGGGCTTGGGTGTTGACTGCATGTCCAGTTCTTTTGTTACTCTCAACACTTTTTTTTTTTTTTTCCTTCCTACTAGGAGCAAATGCCAGCATGACTAGGGTCTGAGGAAGTGCTTCTGTGTTCCTACCACGGGTTTGCGGGTGCAGAGGAAGGGTGCAAAGGACAGCAGGGATATTTTGAGCTACTATGGATATCCCCACTGATTTGGTGCCGTCCTCCATGATGTCCCAACCTGAGGTAATTGAGGTGAGCAGACCACAATGAAACGGGCAACTAAACTGACTGAACCTCTTTCCTATTTCCCCATTGAATCCTAGCTTTTTCTCCTGTCTCACTTCTGAGTCACAGAGGGAATTTTAGCTGAAATATTGTATTAGACAGTCATCACTTGCTAAAAATGTTGTCCTATTTTGACACATGACATTATTTTACTATTTGTTTAAGAAAATATATGGCAAAATACAGTCCTCATTGACTCCATGTAGGTGATCCCTGTACTATGGTTCATTTTTTACTGTGCCTAGTGAATACAGAATAGAAGAAGGTCATACTGTGGTTCAGTTGAAATAATGCCACAGGAAATTTCTGTTTCAGTGTTCTTATCAGGAAAGCTAAAGTTTTAAGCCGAAAGCAGTAATAAAATTAATAATGTATTACAATTACTAACACACTAATCTTGCTATCATGAATCAAAGTGTGTGTTTCAGGCTTGATATTTATAAATACTAAAGTGATTTCTTCAGCTAAACGTACTGAACACCAAGTACTTGTGTCTTTCTGGTGAAGTAAGTATTACAAACAGAAAGAGCTGTTAATAACAATCAAGATTTCATCTCAGAAAAGCATTTTTCAAAATCCCTTTGACTTCATAGAGATCCAAGTGTCTGTTACATCCTTAACAGTTCTAAGTTGTACATTTTACTGTAGAAGGCACCACAATTGCTTAAGGCAGATGTCAGATAACAGGAGATTTTATGTTTACTTTGCTTTTGTTTGTTGGCTGGAGGTTCTTTGGCTCAGGAGACTATACCTCTTAGCAGTCTGCACTAAGAAGTGCAGTAGTTCAGAAATCTCTCGACCCTGTGAATTTACAAAGACCATGTCCACTAGTAGGTGGTGATGTGAAGTGAGCTGAACCCAAAATCCTCTCTGGAGAAACTTCTTTGTCCTCCTCACTCTCCTGTGTTTCATATGGAGAACTAGTATATTTTAGAAGTATGTTTGTTGCTTTCCAAGTCTCTGTCCCTTTTAGGGTCAGGAGAAGGATTTTGGGTCTTTACAGTAGAACAGAATACCTAGTTGGAGGTGGATGCTGTATGCTTGTAGCCCAGGCTGTCTAGCTGCTTTCTCCCTTTCTGGGGAGAAAGACTCCTGCACGGGATCTCCTCACGTGCCCTGAAAGGCACTTGAACCCCCTGCCTCCATAGGTTGTCTCTTCAGACCCTTCTTTATATATGAGAAATTTGTGTATCTAAGGATTGCTGGTAAGGATAAATGCCTTTTTGAAGAGAAAATAAGTCAACTGTGGTGCAAGAATGAGTGGAAGAAAAGCTATCACTTGTAAAGGACTTGATCAGCACAGTCACCACTCGGTTGTACTTATGGTTCAATAAATACATGTGTCCTGTGACTGCAGGGAGTTTCTGCTGATTAAATCCTGCCATGGACTTGCATCACTAGACCCAAGGTCAGAGATAAATGGATGATTCTGGTCATTGACTTGTAATCTGAACAGCTGCCCTTCCACGCATGTGTTTTAGAGACTATGCATCAATAACGTTTGACTTAGGAGCTGAAAAGAAGTAGCAACAGGAAGAAAAGACTTGTATCTCAGTGTGGGAGATTGTCCCACAATGCCATTCTCTCAAGGTCATGCATAAAAATGGACTTTCATCGTTAGATGGAGGTATTGAAGTAAAGCACTTTTTAGACTGGGACTGCATGAGCTTGCCTTTCCCATTTGTGGTAGCATACAAATGAATTTTGGGTATAGTTTATAAAACTGTATTCATTAAAACACCTTTTTTTTTTTTTTCCTGGGGTGCATTGTTTTGCCTTTTAAAACAGAGCAGATGCTACAGTGTGCTGCAGAAGACATTTAGAGACTAATGTTTCAGGGAAGGATTTTATTTTTTTTAACTTGGAAGTAGCCTTGCATGCCTTTTGCATGAGCTAGATGGCATCTCAGAAGAAGTGTTTTGCTACTTTAAACTTTCTTTATCTTTAATCTTTTTTTAAGTTTTCTCTTAAAACTTTCTTTTGGCATTGCCAGGATAATTGGTTTCCTTCACATTTGATCAATTTAATCTTAGAAGTAAATATTATCTATTTTGTATACACATGTACATATATCTACGTGTGTATATGCATATCAGTAATAAATATTCCTCTGCCTACCATAAGTCCTTTAACTGCACAGGTCAAAAAGGAATAGACTCTTATTGGCCATAAAGGAGAATCCCAGATACCTCAGCAGGCTCTTTTGCAATCTGAAGCCCACCATGACAGGTTTTCACTTGGGCTTCAATCCTACAGATGTATGTGGTGGCACCACAATAAGTTCCTGCTAATTTAATTGCAAATGGTATCTTACTCAAGCTTTGCCTTCTGAGTCAGGTAACAAAAGATTCACATCTTGAGAAAGTTTTTTAAAGTCCCTTCTGGATACCAGGTGTGAAATTGTTACTGTTTTAAAATATTCTTATTGCTAGCATGCCACTATAGAAACTGCTTTTGGTGCTTTCTGCAACCCTCTACTGAAGCAACACATTGTCCATAGTCATGTCTCTTTGTACCCTCCCTACATACTGACCTGTCTGAAGCTCTTTGCTCCCGTCTTCTTCCCCCCCCCCCCCCCCCCCCCCCAGCATCCTGTTAACAGGCATAAGCTGTGATTAAGAGCACAGAATTAAGGCATCTTGGTCATGTTTAAATGTGAAGGATAAATAAAGTTTCAGGGTAGTTTAGCTATCCATAGCTGAAATCTGGAATAGAAAAAAAAATTCTGGGACACCATCCACAATATGTCAAAGAAGTCAATGAAATGAAAACCTTCAAGAATATGCTTTGAGTTTTTGGCAACAAGCTTTTATTGTAAGGCAGAGTCTAGTGGTTTCAGAACGGGTAAGTCATTCTGCTCTTAAAGAGAGAGAAACAAAATGTAACAAAACTTCTTGACTTTTAAGTTGGGGATATTTTGTGGTACATATGACTTCATACCTCAGCTATGTGTAAGCAAAATTATGTCACTAGAAACCTGATTAGTCTGATAATGCAGTAAGTGGAAAGTTAAATAATTCTGTGAGAAGCATTTAGCATCCCAGAGGGCTTTGCTGTTTGCAAAAAGGAAACATGACAAGTGATGATCTAAACTGATTAATGTACTCTGTAAAGTGATTAGTATCTTCTCTCTTTGTGAATGGCATGAGATGAATTCTGCACTAAAACCTTTGAAGAAGAAATTATTTGAGCTCCAGTTGCTTAATGAACCAGGGACTTCCAACAGTGCTTTAGAAATGCTTAAAACAAGAAAACAACAAAAATTCATCATTTTCTCTTTGCTTTTGCCAGCAGTGGATCCTACCAGCCAAATACTAGAAGTAAATGAATACATTGAAATAACTGCTTTGCAGCTGTTTCTAAGAGAAATCCAGAGCAGTTTCCATTATAGTGGCCTCTCATTGCTATGTGGTTACCAGAGCCAAAAACCACTTCTGCTCTGGGCCACTGAATGCTTACCTATTTTTCCCTTCTTTTTGTTTGAATTGGAGTGGAAGAGATTTAAACTACCCTTACCACAGGATGGTTATTCTCAGTAGCTTTTTTTCCCTCTTTGTAATGATGCTTGAGAACAAGTTTTTATGGAGTCACCCCTTTACCTAACAAAGGCCAACACGATTTGCATTTTGGATTTGGTGCCCAATTCTGCATCAACAAATGGGCGATTTTTTTTTTTCTCCCCTTCTAGGTGAGTAAACAAATTAACCTTTCTACCAAAACAAACCTGTGGTGGTGGTGAACAAGGTAAACGAGAACAAAAGGAAATGGTGAGACTGGAAGTAGTCATTTGTGATCAGAGCTATATCCATCCAGTTACAGGCATCATAGGGAATGGGCTTTTTTAATCTTACACTAGAGGAGATTACCAGGAGTTCAAAAGAGATCTCTGTTTTGTTCGAAGTAGACCAATACTGCCTTATAGGCAGCTGCTCAGTACTGTATGAACAAGTTACTGGTAGAGAACCCATTGCTGCCAGAGCTCTGAGAAATATCTTTCTATATTCTGTTTATATGTTTCACAAAACAGTGCATCAAAGCAAAAGAAACACAAACTGTCTAATGTATATTTCAAGAAAAAATTATTTGCCATGGTAAACACAGAATAGTCATCTTATTTCCATTTGGAAATTTCCAGTCCAAAATGAAATTTACTGTGCTCATTAACATAATTTTGAATAAGCATTTTGTTTGTAGGCTAAGCTCTCCCAAGTGCTCACACTGCTGGTTTGCTTCACAAGGAGTAATGGAAGCTGTGCCCTGGAGGTGCAAGTAGCCCCAGTAACCTACAGCATTTTGTCCGCATAAAAGGCCAGTCTTTCAGCCGCTATAGCCAAGAATTAATTCCCAGCTTGGCTTACTGAGCACCAAACTGGACCCAAAGGATGCATGAAAGTTCACTTCCGTGTTAGAGGTGCAGATCTTTTTTCCCCTCCCATTTCTTCCACTCCTGTGGCTTCTAAAGTGACACAGATAGGGGACTGTGTGCTGCACCCCTCTCCAGAAAGTTCCTCCTGGGACTGGGGTCTTTGGGAAAGGTCTGTCCTGTGCTGCACTTGTCCTGCACAGCAGCCTTCAAGGGGTTTGCAGCAGGTCAGATGCCTGGCTGTGATGTTGAGAGTGAGGCAGGTAGGCATCGGGAGTGTGAGCTGGGCAAGATGGTGGAGAAGCCTAGTCTGCATCATGACACAAACTTCTTTTGAAGATGTAAGAGGTGGAGTATTTCAGTCACTAAATTAAGCGATGGACTATAATTGTCTTCCTCTATCTCCCACAAAGCTGGGAAATGTTGAGTCTACAGCTGTGTTTGGCTACTGCTTGTGAAGCTCAGCCTGTCATGAAAGCTCTCTCAGAAGAAAACAAAGCTTGCAGGGCTTTGTAGAAGCCCTTTCTATACTCTGTATGGGACATTTAGGCTCAACTACCTGATTTGGGTTCAACATGCCCTATCATGTCTCTCCTAGCAGCAAAGCAAATTAGCTATTTTTGCAATACCTCCACGTTGCAGTGGTGGCCTCCCTCCAAGATGAGCTTGAATGGTGGAGATGGGGTGACAGAGAAGTGCTGTTTGGGAATAAAAAAATCTAATATTCAAAGTGTTTAAGCCATGCTAGCAAAGTAAGTGGGATGTGATGATGTAGAACTATGCTCCAATTCAAACATTTGCTCCTCAACTAGAAAATGTTCATTAGAACATGTAGGTAGTGCTGGCGAGCGATGCAGCTCACCTGAAAATGTGGAAAAGGAGGAACAACACAGCAGTGTCTGAATTATTGGGTAGGTTGCTGGAGGGATGAGTTCACTGTTTTTCATTGGATATTTTTCCCAACTCTTCTAGCTTTCTAATTTCTTGAAACTCCTTTTGCTTGCAGAATTCTGCAGTGAAAGAGACTTCACGTGCATGTGCTTGTGCATGCATGCTTCCTTTCTGTAGCAGTACCAAGTGCTGCCTCTGTGGGTTCAACTTCTTGTAATCTGCAATGCTGTTGGGCCAGCTCAGTGTTGCTCCTGACCGTCACTACTCTTCAATAATGCTCTTGTGTTTGAATAGCAAATTTCATGGCTCCTGATTTATCTGTCCTGAAAAGCTGTAAGCTGAGTCGAGGTATTTCAGACTTGATAGTTACCCTGGCATCTTCCAGAAGAAAGGTATTTTTGGAGTTTGCTGGATTTCCTGCTTTCACTCATGCCTTTTTTTTTTTTTTTTTTTAGCCCATGGAAACTATTTTTGAACTTGCTTTTGTAGTAGTCAACAGTGAATAAGCAGTAGAGAAGGTCAACACCCTCCCTGATTTTATAGTCAGTCTGTGGAGGTCTTAATCATAGTTTCCAACAGGATCTGTGTCACTTGTGAATTATACCTTTCAGTAGTAAAATTGCTTCTTTTTCCAGTATTGCTGGTGTCTGGATCTCTTTGGTACACTGAGCGGCTAGATAGGTTGAGGTTACTCTTTCCAGGTATAAGACACTGAACTGAGAAGTTCTGTTTCTAGTAGTTGGGACACTTGTTAGATCTGAGACTCCATAGTAATACAGTTTACAACAAAAGCATCCTAAAAATGATTTAATACGGTAGCTATTGCCACGCTGTCCCTAAGCTTTATCATGTCACAGCAGAGTTAAAGGGATCCCTTATTGTACAAGTTTTTTATTAAGTGTTGAACAATTACTTCGGAAGATGCAATTCTGAAAAGAATATGTGAGAAGCTGTTGTGTCTTGGTGGTAGGGTTTCATACTTTCATTGTGCAGAGGATATTGTATCTGTACATAGGCATAGTAGGCATAAGGCTATAATTAATCAGGACCCTTGCCTTGAGACTTTCTGATTTCTTAATTTTTTTTTTATTTTACTTAAACTTTGGGTAAATGCCTCCTCAACTTTTACTTTAAAGTAAACACTGTCTTTTCCCCTTTGTTTTTAAACTTATTCTTTTTCTTTCTGCAGTTTGAACAATAGTTTGTGTTTTTCATTAGATAATAGAGAAATTTTTTGTTGCAACTCGGAATTTTTTTCTCATCTGTTACAACTTTATTTTCATAAAACCCATGGTTTTGCAGCTGTGGGTTAAGAAAGTATTTATGTATTGAGTCAGTTATTCCTATACTTACTTGCTTATGCTTATGTTAAAATATTCTTAATTGATACTCTTATTTGGGGATTTTGAAGTTGGTGCTTCCCCAGAGTTTTTCAGCTCTAGCCTTCCTGGTATATTGGTAAACTTCAGAGTATTTATGTAAACTGAAGGCAGTGTTACTGCTTTTCCAGTCACTGCAGCGCTAAATGTAAGGGTGTAAGACACCTCTGCTGTTTTGGAGTCCTAGTCCATCATTCCTAATTTTGCATTTCCCCTGAAATGCTTTCTGGATTTCTGGCAGCACTAAGAATGCTAAATATTATTTTTAGGATCCAATACTAGCTACCTCAGAATTAAAATATCATCCTGTACAGAATGAGTCTCCTCAGAGTCCTGCAAACTTGAAGGAAACTGCATGCAAGTTGCATGACTTCTCAAAATTGTGGTCGCTGACTTGTACTTGGCATTTCATTGTGTACAAAATTATAATCTCCCTCAGATTTCCTTGCCAAATAAATTGCTTTTCATCTCCTGTTTGCATTCTGGGTAAGAAAACAGCAGCATGTCAAGGTTAGTTCAGTAAAGGGAGAGGTAAAAAAAAAAAAGAGGAGCAGACTGTGTTCAGAGAGCTTAGGGTCAAAATATTTTTAAGAATTTTCTTGGTTATGGAATAAGTTTTGTGGTTTCCAAGTTTTAAAAGCTCTGTAGAAGTGAGACCTTAGTATTCTAAGAATGTTCAGTTCTGTTTCTCTCGGTAAGAAATAAATACACTTGTGCATGCTGGGGTGGAGGTGGGGTGTGAGTGTCCTCTTTTCCTTTTCTGTTTTTTGTTAGGTGGACTGAGGAACTCAGCAAACACTTGGATTGTAGTGGGGTTTGTAAACTGATCATTTGCCCCTCAGGCACCTTGTGCTAACTAAATGCTTCGTTTAGATGGTATCAATCAGCAGTGTTTGAAAACTTGGTGGTGTTTGTTTTCCACCCTAAGCATCTCTCCAGGCACAGACCTCACCAGGTGGGCTGTCACTCACCTCTTAGCTGGCAGGATTCAGAGATTCCCCTCTCGCCTTCCCACTCCAGGCAGCCAGTACCTTCTCCATTCTGATCCTTTCCCAAGAGGGAAGAGGTGGGTAAGGGCCTGCTCACTTAAGAACATCCCACAGGCAAGCTGCTCCATGTCTTGGATCCAGATCCTCACCCCACTCTTTGAGCTGTGATGGAGAAGTGGGACAGCAGCAAGACAAATCAAACACAAAACACTGTAAAGATGTTTGCATGGGTTTTTATTCCCAGTCTCCCCACTGCCACCCCAGTGGCTTGGTTCCATACCACCAAAGGAGAGGAACCAAGAGGATGAGTATAGCATGTAGCGGCTGGAAAGGCCAGTGCCAAGGTGATGTCTGGTCACAGGATGACTTGGTTTTGACTATAGAAGCAGAGCAAGGTTTATTTATTAAGTCCTGGTGCCAAATTTCCTGGTCTGTGTGTACTATGTTGTGGTTATAACTACGTCATACCAATATTAAGAGATTTAACTCCATGTGCTCAGGACTTTCTTGTTCTTTTGTTTGGGACAACTGTGTCTTGAGTATTAAATCAACCTCACGTAGTTAGAGGAGGCTTTGTGTTTAGCCTGCTATTACTCCATTTTGCTTTATCTGTCTTGTTGCTTTATAATCCAGACCTTTCTTTTCTCTACAGGGATGTGTCCTAGAGGTTCAGTTAACATGGGCAATTTGCAGCTCAGTTTGTTTTAAACTTCTGTTGAGATATTCTAAATGGATGAGGTAAATCTCAGGGCATTGCACATCTGGCTTACCCAGGCAATGAAACACACTGAGTGAAACTTCAGGAAATTAAAATATAAACTTCCCTGCCCCTTTTCCTGCAGGGGCAGGAGAGGGGATGAGTCTGCCTGCTTGGATTGCTGTTATGGTATGTTAACACTTTCGGTACTCGGAGATATGTTGTGTTTCTCTCCCGCTTGAGCCTTTCCAGTCAGAGAGCAGCATCATAGGTAAATGCAATACCTTGGGATTTGTACATTCGTGACCTGGGAGATCAAAACCTTCCTGTAAGATATATGCTGGCATCTGAGAAAGCTGGTCATCTGAAATTCCCCTGTTAGAACTTCTGTCAGCAAACTATCTCTTCTGCTCTTCTTTCCCTTGGGACTGAAAAGATTGTTTTTAAAAGAGTTCCCAGGTTTTAAATTGGCACACCCTAAAACCAAAACTTCTCCAAGATCCCTTATGCAAACAGAGCATTTTGTTCCTGTGTCTTCAAAATGAGAAGCAGTGACCTTCATGCTATTCCTCCAAGATTGCTGCAGTGCTGTCGTGCTTTTAAATAGAACAAGTCTAACTGTAGTGTTTTACATATTCATGTGTGTTGCATACGTTCAGCCCCGGCTTGGCATTTTGTGAGGAAGACAAGATATTTTTTATCATATCTTATTTCATATTTCATGTGAAAAGGCTGGGGAGAATATTACAAAATAAGGGAATAATTCACATTCTAAACCCACTTGCAAAACAAAGCCACACAATCACCCTTTTTTTTTATGTGTATCTACCACAGTTTAAGTTTCTGAATTAAAAATATGTTGTCAGGTGTAGCTGGCCTCTGCCTACAGGAGCAACTGTGGAGCAGGAATAGTTACATATGGGCAGCAGCCATCTGAAAGGAATTTAGATGGACAAATATATAGACAAAGAGAGAATTTAGTCAGGAATGCAAAAGTCCCCACTAGATCCTGGAGTCCTGACCTTCTCCATAATTCAGACTGCAAGACTGCATCCAGGTATTCCTACAGAGAGCAAAGAAACCAGGGCATTCACATAATTAATGCAGATGTTGGCAAGCTTTTATAAGGGCCACTAATTCATTCGTATGACTTCCTCTCTCCCTCAAGGGTTCCTATACTTGACCTGTTATTACCACGTGGTCTTTAAACAAAGAATTAAAGCCAGATGTCTTGTAGCTAGGTTCCCCTTTAAGTATCCTTTATAAATTGTTTTTTCTGTACAACAGAAAGATCTTACATGAGAACTTTTTAAAATTCTTAAATAATTAAGGCCGAAAGGTTTCTAACCTGAGAGTTGATGTATCCTAGAGGAACAATAAAAGTTTTATAGTCACTGTGCTGAGAAATACTGTTTACTCTAGCTTTTTATTATCCTGGGTCTGCAAATGTTTCTGATCAGTGTTTGTGTTGGAGGTAAAATCATTCTAAAAAAGACCTTTTTCTCTAACATAAGTCTAAATGTCATGTAATGCACTTTGGATATAGGTGGAAAGTTTTGTATATTGCTTTATTGAAATTAGCTTAATTGTGTTGACAAACAGATGGAAATAAAATGAAACAGAAACAGCTCTGGGTAATTCTAAGGAAATCTTTATCAGATACTATTTTCACTCAAGTCCAGTTACTAATTCTGTTTCCCATTTCGGTACATCTTGGTTTCAACATGAAGGTCAGGTTAGTTGTAGCATTTCCTGCAGAACGGCTGGAGCTGTCCAAAACATAGGTTTTTGTTTGCATGCTTTAATGGGAAGAAATTCTCATCCTTTCTTCTTGTTGTTCTGCTCTTTGATTGGTCTTATTACCTGGTTTCTTGCTAAAATTGGTTGCCTTCTTGTAAAAATTCAAATTTAGTAGAGTTTCACAGCCATAAAAGTAGGGTGTCAGAGCCAAGTCTCCTGGGTCTCTTTAGAAAGAGACTTTTTTGACATTATTTTCTTGGTTTGGGGCTTTTTTAATTATTATTATTACAACTTTGTTGTTAAGCTGTGCCAAACAGGGAACCAGGATGTCATTCAGAGGGTTTCTTTTTCTAAGTTTTGCCTTTTGGGAATTGCACCTTGAGTAACTGATTATAAGTGAGGAAGGAAGCTCATTAAGCATTTTCTTGTTAGCTAACAGCTTTATGCAAAACTTCCACATCGTGGTGGAGTGTAAGGCTTGTATTTGCACCTGTAGCTGTGCTCAGCTGAGTACTCTGCGAGGAAAATAGTGTATTCCCTAACATAGCCGTAACAATACTTAATGCAAGAAATAAGGCTTGATGCTTTTAACACTGGTTAAGTTGAATACTGTTTTTCTGATTTCTTGCTTTGCTCCTATTTCAAATTGGTGTAAGCCAGTTTAGATGAGTTATATTTCTAACCCTGATTTGAAATTTGGCTGATGAAAAAAGAAGAATGCTTGCAGAAATACACTGATATGCTTCTGTTGTTTGTAAATGCACTGCATGTTTTATGGACATGGCTCCCAGCCCTGGCAATTCTGTCTTAGAGCATATTGATGATCTTAGTCGAGGGTATTCTTCCCAGTTTTTAAGACAGAACAACAAGGAATGCCCCTGATGGAGATGTGAATGAATCAAAACCTCCTAGGATATGTAATCCACTTCTTCTCCTCTTTGAGAAGCACTTCTTTTAACACCACTCCAGCCAAACAACAGTTTTATGCACTGATAATGTAAATAAGGTGCCCTGTAACAACGTTAACTTTTCCTACAAATTGCATGCCCTTCTTTTTAAGCGAATTTTCAGCAGGTCTGCTTAGCCAGAAGCTCATTTGCAATGCAATTTACAACTACGTCAGAAATCATGCTAGCTCCCAGAGCAGATGGAACCATTTCTGGATGTTTCTAATCTGGTTGCTGTTACTGGACTCCTCAGAGCAATTGTTTGCGAGTTGTGGAATGTCATTTGGTCTGAACAAATGAATTTGTTCTGAAGTGTGTTCCCTTCCTGTCCCCCTCCCTGCTCTCTGCGCGTGTCTTGTCCATGGAAGCAATCATATGTTTTCAGTTCTGATGTCATTCTTTTTTTTTTCTCTGTTGGTTTTTTCCTCCCCTCTCTTCTTTCAGTCCACAGCCATGAGCGAACCACAGTGTTACTACAATGAAACCATTGCCTTCTTTTATAACCGAAGTGGAAAATATCTAGCCACGGAATGGAACACTGTCAGCAAACTTGTAATGGGACTGGGGATTACCGTCTGCATCTTCATAATGCTGGCCAATCTCTTGGTTATGGTGGCTATTTACGTCAACCGCCGATTCCACTTTCCTATTTATTACTTAATGGCCAACTTAGCTGCTGCGGACTTCTTTGCAGGGCTGGCCTACTTTTACTTAATGTTCAACACAGGACCCAACACTAGAAGACTGACTGTAAGCACCTGGCTTCTCCGTCAGGGTCTCATTGACACTAGCCTGACAGCTTCTGTAGCCAATTTGTTGGCCATCGCTATTGAGCGGCACATAACGGTTTTCCGAATGCAGCTACATACTCGGATGAGCAACCGGCGAGTCGTGGTCGTAATTGTTGTAATCTGGACTATGGCCATCGTCATGGGCGCCATACCAAGTGTTGGATGGAACTGCATTTGTGACATCACTCACTGCTCCAACATGGCACCACTCTATAGTGACTCCTACCTGGTCTTCTGGGCTATTTTCAACCTGGTCACTTTTGTGGTCATGGTAGTCCTATATGCTCATATCTTTGGGTATGTCCGCCAAAGGACTATGAGAATGTCCAGGCACAGTTCTGGACCCCGCAGGAATCGGGACACCATGATGAGCCTCCTGAAGACTGTGGTCATTGTGCTTGGTAAGTGCTTTATTTGCCTCCCCTGTTCTTCCCCCTCTGTTTCTTATCAGGAGATTTCAGTAATGCATGTCCAGCTTCTGGGAGTTCAGCAGCATTTGGAAGACACTACGAGAGGTGGTGGTAAATAGAACTCCCAGCATTCATTACTGTGTTTGGACTAGCAATTTTATTTATGGAAGTGGGCATAAGAGACTTGGTCACTCAGCTCTGTGACATGAAACTGATGAAAATCCCGAGCCTTGAGATGTAAGCAGCAATGCAGTTTTAAAACCTGTTGTAGCAGCCTGTACTGTGCCGTGTTGGCTCTTTTGTCTTTGAAGATGCCAAATGACTGCAACCCTAAAATAGTACAGGGAAGGCTCAGTCTTCCACTGAAGTACCTCTCACTTCCTTTTTTGCCAGCCAAAAGCTGTCGTGTGAATTCAGGCAGTGCACTTGCATTTCAAGAACAGTGAGGGGCTACAGGCTACTGAAGAAAAAGGTTTTGCATTTTAAGCAGGGCTGCATGTACAGTTTGCTGAGGTCATTAATATTTGGCACATCTGAGCACTTGACAACTTTCTAATGCAGAAAAGTAGCATATGGGGCACTGGTGTGCTTCAGTACACTGCTCAGGAGGTGCCTGAACTTCAGGGCCTGGAAAACAGGGAAACGTGAGGCAAATGTCATGACACACTTTGGAGTCAGAAGGTTCCTGTCTTTCTGTGAATTGCTGTATTTGTTTTTTGTCTGGGACTCCCAATTTTCTTATGCAAAAGCATGGCTTGGATACTGGGTACCATTCCCTGGTGATGTTCTTTGCAGTTTATCCTGCTCGTTGTTGCCACACATAATGGCGAGCTGCAGGCAGGCAGGGATGGTGCTAGTTTTTTCTTTGTCCCAACCTGTGTTCCCACCCATGAGGTCCTCCAGCACTGTACACAGGTCTCTTGGGATCCTAGTACCCTGTTGTATGGTGAAGTTGCCCTAGTAGTCCATAAATAGCCCCAGTTCTTGCTTTGACATCCTGATTTCTATGGCTTTACACTGTGACTTGTGTTTTTTTAGCAGTTTCTGTCTACACAAACACAGCAGAACAGTTGCAGAGATTTGATGTGAGTCACTGTGTCAACTCATATGTTAGCTTAAGAGTGTACATGTTACTCTTGGACCTAGTGATTAGTTTTGTAACCAGAACATGAACTGTGTAGTTGACTAACCTGTTCAGCCATTGGTAAGATGTATTCCTACATGCCTGCTCTTCTCTTTAGGGAAAGAATCTCTGAGTTTTGCAAGGGAGGCTGTAGTGGTGGGTAAAACCTCTCCTGACTGCCTGGTGTTTTGGAAATCTGTCCTGTCCCACCTCTATGATCCTCCTTGGAGAAGGCAAGAGGAGGTTAAGAACACAAAGAAAATTCATGTTTTGCAGCCTGCTTTCTAGGAAGTAGATCGTTGTTTTCCCTCCTGAAGGAATTACTGTTCATACAGCAGTGGAGTATTTCCTGTGAGGTGAAAGACTAGCTCAGATGTTAAAAAAAAAAAAAAAAAAAAAAAAAAGTTGGGAAATAGTAAGCACTCATACCAGTGCAATGCAGAGTTATAGGAATAAAAAAGTAGTCACTGAATAAACAGTACATGGCAGCTAATCGCAGGCATTCCCAGTATGGGACTAGAGATATGT
Organism: Falco naumanni; assembly: GCF_017639655.2. Classification (NCBI taxonomy): domain Eukaryota; kingdom Metazoa; phylum Chordata; class Aves; order Falconiformes; family Falconidae; genus Falco; species Falco naumanni. The sequence continues at coordinate 13,110,006 of NC_054080.1, read as the reverse complement.
ATGCAGCAGGAAAGTGAGGTAGTGACTGCACCCTTCTCTGTTCTCCTATGAGCAGAGGTCACAGGGAAGATCACCCGGTGTGGCCACAGCAGTAGATGTGTACAAACAACATCAAATAGCCCTTTTTTTCCCCTAATAAGTACCTTATTTTTCCCAGGTATTATTCTGGAAACAGTGGAACAATTCCAGAGGTTAAATAGCTTTAGCCAAACTGAAGGTGACTCAAGTTTGGGTGCTGATGTAGTTCATTAATAACTTGATTCCTTATTGGGGCTATCTGGAGTAAGATCTTTTTCAGGACTGCAGGTAGCACATATTGAAGCTCTCTTCAAAAGTCAAACAGGACCTTGCTTCTGGTGCAGTTAAGTTCATTCAGTATTGTGCACATGCTCTGCTTTAGCACCTCTGCTAATCTGCACAAAACTCCATTTACAAAGAGAGGTAACTTATTACATTATTAAATTGGTTTGAGGAAAATAAAGGTGTTCCCCGGCTGTGACATGTGTCAACCTGTATTCGAACCTCCCACTTTGGTATTATTTTGAAAATTGACTTTTTTGTTTGGGTTTTGGTTTGGTGTTCAGTATTTTTCCTTCCCAGAGTAGTATGGTTTCTTTGGTTAGAGGAGGTCAGTCATAGGGCTATATGTAAAGAAGCAGCAATGCTTTCACTGCCTTACTACCTGTGAGTCATGGTTGTAAGATAAAGGTAGCTGCAAGCACCTGTGGGTTTGTTGTGGGTTAGTTTTTTTGGCTTTTTTTAATAAATAAAAGAAAAAAAAAAGAAAAAAAAAAGAAGAAAAAAAAAATAAGCCTGAACTCAAGAAGCAAGCCTGGGGGCAACCACAGGGACTTTTGTGAGGTTAAATGTTTGTGCATCAGGGAGTTAAGCAGACTGCTAAATAAACCATGAGAAATGTTTGTCAGTTGCCATCAGCGGATGAGTGCTGTCCCATATTACTGGATTTGCACTTCCAGTGAAGGATTGTTTTATGGTTCTAAAGAAAAAAAAAAAAGTTAAGCGTCCCTTCAAAGCACTGGTTAGGGAGTAGCTCAGCTTGGAGTAGACAGTGCTGTCAGCCTGTTGATCAGGCCAGTGTCCTGGTATCCTGGTGCCGCTTGCAGTATGCTTGTAAGTGTGGCGTGCAGTTTTCACAAACAGAAAATGTAATTTCAAGTGCCGTATTTCTGAGTGCCCTCTTGCAAAGGTAGTCAATACATATCACTGCAAGTTTATCTGCTTCAGCTTTGGGAAAGGCAGAAATGGTGAGTGTCTTAGGCTGCTGGGAGCAACTTGCTGAATGTTTATGTCCTGCAATCTCTCTTTTTTTTCTGCATCAGTGAACCTCGATAACACAGAGGAAAAGACACCCTGCCTTTCTTAATGGTGCAGATCAGGGTAATATGTTGCTGTTTGAGGCAGAAACCACCATTTTGCTGGAGGTGGAGATGGGGAAAGGAAGTGTTTCAGTTTATTCTTAAGAACCCTCTCCCGTCTCTCCTGCCCCGCAGCTGAGTGGGGAAGGGAGCTTATGTGTGTCAGCTCACTTAGCCAGGAGGAGGCAGTTCATTTTGGAGGAGAGGGAGGGTGGCTTGGGAACCAAGGAAAAACAGAGCTAGGAGTCTGGAGTAAACCTATGAGCATTGGCAGAGGCAGGCAAACTGGTCCTCATCTTAGGATCTTTGTTAAAATGCTGCTTAGCCATAAGTAACCCCCTTGTGACTTGGGCAGCAATGAACTGTTGGTTTGACTTTTAAACTTCCATAAACGGCCATCCTGAAGTTCTCCTGCTGGCTGTACTCCCGGGCAAAGCCTCACTGCTGCAAGCGGAAGAACATCTTTTCCCCTGTCCCCATCCACTCTGTGTTTCAGGGGGCAGGAGGGGGAGGGAAGTAACACAAGAGCTTCTTGTTCGTTAGCTGCCCAGCACTGCCCGCCCTCCTCACGCCTTGCTCCACGAGGAGAAGAGCCGCCCCGAAGGGGGTGCAGTCCTCTGGACGCGATGCTGTCAGCGTGTGCGGGGTGGACGCCAGCCGCCGCTGACAAGAGGGTGATTGTGTGGGAGGACTACGGGCGCTTGATGCCCTGGCTGGAACGGTCGGGATCTGGCACACTGCGTCATCCCGCAGAGCGGGTGGGATGCTGAATCCTAGGAACAAGTCATAAGCAGAGAGCAGATTTTTCTTTTTTTTTCTTTTCATGCCCTTTTGGGTTTTTTTCTTGAATAAAATATTTTAAACAGAAGGAAGTGACTTCATAGTTTAGCCCTTTTTTTTCTTTTAACAAGGCTGCTTTTGAAATCTTTCGAAAGTAACAAGGAACATAAAGCTCCTTCTCTGGAGCACGCCTTCCCTTTGCACCGGGGCTAAGGCAGGACTGAACTGTGTTAACACACATAGCCATAAAATCTGGTTGGGTTTGGCTTGCAGCTCAATGACACTTTGCCTTTCACCACTACCATGTGTTATGTTTAAATGAGCAATCAAGGGAACAGGCAGAAAGTTCGGTGACAGCTGAAAGTTGGCATCCTCTCTTCCATCCCCCACATTTTCTCATCTTATGTTTAAAGGCAAAGCTAAACAGTTTTTCTGGTAGAGGTCATAGTTAAGAGTCTGAATGCATTTGACTTGGCCCAGTGCAGGTTTGGCCCCAAAATGGATGAGAGTAGCTAACTACGGTTTTATAATACTGTGGCAAAAGCACTGAGAAAGGATTTCAGAGCTCAGGGCTGGAAAAACTAGCTCTGCTCTGGATTTCCATCCCTGGAATAAGTCATGAAAGGCTAGTCTTTTGTGGGTTCTTATATACCCACATTTGTAGATAACTACCAGCTTAGATTGTTACTGTTGGAAAGTTACCCTATATATTTTCTTCCTAAATGCTGGTTAAGCAGCCATCCTTAATTCGTCAGCTCTTGCTTTTGCAATGTGGATAACTGTTCCCCATACCTCCACACGTGTTTTAGGGCATTATTCTCTATTTAGAAGTTAGACTGTGAGATTACGACACTGAGGTTTTATCACTTAATTTTAAATAAGAAGGGTTGTTGCTATTATTGTTACATGTATTTTACCAGTCCTGCCAATTAGCTTTCTGTTGGGTGAGTTCCCAATAGTATTTGGCCAAAATCAGGCATGCCTGTTGAGCTGAGCACCACAGCTAGCTGCCAGGATGTAGGGAGAGCAAACAAGGAATTCACAATTGCTTACCCTTTATGTTCCTGGGAACTAAAAAGACACTTGGGCCTTTCCCTCCTGTAAGACCATCCACTTTGTTTGGAGGAATGCGGTTTACTCTTGTAAGATTTAGAAATTAATGTGGGCACGGATAAACAAGGGAAGGCTCTTTTTTTTATGAACTGTTTTGATTTAAAGGAGTCTCACTGTGTTTGAAGACAGTCCCTTACTTATTATAACCGAGCAATAAATGCAAGGAAAACATCTGGAAGTTCAGTATAAACATCTGGGAGGGTGGAACTGCTCAGCAACAGCTTTTTTCCTGCCCTCTCTGCCACAGTTATGAATTGCATGAGAGACTTATTTTTGTACTTTTGTAGGTTTTCTTTCACATCTAGCTACCAAATGGAAACAGAAAGCAGCAAGTAACTATGGTAATGCACGTGAATGTCAACATGTGCTGTAGCCAGACAGCTAAAGCAAATGAAGTGCATTATTGATAACTTTAACCTTTCTGGGTGATTGACTGATATGCAGCATTTCGTGCCAAGATCAAAATCATGAAGTTCTGAGGAGGCACATTTTTTTAAAACGATGTTTTCAATATCTACGCTGTTTCTTCTGGCACGCAGCTTGCACCTTTTCCTGCTTCCTCTCCTCAAGCAGTAAGAGCGCTTGATTTTCAGTAGAAAATAAAGACGCTCTGAAATAGTGCTACAACCTGAGTGGCAGTACCCTGTGTTTTGCCCCAGGTATATCTTTATGTCCATACCCCTCATACGGTGTCAGGTGGTTAACTGGGATGGCCTGTCTTTTTCAGCCCCTGAATCGTAAGGCTTTGACCTACCTAAGCCTTATTAACTATATTTCATCGGTTACTAGGTTAAGTGATACTGGACAGAGATGAAGATGGTCTTGTCTAGACAGAGCTTAGTCATGTCATTGCTTGAACTTCAGCAGACCTTCCCAGCCCATGTAAAGTTATTCTGGTGGGCCAAAGCAAACATCATCCTTGGTAGCCAAATGCAGCTGGTAAGAGGAACTTTTGGGGAAGCCAGGGTTTACTTCTAAGCCCTGTGACTGGAAGAAGACAACTTCCTTCTCCCTGAAGAGTCCTGCTGGCATGGAGAGAGCTGAGCTCCGCAGCAGCATTTTGCCTGCGATGACTAAGAATGAGGATGTCATCTTAACTTGGAGATGTCCTTCCACCAGGCAGCAGTGGCCCCATTTGCAGAAGAGCAGGATCCAGTTGGGTTTCTTTTGCCTGGACATTATTACTTTTTTATTAGAGAGCTGGGCTGGGCAGTGACAACAGGCTGGAGTTCAGATGACAGTAGCACATTTTCTCTGCTGCATCTCTGGAAGCGAGTGAGTGAAGTTATAAATATTGGGTTACCCTGTGGCCAGCATTGGGGACTCGTTCAGAGTCATCAACCCTGCCTGACCTCTACATCACAGTAATGTTGCTTGTGTATTGATTTAGTTCTGACAGAAAAACAGGGCAATAAATTCTGAAACTGGCACTGGCAATACAAGCCTGAGCATCAATGAGTTTCTGTTCTAGCACACAGGGTGCAGTTATGTGCAGTCCCAGTGTTTTTAGATAAGTATATTTTAAAAGTGCATAAACTGTGAATTTAACACTGAGTCAACTAAACCAGGAAATCGTGGCTGATGACTGTAGTCTATATGGAGTGCTCCTCATAGAGGAGGACTAATTGTAGTATTAGTTCTTACTATCATTATATGGAGAGTGTAGGTTTATAATAAGTGCTTTCAGAGCTGCAATGTAGCAGCAATACTTTCAAGCTGTTAAAATTATTCTCTACGTATGGTTTGGGGGTTTTTATGGCATAGCTTATCATATAGGATTTTTGATGGGTTTTGATATCTTTCTTTTCATGGAAGTCCTTAGGAGTAGGTGTGATTTCTTCTCAGAAGCTTCCTTGGAGGAAAATAACATGTACAGTTTGGGGTGGGGGTGGCTTCTAGGGCTTGCTGTTACTACTTAAAATAATTTTGGCGTATTTTTCCCATGCATCTTAACAACGTTTTGGCATTGACTTAAAAAACAGCTTACATTCAGCTTACAAGTAGGTGAAACAGAACGGAAGGCTTCATATTATCGCTTGTATTTGTTAGAAGGTTTCTTTGTGAAATCTTCAGATTTAATAACAAAAAATAGAATTTTCCTGATGTCTATTTATCCATAACAAGTGGACTAATATTTTTATATTCATGACCAGACTTCACAGATTGCTCTAGGTTTCATATGTGTAAATATCCATATTCTTATTTTTGTGATAAATATAGCTTGATTACTCTATTAGACAGATCTAGCTCTGTTTTATAAAACAAAGAAAACTTTTCACAAAGAACTGTTAAAATTAAGTTAGGATCTAAGCTATAATCTATATGTAGTTATGCAATGGTTGGAGTGTGTCTTAAATTTAAGACCTTTTGGACTTGCATAGGATGTTTTGTGTTTGCTTCATTTTTTTAATGCTTCTAGTAAAAGTAATACTGGCTACATTCTCTGACACTTAACCTGTCTGTCTAAATCTCACTGCTCCCCAATCATTTTTATTGTCACTTATAGTCCTGTAAATGAATTCCAGTTAATCTTTTTGAATTTTGTCTGGTAGCCCCAAACCAAACCTGTTCCCAGTACTGCTTGGCTGGTGAGGATATCGAACAGAAAAAGAATAAGGAAGCACAGTATTTGAAAACTACAGTGTGGTCAGTTTGTTTGTGTGATAAACTTCGTAAATGGCTTTCTTTTTCAAAACCAGCCTGTGCAAGCTCTCCTTGCTAAAGCAGAAGTTACTGGTGCCTTGGATCCAGACAGCTCTTCCTCTGAACCCAGAGCATGGTCGGGTGTGTTGGGAGTCTCATTCTAACAGTTTTGCTTAAATATCTTCACTGACCCTTCCAATTAAATTTGCTGCATTCCCAGCTAAAGCTTATATGTCCCTGGTAACTGTCTTTTCTCTGAAGTATTCCAAGTATCCCTGTGTAATTCATTGCTTCACCCTTGGGGAAACCATTTGGAAGTTTCCCCCTTCTTTCCCCCTTCAGTTAAGAATAAGTATTATTTATTTTCACTTGGGTTCCTTTGAAACTGTGCTTTGAGGAACTTCCATCATTTCCCAAGGCAGGAATGTGGTTTTATTTTATTTCACTTTTGAAGGGGGAAAATCCCTCTAGTAAATCCATTCCTTTACATACAATGGAAATGAGGTCTTGTTTAATAAAAGTCTTTCTCCTGACTTCAGTATAATTTATTACCTTTTCAGGGAATAAATAAATATAAAGGGTGAAGGAAAGCTCTATGCCTTCTTCCAAGAATGGCCAGAGAGGGATAAACCTTGAGTAGTTCTCTGTTTGTACTCACGTTCAACTTCTGATTAAAAAAAATAAAAAATAATTCTAATTGCTTGCATAGGTTGTCTCATTTCCAAAAGGCTTCTAAAACTTAATTGTAATGGCAAAAGTTAGGTACTCTTTACAACAAGGCCAAGCAAATTGATTTTTATTTTTTTCATGAATAATAGGACTTTGAAATCACACCCTTATTCCAAGCAGTAGAATCCAACCTTTTCTGTTGGATCCAGGTGAAATAACAAACTGCTGGCTAAAGAAAGAAATTCACTTAGTGAAAATCTGCCCTAAACCAAATAAATTAGTATCATAGCTCACTCTGCTGCTTGACTCCACTTAGCCATGCTACGTCCACAAGTGAGTACTTATCAACCTGGGCTCCTCCAAAATAGCAGAGGTGGGGATGTGCTGCGGGACATCTCCGCTAAACCAGAGCTCTCGGTAAAATCTGAGAAAAGCTGAAGGCCCAGGGTAGAAATTGTTACTGAGGAAAAAACTGGAAAATCAGCATCTGCAGGAAGGCTTACATGTAAAATGTCATGACATTATCTGCTTATCCTGGGCTTTTTGAGCTGAATTTTTTGCAACAAAAGATGGAAATCCATCTTTTAGAAGAAGCAACAATTAGGCTTTTGCAGAATGCCTGCTTGCAAGATAACTTTTTGTCCTCTAGAAAGCATGCAATTGCATGGGGAGTTTGGTTCTAAATGTTTTGCTTAATTTCTTTGCTAACTCTCTGGGTTAAATTTCTTGCATCCTCAGCTAAAATTGATACGTCCTTGGTAACTGTTAAAGTATTTGCAGCCTGGAAGATCTTGGGTGATGTCCATGTCCAGCCACCCTTTTTTGTTTTTATCTCTGAGATACAGTTTGTCCTTGCCGTGTTTCAGTGAAAAGGGCTCAAACTAGACCTTGGCTTGAGAAACTATGTGAACAAAAATGCCAGCTGTTAACTTGTCGCATTGCAAAACGGCATTCAATGAGACGTTGAACAATCATTTGTTTCCACCAGTGGAAAACATTGAAAACAAGAGATTGTTTTGTGGGAGAGAAGAAGTGGTGCTCTTTCTTGTGCATTGCTTCATTGCACATGAGCAGCGTGAGTAAGTATTCTGGGTTGTCTGTTTTTTGGGGTAATCTGTGAATACACAAGAATATGATTTTAAACCCCAAATTACTTTTTCCTTTATAGTTTCAATGAAACTCTGGCTCTTAACATCAAAACACAAAGCTATTGTCAGTAGAAAAGCTTGCTGAGACATCTGAGGTACAGCCGCTAGTCAGTGGGTGGGAAATGGTCAGCACTGAGCGATAGCTTTCAGACAACAGCTTTTGTGCCTCCCTCCTTCTAATCTCAGCATGAAAAGTGTTGTCAAGGAAAAGGCTTAGTTTCTGCATTTTTTCAATAAATGTATTTTGAACCTGAACGTGAAAGAAAAAATTGATTCTGAGCTCTTCTGGTTCTGGCTTGATTAGCAGAACAGCTTCTTATTTTCCTGTTTCACTCAGCTGGGGATGCAGTCACTGAGCTCACAGATGGACTGCTTTTTATTTTTTTATTCTTTCACACAAAGGTCTTTTCTGCTTTTTTCTGGGTTTTTTTTTTTTCCAGCCCTTCCATGAGTAAGTATCTGTTACACACTTACACATTTTACATCGTCCTTTAAAGCTGAAAGCAACAACAGCAACAGAAAATCCTCATGCTTTCTGCAGTTCTCATTCAGCAAGCCTTCATGCCACCCCTCCACTTTGCTCAGCCTAGAAAAGTCACTGAAGTTCATTCTCTCCTTGTATCCACATAGAGAAACACTGACACTATGTTCAAGTGTGCTTCTTGCGTATGTGGCAGGTCCACTGGTGGACACGTCTCCTTTCCCATCAGTGCCTGGAGAGCAGGTAAAAGGACTCAGAGCTTGTATGGAAGGTCATGAGAGTTCAGAAGCTATGACATCATTTGTTAAGTCTGAAGCACTTCCTGTTTTATTTCTTTGCGTTGGAGTAAGAGCTATCTGCTTGGGTCTTCTGCTTTAATAAATTACATAGTATCTAAGCATGAGTTGGCTAATATAACCACAGATAAATACAAGGACAAGACAAAAATTAAGGTTTTTGAACCATCTTCCTTCATGAAAGAAGTCGTTGGCCCCCAAAGAAGAGGGAGGGAATTTAGCTCTTACAAGCAGGAGAAGCTGCCAGGCTCCTGCATTTATCTTCTTTTCACGGAAATTGTTTTCTCTGACTCTGGACTCACTGCTTTCCTTGTTCTCCTAAAAGAGGCTTTGGGGCTGTTTCCCATCTTCTGATATTGATGTAACCTCAGAAAGAACTTGTTCAGACACATGGCATTGATAATTCCTGTCTTCCTTTGTTTGAAGTTGCTTTTAAGTGCCCGCTTTTTACTTTTGTACAAGGAGAAATGTAGAGGTGAATTTTCCAAGCAGAAGCTGTGTATATAAGAGTTAAGAAAAAAAGCCTGTGTAAATCGATTGTGTTTTTGTAGGATGGTTGCCGTTTTCTTCCATTAAACAAGCTAAAATTGAAAACTGTAGTTCATAAAAGGAAATCTAGAGTAAGTCTTCAAATATATCTTAAATGTGTTTAGATACGTAACTGGATTTCCTTCATGATATGTTGGGGTTTTTTAAAGTTGGTTACCTTAATGAATTATCAAAATAAACACATTTAATGACATTTTCTACCATAACAGCATCCTGCTTATGTAAGAGAAAAGGGTGCAGTGGAAGCTCTGTTTACTTTTCCCAGGTTGTAGTGGTTGTACTAACGCCCCAAAACAGGCTGAGGTACTGCACCAGGGACCCAGCATCACTTGCAGGTCTCCTGTGCAACATGCTGCCCCTCACAGCCCGCCTGCTTCCGTGCCAATGCTATTGCATGTGCATTTTGGTTAGCTCCCATGAAGTGGGAGGAAAAGTTTCTATGAAATTATTAAAAAAAAAAAAAAAAAAGTTTAATTTCAAACCTTGAACATATGAGGAACAGGCTGGTTTTTTATTTATCTCTTCAGCTGGTGAGCAAAGCAAGGAGTGAAGAGTCTGGTGAATAACGGTATTAAAAAGTCAGTAATGTTGTGCCTATTAATCAGCAGCTGGTGCTACAAGGTCTGCTTTTCATATAGGTGGGTTACAACTAAAAAAATCACTAGCATAGCCATGAGTTCAGCTATGTACTTTAAGCAATGATGTTTCTACCTTCAGGTTACAACTGTTTAAGGGGGAAATATATTTCTTTCAATACATAGTAAAAAAATGTCAACTTTAAGTGATGTGTGAAACAGCCCCTTGCTCTCAGTTAGTTGGCAAAGGGGTTAGAAAGAGTCACTTAACTCCAGGCTGGGAAAAGCCTCATGGATGGAGAAAGGCAGAGGCTGAAGGAGAAAACTTGTCTCTTCTCTGCAAATAGAAATGCATATCAACTCCCATCTGCTTGTACCATGCTGTAGAAAGCAGTGTGGGAATGATGTGTGGGTTTTCCTAAGCCCTGCTTGAAGAGGTCAAAATAGAAATTTGCAATAGAAGATTGTTTGTCTTGAGCTGGCAGACCTGCAAAGCACGTTTGCTAATGCCTGATGTTCAAAGTCACATCAGCAGGGCACAGCATGTTCTGGTTCCTCCTCTGGAGGCAAATAGTCAAATGGATTTCAGTGCTGACCAGTTCCTTTTCCAAGGAGATCCCTTGCCTTTGCCATGCCATGTGCCCAGGCAAAATAAACTGTAAGGTTTGCATGGAAGCCAAATAATATGAAGAGGACTGCCTTTCCACCCTGTAAAATGTAGTGGATTTTTAGATTACCATGGGTGATTTCTGAAGTGATGTCAACACAGAAAGATACCTGGGTCTTCAATATCTGAATCAAAAAGCGTTTGCTCTGTCTGGATTTCCTACTGGTGTTATCCAGTCTCGCCTCCACAGCAACGCTCTCATTTACATACTGCTGCACACAAAAGCAACTGCTATGTTTCTTTGAGTTCTCATCACCTTCTGAGCTTTCCAAACACATATTAACAGTGTCCAACTTTGTAACTTTGCTCTTTCTGCTCCTTGGATATGGTAGAGTGCATCTGAGGGGACCACGGGCTATTCTTCTACCTTAAGGCAAGAGGTGAAGGTGGTATCTTGTGGTCCTGCTGACATCCCCAAGTGTTTCAGTCTCATCCTCCATCTGAGACTGAGAAATTTCTGTCATTTTTTCTGCCTTTGAAGGAGATGGAGAGGGCGTGGTCTACATTTTAGATGGGTCACAGTTAAGCCTCCGGTTTTCGTATCTGTTGCTTTGCTTCAAGTGTATGATTTGTCAGCTGTATATTGAGAGGTTTTATGTAACTTCAGAATAACAAAAGGCTTGCTTGGTCAGTTACTGTTCTGCTATAGGCTCTCAGGCATGTGCCATTTGAAAGGCACACTCTCCATGTGGTGACTGCACTAGACACAATTGAAATGTTTAAAGTTAATCGCAGTTGCAGGTGCGAGTGTTGGTCATTGGGTCTTCAACCTGACTTGCCACAAATCACCTGAAACATAGGTTGTACTGCTAAAAGCCACACAGATGCCGGTGGGTTACTGAAAGGGTGTCGCATCTTAATGTGCAGGGTGGGTGTCGTGGGGTGGTGCACAAGCTCTAAATCAGGGGTCCTCAAACTGTTTAACCAGGGGCCGGCGCGGATGCAGTGGCAAGCAGCCATCTGCGGCTGCTTGGTTTCCCACCCCAGCCCCGGGCAGGGCGGGGGGGCGGGGGGGTCTGTAAATACCGGGGGCTGTATCCAGCCCGCGGGCCATAGTTTGAGAGGACCCCTGATCTAAACGTTTGAAAAAAAATAAAAATCTGTGAGGTTGACAGTAACATGAAGGAAAGACTTACATTCAGGCAAGATGAATAGGTAAATTGGTAGAATTTTAATTTGTGTTGTATTTTGTTTAAGAGGTTGACTACTGATATGGTTAATCTGAAGCTTGTAGTTGCATGATGATTACTTTTTTTTCCCTTTATTTTTTTAATTTTTTTTCCTGTATGCTGTGGCATTTAGGAAACTGAAGAATCATTTCCCAATTAAGTGTGCGGACTAAAATTCCTGTTCTGAAGCTGATGAGTCAATAATTTATATTAGAGAAAAGGAGGTAACTGTCACTGTTAGATGAGAGTGGAAGAGATGCGGTACCTCGGTTGCTGAAGCTGATCCACTGGGTACATCGTGAAATACAGAAGGAACTGGCATTTCTAATAATGCTTGGCATGGGTTTTGGAACTTTTATGAGTTCTCCATGAAGATTTATTAATTTATTTAAACAATACATCTTTTGGAAGTACCTTTTGTAGTATACACCAGTGGAATGTATTAATTGTTCCTTAAAGAGACCACATTTTTTGTTATTATGATTTCAATATAAGTGATTGCTAATACAATATAGAGAAATGGGAAATGAAGAAAATTGGCTTTTCTGTTCCTCTGCTTTTGTTCTGGTGCCAGAATATAGGGTGGTCTGCAGGATTTAGCTATGAAAACATTAAGATCTGGGGGTTCCTTCCTTTTTCTTTCTCAGGCACACTAAGGGCTTAATGAGATCACTTGAAAAAGCCTACCAGCCCCAGGTGAGGACAGAAGATAAAGAGACTCCCCGAGAGAGCTGTTAATCCAGCAGCTGGTTTCAGTCACTTCTCCATAGGTTTCAGTCAGCGGCTTCTGCCCTCACCATTCCCATCCCCAGGGAGGGTGCTTGAGTCTGCCCCACAGGGATGGGAGGTACACAGAAAGGCCACCTGCAAAAACTCCCTTGCCTGCTCAGCCCCCTTAGCATCACTCTTTATGTCCCTGTTCTGCATTTTTACATTTTGCAACCCGATTCCCAGAAAGTCTTTTCCCTAGGTGGAAGCAATGTTGTGAGACGTATGTGTAGGGGTTCTGGATGCCGAGGCATCATCACTTGCTGCTTGCTTGCTGCCTGATGCTCAGCCTCGTGGATGGGCTGTGCCTCCCAGTTGCGTTTTGGATTTGCTTTCCTTCAACAAGGAGAGAGTAATATCAAAGTGTGTTACGTCCTTCCTATTGTTTAAAAAAAAAAAAAAAGGAAGGGAAAAAAAAAAGTAAAAAGAATGCTTGTTGGTTAGTAGACTTATACAGCTTCTGTAGACCATGAGGATTAAAAATGGTCCTTTACTGAGGACAGTCAGGATCCAATCCTTGGCTGTTTAGCCAGTCTTCTGCATGAAATGAGTTCCGCTGAGTTCTTTCCAGCAGAAAACCTTGGCTTGGTTCAGTCTAGAGGGAGGAGGGGTCAATTTAAATAACCCAACAAAGAAAACTAATTAACTGGAAATAATTAACGTAGCATTCTTTCGATGAACACTTCAGCTTTCAGTCTGTTAATCTGTCAAATACCCATGTGCTGCTGTGGGAGGTGTTAAAGAGTGGAAGTTTTTCAGATATGCAGCACTGGCCCCAGTTGCCCCACCAAGTAAGCATAAGAGTTGTTTATAAAGCCATATGCACTCAAAAAATGTGACCTTTTAAGCACATTCCAGACAACACACTAGTGATTGATGCGGCTTCCTGTGAGATTTTCCCTTTTATTTATATTTCTTTAATTCTTCACCTGCCCTCCTGCTGTTCCCATCTCTCCACTCCCTTTTGTTATTTATAACTTTATTTCTGTAGCCTTGCCCCGTTCAGCTGGCAGGCAGGAACAGCACCTCTGGGAGCCAGCCCAGCCACCAGGATGGTACACAGGAACATGAGCTGTGGGAGGATGTTGTGGGGCCATCACAGCCTGGACCACCCTGTCCCACAGCACTGGTAGCCCCATCTCAGGTGCCTCTGAGCTGCACTGGGCTGCCAGGCTGCCTTGCCTTGTGGCACGGTGGAGAAAAATGGTTCCAGCCCTATTTCTAGGAAACAAAGTATAGATGCTTTACAGGAAACCATTGTCATAGGTGTAAATATCCAGTGTGTAGAGATTTACTACTCTAAGAAGAGTTTCCCTGAGTTTTTGCAATGAGGCTGTGAAATGGAAGAAGCATTTGATGCATTTTTTCACCCTGCCAGTGACAATACTTTGTTTTTTTCAGTGTACATTAAAAAAAAATTGAAGCGTATGTTATTAGCGACATGCATTGAAGATTTAACCTCTTACACTTCTTTTATGGATATGGACGTTGATTTTACAGGCATGCATGGTTTAATTAACAGGGAGCTCTTAATTCACTACACTTTTGACAAATTATCTAATTTTTTTGTCTAGTTTTTTTAATGTTTCAGGTGGGATTTTTTTGGTTTTGCTGAAATTGCCTGTTTCATACCCTGCAGCCCATCTGCAAGTTGCTTACATTCCCAAGAAATTCTGAATCATCTAGAAACTTGGAGTTGCTAAGAATTAAAAACAAATAAATAAGTAAAGATACCCCATTAATTTTGGATATGAAACTTAAAGGTTGTGGTTTTTTTCCTTGGAAAGTTTAGGAAATAGTACAATTAAATATTCATCATTGAGCCCCCTTGTTGATTTATCTCTGACTGAGAGACAACTACCTCAGCGGGAGGAGTATCGAGTACCTAGCTTGCAGAGCTGGCTTGGCAGGCATTTGCTCCCCAGGGAGCAGAGCACCAGGGTGCAACAGAGTCTGCTGCCCTTGGCCACTGCTGGCACAGGCTATTTTACTGTTGCTGCTGAGATCTGGGGGGGCTTTTTTGGTCCAGCAGAGCCCACAGAAACTGAGCAGGACTGGGGCATGCCCTCCTGCACGGCAGCGGTTTGTAGTGTAGGGATACGTTTTTTTCCAGGCTTCCCCAAATTCTGCTTGTTCTAGGAAGACTATAACCCCTCCTTAGTGCTCTGGGAAACTTGACACCAAAAAGGTACTTTTAAAAAAAATAAAAAAATATTTTAACCTAGTTGTCACATACTTCCAGTTCCTAAGCTAAGGACCTGACAGAGCATCAGTAATTGAAAAAGTAGATTGCACAGAGATAACAACCAGTCAAGGCTTGATCAGAAATTTGTGCCTGCTTGAGTATTTCCCTTTGGGAGGGATGTTCAGCCACCAGCTTAGCAGTTTTCCAGGATACAGTGCATATGACAGTGCCTCAAATTTCTAACACCTCCTCCATTTAAAATAAGCAGAAAGAGCTGGACCCAGAGCTGGGTGAAGCACTAGCTCTGCATTTGGCTGTGTTAACACCAGGATTTCACCAAAAACGTTGCTGAAATCTTAGCAGGAACTTGAACCAGATTTTAAAACCTGACCTTGACCTTAAAAAATGATGAAATTCATTTAAATTCATGACTGTGATCCTCCATAAGCTTTGTACGTTATGCACTTTGCTTTAAAACGATGCGCTTTTCTCCCAAAACTTTTAAGAGTGTTCTCCTGCATCCACAGGCTAACTATCATGAGTTACCCTTGATTCGTACAGTAGAGGGAATCTTGCAAAGTGTGAGCTATGGGATGTCTCCATTGCGTATTGCATTGTGGAGTGCCGATCTCCTCCAAAATAATAAAAATTACTAAAGAAAATGTTATACTTGCTAGAGATTTTATCAGAGAAGCTTTGACCC
This sequence comes from Falco naumanni, assembly GCF_017639655.2. Classification (NCBI taxonomy): domain Eukaryota; kingdom Metazoa; phylum Chordata; class Aves; order Falconiformes; family Falconidae; genus Falco; species Falco naumanni. The sequence continues at coordinate 13,094,884 of NC_054080.1, read as the reverse complement.
CCATCTTTTCATTTGAAGTTTAAGTTCACTGCCTCTTTTTGTTGCAGTTGCTTTCAAACAGGAAAGAGAAAAGTCTGTTGGGTGGAGCAATTTCATTGAGCATCTCTTCAGATGTATGTAAGAAAGAAACCACAACAAACAAAAAAAGTCAGCCCAAGCAGAAGGCTTCTGATACTGTTTTAAAGAGTTAAGGGGTTTTATTGTTAAGAAAGTAGTCTTAGCACAGTGCGTAGAAAAGGTACTAGTGTCCTGACATAATTGCCTGTAAAGCTGCACATATGCAATTTTGCAGACAGCGTTTTGCAATAGTGTGATATGATGGATTTCTCTGTGTGCTGAAATCTGCGATAATAAGAGATGTATGTTGCCACATCTTGAAACCATCTCCTCCACTTCCATGACATGGACTGACCACTATCAAAAGCGGGAAAAAAAAAAAAAAAAAAAGTCCACATGCTTGGAAGCTTGGAAGTATATTTTCTTTGTCTAAATACCTCTATCTTTCATGCCCCAGGAAAATAAAACACAAAGTGCTTGGAAAAGACAGGCACATTGCCAGCATTTTAAAGAGCTGTGAGAGAAGAGTTGCTAGACTAGCAATAGGTTTGGAAACTTCCTGAACCAGCATGAGAGATACCAGTAACAGAAACATCTGGAAATATTTAATTATTTGTTAGCTCACTTCATGTATGAACTGTTTATTCATTTGGGTGATATTAGATTATTTTCATCATTTGAGATTAAAGGGCATATACGCATACTGCAATTTGTGCCCTTGGTGTGAGGTTTTTCCAGGGGATCCTTCATTTCTGCAAGCACCACTGCCCCCTTTGTGGCAGTGTCAGCTCTGGCTCCAGGACTTGCTTAGAGCTGATGAGCTCTCAAGAGCTGGTAAATGTTCCTTTGGTCTGCATGTGATGCATTGGCAGGAACTGCCTCCAGTTGTGTCCTTTCCCAGAATTATACAGATGCTTGAGAAAAAAAAACAAAAACTGACACAGGTGATGGGCCTGCACTTTTTGTGATGGCACAGGTGGTGGGTCTGCACAATTTGAGACGAACCCTCAAATTCTAGTCATAGCAGTTGTCTCTGAATGCCAACAAATGGCTGGGGTAGAGAGTTTGTGTTGGGGCTTGGGGGCGCCTCCAGTGAGTGAGGGTTTTGGCTCACTGGCCGTGCCGTGATGCCAGGGAGCATTATAGAGGGTGGCCATGACTCTCCCTGGGGGACCACTGTGAACTGTTTGGCCTTTTTCTCTGAGGAAGCCAAAAAGTGGAGGCTGCTCTGGCTCCTTCTCCTGGTCCTTCCAGCAAGGACTCCCAAAGAGTCCCATCACTTCCCTTGGCATGGAGGTGTGCCAGTATTTTTGTTTTCACCACTCCTCAAAACAAACAAAAAAACAAAAACAAAAACAAAAGAATTAGCTGTGCTTGAAGCCAGGCAACACAAACACAATGCCACAGTGGCATTAAATAATTTCTAAAACTGTGGTAACAACATGCTTTTGAAAAGCCAGGCAGTGGTAAATGAGCCAGAGAGACATCAGTACTGTTCCGTAATTCACACTCTTTTCCTTCTCCCTGCTTAGTGTGTTGCAAGTTGCTTTAAGTATGAATGTTCCCCGAAAAATCACCTAAGAATTGTGGCAGGAAAGGATTTCATCAGCAAGTTTGTGGTCTCAGCTATTCAGCACAGGAAGGAGACAGCTCATGCTCTTGTGATGCTGGCTTGATGGGACAACTTTCGTAGTGTCACAAAATTCAGAAAGCACACCTAGGGAGAAGGATGGAGAGGTAGCAGGTCATATGGCCCTCTTCTGCTGTTAACAACTTTTGGGGTTGCCGCTTCTCATCTTTTTTACATGTCTCGATAGAACATTTCTGGGGAAAAGATTAAGTTTTAAATTGTATCTGTCAATGTCTACACCTGTCTGTTGCAGCAATATGCAGCACTCTCACAGGCATTGGCATACTTCCTCCGCCTTTCCCTTTCCTTGCGCCCATTGTACTGTATGTAGTTATCTCAGTATCAAAAAGCCTTCGGACAGTGTGTACTACATTTTGTGAACAAACTCATTTTGTTGCTTTTGATGTGTTTGCCTTTGCCTGCGCCCTGCACCATCTACTGCGAATGAATGAATTTTCCACTCAAAATGCTTGCATTGAAGTAACGTTCCAGCTCAGACCTGCTGCTAGCAGCAGTATTTGACAACCACAACTGAACCCTAAGAAATGTCTGCAGTTCAACCCTCTCCCATCAACCCTGAACTCCTGCCCAAAGTAACTCTGATGAATCATTATTCTGTGATGAAGAATAAGGAGGAGATAAGGAACTTCCAGGCTGTAGATCAGGTGCAGACACCATTTTTTGAGCCTTTTTTTTTCTTCCTTTTGTGACTGTAAGGTATAGCCAATAGTATAGTAACTGTACTAGTTTATTATATTATATTCTTATATAACAAATCATATTATCATGTATCGCATAATGATTATTATAATTATGTTATTAAACTCTATATTATATATATTTTTTATATTATAGATAATTTATTCTAAATTAAATATAAATATATTATTAAATATATAATTGAATGTATTATTATGCAGTAGCATAGAAAGCATCGATGCCAGAGGACAGTCACAGTGATAAGCAACAGTGGCAGGGTTTGATCTCGAGGGATCCCCGGCCAGTTTGGAGGGGGAAAAAAAGAGCCAGCACTGTCTGTGAAAGAGTGACACTGTTTATGGCCTGCTAGGGAAAATCCCTCCTGGTTTTGGGGAGGGTAAGAGGGCAACAGTGTCCAGCAGTGCTGCTGCCACCTCCCTGTTCTCACCCATTCCCCTCCCCAGTCACGCACAGCTTGGGTTTTGCAAAACCCCCATGGTCAGGCACTGGTTCGGGCTTCTCCGGCGGTGGGTCAGGCGTGAGGAGCGCACACTCTGCAGGTAAGCCATGTCAGTAAGGGAGGAGGGCGGCTGAGTCACAACCAGGAAGGACATCTTGTGCACCAGCACACAGAGCTCACCGACCCAGGTGGCTCCGAAGGGATCCCGACACCGCAGGCTCTGCAAAGCACTCAGTCGGCTTCAGACCTGAGGTCAGCCAAAAGCTGATGAAATGAACAAGGAGCAAAGACTGTCCTGCCCAGACCACGTTACCTGTCATGCGCCTATAGCCATGTTCAGCCTCATTGCATACACCAAGACTGCATCCTTAAAAGTATTACAGCTGGTGAAATGTGCTTCCAGCCTTCTCTGATAAATGCTGTTTAAGGCAGAGTAGTGAACAATAAATATAAATAGTGAGTGTTTTCAGAAAAATACATGCTGGAAGTACTATGGAATCATCAAACTTGCAGTAGGTTAGTCTGGAAAACCTTCCTGGTCATTATCCCATTCCCAGCCTTGTATTCTCACACACAAAGATAGCGCATTAATGAATGCGGTTACCATATTAGGGTTCAGATGGCAGGACAGCAGATAGAGCACTGGTGCCAGTAAAAACACTTCAGGTGTCACCAGGTGACTAAGGAAGCTGATTGCTCATTAATTTTGAGGAGGAACAAGTGCACTCATCTTTTGTCACTTGTCTCTCCAAGAAGGTATCAAAGACAGAAAATCTGTGCCGTTCTCCTCCTCTCGGTTTGCAGAACAGCTAGCAAGAACCCAGCAGATCTGAAGCTTGTTGTGTTGCTTGGTTTGGCTTTTTGTTATTTGAGTCACAGCTGTGATCAATCCCGAGGCTACAAAGCCTGCCTATTAAAGACAAGCAGCTGGAGGCATGAGCTTTTCCTACATCACTGAAATGGCATCGCTGCTTTGCTGCATTCATCCCTAATTTTGCGAGCCTGGCTTTGCTTATGGCCGCTGCTCTGAGCTCTGCAGAAAAATGGCGAGAAGCCAGCAACTATCACCGGGAGCTTTAAATGAAGTCCAGCAAAGGTTGATCTGAGTTTGTATCAGGGCTTCTCCTTTATGTGCCCCCCAACACACTGCTGCTGTGTTGGGAGTTTCCCTCAATATTCCTTCTTTGTTAAGATATTTTAAAAGAAAATGAGGTTAGGTATGATTTGCTTCCTTCAGTCTGTTGCTAAGTTGTTGGGGTTTATTCTTTTTTGAAGAAAAAAAAAAAAAAAAGCTGTGCATTTCATTTAAAGCAGCAGAGGTACTTCTTAGAACCAGTTACTTTGCTGAATAGGATTTTGCAACCAATCTGCTTACAATGTACTAATTGCCCTTTCTGCCTTTTTTTTAATCCAAAAATTCCTCAGTGGAGGGCCTTTTGCCTCAAAGGTCTCAGTTTATCTCCTGCAGCTTCCCATTTGCTTTAGGTGCAAGCCCACAAACAACTGCTACAAAAACAACTGCAGAAATCTTGTGAATTCATCTATTGGTGTGTCTGTCCCAAAATAATCTGACTTCAACTCCTGTGAGCAGTGCTGAATGAAACAATCTGAATGGTCATGCAAGCACTATTTTGAGTGTGTCCTGGAGAAGGAGTGTTCAATGTAGTGCTTTGATTAGTTCACACTGCAATAAAACGTATTTCCTGTGTCCCCAGGTTTCACCTCCTGGACACATGCTGGTACCATCGAGCAATGCCAGTGAGCAGAACCTGTCTCCTTGGTGCTGTAGGGTTTTTTTTTTTTAACATGGAGCAATTCAGAAGCTGGCAGCAGTGATCTGAGGAGGTGTATTTTTAATCAGCATGGCCCTGTCTCATCCCTTTTGCTAGCCCATCAATTTACTGCCTTCTCAGCCCCATAGCTGAGCTGCAGACCTGTGCAAGATGCTGAAGGTAATCCAGCTGGAAACTGCCTTTATGATTTGGTAGCAGTCTTGGTCCTTCAGCTCTTCTTTCATTGGGGAACTACAGCTGATGTTATGCTAGTTAGGTTTTCTATTTTGCAACCTGTATCCATGGTTGCAACCCAGCATTGTTTAAAACAGAAAGATGCACTACAGTAGATGGCTTAGACATACTAAGACCTTCTTTTAAGGGCTGATAAACTTGCAGAAAGTTCTTGTGGTTTTCCACAGAGAGTACGGAGGAGCCTTTGTTTTTCTTTTGGAGTCCTGCTTTCAGTGCAGCTGTACCATTTGCAACTGTTTGTTTTTACAACTGCTTCTGGAAGTCAGTGGAGTTATGATTTCTTTGATGGCTGGCTCCCTGCTTGTATGCTGTCCCCTTTCTTTGAGCAGACATCCCAAACCTGCATCTAGAACCTACTCTCACTGACGAATCAGAGCAGCATGCCGTGCAGATGTGGCCAGTGGGCACAGCATATGGGATCAATCGGTGGGGATTAGACAGATCTAAGGGCCATCAGAGCGTGGATAAAAAATGAGGCTTGCTTTTTGGATGCCACTGCTTTATCATTCTCTGCATGCAGTCTCAGGCTTTCCAAGTGCGAAACAAACGCTTTCAACAGGTATCTTCTTCTTCTGGCAGCCATTGGTGTGGCCTGCATTGTACTTAGCTGATGTGCTGCATCTGATGGAGCTGTTGTTAGTGGTTATTTTAAAAAGTACTGTCCTGCACATATAATGGTGAGGTGAATTATTACCAAATCCACTCGGTTTGCATCTCAGATAAATGTCTTGTATTTTGAAAATACTAGATGGTGTCATTTACAACTGCCAAAGATTTTACATTGAATAGTCTTTAAATCCCTTATCCCCTGAGGATTGAAGTCCCTGGCAAGCAGAGAGTGCTAAAAGGGAAGAATTTTCAAGATCTTGCCCTGCCGAAGCAGCACGCTCCCCGGCATGTCTGTGGGGGAGCACAGCCATGAGCTCTGCCCTGGCAGCAGCTTGCCTTCTCTGTGTCTTCCTAAGGGATGAGGTGGTTTCACCCTTTAGTCTGGAGACAGGTAACCTTAGAAAAGAGAGGCCAAGAGTTCGGTGGGAACAGAGCTTTTTCCGTGCCCAGCAGGAGAAGACCCAGGACAAAGCCGAGCTGGGGTCCAGGCATGCTAGAGAGAAAGCAGCAGTGTTGACACCTCTTCCTTCCTCACTTGGTAGATAAGGGCTGGATTTAAATGACCTTTGTCTGGCACTTCTTGTGGGCACCCCTGAAAGAAATGGAGGTGGCTGGGAATCAGCCCAGTTTTGGTGTTGAAAGTAGCTTAGTATTCTGCTGCAATAAATTGCTCTTTCATGAGTAGGTGGGAGTAAGTGAGCTGAAAGAGAAGACCGCTTTTTTTTTTTTTTTTTTCCCTTCATCGTTATTGTTCCTTTTTATCATAGCCAAAATCTACGGTCTTTTATGGGGACACCGGAGCAGACTGTGTGCCAGAGGTCGAAGGAGTCACATCCTCAGAAACATGCAGATTGAGCAACCTTCAAAATAGTGTGATAGTGCTTCTTTTTGTGGTTTCAGAGGCTATTTATATAGAAATCTTTAAGCCACAGTGACGCAGGATGTGGTGCTAACACAGTAGCTGAAAGGCAAGCGCTATTCTTGGACACTTCTAGGTGCCATACTTTGTATAGCAGGGGTTAAATATAGCACAGGAGAGCAGACTGCCAAAGGTAAAGCGCTGCTCCTGAAAACCAACTGAAACACTAGCTTAGTTCAGTATGCTGAATCAAACTCACATCTCAGATAAATATGTGGAGTCTGTGAAAACTCAGTCGTGGTGAGAGGATATGTCACTCACCTAACCCAGAAGCAGTTTTAACGGCTAACTCTTTAGGTGGATCAGACTGGGGTTCCCTCACTAGTAGTGATGGAGGTGTCTAATGCATTCTAAATTTTTCCCTTGCTTTGTCCTGACCTAATGGCATGGAACTGTGCAAAGCATCTCTCCCCAAATAGCTGTGTTCCCAGGATTTTCCACAACTGTGTACTGGTGAGAGAGGGGGGCTAGCTGCGTACACACTCTTTTTTTCCCGCAGTAATGCGTTGTTTGGCAGTGTGATTCTTGAAGCTGAGTTGAAATAAAGGCTAAACTTTGTCAGTGCTGTCTTCTGTGTTTGCCTGAAGACTTTAAATCAATATAGATTCTGTAATGCTAAATACAAAGGAAAGCACAGAAAAGCTGCCACTGGAATCCAGACATCTACCATCAGCAATGAAACATTTCCAGACTTGTTTCGCTGTATTTCCCATTTTAAGTATGAGAAATACTTTCATTACCACAGTAAAATTATATGCTGCAGGACAGTAAACACCCTTCTGACAGGGAAAAAAGTACCTGCTGTACCCAACTGCATTGCTCCTTTCTGCCTGATATGAAAGAGAATCCAGATTTTGAATATGAAAGAAAAGCCAGAGGCTGGCTTCAATGTAGTTGATAAAATACTCATCTTCCATTCTCGCCTAAGACTTAAGTTACACTATGATGACATCTTGTCCAGACAGGGAAAATGAGATGTTCCAAGGGAATTCAGAAGTATCTGTGAGAACCAAGAGGTAGCTGCATCCCTTTAAATCATATCTCACCTTCCTGTAGAAATATAGACCACAAGCTGCATTTTCTACCCAAGCTGTCAGCCTCATCGAGACAGGTTTAAACAAGTACATATGGAATTAAGTGCTAAAACCTGGAATTCACCCTTCTGATAAGCTGTCAGAATTTACTTACCAGAAGAAAAATTTGGGTGGTTCGTTTTACTCAGTGCTTCTCTCGTGAAGTGTTATGCCATATCTGTCTGCTATCCCTCTGTTTTATCATTGCCATTTGTAGACACCTTACTGGTAGTCTGATAACCTGAGTAATATCTGTATGACCCAGACGCTGCTTCAGTGCAGAGGTGTGCAGGTGACTTACGGTAGTGCTGCAGTTTGTGTACAGCCTGTCCAACACTGCTGCTGCTTTAAGGCAGTCTTTTCATCTACTCAGATGAGGAGTAGGTCTTTTTGAGGAGGAGGCTATCCTAACATATCCAAAAGACAGATTGATTTTCCAGAAGGTTTATTCTGGAGTGACATCCCTTTAACTCAGAGGGGTTTTCCCCTGTTGTCCACTGCACCCCGGAGCTCGTGTGCTTCATTTTGCCAGAGGAGCACTGCCACCGGTGGATTCTGATTCTTTAAACTGTTTTGTGTAACTGGTCTTGATGCAGTTCCTTCAAGGGGTGTCTACCACAGCTTAACCAGCTAGCTATAAACAGATAAATTGTCGTATGTCTATGCAAAAATAAAAGCACACGCAGTTTTATTGTAGTTGAGGTAGAGTTGGAACATAACAGTCATTTTAAGTATCTCTACCTCTTTGTAACCCTTTCTCCTGTTCATAGTCTGGTACTCGCATGGGAGAAACAAATTTCATTGCTATTAAGGAAGCAGATAGAGGCTAATATTTTTCTTCTAATATTATTAGTTTCATCTTATGTAAGAATCAAAGCAGTCCTTTACATATTAAATTGCATCCACCCATGCTTCATTTGGAAACTTGTGTTGCAACTGGAGCTTATCCAAACATATTATCAGTAACACTTAATGCCCTCAACAACAAAAGAAAATACAATTAAACAATCTCTTGTACCAGAGTTGTTTGAAATCTGCTAAACAAACTGTATTGTTTGAGTGTAGCATTGTGACCGTCCATGGGAAAGCACCAGAGCACCGCAGGCGGTGCATGGATTTCCAGAGGAAAAGCGGGCAAAGACAGGGTTTTTTTCATCATGGCTGTGAATGATTTTTCTGTGATTGAAAACTGCAGGTACTAGAGAAGTGGGGAAACACCCAAGTCCCAGGCGCGCTAAATATACCTTGCGGAGACGGGCGGAACAGTCCCTAGTTTGTGAGCCCTGCCTGCAGGGTGCCAGCCGTCCCGCTCCCGCCTCAGATGACCTCTTGCGGCCAGCCGTCGTGCTTGCCTAGGCCTGTTTGTCTACACACCGCATCGCCGCCAGACCTGGCCACCTCCAGCTACCCCGCATCCAGGACCTGAAGGCCTCACCAGACTCCTAGGACAGGGTCTTCTTGCTGTTCAGGCATGGGTCTGGCACCCACCTGGCACCCCCAGTTATGACCCTGCGCAATCGGTGCCCACAAAGAGGATCCTGGCTGAGTTTGGGCTAGGGGATGCAGGTAGGTTGCCAGAAATGGACTGAAAGGCAGTTTCTTGCTTCTAATTCTCCCCAGACATCGGTTGCCTGCTTTTCTTTGTCCTGTGTCGCAGTGACCAGGAGCCTCAGGAGCCTCTTATCAGATGGGCTTTTGTGTTCCTTTTCCAGCCAAGCTACTGCCACTGATTTGGGACTGTAGGAGTGTTTGTGTCCACAACAGAGAATAAAGGCTCGTCTAGAACGGCTGAAAGCTGAAAAAGACACTAAAATTTCCTCCATATGTCAGGTTTTTGGCAACAGCAAAACTCCACAGGGACTACTGTTTGTCTTTACACAGAGATAAATACTCAGATTGCTTTGGCAACAGCCAGGCTTTTATTCAGAGATTAGCTTCACATATCTTTATGAATTTAGAAATCAGTTGGAATCCTGACCATTGGTGTTTAATGACTTCCTGTTTTTGTCTAAAATGCTTTTTATAGATAAAAGGCTTCATTTCTTCTTTTGCAGGGAGTGGTGAAGGGACCACTGTCTCTCTCCTGCCGTCACTAGATCAGTGGTGAATTCTGTTTTCCTTTAACACTTTTTGATTTGAGGGATTCAAATGCACGTGGATAAATTGCCACGGGCCAAAGCTTTTGCTTTCTTTTTGGAAAGTGGTTTGCACGTGCTGCCTTTGCGATGTGTTCTTTAAAACCACAACAAGCATAAGTTTGAGAGGCGAAGGTATTCAAACGCCTTTGGTTTGCAGGTGTCAGTTGAAAACCAGTCCTGGTCTCCTCCATTTGCATTAGCACTTGATCTCTCCTTCAGACGTGTCAGTCAACAAATACTGGGGAGGCGCTGGATCAGCTGGCCAGAGACCAGCGAACTCATTTTGCAGGACTGTGAGCAGCAGGCAGAGAATGACACCAGGCAAGTGTTAACCTGGGCTAGGATTTAATAAGCACCCATGAAATAAACAGATCAGTTCTGACTGCTTGCTTCTGCTCACGTCTCATTTTCTCTTCAGTTTGTTTTGTTTTGTTATCAGTTCTCTCCAGGCTTTTCTGTCTGTTGCTGTTTCAAACTTCAAAAGCTTCAGATACTACAGAGATAACACAACGGCTTGGAGACCTATGTGGTATCTGAAACATCCACAGCTGGTGCCAAGCTCTATGGAAAGGCCACTCAGGGTCCAGGTGGAAAGACACCCAGCAGATAGGACCTTCAGAAGAAGAGGCAGGAGGCCAAGTGTCAGCGTACCCTGCTTCCCACACTTGGCAGCAAGCACTCAGGCGTGGCGAGCTCAAAGTGCTGCAGGGAGCAAGCTCACGAGGACTCCCACAGCTGCCATTGGCAAGTCCTCCTGAGAGAAACCTGCTCTTCATTACCCTGGTCTGGGCTCGCAAACCAAAACACAAAGGGAAGACCAAAGGTGTCAGCCACCGTGAGAAACGGGGAGGTGCAATGGCTGTAGATGCAGTCGTACTGACCACGAGCTTTTTCCACCTGAGCATCCCCATGCTGAGAGGCGGCAGGCATCCGGCTGGTGCTACCAGCACATTTTGTTGGCTGTCGGTTGTTGTCAGCACCCAGTGAAATGCTGCAGTGAGTCAGGGGTGTCTTCAGCTGGCCCTGTGTGCAGCAGGTGTAGATGCAGAAGTGTGTTTGATTTAAAAGGAAGACTTTGACCTGAAGATTTCACCAAGGAATTTGTAAGATCAGTGTTTCAGTGATAAATTGTCAAGAGCAGTGTGGTGATGTGAAATGTGAAATGATGTGAGCACTGGAAGAGAACAGGGAGAGCAGAGGCCAGCCTGTAGCAAAGGAGTCTGTATGCCAGCAGGAGTATCAGTTGTGGTCAAGGATGTATGTCCATTTAAGAAGAGGTTTTTTACTTTATTTTCTCTGAAAAGAAAGAAGGTGAGGAACATTAAAGAGATTGAGAGACAGGTGAAATACTAAATATTAAAGCCCAGAATGAGGTGATGTTAACATACACTGGAACTTAACTTGTAGGCAAGGCTTGCCGCTCCTCCCAGCCCAGCTAGAGCACAGGCAGAGCCCCAAGAAAGCATTCATGTAAAGTTATCAGCTTGTTTTAAACCAGATGAATGGTTTGAGAGGGAAGCAGAAAGGATCCTCAGAGAGGGGGTGATTTGTTGACAAAGGTGGCCACCCCTTAAACACTGAGTAAATTCTGTGCACAGGAGTTCAAAAGTGAAGACATGTTAGAAGCAAGCACTGTATTCCTGCTGGGAAGGGGAAATAGGTTTTGGATCAAGGCAAGATTTCTGTGTTCTACATGATCCACCCATTATTTTGTGCAAAGCCTGACCAAACTTGCAAGCTCAGACAGGATTCAGGAAGAAACCGGAATGTGCTGGTGCATATAGCTGTAGAGAAGGTAGGAAGTCAGAGAATGGATGCAGTACTAGCAGAAACAGATTATTTAAAAATCCCTGTCCAAACCATGGATGCAGTATACTGAAAAATCTGGCAAACCTGTCAACTTCTCATGTGGAGTTCAGGTCCTTGGAAAAGCTGATGTCTGGATTTTATCTGTAACCTGCACATTCAGAGCTATTCAGCTCATGGAAGACTAAAGCAGGGGTCCCCAGGGATGGGTATGTATAGTGTTGTGAAAGAGAAGCTGATAGCTCATACCACCCAGCTCCTCCCATATGCCACATAGTTGTGTATTTTCTCATATTTGCTTGGGTCATCTTGCTCCAAATCATCTTATGAGATGTATATTCAAGATACCATTGCATGAATATGCATGTAGATGTTATTTAGTGTTGTTTTGTTTCTCATCTCCTGTTTTACACTGCTGGAGGTATCCACCTTTCCTTTCATACACAGTTCCACCAGAGAAATGTTTGGCTTGAAACCCAAAGGGGGCCATCACATCCAAGTCTCCCAGACACGTCAGAGAAAGCAGCATCCTGCCCTCAATCAAAAATGGCAGGAGTGTGCTACTAATCTCTCACTAATTCAAAATTCACACAGCTTCCTTAAATAAATGAAGGGGTTTTGATAGCACCCTTTCCAACAAGACCATTCTTGCTGGCCTGCTGCATGCTGCCCTCCTCCTTTTTCAAGGATTGTCTTTCACTAGCATCTTCCACTAGTCTTTTGGAGTCTGTGGATGGAGAGAAAAGCCTTGTATATCTGAGGTTCTGCAGAATTTGCCAAATCCAGCATAGGATTATTTCACATTTGTTAATCTGGTCCGTATGTGGTAGCCGCTTTTTATTTTTTCACATAAAAATTCCATGGGTGGAAGCACACCTTACCCCGATATAGACTATTTTCAGCAGAAACTACAAAAACCAGCAACAACTGTGTTTTCATCCATCTAGAACTATAAGCAATATTGTAGTAATATTGTGGCAAAATTGGGGAAAATTATGTCAGACTAGAATTAGAAGAACAACTCATATACTCTGTATGTTTACAGTGTGATAAATGATCTTCATGGATCTTTTGCATATATAATTATTCAGCATTCATTTTAGATTTCATTCTTTAATATTTGTATCTGGGGAAAACAATATGTAACTATAAATAAGCACTGTTTCATGCAGTACTTATGTCAATTCATGCTATGCACAAGACAGTATGCAGTGTGATAAGGAGGGGTGTTGATACAGCTTACAGATGGCTAGGGCATGAAGAAGTGCAGTTGTGTTGTGGCTGATGAGCTTGCTCCTCAGCTAACACAGCAAGTGGATTTCCCTGCTGAGGGTGGGATTGTATCAGGGCATGGAAGTTGCCAGGCATTTCTGTAGGTCTTTTTGGCTATAGTTTTGTTAAAAAAAACAAATCATCTCCCCATAGCATTGCTTTCAGCCTGCAGAATGTGCAGCAAGACCCTTCTCCCTGTGGGTAACTGGCAGTGATGCTCGATGTCCTTTCCTCTGTAGGTCACCATCAACCCAGTGGAAGAGATGGTGTAGCCAGCTGTCACAAGTGCCCCTGACAACAGGAAGGGATTTGGAGAGGACAGTGCGTGGGCAAGAGTGGCAGAACATAAATGTCCCTGCAGTTCAGCTGGAGTGGGTCTTTTCTGTCTTTGATATGGTAGTGCCTTACCCAGTTTCTGTAATCTTTACAAAACTGCAAACACAAGTGAGATCTTTATTCCCCCTTCTCCTCTCTCACTCCAAGAGGGCCTTTCTATAGTTTTTCACCTCCATATGGACTTCTTCTTGCAAGGGATTTGCAGGGTGGGTGTAAGGCTGTGCCAGAAAACAGCAAAGTCAGGGTCAACATCAAGATGGGTAGAAAAGGACACACAAAAGGGACATAATATGGTTAAGCAGGAGAAAAGGGGTGTTTCAGAATAGGTGTGCATTGACAAGAGCCACATCCCACTGGAGCCTCCCAGGGACAGCAGTGTGTGACTTGGCAGGAGCAGAAACACTTTTTTGCTGTTGTGAGTTAGAGGAAAAGAAACATTCATAGAATAAACACAGATTTAGGCTGTCGGGGGGGGGGGGGGGGGGGGGGGGCGGGGAGGGAAAGTTGCTGCTTACAAAATGCTTCACCTGCTAACAACATGAGAAGTTTCATGAAGTTTCGTGAGTAGCCATCCAGTCTGGTATCCTAGTAACGAGTGACTAGTTCATCAGTGCTTATTCTCATGTAGCTTGTTTCTTTTCTGCTGCTGGGTTTTGGAGTTTTCTCTTTTATTTTTCTACTCGCTTATTTTTGTGTCATCTATCATGGTTGGTTTCATATGCCTACTGCCCACAACAGTTTTTACTGTCTTGCAATCAAATCTTGCTGTGAGGCCATGCCATGCTTACCCAGGAGTTCCCAAGCATCCAACTACTATGGAAATGCAATTTGCTCTGGTGCACCAGGTTCAGGGAGATGTGATGAAGTCATATTGTGGTGATTGGAAAGCCCTCGGTGGACTTCTGTCACAGCACAGCGAGACAGGGTATGCATGAGGAGCTGGAGTTTCAGCCATGGATGAAAGTACCACACAGCAACAGAAAGTTTGGCCTGTATCAGCCCTTCTCCTCTTGTCTCCTTAAATCTTTTTTTAAAATGTACAGTGGCATTTTTCTGGTTCCCTCAAGCTTTCCTGTCTCATGGCTAGCCAGTTGCCCCTTCAGCCTGATGGCCATTTCTTCCCCACCCATCCCTCTTGCCAGACCTGCAGGGCAGAACTTGGCCAGGCAACACAGGGATGTTCCTCCTTCTGCAACTGGACAGCTTGGTCAGCCTTGTGCAGTGCCAGCACCTCTAAGGACTGCCAGGGTTGGAGGTGTCACCCCAAGGTGCTATCTTTCCAGGTCACGGTGCTTTTCAGCCACCCAAGGATTTTATTTGTACATGTTGGGCTCTCCTACTGCCGTGGCGTAACAATGACATACCCATGAAGATGAGCAAATTAATTCACTGAATGCAATAGAACTGCTTTGTATATCATTGCTTTGACCATGTTTGTAAAATATTAAGGTACACGTGGAAATTACTCATACTTTACTTCAGGCTACTCTCAGTTCTGTTCCTGAGCAGAAAAGTACATCAAGATTTTTATGTATGCTTAAGGCTTTTCAGTATTTGGCAGCAGGAAGTTTTTGGATCTCATAGTTTTATTAGATGTGATATTTTTAGATCTTCATTTTTGGTGAAATCAATACAGAACAGATTTCTGGAAAGGGGAGAATTTAACCTAGCTTTTAGCTTAGTATCACTTTACTTTGACAAATATTCCAAGTAAGAAGTAGGAAAAATAAAATCCAAGCTTGTGTTTCCTTTCAGAGAAAGAATTCAATGTTAACAGATGATTCCTAAATCTGAAGTAATAGGAGCCTGACATTTTTATGTTCCTTGCACAGTACCTAACTCAAACATGCCCTTACCATGAGTGATGCTTTCCAGTATTTTCCAGGGTACTGACAGTTACATAACAAGTGAGAAAACCCAAAGCATTGTTTGTGTCACCATTTGCAAGCACTTAATAAGCTGCAGGAGCCATTAGCATGATGGGAAGTTTTGCTAGGAAAATCCCAGGGGCTAAAATAAAACAAAACCCGCTAGAATGAATGGGGCTGGCTTCAGTGGGTTTTAGTTTCCAATAACAAATGAGCTGTCTGTTCAGAGACTTGAAGCTAGCCCTGTTTGCACAAAGGTGAGGTCCTGGATGCTGTGTGCTCCTCTGCTGCTGCCACATGGAGGAAAGGTTGGAAAGTCAGCCTGGCCTGTGGCTGAGGGCCAGGGCAGAGGAAAGCCCATGTTACCCAGGCAGGTCTGGAGCTGGGCAGCGTGGGTTTCTCCTTCTCTCGACACCCTGGCTGCCAGCACATCATTGACCCAGCTCCATGTCCAGTGTGAGCAGCAGGGTGACAACTTGCAGAGTAATTACTTCCATACTCTTCCAGAGCCGTGTGGGAAGGCGACCCTTTGTTTTTATCTTTTTTCAGCGTAGCATTGAGCTTCACAGGGCATTTAGTTGCTTGCTCAGTCACAGTTCACTTTGAAGTGCAGTCATGTCAAGCCTCAGCATATGGGTTATTGGACCTATCTGAGATACTGAGGAGCCCGGAAGGGCTCAGAAACTCTGCCTGAGACCAGTGTCAGTGCAGTGGGCCACATGTGGACTTTTGTCAAAGAAATTGGGGCTTTCCCAAGGGCAAATGCCTACCTGCCTCACAGTACTGTTTCTTCTTGTTGCTGCTTTCAACATACCCAAAAAATGATAGCAACACCGTATTCTGTTCGGCATGTTCAGATTCTCAACAACAGATCTGGGGGAAAAGAAACAAAAGAAAACCAAAAAATTGTTGAAAAATTGGAAGCTTTCAGTTGCAACTTTGAACAATGCAGTGAGAGCTTTCTTGTCAGCTCTATTGTTCCCGCATTGGACTTCTCTGCTACAGGCCTGGTGAGGATGCTGTCATCGTCTTTGGTACTCAACTGTAGGTCCCAAGACTTGCACTGTTCCCTTCTCTGATGTTCTCCTGAGGCAGGCTGTAATGAAGAAAATACATGCTCAAGCTGGAACAAAGTCTACCACTGCCTCTCTAGCTAAGAGGTTGAACACACCAGTTTCAGGAGTGAGCGGTTGAATTGGGAAGTTTAGCTTGGTTTCTGCAGAAACCAGCTCAGCAGAGCTGCTGCATGCAGAGGACAGCCTCTGTTTCAATGCAGACAATCCTGCAAATAAAGAGGTGACGTTTTTCTACTTTTCTGGGAACCGGTACAAGGAAGGGACAAAAGACTGTAGTCCTTTGTATGGGTTTCAAGTACTCTTTTCTAGGACTGCTAGAATTCTAAAAGAGCTGCAGACAAAAGCTGTGAAGTGTATTCTTGTGTTTGATGCCACCTTGGCGTGGGAGAGTTTCATCCCTATGCTGTAAAATTGCTGCCAGCCCCTAACAAAGTCATTTGGCCAAAGACATGGGTGCTTTGTACTGTCAGCCAGCAGTTTGCCTAACAGCTTCTTTCCCTTTGCAGTCTTAGTTGGTCAGCAAAGTGATAGGCATTGAGTGGCACTGTGGCACCATCGGTTGCGAGCAAGCTCAGTATAGGGATGTCTTCTGGTACGTAGGAAGCCTGTGTGTGGTTGCCTGGTTGGCAACCAGTGTCTGTAGCACAGCACACCACGCATGTTTGCAAAGCCCTTCAGAAAACATTCTTCTGTTTGATCTAGGTGAGTTTGGTATCCAAACAGAAAGGTGTCTGCACAGCTTACAGGCGCTGCTGCCCAAACTGGAAATAGCTTGGCACTTTCTTGGCAGGCACGGCAAAAAGTCTGCATGCTCCAGAGGCTGACTGTAGTCAGCTGCTAGACCTGCAGAGAGCATCACTGCAGAAAAAAACAAAGTCAGTGTGTTAGCAAATAAATACCACAGTGACAGGAGAACCTGTCTGAAAACAGCACTTGCCAGGTAGTGCTGGGAAGCCCTTATTGCTGCTGCCTGTGCTGAGCCTGCCCACTGATGATAAGACTTGGTTTCCACATCAGTCAAGCATGTCAGCCTGGAAAATCTCAGGAGCACTGTCTTTGTTCTGACATGACTAGTGTGTAAGGGCTTCCCCAGCAGTGCTAATATTTAAAACATCTATAACCTTGGAAGGGGTTTTCATCTTTGCTTAACTGAGTACTCCCAATAAAGTGCAAGGCATATGATTTCATTTCTGTATTGAACTCTGAATTTTGTTCTGGGCTTTGCTCCCCTCAGAGCTTTGCAAAGCAGAGAAAGGAGGGGGAAGCATTTTAATCAGTGTGAGGCACTTTGGCATTTACGCTATTGAAGCCTGAGGAGCCTCTGAATTTCTAGTGAATAGAGCCCTAAAAAAAGAAGTAGATCTGTTGAAGGCCGGCATTTCAGTGCAAGAAGGATGTGTGTTTAGGACTTTCCGTTACATAATGGGGCTGAAATAGATTAACAAGACCCAGTCTTTCTTTTTCTTGAGAATCGCTGCCTGCACCACTCTTTTTCTGTTACTGATGCTTCAGTCACAGCACTCACAGAAAGGTTTTCTTTGTTGTTATTAGTTTGAGAAGTAAACTACTGCATTGTTTCTCCTGATCAAGAGATTGATTAGTCAGAGGTCTCTAGCTGAAGGGAAAGTGTTCCTCATTATCAACTTTAAACACAAAAGTATTTGCCAAGCAGAGTTTTGGATGGTGAGTGTGTGTGGGGGGAATGCCTTGCTCTTTTGATGTGCTGCCCATAACCATTTACAGATCTTTGAAACACATCCCTCTCATCAGGTCAACAAAGAAATAGTGTGGGAATGATACTCTTGGAAGAGAAAACTATTGTCACTTCCAGTCGGATGGTTCTCTTAGTGTTTTGACAAGTAATGGTGCATTAGTGTATTTGTGGGGTTTGTTGGTTTTTGTCCTCTCTTTCTCTTCCTAGGTGCTTTCATAATCTGCTGGACCCCAGGATTAGTCTTGCTGCTCCTCGATGTTTGCTGTCCCCAGTGTAACGTCCTGGCCTATGAAAAGTTCTTCCTGCTCCTGGCGGAGTTCAACTCCGCCATGAACCCCATCATCTACTCCTATCGGGACAAGGAGATGAGTGCGACCTTCAAGCAGATCCTCTGCTGCCAGCGCAGTGAGAGTGCCAACGGCCCCACCGAAGGCTCGGACCGGTCGGCATCCTCGCTGAACCACACCATCTTGGCTGGTGTCCACAGCAACGACCACTCGGTGGTGTAAAACCGCAGCCAGCCGCGTGGCCGACAAAGAGCAGCGGGCTATGCCACAGAGCTGGGTGGGAGCACGGCCCCAGGGAAGGTTACCCACTCACAAGGTTTTCTCAAACACTAATGGACTACAAGTGCTTCTTTTCCAGGGAGCCCAACACACTGGCGCAGTCCACCCCATCTGCAGGACTGGCCGAGCTGCAAGGCTTTTGATTTCTGCTTTCAAAAAGCAGAAGGCAGGTGCCTTGTGGTGAAAGTCATCGATAGCTCATGGAAAGCCTCACTGAGACTTTGTCGGACTTCGCTGCATCTTGGTGCCAGTCTGAATCAACTCCGATTAATTAAGCTTATACCTGCTTCACTGCATTTACATGTAGCCACTTAGTCTTTTTAAAAAGGGAGTAAAGGGGATAAAAGTATGCCTATCATTTAATAGACATGTAATATTTATCATCATCAGCATGCTTGTGATGAACATTTTCTGTGCAGGGAGTAAAACTGTGCTCTAGTCTTCATATCCTTAGCCACTCTGCAATAACTACATTAAAAACAAAAGTATTTTTTTTCTAATACAGGCAACAGAAAGATGATGGAAACTGACTCTTCTTACCTTCATTACTGGTGTTAGAAAGCATGCATGCTCTGTGTGTATGCAGATTGTTTTAATTAGGTAAAAAAAACCAAAAACAAACCCTTGTTGTAAAGTCGTCAGGAAAGTAGAAAAGCATAGACTGTATTCCAGTGTTTGTTTAGATTATGAAATAAACAGTACTCTAGTCACAAGGTATTTAACGTTCTTCTTTGAAGTGCAGTATGCAATGTATGACACATGAGGGGTCCCAAGTTTTTCATGGACAAGTTCTTAAAGTACAACACATTGCTAAGGTCTGAAAGGGCTACAGTCAAGTTGATAGATTTTAAAATATATATATTTATGGCGTTGGGAAAACAAAGGGATTTTTAATGTAAAAAAATGGATACGTTTTAATGGTATTTTTCTTGTAATTATAAAAAACAAACAGCTGCTGCATTTTTGCACTGAGAAACATTTCTAGGCTATCTTTCAAAAGATGTATGCTTCATCCTACAAGCCATGGACTACTAAGAACCAAGGTACAATTCTATTTTGTAAGGTCAAAACGACATAGGTAGTCAGCTATTGCAAGTGATGCTTGCAATATATAGACCTATATATTATAGGTCTGTATACCTATAGACCATGCTACAGGTAACAGCCACACATGCATATTGTTATGAACAGCTAACCTAACAGACGGATTTTTTTCTTGTACATGGCTGTTTTGAAGGGAAATGCCAATTGTGTGAATCTTCGTTACCAAGAATCAGTGACATTAATCAAAACTCCTTGACAGGGGTAAATGTGAACAAACATGGGATCTTGCTAATAAAAAACTTGGGACCTTTCACTGGGAAGCTGTGTGTTCTCCTGACAATGTAAAATATATCAACAGTAAATTCCTGGGGGCATTTTACTCATCATAATTCGCCTCTATATCAACAACAAAAAAACAAACAAACAAAAAACCAAAACCACAAAACAAACAAAAAACAAACAAAAAAAAATAGAGATGTATCCTTCAAAGTACTGTCCTGGAATGTAATATAAGGGGCAATATTCTCCCATTTGGGCAAGGAGGAAATGGAGGAGGGAGGGTCAGCCCAGCAAGCAGCAGAGTTTTTAGCATCCCTTGCTTTGAAGAGATGTATGGGTTTTATGCTTCCAAGCATAAAATAGCCTGGGAAAGGCAGTTCCTCACTGAGGGAGGGAAGAGCAGCAAGTGAGCAGCAACTGTCTCCACTGAATAAAGCTGGAAGTTTTGCCATGGCTTTTAGTAAAACTGAAATTCATCTGTACTGTCAAGCCAAATTTGTGTGGACACTGTGGAAGATGGAGCGGGCAGAGAAGATAAACACATTATCTGCCATTTGACCAAATTATTGAATGTCACACTTACTTTGGACAAACCAGCTCTTTTTCCTGACTCTATTTGAGAGCAAGTGAATGTGAAGGTCAATTTGCTTTTTATCCACATAACAGTACTGAGAAAGAGAAGAACAAGCTATATGAACTTTTTGATTTAAAAACATCTTCTTGCTAAGCCACTCATAAATTTTCATTACTGCTTGCATGGTGTTTGAGCTATTGCAGGTAAGCAGAAGAAGGGAGAGGGTAAGAGTGCCTCCAATGACCGGCAACATCTGACTAAAAAATAATTTCCTTTTCTCAAGAGTGCTCATAGTTGCTTTCTTCCTTGGATCAGGCAGAGCACTTTTTCCTGTCCCCAGCTCCCTCATGAAAGAAGGATATCATAGACACTTCCTTTTTTTTGGGGGGAGGGGTGGTTTTTTTTTTGGGGGGGGGGGTTGGGCAGGGGTTGGGGGAGGCGTGAGGACAGTGTGCCCTTTCCGAGTGTCCTTTTCACTGCTGTTTGCATGCTGTTTAGTGAATCTAAAACCCGGATAGGGTGGGGGGATGATGATCTTAAGAAATAGCAGCAAATAATTCACCTTAGCTTACTGTGCTGAAAGTGCAGTGATTTTAGAGAAGTCGTGGGTGAATAGTTTTAAACCATGCAATTGTTCATGATATGCAGGTGGGTCCAGAGGCCGCTTGTGAATATGGGTGCCCAGGGCAGCTTTTATTTTCTTATTGTAATTGTGACAGGTGGCAGTTGCTGCCCAGGTACATCGATCAGCTCTTCTCCAAGGAGGCATTTGACAATTCAAGAAGCTGGACCATTTGAACACTTAAATTTAAGATTAAATTCAGTTTAAATTAATTTCAGTTAAAATTTCAGTTGTCATGTAGATTAATCAGAGCACTTCTAGCAGCAGGTGGCTTTTTCTTCCAGAAGGTGAAGTGCGATGCTTTAGAGCAAAGACAACAGAATGCAAACGTTTCTTGTACGATTCCACTAGAGGAACTCACTGAGCGTGTGGCTGCTGTTTAAAAATTAATTAGTGCTTTATTTTTTTGACATGATCTCTCTATATCCTTGAAAAATCTGATCTGTGGATTGAGTGTTTCTTTGCAAGCTAATGAAATTAAAGCTGCTGTGAGCAAAGAGAATAAAAATCAGAGCTTGGAATAGGGTTCATTTGCTGTCTTCTTTAGAGTGGTTCCCATGCCACTTCGTTTCATCTCAGATTTTAACTTTTGCTTCTCTGTTCAGATTTTCCAGCTTCATTGTGCAGTTGTAGAACTCACTCCTGCTATGTGAAAACATGGTGCAAAGTACTTATGGGAAAAAAAAAATCGCTCCACTTATTTTTACTTATCTCAAATCCTTCAAAAGGTTTTAGAAGACTTCTTAAAATACCAACGATCCTCCCACAGTCATTAAAATTCTTTTGTTGCTGGCTGCCTCTGGTCCAAGTAAATCATCTTGAACTTCAAATGTAATGGTATTTGTTTCAGCAATTGTAGTGGTGGGGAGTTGTGTATTAAAAGGAATATGGTTGATGAAATAACTTGTAGGTCAAAGAAAATGTATTTTTCCTACTTCATTTTTTTGGTGGTAGCACAAGTCTGAGAATTGAAAATTTTTCCTTTGAATGAAGTATTATTAAGTAGAATTTTAACTCCTTGTTGTTATCACATTTATAGAGGCTGGGTGACCCCATTGGTCCACAGAACTGTTACTCACAGCATTTACATGAGAAGTTGAAAACATAATCTGTGTTTGACACACATTGCATTTCTTGTCAACCCCTTTTTTGCTCTGTGTTCTCTGATATCTCTTGGTAGCCTCAGGCTGGCTGCTAACTGGGATGTTCAAAGCTGGGCAGATAGCTGGCACAAGGAAACAGGGCAGACCAGTTAAGAGCTTTTTCAGTGATTCCTAAAACCAAGCACAGCTGTCTGCCTGTAGTGCACCAGTAATGGCATTTTTATAATAGTTGCCCCAAGATCCACTGTTGTTTTTTTAACTCTGTCTTACCCAGCCAGTCAGCTGTGGCACTGCTTAAACAAGCTGGCAACAAAGGCTTGGTGTGGGTCACTCAGTGAAAAAAGAAAGGGCAGGCATGTTCATGGTGCAAAGCCTGGGCAACTTGGGTGTCAAAAGAGGAATGGAGATATTTTTATGTCCAGTATCTTAGTTTTTCTTCCCCTCCAAAATAACTTTTCAGTATTGTCATAAATTTCTCCCAGTATGGCACTGCAGTTAGATGAAACTTTCCAAGTCACTCTGGGGAGTATGTCTTTGGGTCTGTACCTTGGTGGTGGTCAGGAGGGGTTGGCCACAGGCAATCTGTCCCAGGAAACTCAAGTGGGCACGGCTTCTGAGGCAGCTTTTGGTAGCTTTTTCTGACCTCTGTGTTGCACCAGAGGTATGCTGCCAGATACCAGGCATAACTACTGTGAAGCCAACTGGGGTTCCTCTCTGCGATGCCACCACCACCAGCTCTGTCTGTTGTCCTGGAAGTAGTTATCCATGGGCTAAAACCACACTGCTTTTTCCATGAAAGAAACAAAAGCCCACCCAGCACATTGTTCTCCCCAGGTGGGATTAAAGAGGACACTGCCAGATGGAGAGGCTGTGGTGCACAGACCTGTAGTCTGACTTTCAGTCACTGTGAATCAAGGTGGTGCAAAGCAGAGCTGTCAAAGGCATTTCTCTAGGGCATTGTCCCCATCCTCTGCTGAGGTGTGACCCCATCCCTGTTGTAGCTGTCATTCCTTTGGGTCCCTTCTGACCATGAGACAGAATGGAGCTGGCAGAGGTCAGCGTTAGCAGATGGCTCTTTTCCACCTGCTGCAGAAGTAACATAACCCAAACAGAGACTTTTCCTTTCTGTTCCTCCTCAGGGCCTTTCCTGCTGAGCAATTTACAATAGCAATTCTACCAGTCATAGAATCATAGAATCATTTAGGTTGGAAAATACCCTTACCTCTCCTATCAGTTCGATCAGTTGGTGATCAGTCTGTGCTATACACTGATGTCTGTATGGAGGAGTTTTGCAACTGCAAACTCATTTGTTCAGGCGGATTGCCCGGGTTTTGCTATTTGATTGGAAAGGCCACTTCAAATAGACAGAAAGCTTAAAGACTATTAACTCTTACATCTGTCCAACTATGCCTCCTCAAGAGAAATTGCCCTTTTTCTTCCTCCTGTTTTCTTTTTTTAGAGGATTTTCCCACAAAGTTATTCACCCAGCTCCAGTTTTCTAAGTCTAGAAGGAGAAAAAAAGTGGTTGACAAAAAAAACCAAAAACAAACAAACAAAAAAACCCAAAAAAAACCAACAACAAAAAAACTCCCCAAAAAAACCCCACCCAAGTACCAAGGTTATTAAACTATGCTGCTGTCTTCTGTGGTATATGGAAATCCAGCACTAATAAGCAGCCAGCATTATAACAAGAGCCTCTGTGAAATGTTCCCATTTGCATGTGATACACTTCTGATAACCAGAAGTGTTGGGGGGAGACTCAGGAATCTGTTCGTTTGTTTTCCTGTTTAAAGAAAACCATGTTTATAACTCACAAGTATGGAGAGAGCCAGTGAAGTCTGGCAAACAATTTTGCTATTAAGTGCACTTACTGTAAATGTTTAGAGGTTGTATCTAGTACAATAAAGTATTTAGCATGTGTAATACAGAGTGTGCAAGAAATAACCTTCATCGGGAGAGCTAGTATTTTGGATGTGGAGGGGAACTACCCAAAAAGCATGTCTGTGTAGAGGCACGGCTGGCCTGTTCCAGGAGATGGTGTAGGGCTGAAACACGGGGACAGTGAAGGGGTGGGTTATTGCCAGTAAATCATCTAATCAGTTCTATACCTGATTTCTACCTGCCCCACTTCCTTCAAGTCCACATTTGTACCATTTAACCTCAGGCCTCCTATGTAATTGTTGCTACATTGAAAAGTTTTCCTGCATAGAGAAAACAAACCTGCTGCTTCTTTTCTCTCTCCCTCTTTCCTTTCCTTTCTCCCTCTCCCTTCTCCCTTTCCTTTCTCTCTTCTCGGTTACCTTTTCCTTTCTGGCTGTGCATGGACCTGTTTCTTTTAGAATGAGTCCCCAGTTTTTGTTTATACTGTAGAAGGTTGTACATTGACTAAACCAAAGTTGGTTGGCTTATACATGGAAATTAAT
The DNA here is from genome assembly GCF_017639655.2 of Falco naumanni. Lineage (NCBI taxonomy): Eukaryota > Metazoa > Chordata > Aves > Falconiformes > Falconidae > Falco > Falco naumanni. Next base: position 13,070,589 of record NC_054080.1, on the reverse strand, counting down.
GTGTCCATACACACATTTGCAAAGCCATAGGAAGGAGGAAGAACTGAAAAAAAAAAAAAAAAGTGTTATTTCAATGTTGTTTGAGCATAGATGGTTTAAGACTCTATTTCTTATGCTAATTCCTGTTTCACATTTTGAAGAAATGAGGTCCTAAGTAAAGGGTTAACCTAGGCAAAGGATTAACCCCCTCCCTGCCTTTTGTTAGAGAAGCTAATCACTTACATACTGAAAGAAACCAAGTGTCTGCTTCAGCAAAGTAACAGAAAATAAAGTTGGCATGCCTAAGGTAAAATTGCAGTACTAGTCACTCAGGGCATTACTAAGTACAAAAATACAAAAAGGGATGAGTTTGTTTTTTTCTTCTCCCCAAACCTTGGTGATTCATGACTAATGCCATGGTGCTGAGCTTTCCATGATATGGCATGTGTAATGTAAAGCAGCCCCACAGAGCTTGATTGCTGGACATAGCAAGCAGAAAGCCAAAATACACAATTGCTAAATAAATCGCGCCTTGTGAAAACACACTGCAATGCCTCTGGGATTTTTTGTTTTAAGCCCTGGATCACCATTTGCTGGCAAAGTCAGACTGTTTATATGGTGATCTGTTAACATTAAATACACAACACGTGCAGCAATGCAGGACACAGCTTCAGCATGCAGTAGGCAGCATGCAGAGCAGGAGCTTGGAGAGCCAGCACATTTGGGATGACGATGCCCAGAGCCGGCAGCACAGTCCTCAGCATTGCATGGGCCAACCACTCCATCCTGCTTTGTGGCTTTTGAGATCTGCTCCTCCCAGGCTGGGAAGACAGGACTGCTTCAGATGAGCTGGTCCGGCAGGAGCAGATGTGAATCAGCCTCTTCCACTTTTGTCTAAAGCCATCCTCTTCTCAACTGCTTAGCCTTGACATGGTTATGAATCTGCTGCTCGCTCCTTTAGTCATTGCAAGCTCAATCTCTTGCCAGACTCTCCTGTCACCTCTCCAAAGAGCCCTCCCAGTTCCTCCTCATTTGTGTTGCTTTTCTCTGCAGCTCCTCCACATACTAAACCATCTCTGAACCAAGCTGCAAGGTAAACACCAGGTACTTTCCATCACAGATACGGTTTCTTTGTAATTCCCTGGGGGATGATGTGGGAATGGAGTTACATCCAGCTGGCAGCTGGTCACAGGTGGTGTTCCCCAGGGCTCGGTAATGGCCCCAGTGCTGTTTAATATCTTTATCGATGACCTGGATGAGGGGATCGAGTGCACCCTCAGTCAGTCTGCAGATGACACCAAGCTGGGGGGAGTGCTGACCTGCCTGAGGGCAGGAGGCCCTGCAGAGGGACCTGGGCAGGCTGGAGCGATGGGCCCAGGCCAGTGGTGTGAGGGTCAGCAGGGCTCAGTGCCGGGCCCTGCCCTTGGGTCACACCAGCCCCACGCAGCGCTACAGGCTGGGGCAGAGCGGCTGGAAAGGGCCTGGTGGGAAAGGGCCTGGGGGTGCTGGGTGACGGCCGGCTGGGCAGGAGCCAGCAGTGTGCCCAGGGGGCCCAGGCGGCCAGCAGCACCCTGGCTGGTGTCCCCAGCAGTGTGGCCAGCAGGACCAGGGCAGTGACCGTCCCCCTGCACTGGGCACTGCTGAGGCCGCCCCTCGAACCCTGTGTTCAGGTCTGGGCCCCTCTCTGCAAGAGGGACGTAGAGGGGCTGCAGCGTGTCCAGAGACGGGCAGCGGGGCTGGGGAAGGGGCTGGGGCACAGGCCTGATGAAGGAACTGAGGTTGTTTAATCTGCAGAAAAGAAGGCTGAGATGGGACCTTACTGCTCTCTAGAACTGCCTGACAGGGGGCTGTAGGCTGGTGGAGGTCACTGTCTTCTTTCAGGTAACAAGCAACAGGACAATAGGAGACGGCCTTAAGTTGCACCAGAACAGGCTGAGATTGGACATTAGGAAAAATTTCTGCACTGAAAGGGTGTTGAAGCATTGGAACAGGCTGCCCAGGGAGGTGGTTCAGTCATCAGCCCTAGAGGTGTTTAAACGATGTAGCTGTGGCACTTAGGGACATGGCTTGGCAGTGTCAGGTTTACAGTCGGACTCAATGACCTTAAAGGTCTTTTCCAGTCTAAATGTTTCTATGGGAAATAACGAAACAGAATATATAGAGAACAGGGAGGTGAAAAATTGCAGTGAGGGAGGGACAGCAGAGGAGACAACACCCTACCTTCTGTGCAGGATTTGGTTTGTATGATCCTTTGAAAGGCTTTCTGGCAAGTTCAGAAAGGATTTTGGGTTGTGGCATTTTTTGTCTTGGAAAGAATAATGTCCTTTCCATGGCATTGCCTCTTGGGTGTTTTTTTTGTTGTTTCCCGCGCACGCACACACACACACACAGACACACAGAGACACACACACAGACACACAGACACAAACACAGAGACACACACACACACAGACACAGACAGACAGACAGACACTCACACACGGCCATAGAACACTGTTGTTTTCGGTGTATTTCATTTATTAAGAGCTCAAAAGGCCAATTGAAACGAGAAGCTTTCCCATTTCCCACCCACACTTCAACAGAAATTTAAACTGGTTTTATATAAATGGTGGTTTACCACCGAAAGGTTGAAGGATGCTTCAAGGGCTGACACAGGTTATTTTTTTTCACTTCTTATTTCCAAGGTTCATGATATCCGGATATTTTAATGCTTATTCTGCCGCAGGTTTTGAAGTTTGTACATTCTTCTTGTCCTCAAGTGTTTCTTTGCAATCCTGCTTTTTCAAAATAAGTAAACACTCCCTAGTTCAAGGGAGTTACTCAAAAATGTGCCTGCTTTGAGCTAGTCCAGCTGCTATTGCCTCCCAGACCCCTGTCTTGTTTGCTCACAGTGAGGTCTGATTTTGAGCCACAACTAGATGCTAGCAAGTGACAATAACTTTGTATAGAAATTCTTGTGTCAGGGGACACGCTAATATCATATATATATATATGTCCTTACAGCTAACGCAATATGCTGCAAGCAAGCTGGTTGCCCCTGTGTTATTTCTTAAAGAAGCACATCAGGGAAACATAGTTTCCTCTCCTGGAGGGGGTTAAGGGTTTGAAAAAGATGAGTGACCTTTCTTTTATTTTTGAAACATCATTCCTACATCTTTGCATGAACATGTTTAGGGGTGAGCTGTTGCTTAGCCTTCAGATCATCTATCCTTTCACCTGCTGTTCAGTGATACACGCACTCCTGTCCATGGCTCTGCTCCCTCCAGCAGTGTCAGTGGAAAGAGTGGTGGGATGAGGAGTGCTCAACCTGGGACAGGCGCAGGGGCAGAAGGAAGAGAGGGTCTGTCAAAGGGCTCAGGAACGGTCCAGCTCTGGCCAGGACAGGCTTGCACTGCCCAACCAGTGTCAACAGCGCCCTGTGTGTACATGGACCCCAAGCCTGGCAGTGCCAACCACTCATTTTGGAGGTGGTCAACACACTGGGGAGAAGGAGGAGAAGGAGGAAGAGAAGGACAAGGAGAAGGAGGAAGAAAAAGAAAAGGAGGAGGAGAAGGAGGAGAAAGGTTCACAGCCCATGCCTGAGGAAGTGAAGGATGAAACCATGCTTCTGTGGATGTCTGCAAAAGTCTGGTTCTTGGCACTACTTTTACTCATGGCTGTTTTCCCCTTCCCATGTCACTTACTTTACCTTTAATGTCCAGGTGGGGACATCCCTCCAGGGTTATAAACCACCAGGCACACTGGATCCCAGCAGCAAACTAAGACTTTTCAGGTTGCTGGCCAAAGGGTCGTGTGCTCACAGGCAGGGGTGGTGGCAGCAGCAGCCCAGGAAACAGTAACCTGGTATGCTTGTGCCCTCTTCCCTCCTTAGCCAGCAGAGAGAGAGAGAGAGATCTTCCACATTTTGGGGGAGGAAAGGTCATTTTGAGACCCCAGATGCAAGGGCTTGGGGGGAACGTTGCAGGTGGACTGCTAGCTATGTGGTGCCCACCTGCAAGGGAGGGCAGCCATGTGGCAGGAAGGGGCAACCAGGCTGGGGCATCTGGCCATGACCACACCAAGCTCACACAGACCCACGTGCTGGAAATGACAGCTGCTGGAGGTTCAGAAGCACCAATGTTCCTTGTGGATCATCATTCCTCAAAAACATAGCTCAGGGTTAAAAAAAAAAAAAAAAAAACCAAAACAAAAAAAACCCCTGCAGATTTTCTATGAAGTGGAAATCCTCCTTTTCAGTCCATGTGGTTAAAAGCACAAGCCATCCACACTTCATCTACCAGAGGGAATGCACAGGAAAGTACAGCGGGAACTGAGACTCTTGACTGTCAAGACCTCTTTCCTCATCAGCTGTGCTATGATGTATATTTTGGTCTGGAAACACCAGGCATGTTTAATTTCTTATTGCAAATGTACAAATAAAACACAATTGTGACACAGGCAATGATTTTGCTTAGACAAACTTCATGAAAACTTGCAGAATTAGAAGACTTTAAAGGACGTATTTTTTTATTATTATTTTATATTTCTGTGCAAAAAACTGACAGACACTGGGCAGCATTACTTTATTTTTTCCTAAGCAGAACACACCCTGAATTTGATTAAGTGCATACTCCAAAATCCTGGAAAGGCACAAAGAGCAACTGCAAAGGGAGAAATGATGATTTTTTTGTCATCATGCATAGAAGACAGCTTTCTTTTTAAAAAAACAAACAAACAAACAACAAAAAAAAAAAACGCACGCAAACCTACCTGCTAAAGAAGGATTGCAGTCCTTGGAAACTTCCAGCACTAGCTTCCGAATCTGACATGCACCCAGTGAGCTTAAGGAAGGGGATGCAGTTGGGGAAGTTTTGTTCTCCCTCCCCAGTTTCTGCCCTGCCACAGTTGCAGTGGTGCAAAGGGAGGCAGGGACCAAAGGGGCTGTGGGGTGTAGGGGGGACCCCCATGTCTATCTGAAGGGAGAAGTCAGCCTGGGCAGATGGCAGTGCCAGGGGAGCCTTGCTAGGAGCAGCAGCCACATGGCCATGTTGCAAGAAGAAGGTGTCAAAAAATTCTTGCAAGTAGTTTTATGAAATAGAGCCAGGCTGAGCTACCTTTTTCCCTGCCTTTAGCATTCTGTAAAGAGGTGAAATCTGTGTTGGGATACAGCAGAAGACCACTCAATTGGAGTGGAAGGAATTATGTGATTATAATGAATCCATAGCATGGATTATAATGATCGCAGACCTGGCCCAGGGAGCAAGGATATAAACGTTGTCTGGGCTGAGGCTTTAAGGCTTGTTGTTGCGAGATGTCAATCACAGTGCTTCATGGTGAACTCAGGATGGGCTCTTCAGCACTAGCTTTACCTTGTGCTCGATGGCTATAACTCAGCCAAGAAGGACGTGTCAAAGAACATATACGGCTTTGTTAGTATGAGGGGGTCCTCCCAGGAGCATAGAAAAAATGGCAGCCTGATGGCCCCTCTGCCTCTCCAGTGGCTCCTGGCCAGTGGCATTTCTGCCTTGCATTGCCTAGCCGGAGGGTTAAGCTGCTGTGGAAGAATCTGGCCCACAGCAGATACTACCAGCAGGATGTGCACATCCTGTGCTTTGCAGCAGGCTTTGGGATTTTCTTTCACTCCAGCATTTGAATAGCATTTTGGAAGTTTCCTGCAGCACAGCTGTAGCCAAGGTAGATGTTTTATTAGTTAGCAGACACCAGGCAGTGGTGTAAGAAAAAACATCTAAGTCATCTATGCAAAATACAAGTTCCTGTTTTTTCTACCCATTTTCTAGTGCACAGTGGTATAAGAGAAAGCCTTTGAAGCACAGATTTCTTGTTTTATAATGATAGTGTTCTGTCTCTTTACTTGCAAGGCTAGCATTTCCCCAGAGCATTTTTGTAGCTGAAGAAGCACAACATTTTGGTAGAATACTTTGGCTTAAAGTCAAAAAGACTTTTCTTCCCAAGTGCCCTAAGTCGCTCACAAATGTGGCTGCTTGCATTTTGCTGAATACAAGGGAAGAGATGCAACTTTGCTTGAGTCAATGTATCTGTCCTAGTCTACCATTGCTTGTGCCAGTGCAGGTTATTCTCACTCTGGAACCAAAAAAATGCACTAGTAAAAGGCACCTTTGTTTCAGTGCCTTGTATTACTGTGTGAAGGTGCAACCATTGAAGGAAAAATATCACATCCAGTTCAGCATGCACCAGTGAAATTTTTCTGGTGCAGGCCATGGACTCCTAAGTAGCTCAGACACTTTTCAAAATATTACTCTTCATCCAAATAAAGTACAAGAGCAGCCAATATTCAGAGTAGGTGGCTTTGCTAGTAATGTTGCTTAAAGCAACCTCCCACATGCTTCCATCTCGGTGAGTAACTCCATAACTGAAAAGTCTGGAGGTTGTCCAAACAAAACAGTGTGTTTTTCATTGAGTGGAAAAAAATTACACAGTGTATAAATTTGTTACGAAGCCATGTTGTTTGCTATGAACTAACAGTGACATACGTGTGATTTCAATAAAGAAAACCTTGATTTCATTAGTTAACACTGTGTGCAAGTCAAGCGTACAATGAAAAACAAAGCAGATCCAGTCAGTCATCAAAGAATTGTTCATCAATAAAGCTACACAAGCCTTTGCAACCACACCACCAGACTGGGTGGGCTTCTGCCCCCTCCTTCTTCCCTAACTGTCCCCAGCCCCTTTGCAGCTGGGTTTGCCCCTGCGGCTGGCAGCGTAGGGCTGTGCTGAGAAGTGCTGTGGCTGTGGTCCCACTGCTTGTCTCTCTCCCAGAGCTCAGTGCCCATGTATGAGGCCACTGCATGGTATGATGCAGCGGTCTGGTCACTGTACCATCCCCTGCCTTCTCTTCTGGTCCTGCTTCTAACACAGAGACCCAGGACACATTCAACAAATGCAAGGAATGATCAAAAGAAAGAGGGAATATCGCCAGCTGAGTAAAATAGTGCACCAATACTCCAGAGGCAGAAATGATGCCCAGTTCTGCCACAGACTGTATATGCCTAGGCAATTTCCCTCAGTGTCTGAGTTTTCCATTTCAGTAAGAGATAATAGATTTATTCTCTCTGCTCCCTTTCCACTGTGAATTCCACAGTATGGGGAATGCCGCTTTGTAATGTGTTTTTGCAGAACCCAGAGCAATAAATGAACATCTCCACGGGACAGTATTTCCACCAGGAGATGAGGCTGTTTCTGGGGCAGGACTCAATAGCCTCTCAGTTAAGTAACTTGGTCACCCAGCTGACTCATTATCAACTCAGGCAGGAGCCGGTTAGTAATGTATTTACCTCATTCTTGGAGAAGAACTTGGACAGGAAAGCAGAAAAAGAGAATTATGTCAGAATGCAGTTGGACACCAAAAACTAGCAATGAAGGAAGAAGGAAAAATATAAGTTCAGTGATGATAAACCAGGAAGAGAAATGTGGAAAAAGGTAAATGTAATGGACTAAATGTAAAGTTGAAAAACTCCTTGTGGTTAAGCTCTGCTGGACCACAGTCTGAAAACTAATGGAACTGCAAATCTTGATGTGCTGCAGGACTGGAGATGAAGAAGCCATCAAAGGACTTGCTGAAAAGTAGGATGCTGAAGTAGTGTCCAGCAGGAAATAGCTGTATTTTCTGAAAGCCTGGAAGGCTTGAGTTAGTCAGCAGGTTTATCTTTTAAGCAAACCCAGACCCTTATGGCAAGTTATGGCAAGTCACTGGGACCGTGTGGACCTGTGGACTGCTGTTACAGATGAGCCTGTGGTGCTTGGGAGGAGAGAGAAGGGAATGGGCTTTGCCTGAAAAACAAGGAGCAGAGCCATACAGCTCCAAAATATGACTACAGCACAGAGCAGCATTTGTAAGAGCAGACTAACTTGACAAGAGATCTATTATGGAGGATATTGGCTGGAACCTACAGCATCAAACTCACTAGCTGCTGAGGTGGCTGTTGGATGGGAGCATGAAACAACATCACCCTATGAAAAAATATGACTTGGCTTTTCCTCTCTCCATTTTCCCTGTTTTTCTCTTCTGCGTCTATGGTCCTTTCATGCCTGGTAATTCCCCAGGGGAAACGAAGAGATTTCATTCATAAATACCAAGATTAAATGTCTAATCCAGGGAGGAGAAGGGCTCCAGTGACCATGTTGAACTGACCTTCTGTGGGCCAGCTGCCAGCTCACTGGGGCTGGTTTCCATCATGTTTTGTGCAGGATGGACCCCAAGCCCTCCAGCTGCCAGACCCTCTGTTTCCTGTTGTGTTAACTTTAGTTGGGATTCTTTCTTTCCTCACCTTTGTGAGAGCTGGAAATGTGTTCCTGGTTTCCCTCACCAAAGCCAAGGCCATGGCCATAGCTGTGTTCTGCTGATACAATCAGCCTGACACTCTCTTGCCGAATTCTGTTGTAACAGTATGCTGAAGGAATGTAGGACGGTGGCTCAAAATCTGCCTCCTGGCAGAGCACTCATGTCTCTGAGTAGAGACAGAAAGAAAGGCAGCATGGATTTTCTCTTGCAAGTGCAACCATAAATGAATGGGAATATAGCATCCAAGAGTGACAAGGTTGGTACCATTGGAAGGTATCTTCTTCTAGAATAACTGAAGTTACGGAGTGCTAACAGTCTCAGGGCACATGCAAGCCTTCTCATTTTAAGTTGTTTTGAAAGATCATTTTCAGGGGTCTGCTGCCTTCCCCCAGGCTGCTAAAGGTGATGGAAAAGAAGTCCTGCTGACTTCAGAGAGGTTTGTGTGGGAATGTCCCTGACGTGGAAGGAAGTGTGAGTCTCACCGATGGTCCCAGGGACTCAACACAGAATAGAACTTTTCACACTGCCCAGCAAGCTGCCTCACGGTGGGATGACTAGGATGCTCAGGATGCTAATACCCACCTAGCCCTTGGACATCTCCTTGGAGGCAAAAAAGAAGGTGCCACACCAGTGATTTAAGGAATGCACAACGCCAACCATTTGCATCTATTTCATAAGAGCATTTGTTCATTACAGCAAACAAGTGCTTTTCAGACAAGCCAGTGGCCATTCTTAGGAAGGAAACAGCATTTGTTTTCCATGAAGTCTCCATCAGTTTTGCTGCAGTGTTCAATATACTGGTAAGAACTACTTGTGCACTAAGACCATTAACTTGTTTGCACAGATTTGCAGGTGTCACACCCTGGAAAAATCAGTTTTTGCAGGTTAACAGCTTTAAATTTTTACTGAAATAGATCATTTAAGCTGTTTCCAGAAGCATACCAGGAAATAAAAAAGTGGTGTTACTGTCATCCATAGAATCACAATCTTGTCTCGTTTCCCTGTTAAAGCCAAATGATCCTATTGCAATCAGAAAAGCAACTCCATATGCATGTCTATAAAACCAGAATCAAAACGTGGGCACTGCTTCTACTCTTCAAATGGGAGCAAAACCTGCCTTTGACAACGTGTAATCTCTGAAAACTCATGAAAATAAAAACAAAGGCTAAAGTCCATATTAACATTCAGGTCAGGGACAAAGTTCCCCTGTGATAAGGACTGGTCTCTGAGCTGTCTCTGCATGGAAAGGTACAAGTGTGACTGCAGGACACTGGTAATACTTGGATCAGTATTGGCTTTGAACCTTGATTTACTACTGTCCTTATCATTATCCTCATAACATTTTTGCTTTTTTTTAAAGTAAAGATTAAGTTCTTAGCTGGAAATCGTACAGATACAATGGCTGAGATTTCCAAAGAAAAGATTTCCACACTATTTTGAACATCTCAGACAGATTTAGTGCTAACGATGGGGGAAAATTAAAGCTTGTTCACAACCAGTGAAGAATCATAAACTGACACTGTAAATGTGTTTCTGAGAAATATTCCCATCCAGCTTCACCATCTCCTACAAACCTGCCACTACAATTTGTGGGCCATTCATGTCCTATATGTTTTGGAGACTTTTCAGAGTCAGGAGTAAGAAAATTTTCTGGTTATTAAAAAACTGGGGCTCTGCATTCAGGTAGTGATCCACATCCAGTGGGGGAAATGCCTGTTCCCTGGCATATTATCCTCCCTGGATAAGCCCATGTGAACTCTTGGAGATGCAGCAACATAATGGCAAACTTGCCAATAGACAGGGGGTTGTTCATATTTTCAAAGGTAGGTTTCAGAGTAAGCAGAGCAGCCTGCTTTTCCTGCAGCTCCTTTTAAACGCTGTGGACATTTAAAAGCTCATGTTCCTGGACTGTAACTGCTGAAATGCATTTACCTTGCAGTTTTTCAAAGGTGTTTCACTATCCATTGCTCCTCTCAAAATAAATAAAAACAGCTGAGAGTAAAACTAATTAGTATTTAGTTTGAAATTTATTGGGTTTACCTGCTTCCTAGCTGGATATTCAACTATAATAAATTTTACACTAGTAGAGAAAGCAATTTTCTTTAGGATATTTCTTTTCAAGCAAATAATTTGACATCCAAAAGAAAAGTGAAAAGGACAACCAGAAATACAGGTGCGATGTTTGTCCGGTAAGTCCCTTCTTCACCTGTTCAAAAAAACTCTCCAGTTTGGCTCTGCAACGGGTTATTCTCAGGACATGTTTGCAAAGTCTGTACACCTACTCAGGGGCTACTCACTCCCCCATGCAAAAATCCTCACTGTGCTGTGATGTTTACAATAAACAGAGGTCATGGGATGGTGTGGAGAGCTTAGGAAATGTATAGGAGACTGGCTGAAAGATGGTTTTGGCATATGCTTTATTGGCCAAAAGGGATGATCTTCAACAGCTGGGGAATGCTCACAGCTCCAGGCATGAAGATGGAGCTGCCTTTAGAAAATACCTAGCATTCTTGACCTCCAAGAATTATTTCTGGGAGTTGCAAGGCAGGGCCCAGTATATCATCAGCCTTTACGAATCCCAGAAAGTGCCTCTCCCAACTCCAGCTGCAGCAGGAGGGCTGAGGAGCCAGAGCTGCTCTGTGACCAATTTCCATTAGCAAACTCTGAAGCAATAAACAGCAAATTCTGACAGAGTGAACAGAAGTAATTTAGGTGAATGAAGACGTGCTGCTGGAAGTCTTTCCAGAAATGATCCATCATACATTAGCGCAGACATGTTAGGAGCGCTGAATGCATTTCCTATTATTTTGTGAATGAGCACTAGTAGCTGATGTGGGAAGGCTAGCAGTGAGCTGAACAATGATTCTAGGAAAGGGATGGCATGATGACATTCCCAGTATGGAGAGGTGTTAACAGCAGGAAGTGAGAAAATGTTGGGAAAAGGAAGTGCAGGGGCTGTAAAGAGGAAATGGGATCTGAAAGCTGAACCCACATGGACAGAGGGGTTTCTGTCTGTCTGACCCAGCGAGTGGTGTCACAACAAAGGGGTTTCAGAACTAGTGCTTTGGATATTCCAACCCCGTGCACACACTCTTTGCACCCAGGTAAATACCTCTCTCATACAGTTGTTTAAAACAACAACCTCATGGTTCCAGAGGTGTCATTTTCCATAGCCCTCGGCACTATCTTGTCTCTGAAATTGACACTAAAATTCATGGTGGCTTCAGAAAGAGAAGAGTTAGCCCAACACTGGACAGTTCTCAAGCACCCACCCCCCATGCTCTGATTAGCTATAGCCAGTGACATACTATGACTCTGTAGGCTTCAGTGGTAGTCACAAGAGCCAGGGTTTCACTAACGTAAACCCAAACAGCAGCAAAAACACAGTTGCTGGTCTATTCCCTCTTGTTTTGCCAAAGAAGAGCTGACACCCCCTCAAAATCCTACTTCGAGGCAGTCTTTCAGTGGAAGGTAAGCAGATAGGTACAAGCAGCTTCAGCATGAGGACACCAACCAGTGTCAAAGGTTAATAGCTCCACAGTTTGCTGAAAACCATCGTTCCTCTTCCTGCTTCATGCACATCTCTGTTGTGTTAGTCTTTGTATGCATCACTCCTAAATCCTGGTGATCTTAAGCAAATCCTGGTTTTGCTTTAAGCAATGCTGGTTTTCTGTCAGTGCTGATCCTGTGGCAATGCACAAAGTTTTGACAGAGCTCCTTAAGCTCAAACAATATGTTGAGGCAAACATCTGTTTGGTAACCCCACCTGATACAATAGCCCACCTTAAAGTGTTTTTATGTGTTAGTGTGTAACATTGTTAATACATCTCCACACCTAGCCAACTTGAAAAGCATTAAGTGATTATTGCCTAGAGGAATTAATTCAAACAGCACATTATTTTGTAAAGGTTAAAGAAAAGAAAAAAAGCTGACAAACGGAACAAAAAAGAAGCAGCCAACGTAGATTGATGCATCAGTTTGACTTTTCATTAATAATCGGGGGGGGGGGGGGGGGGGGGGGGGGGGCGCGTCTCATTCACTGTATTTTATTACGTTTTATGACACAGCAGCCCCTTTCAGAATGCAACTTCTCAAGGTCTGGCTGGAAAAAGAGCTTCTGGTGGCTTAAAGACAGTTCAAAACAATAGGACTTGGAGAGCTGGAAGACTCATACATCGGTGTGGGCGATCCAGAGGCAGCATTTCTAGGAGCTGTGTGAGCTGCAGTTCACAGGTCCCCTGATGCCCCTGTGTGTGGAAGCACTGGAGATGTGGTGCAGTTGTTTGGTTGGGTGCTGTGTCCTGAGGCTGATCCCTCTGCCCAGGAATGGGGGTCCGGGAGCACACTGGCCAGAACCCCGTTGCTCTGGCTCTGCTGTGCCAGCGTCTGCAGCAAGGCTATGTCAGGAGCCTATGGCCACACAGGCTGCACCACGAAGGAGGAACAAGAGGCTTTCAAGGTATAAGGCAAAAAAACCCAACCCTTTCTGCAAGCCATAAACACAAAAACTGACAGGCAAAAACATGGGAACAACGTGTCAGCTGTGTTCCCCCAGAAGTAATGTCAGGTTCCACTACAGGAGTCAAAACCAGCAAAACCAGCACAAAGACCTTTATTTTCCTTTTTTTGGTTACTATTGGATGGAAACAGCTTCCAGCCCCTATGCTGACACAAACACCAGTAGCCAGGAAATGCTTGTGATCACGACTGAAACCTGAGCTACTGGCAGACCAGAGAAGGGGAAAGGCAGGCAGCATCTGTCCTGAGGCACCTGAGAGGAAAAAAGAAACATCAATGCAGCAAGGAGAAAATGTCACAGTCTTCCACTGAAAAACCTTTGCACCCCACAGGGGCCAAAGCACTTTACAGACCAAGTACCTGTATGCCAGCCCTCGGGGTGGTAATGACTGCAGACCATGGGAGGAACAGACCAAATCTTGTGTGTTGGTACAGGAGGATCTCTTCATCCACAGCTGTTGTCTCTCTGTGGTGAATCAGGAATCTGGAAATCCATTAACATTGCGTATCTTAGCTCTGCGTCCAGAACAGGCAGATTAATCATCTAGCCTATCTTCTAAATTATCTCGAAGTTAATCAAAACATGTGATTCTGAGGAAACTTTGAAAAGCACCAGAGGCATGCGAGTTGTGCTTTAAAAAGCTATTTGGGGCTAATCACCTTAACAAGTCTCTTCCCACAGCTGGAAAATCCATATTTCAGCAATGCTATGGCCAAGGGATTATTGGAAATTCTTGTGGGATGGATTCTTGGAAGAAGGGGTGTTATTAAGTGACCTTTTCTTCCATAAAAGTCTAGAGGTGGTCTGGAAAAATCTAACTGCCTGTAAAAAACTCAAGGCAGCTACAAGGTAGTTTGACCATTGCAGATGCAAAGTGTCTTCCTTGAAAGCAGAGGAGAATTCCTCAAGTTTCCACCAGCTAGAGATGATGACTGTTTCTGTTGCCTCTCCCACCTTACCTTCTCCTCATCTCTCTTTGACCATCCTTCTCATCTTCCAAGCGCTTCCTGACTCAGTGGTGCTCTTGCCAGTCAGTTCTGCTACCTGTTGTGTTACCTGCTTTGACCAATACTCCTCCAGGTTGCTTTCCATTAGCAAATTTCTTGAATTTCTGGGTCACACCATCTGCAATAGCAGGACTGAAGATGAAACAATACCCAATGTTCCTGTCTTTCAGAACTTCCACTTAAGGTACACCTCTCTCCATTTTGAGCTCACTTCCCAGTCTTGTGAAAGGAGCTCAGCTGTAGCTCTGGTTGTCCCAAGCATAATTCCTCAGGAACATCCTGTTTCAGCATGTCTTTGTGTCCAAGTGACAGGATAAGAGCAGAATCGGTTTGTATGAACTAGGAAGAAACACATCGGCAGAAGATTGACTTTTGCTGACAGCTCTCAACAAATTAGCTGCACTTCTCTACATGAAAACACGCTTATATTACTGTCCTGCTCTCTCCACTCTCTCCCTGCCCTCTTGTTTCCCCCACCTGCCGCGTGTTGTGATAGATGTGGAGCAAAAATATCCTCACCCTTGCATGTTTCTGCAGCACCTAGGACCATTATGTCCTAACTTTAAAGAGAGCACCTGTGCATCACTCAGAATTTCACAGCAAATTTAGACCTCTTGAGTTAGAGTCAAGGGATATGTTTTGAGGATTTGCTCCAGCAGGAAGAAACAAAAGTGTGGAGTTTTGCATGTGTGTAATGAACACAGCAAAATTATACTTTTTTTTTTGTTATGGATGAGCCCACTTTACTGAAATAAGTATCTGACATGCTCTAGTCTGCCTATTCTTGATGTTAAAGCGAGGGAAGAAGTCTGCTGTCAGAGAAATGGCATGCTAAACTCATGACCTGCATACTCAGTGTAGTGGAATGTCACGTATGAAGTTCTGTCTCGATTTGTTTCTAAAGCTCTTTAAAATGCTTTTGGACAAATATACATTTACACCTTCAAGGACATTGATACAATTACAAAACAGTTTAATGGATTAGTGAATATATGAATCAGGCAAGATGTTTTCTGATGCTCTCTGGATTCCACAACTTGAAATAATTTTGCTGGAAAGAACAAAGTCAGGACTGTGGGGAGCATTTAACAATTTGTGAGGATATATGATAGATGTGTATTTCCTGGCCAGTTTTTCTTCCTCTTTTTTTCACAGTGCTTTCATTTTGTTCGTGCACATCAGAGTTTCTCCCTTTTCTACTTCAAGTTTGCCTCTTCTGTAGCTGTATGCTACAAAGGAGCAGCAGCAGAAGAAGAAATAGTTGTGTAAATGGTAATATAAATATCTTACCATTTATCAGACTCATTTGACCTGGTCGTCTGTGGCAGCCAGTTACACTGGTTTTAGTGGGACCGAATGAGCAGGTAAGTTTGACCTGGACAAGGAGTCCCAGCTTGTCTCTGTTGTAGGTATGGAATCACTCCTGCAGTCCCAGATAGAAGAAGAGTGGTTGTGCGCACACAGGGACTGTTCAAATAATATGGAAAGTTTGGGGATTACTTCATGCAATTTATTCAAGACTATTCCCAGCCCACTTCCTATCAGCAGTCTTGTTAATGAATCAAAACTCTTTGAGCTGGCAACTGCTTTCCACAAAACTGTTCAGGGAGGAATTTTTGGCTAGTCACAGAGGCCCTTTAGTTAGAAATAAATTTTCTATGCGTATGTGAATTTTATCACGTTGCAGTTGTACAACCATATGCAAAGATGAAAAATTGTTCCCAAAGTGACTCTAAAGAAGGGAAAAAACCAGAATGACCCCATACCAAGTCACTTCTTACAGCCACATGCCTTGAAATCAAAACTTTAGGATATCATTAGCAGGTTTAGTAATAACCCCTATTACTTTTAATGAAAAACTGCTACAGGGCTACAACCGCAATTCCTATAAATCAGCATAGCCCCATCAAAGTCACTCTTCAGTTTCTGAAACCTGAGGTACTACCCTGGGGAAGATTACAGGAAAAGCAGGTCATCTTATCCTGTGTCATCCTAGTGGCATTGGTCGATTCTGCAGACCGTTTAAATATCTATCCAGACAGGAAGCACACCATGCACTGCAGAACAAATGCAGTCATCACTTGCATGAAAGTTTTGCTGGAAAAGTTTTATCATAGGTTACTGCAAGATTTTAAATGTTTCATGACTAATATGTGTCGTGGTGGTTTTCAAGTAACTCTGAGGTAATTGATGGCTAGAGGCAATTCATTGCCCTTTGGACTCCTTAAAAATTGATTGCCAGTGACTAAGGCAAACTATTAAGCACCTATTAATAACTTCTTGTAAATTATTTGTATATAAGCCTCAATGAACGCTATGACTTACATTTAATTTCCAAACCTCCTTCGTCTGCAAAACTCCATTTTGCAGCAAGCAATTTGCCTTTACTATTTGGAGCTTGTGGCACAATTCACAGATTTCAAGGGAGCTGCTCTCCAAGGATAGTATAACTTACACTGATCAGGGAAGGCAAAATCTATCTCATATCCCCTGTTATTCTAAAAGATATTTTTTTTTTTTCCATAAAGGAGAAAATTGGCTGCATATTCAAGAGGAGATAGCAAGCAGGAGAAGTTTTCAGCCAGTTGCAATGCAGGAGACAGAGCCAGGATGGGTGAGGCACTGCGCCTGCCAGGCACTGGGACAGGAGCAGATACATGCTCCTTCAGATGAAAAAAACACTTGCTTTGCCGCTGGAAAATGCATCTGCACTCTCACTAAGTCATTAAACCTACCCTGCCTTGTCGTTACTCCTCTGCAGTAAAGTAAAAAGCAGCTTGTCCATCTTTGCAGAAGGAAAGAGCATAACAGAAGGCAACAAGGTAGTTTTAATAGCTTGGCTCACAAAGTTAGGAAAAACCCCAGCACACAATTAGGAAATCAGATTTTCTGCACAACAGTTCAAGTTATTAGAAAACGCTCTGCAGAAAGCTCATGAAGAGGTGTTTAGCAGTAAACTACTTTCCATCTTTTTCTATGCACAGCTGGGTGCACTACTTTTTCAGGACTTAACCATCTTGTGTCAGCACAGCAGAGCACCAAGGATGCAGCTGGCCAGGGAGGACCTCCAGAGACCCACTGTGGGAAGGGAGGTGTTAATAGCAAAGGCTGGCACAGAGCAGCAGTTTTGTGAGGAGGGGTGTGCTTGGGGCTCTTGAGCAGCATGAAAGGGAAGGGTTTTTTTCTCCTACTCATATTGTGTTCAGCTGTAGGTAGAAGAGAGGAGCTCCTGTTTTATTATGCTGCTTTTTCTGAGCCAAATCCCTCATTGAGAAAGGTGTTAGGTTTTTCTTTTCCCCCTCCTGTTTCCTACTCCTTTGTTTGTTTACAGTCCCTTGCATGAAAGCCCAGGAGCGCTGGGTAGGGGCGTTGCTGAGGAGTGGTCTTGCAGCTACACAGTATGGGGTTTTGCTCAAATTAGACATGAGGCACAGTGCTTTGTTTTTTTAGCTGCACCCTGCCTTTCATTCTCTCCCTGCTTATGGACCCCTCCACTGTGTGTCACTCGTGATCCGCAGCTGGGCAGTCCATGCATCCAGACCTTGAAAAATGAGCCCCTGGCACACTGACTTCACACTGCCCCTGCTTGCTTCCCCCAGCCCAAAGTGGGCACACACCACCCTTCAGTCTTCACAGGTTTCTAACGCAAGCACCTAGAAATCATGGGGATACAGGCGGCCATTAGCTTCCATGTTGGGTTTTGATGGCCCTTTTTGTTTTCAGTTGGATTTTTTTCAGTAAAACTTTCCAGGGCCTGGAGAACTTGGAAATGGTAATGGCTTCTTTCCTCTTGCCTCTTTCCCCATATACACTTGCTCCATCCAAATGCATCCGAACTAGCAGGCAAACGATGCAGACTGATGTGACTTATGTCTTGTGAAAGCTGGGGTTTGGCCAATAAGCCACTTTCTAAAGCTTTTGAGAGGACATCTAGCTGGCATCATGGTTAAACACCATGCACTGGCGTGTTTTTTCCTGCTGTCAGAAATGGAACTACACCAGCAAAAGCAGCAGGAGAAAACCTGAAGAGGAGGAAAAAAAAAGCTTTGTACAGAAAAGGCCAAGGAGTATGAAGCACCTGGCTGCCTAGGAATGATCCAGGCCTTGCATATCATCTGCATGTAATAAAATAATAGAGGTCCTGAGCCATTTGCCATGTTACAGAGCCTGGTGGAACAGCTTGGCCCTGCCATTTGGCTTTTCAGTATTTTTCTGCTCCAGTAATTTTCCGTATCTTGCCTCTCTTTGCTTGTATCTCTGCATTTAGCTTTCCCTCTCTTCTTTCATTTTTGCATTGTGCATGAGAAAGCATGGTGCAGAGCAAAGTGAGCAGAGTGATGGCTGTGGCTCTTTCCCATGCAGGCTTGGTGCAATGCAGCCAGACAGCAATAAAGCTGCTGGCTTTCATGCAGGCAGATAAGTGTTTTGGGTCTTGGTTTTTTTCTTGGAAACATGTGGTAAGGTCCTGTGTGGAGTTTGCCAGTTGTGAAATTTCCCAAGCTGCTTTACACATTCATCTATTATTTTGTAACATGCTCTCCAAAACTGTCCCTGGCTGCCTTTGCTGACTCCCCTATGATTTAAGTCAGACATTCTGAATAATGGGTGCCGGTGTTTTTTGCCACTGAAAGACGGAGCAGGGATCCATTTTTCAGTTGGATCATTCTGTTATTTTGGCCTTAGGCAAGAGGGAGAGAAGGGGAAAAGGAAGGTATTTGTATGTATGCACAGACTTTCAACCGTTTTCTGTTTCTGCTAGGAATGTATCCTGCTACTTTTCACCCATCTCTGCACTCCTGCCATGGATTTGCCTGTTCACACTTGGCAAAGATGAGACACTTCCTTTATAAGTGGCAACAAGATTGGGCCCAATGCCCTCCAAGTCAGTTCTGGACCAGCCCATTTTTGCTGAAATAAGGACCGTTCTGGCGCTGCACCAATATTTTTAGCTTCTCCAGATTTGCACTACATTCAGGAACAAAAATAGCTGTGGTTTCCCAACACCCCATCCCCACCCCCACCCTTAATTTTCTAGGCTTGTTTATGGGTGAGACCAGAAATTGATGGAATGAAATAATCTGAAAGAGTAGCTTCCCTAGCTTGCATGAATCCAGAAATCACACACATACCCCAGAGATCAAGCACAGTCATTTATGTACATTTCTGGAAAGAACAAAGTTTCAACTCTTCAAGGTTTTTTTGTAGTATCCCTAACAATTTCTTTAATACCTGCTTCTTTTTACATTTTGTTTCATTTTAACACAATTGTTCAATATAACTGCAGCAATTAAATTGGCTTGGAACGTGTGACCTTCTTACATCTTTTGAAATAATTTAGCACACTAAAGTTTGATGTGAACTTAATATTATTTCTGATTCACTTCATAGCGTGACAAGAAAATATATGTGCGCTCCTGTGCTTTTCCTGTTCTGTCCCAAAGCAGTTACGTCAACATTTTTTTGTATCTTTGGCAACATCTTTCTCCAGCATTTTGTGATTTAATATTGATAGCTGCTCTGACATGACTGTGTGTAATGAATCATCGTGTAACTGTATATGCATACTGTGAGATACTCAAGAACTGGGTGAGCGAATACTTGAAGACATTCAAAATCTGTGGTGTGAAACTCAGCATTAAAACCCTGCAGTGTGCAACTGCATCTGTGGCTAATTGTCAGAGGTTTGATGTGAGATCACAGCCTCAGAGCAACAAAGACCATGCTTGTTACACACAAAATTTTTGGACAACCCAGAGTTTAATGCATTGCTTTCATATCAAAGCTTAGTGGTAATTCTAGACTCAAATATCCACCAGTCATGGCGTTGCATTAAAAGCCATGAATAGTAAAACAAATACCTTTGGGGCCTGCTGGTTGTCCCTCTTCCAGGTATTCCAGTATTTTCCCAGCATTTTCCTATCAGTTACAGGAAGGTTCAGAGCTCATGTCTGGACTTAGACAAATTCTCAGATCTGTCCTAGGGGTATCTGGGGTGAAGACTTTAAGACTTCAACAGCAGCATTTGCTGAATTTGTAGTCTGAAATGGAATGATTCGGGACCCTTGTATTTGAAACCAGATGGGGAGGTTACTTTGGGTTACTTTTTCATCTCGTCTGTGGTCTACCCCAAGTAATCCCTGCTCACTCAGATCCCCTGTAGTCTGAAGAGAGCTAGGTGGTCAGGTTTTACAAGCTGACTTGAGAACACCAATCTGTGCTTTCAAACTGGGCTCATTGTACTGTCCTTCACCAATGGCATCTCTGTGGCAGTCTACAGAGTCAGATAAAGGAATCCCCCTGACCCAACTCATGCCTTCACAGACTTGTTTATGGACAGGCTATCTTTGCCCTTGCATTGTTTGGGTTTGTTATGTAGCAGGCAAAGAGCTAAAGCACTGGCCTGAGGCAACCTCACTCCGCGGCTTGCAGACAGGGCATTTATTACTATTTTCATAAGGTAACAGCAGCAAAGCCTTTACATTTGCAGTTAACAGCATCACCGAAGCTTTCCTCTCCTCCCCTGTGGGGCATGCCCATAGCTTGCAGCAGTGTGTGGTCCGGAACACTGTGAGAGGTGAAGAGGTGTCTGTGACTTTTGAAGAGTCTTTTTTGACCTCTGGTTTCTGAGAAAATGCTTTCTTCAAGACCTGGACACCAAAGCAGTAACAATACAGAAGTGGATAAACTGAGAGGAAACCCTTGTTTAACATGGAGGCTCCTGACTTGTTGTTACTCCTTGGGATTTGTTTTGGCTCAGCTGAGGTTCAATCCTCCTCCAATGTCCTGAACATCTCCTGCCAGGGATCGGGCCTTGTTTTGTTTTCAACTGACCACAATCTTTTACAGAACTCCTGGAAAAATTCCCCCTGACAATATTGTTTAATTGTTTATTTGCAAGCCTGCCTTGGCCAGCGGGTAGGGAGCTGAGGAGTGGAGGGTGTCCAGGACTGCAAACACAAGCAACTCAGCAGCCAAAGCTTTGTAACAGCTTCCATCTTCTGTTGCATGAAACACAATACATGTTCCCCTCCGGGAGATGTACTTCCTCTGCACAAAAGACATTGTCCCCATTGTTTGAGGCATGTCATGTCTCAAGGCTGTGACCCTCCTCTTACATCACGGCCACCACTTGGCCATATGTGGGACCTGCCAAGCAAGGATTGCAAGGCCTTGTGCTTCTCGGAGCAGTGCATGCAGAAGCTCCAGTGTTTTACACGCTGGGCAGGGAGAGGCACTTCTTTTTTGCACTGAATAACGCAGGAAGATCTTGTCTTTGGTTTTAGGAAAGAGTTTCCCTTCCACCTGTAGCAGGAGCTGAGCTGGAAATTTTTATGGCAGCTTTAATGAAAAAAAGGAGTTGGAACTTGACCAGGTACATGTGAAGCAAAGGGTAGGCTGGGGGTGTATGACTTCCCGAGGTTTTGCTGGGTAAGTTACATACACGCAGATGATGATGACCTGTAATGGAAGTGTGTTTCAGAAACACGGGGCAGACCTGAGGACACTATGTTTCTTAAACAAATCGTACAGCGCCTCTATGCCCTACAGATATAATCTAACTCGGGGAAGAGCATTGACTGAAGACCAGTTATTTTCTGGTTTTCATTCTGGTTTGGGAAGTCAGTGATGCAGAAAGAAGGAGTAAGGCTTGAGTTACACCAGGTTGTCCTCTAAGAACTCCTACCTCTACCCTGTCTTTCTTAAGTCCTTTAATAAAACTAACCTGGTACAAATACGGCCTTAAATAGAACATATATTGATATTCCTGACACTTGCTGTGTCCTGTGAAAGTTTTAAGCTCACCCTACAGCAGGCATTCCGCCTCCAGAGAGCAGGCACAGAAGCATTTGGTAAGTCTAAGGACATAATATTGCCAACAGGTTCACAGTCCTACTGCTCCACTGAAGAAAACAGAGGACATCTGGTCAAAGGCTGCACAAAAGCTCCCTGGGAGTGCTAGGGAGCCAAATGGGCAGAGTGCCACATTTCAGCTCCCATTTTCTGTTAAAGAGAAGAGCTTGATCCTTCACACACTGAGCAATTCCCATGGGGTGCTGGAGCAAATTCCTGGCTCTGCAAAAGCCCATGAGGAAAGCCCTGCTGGCTTCCCTGGTGCCAGGGTGTCACAGCAGTCTCTGTGAAGGTCAGCTTCAGCAAGCAGTTAAGGCTCTGCACTGCTCCAACAAAGCACTGAAGCACATGGCTGAAATTAAAGATGCATTTCTGTGTTTTGCTGGGTAGGGAATGGCAGTAAAACTGGGGCCAAGAATTGATAAGGAAAAGGTGGTATTTTGAAGTATAATATAAAGGTCAGTTCAAGTCATTGAGTTACAGAGCTTTTTCTTCCTTTCGGAAAAGCACTTGTATTTACGTGTGACAGAGACAAACATGAGCATGCATTTGAAAAGCCTCTAGCCCCAGAGCCCTTCAATAAATGCAGTTTTGCCCTGCTCATTTTGTTGTAGTTCCTGACACAGTAGTGAAATTAATCTGTGTCTCTTCAAGAAAGTGCATATCTTGCTTACAGATATTTCTTAGTTTTTCAAAATATCTGTTGTGTTCACCATGTCTCTTCAGAATTTTTGTCAGACATCTAGTTTTATCCTTTATACATATCATTTTATCTTTCTCTGCCTCTGCAAGAACACTGGAAAAGAAGAATACACTGGAAAGAGACCTGTTCTTCTACACTTCAAAAGACTGAGTCCCCACCAAAAACAGTGGTATTTTTTCCTCTGTCCCTCAGCAAAGAAAAAGTAACATTCTAGTGAGTCCTTGCATATCGTGGCATTGATTTTTGTAAAACATCTTCAGCATTTTAAATATAACTTAATTATTTTCCATTATTTTTTCCACTTTAACATTTGTCTCCAAAATCAGTTATGAAATTAGCAGTTCATTAGCCCCACAGCATTCGCATTTTATAGTATAAGGCAAATCAAGAGCTTCGAAAGGAACATGTTGGAGTCTGCCTCAACATTCAGCATTCTCTCCTTCCCTCCTGGAGACTCCTGACCTCCCACAGAAGAGTCATCAGCAGTCTCTATAATTTACTGCCAGATCAGAGCAAGCAGAGTGGGCACACAGATTTTGAAAGGAAGATACGGGTGGAGAAGTGAGGGGCTGACACACCCTCAGGACTCATGTCCAGGGTGAAGGAATTGATGCCATGCGAGACAGGGAAGTGTGAGCGGTCACTCCATCTGTATAGATATGGCCGTACAGATGCTCACCTCTGCAGCATGCGGTAGGATGGCACAGCTGCTGGTGCCAGGCTTTTTATGCATCGCCTCAGGTGTGGAGAGCATGAGCAGGATCAGGTACATTATTGGCATATGAAAAAATCTCACGTACCGGCTGCCTCCATTCTTGTTGCATCAGACATCCTAGAGACACTGGGCATCACTCATCTCATCTTGCTGGACATCAGTCTCATGTGATCCCTAGTGCAACGAGTGTGTGCATCGCTCTTCGCTCACAACAGGCTGGGGAGAGAAAGTGTAATGAAGCTTCACAAATTCCCCAGGGTGGATGTGGCAGTATAAATTAAGCAGAACTCAGGATTTTCAGTGTCTGATGGCAGGGTCCCTTTGTTCCTAAACACGTTAAAAGGTCTCCAACACCTTGAGTTTCTGTTCCTTGCAAGAGCCACAAGGAAACTTAACAAAGCTGCTTCTATTCCCATCTTATTTTTTTTTTTAATGTAGCTGAGAGCTGAAAGCCAAAACAACCAGCTAAAAAAGTAGGACTAGAGAGTCTTTCCACATAGACCTGAAAATGTGCAGAAGCAGCACTGACCAAAATACTTCCTGAACATGAGCCATGGCTTAAGACACGTAGTTACTCCGCAAAGAGTGCCTAGTGGATAACGCACAGCAAGAGGCTGCTGCTCTCGGGCCGTGGCTGTGTGACTCCCAAGCCCAGGCTTGACTGGGATCACAGCTCCATTAAGCTGAGTGCTGGAAAAACACAGAGTATGAGTCAGCCTCTCTCCAAGAAACCTTGCCTTCAAGACCTGATCCCACAATTAAATCTGTGTGGATAGAAGCTTGTGTGCCCCCAGATTATAGCTGGAGCATTGCATAAGGGAAGGTGACCCAAAACAGGTCAGTCAGAACAAGACCTAAGCCAATGCCACATGCTGGGCCAAAAGGCATGTTAAGGAAGAAGCAAGAGAAGAGCAACAACTGGAATGGGAGCAACAGATCTTAGCTCCTGCATTATCCACAGGCATCAGGTTTTTCCAAGTCTGACAAAGCTGTGGACATCTGACCAAACCAGGAACTCCACGCCCCTCTTGATCCCTGCCACTGAGCTTCCTGCAAACCAGTGCAGACCATAGGCTCAGACTTTCGGGCTCTGCTGGTGTCTTATGTGGATTGGATCAGGGAAAATGAGGTGATCTGTATCAAGCTTCTAATTTCCTCATGTGCTGGAGTCTTCCACCTAGTCACTGTAGCTCATCTTTTCCTTTCTATCCCTCGGATTACTGGTGCGGAGTACCCTTGTTCAAAACCAGTGTGCCAAGCCTTGAGTTCTTTTACCACGTGGTCATTAAAAAAAAATAAAAAACAACTTCCTAATTTTTAAGACTAAACTTGTACTAAAAAATCCATGACCTCTTAGAAAAAAACCCATCCATTTAAATTTTGAGGAAGGCGTTACTTTTTCCAAGGACCTGTCCTCCAGGTATGCAAGTTGGCTCTTTCAGACAAGGACGGCATCCAGCTTGCGGCAGCAAATTTCTGGTTCTGCGAAGGCCAGCGTAGCCTCCAGAGGCTTGATTTAGTGCCCGCAGATGTGACCCAGACACAGATTGCTCCAAGGGAGATAAGGAGCAAGCCCTTCCCAGAGACAGTAAGCACCTTGCTGTTAAGTCCCTGGACTGCCCTACCAAGAGGGGGAGAGCAGCATTTGTCCCTGCAGGAGATGTTAGACATGGCTACGTCTCCTCGTGAGGAAGCAGGGAAGCTAGTCAAAACACTGGAGTGACCTTTGGGCCTCTACCATTGGCACAGGTCTCATTGAGGCTGGGGCTGTGTGCCCTGGGACTCTGGGTGTATTCAGGCTTGATTTCCTACAACACATAAGGGTGTGGGAAGAAGTTCTTTAGCCCCTCTAAAACAGAGGTGTGCTTAAATATAGATCAAAAAATGCAGTCTCAAGGGTCATGTTTTGAGCAGTGCTGGGTTTTGCAGCTCTCCTCCAAAGTATGCTGTTGCTTTATTTGTGAAGCAGAGAGCAGGACACTGCTTTCCTTGGGCTCATAAATGATTTTGCTGGGCAATTGCTAGACTATAATTAGTCAGGCATGCTGAAGCCCCACCTCCCATATTTTGATCAGAACTGTCTTGCTAACAGCTCTGCATCCCAGTAACTGACAGTCTTGTAAATATTTATAAGCTAATTCGTTGCCCCGAAAAGCAACGGCTGTTACTTCTAAGAGCCCCACAGATGCTGCATGTGGCCTGAGCCTGCTTGAGTTGGCAGACGTTGCTTCCAACTTGCGAGCACACACACAGACACATGAAATGTGTTGGCAAAGCAAACTGTGGTGCAGAAACAAAGCATGAAATGAAAGCTGTAAACCTTTACAGTTCCCCTCCTGGAAGCAGTGTTGGCTAGCCAAGAGTGAGTTTTGTCTCCCTTACAAGATGTACAAGTAGAACTGAACTGTAGGAGCTGGTAAATGACCTTCAGTCAGCTTCTACCTCACGACTTTTGCTTTTCTGGCTCCTCTGATTTCATTCTTCTCCCAGAAAAATATGCTGTGCTGTCTTTTCCCTTGTGGCAGCATTGTGGCTGTGATTTGAGTGTGCAGCATATTTTGGCAGACCATCATCCCCTAAAGGATACACACACACCCCTGCCAAGAAATCCAACCTCCACAAACCTGTTGTTGCTTTCCCAGCCCTGCACTCTTTACACCTGCACAGCTTGCTCTTGTGTGAAACTGCTCACTCCGTTGCAAAAGCCATGGACCTTAGCCGTTACAGATCCTCTTGTTTGGATTTGGGGGGGGGGGGGGGGCGGGGATTGTATGGAGAAACTTATTTCTTCCTGGCATTTCTTAATCCCATATGGAGGGCCACAGATGATTTCTGTTTATATTATTTTTTTTCCCTTTGTGAGTTTCTAACTTTCTGTGCTTCCAGCTGATAAAGATGCAGCTTGTAGCTTTATATGCAACCAAGAGCTAGTGACTACTTGCGTGTCAGCCTCAACAAACCTCGATGCTACCGAGTGCAATGCTTAACCTCATCTTGTCCTCAAGCTGCTGTTGCAATAAGAGGAGGGAGGAGAGCAAAGCAGCCTGACCCGAAGAGGTATTGAGTCATGAGAGTTATTGTTTTGTTTTCTCAGGATCTGAAGGGAGGAGAGGCGAGAAGGTCTCTGTTAGTAAGGACTGAAAATTTTGGGCAAGCAGTGTGAGAGCTGATGAGTTGATTCCCCCCACCCCTGTTCTCTTTCCTTCAAACAAATAACGCTAAATGAGAGATAGCACAGAGGTGCCCAGCCAGAAGCGCTGTCTGTTAGTGAGGATGCAACCTGTGTGGTCCAAAGCCCTTCCAAGTCTGCAGCACTATTAATTTTGACCACTATTCATCAAACAGCAATGCTTTGTGCCCCAGGACACCTGCAGAAATTTGTCACTGCTTTGTCAGAGAAAGCCAGGGAACAGTCAGTCCCAACAGCCTGTAAAGTGATATACATAAGAATGAAAGAAAGCAACAGAGATCCTAACCCTCTGCCTCCAAGACAGTTTCCCAAATACTGTTTTATCACAGGTTCAGTCTAACTGATTTAGTATAGTAACTCTGTGGAATAAGTTGGTTCATTCCTAGATGAAGGAGCCCATGAAAGGGCCTGTTTCTTTGTGAAATAACTTCTTCCAGAAAGGTTCAGGCACATCTATCACCTTGCATCCCCAAGGATTCTAACACCAGGGAAAAACATCTATCATGGCACTTCTCATTGCTTTCTCAGTGGTTGGGTTTGTGTTTAACTTAACTACAGTTCACTGTGTACTGTAGCTGTCTCCCAAGTAAGTGTAATGGGACTTTTCAACTGACAAATGAAAGCTGGATCAGACCCCATTACGCTACATATAATAGATTGAAATGTACCCTATTATTTATTTTTTTTTTGCATTTTACCCAGGATTGTGAGAAGACAAAAAAAAAACCAAACCAACAAAAAAAAAAAACAAAAAAAAAACCCAAACAAAACAAAACAAACAAAACCAGGAGCAGGGTGGAGAACATGGCTGAGCATGTTTCAGAAAGCTATCCTGTTTGTTTGGTAATAGGTTTTTGACAGATATTTATGGGCAAGTCTCTGTGTCAAAACACTGAACTTTTGTGCTCAGAAAGGTATAAACTGCACACACCCCTATGGCAAGCTCTGTTAAGTATTCTCACCTACTGGCTCCACAGGAGTACTCTCAGCAGCTTATACAAAATACACTAGCTTGATCCAGACCCCTTCATGATAGCAGTAGAGAGTTTCACTTTGCTCACCCACAGACAGGCTATCCCATTTTGTATGCGCCTCATTTTATAATGAGTTGGCTCTGGTGGGTCTTGCAAAATTTCCATTATGCTACTGTGGGTGTAGGTTTGAAGCCTCTGTTTAGACAGAAATAGGAAAATGTTTTTTAAACAAGTCCATGCTTCACTGAACATTGCTGGGCAACTCACCATGGCCCTAAGGCCACCCATTTGCTTGTTCAGGCTAAAGCTATGCTAGGTAAAACTAAGAGTAATGTATCTTAGTGTCCCACGCACCCTTCATCCACTGGGTCTCCCATGGGGCCAGCACTATACTCCAGCTGTCCTGGGACTGGCCTTCAGTTAAGTCTTGGGGCTGATGTTTTGCCTGATCAGAGCTGTGGGTTACAGCTCCGCCTTCCCACCACCACAGGTTTAGGTGACAGCTACCTGACCTAGCAAGGTAGTTCATGTCTCCTTGTTTTTCACACTTGCTCTCCTGCTGCAGTGATGAACGCTGTGTCACAAGCACTAAAGAGGCAGCAGACATCCAGTACCCTCCTGGCATTTTGACTTGGGAGCCTCACAGCACGGGTTTGCTCTGGTGTAGGTGGCAGGCGGCAGTGTTTTGACTGTATCAAGACATACATTTGATTTTAAAGAAGACAAACCTTATCGAAAAGGCACTTCACCGGAGCTCGATGTAACCTATTAATTCAGCCAGGCAGCAGGCACCAGGAGGCTATTCCTTATGAAAGTACCTCCAAGGCAAGGGGAAAGGGGAAAGAGGGAGAGAGGAGATTTTCTTTGTCCATCTGCTACCAAAGTGTGTGTCCCTGGGAAGATGCTCCAGGGGCAGCATTGGGCTATTTGGATTCCCAGCTTGCCAGAAATTTCTGTATCTGGAATTTGCCAAACTGTTTGGATCCAAGCATAAATTTGTCGCCAAGAGATCTCTAATTACATGCAGGAAGCTGCCAGGGGAGGTCAGGTGCGGGTCACTCGTATTATATAACTCCAGCATGAATATGCAGCAACTCAAAAAGCTGCATTACGTGGTCAAAACTGTTTGGATTCACATCAGCATAGATGTTATAAATCTTTGCCTTGCATAACCATTGGCACTATGAAAACCCTGCTGTCAACAGTGAGTGTGGCATTTTCAAGCATGCTCTGAGCAAGCCAAATTCTCCTGCTGGCACCAGAATTAAAGGAAGTTTGACTTCAAGGGCCAGTAAGCAGCACTAACTATGCTAGGGAAGGGTGAAGGACGAGTCTCATACTTCTGCCTCACTTTTCCTTCCCCAGGAAACTGAGTGGATCAGGAAATGATCCTTGCTGTACACCACCATGCCTGTTACTTGGTAATAGCATCAACACACTTGCTGCTGCTTCGCCAGGACAAATTGCATTCCTCAGGATGACAGAAAAGCCATCTCAGACCACCTCAGAAGCAGTCACATCCATCCTGGGGTGCCTTGCAGGTGTCATCCTGCAGTATCACAGTGTTGCTGGAAGGCATATTTGCAGCAGGATGGTGTGCCTGCAAGCCATTTTCTTTCCTACCGTTCAGCCAAACGTTGAGCCCAAAAGAAATGGGAAGAGGCTTCTGGAAATGCAGGTACACCTGTGCCAGCAGTGGGGCTCACATCCTTGCTGGGGCAGCTAGCGCTGGGATTGCCCGTTTTCTTGGCTGTGGGTGGAGCTGCCTGCCGAACCAGGGAGCCATCTGCAGATGAATCACGGATTCCCTTGGAAAAAGGCCTGCCCAGGGGAGAAGAGGCAGCCAGCTGCTTAGATCAACAGTTCCAGTGTTTGGAACTGAAAGAATCACATTTGGCCGCCATCATTTGAAGCCAGAGGACTGATAGCTGGTAGTGACTGAATGGAAAGAGCACCTGCTAAGAAATGCCGCTGATGATGCCGTGTCAATGTTTACAAGTAATGGCGTTGCCAAGTCTGCAGGAAGAAAATTACTTGGCCCTGAAATGTTGGTGCACCAAATGAGTGCAGTGCAGGGGTAGCCTTAGAGACACGACCAGACTCTGGAAACCAGTGGTGTGTGCATTCAGCTTTCAGCAAGTTTCCCTATGGCTGGCTCAGAGACAGAGGTTCCTAACGCATGTTTTCTTGATTTTAACTTGGAAAGTGACTGTGTGCAATCCCAGTCAGCGCAGTGGGACCACAGGGCTGGACTCCCTTTGCAGTGCAGGTACTAGCATGGGCAGCTGTACAGCTTCAGTGCTGGCCTCTAGCAGCTGACTGTGCAGATGAGCTTGGCTCCTTGCTCTGTATCCTCTGGTCAGTTTTTCATTACACCTCCCAGTTATTTCCCTTCAATTTTTAATACTGGTGCATCTTTGTCAGCTGGAAACATGGTGAAGGCTTCAAAAGCTGTTGACACAAGTCAGTGGGTAGCAAGACTTTGAGTTACACCAAGAAGAGTTTTTCTGATCCCCTTGACCCTGCAGAAGCACACAAGGCATTGACCCATTGAAGGGTGCACAGATATTTGTTCAGCAAGTATTATAACATTATCCAAGAGACAATAAAGCACTGCAAAGGGAAACAGAAAGTTAATTTCTTTTTGTCCAGTTACATGCTTTATGTCAAGCTCAGACCAACCAAATGTCCTTCAGGTAGTAAAGATCCATGATCTGAGCCCAGATTTTACAACCCAGGCCCTTTAGCAAATGAGTCTTACAATAGAAGTAGTAAATCAGGCATCAGAAGGTCAGACATTTGGTATCCCGGCTCCAACCGTCATCAGCAGATATTTTAAGAAAAGTACCAGATCAGGTCACACCTACATCCATAAAGTAAGTCTTTTGCCCAGTGTTCCTCTAAAAGCTTTGAGAAAACAGAACTGTAAGGCACTGAAACCATAAAATGTAATGAAAGTAGGTGGGCCTCCCCTGTGTGAATTTGTGGGATCCTTTTTTCTTTTTCTTTAAATTTTTTCATGCTTTTGACATCTGTAGCCTCCTGCACATGTAGTGGCGCCTTGTGTAAGATTTTTTGCTTCCTTGTTGTTAAGTTCATTGGGGGCCCCTTCATTCCTGTGTTGGCAGAAGCAGTGAATAATTATCAGCCCCACTAAACTCTGAGTAAAGTTAGAAGGGTTGCCAGTGAAGCCAAAGAGGATCTCACAGTCCCAAAAGTATGAACTATGCATATTTTTTATCATAGAGAGAGATACTTTTATCTCATGTGTAAGATTCTAATCTAACATTTTATCTCAAGTTATTTTAAAAATCTTCTTGCTAACAGATAATCCTTTGTCTGGAGTGGCACAAAAGGGCAAAAGTGTAGTAGCAGCTACTTGACTGTATGGTAGCTGTCCAAGGAAAATATTTGTGCAAGTCTTGCTGAGTCAGGATATGTTTCCAAACAGGCAGTGTGTCCCTTTCATTGACAGGATTTATCTCATGCAAGCCAAATCCAGTACTCTGCTGCCCTGAACACCCAGGGAAATAATGCACCTTGTTTGCAAAAGAGACAACAGTGCTGTTCAGCACAGCATACAAGTGTCAGTGCCATGTCTGCATGCAGTGTGTTACACGCAAAATAGATTGGCCAAAAACTTTATTGTTTTGTCTAGACAGGTGCCACCTGGTTCCCAGACAGTATTTCACAATTTTTCACATCCCAGATTAATGAGAGGACAGATCATTAGCATGCTTTGCTGTTGACTTGAAGATCTCACATGCAAGACATACAGATACCAAGTCATCTTGTCCGTTCCCCTGCCAGTCCACGACTGTCGGACTGCAATGTGCTACTGACACCAGGCAATAAATCAGGCCAGTTTCTCTTGAAATGGAGCCGAGCAGCAGCCTAGCAGCTTGCGGATCCTCTTAGCAAACCTCATCAGGACAAGTAATGACACCCAGAAGCAAGTGGCTTTGCATTGCTGGAGGTTTTGATCTGAACATTTTGTACAGTCCTCGCCAGGAGCTCTTTCTAAACAAGGCAGAGCTTCCCAGCCCCATGGAGACTTGCAGCCGTATCACACGTCAAGCTCCCACGTGGGGCAGAGTAGCGCTGGTCTGAGCAGAGGCAGCCAACATCCCACCAAAGGAGTAGTGGAGACATGCACCTTGTTTGTCAGTGCTGCCCACCCCATGGACACGCACCTGCCTGGACCCTGCAGTCCGATGAAAGCAGTGCAGCATGGGGAGGCGTGAGGTTCAGGCTGTTGGTTGGAAAAAACAACAAAGAAGTGTGCTGAAGAAGGGAAACTGCCATTGAAGCTGTAAGAAAAGAGCAGGACCAGGCACAGGGCAAGTAGTTTCTACTTTCTGAGGCCCTTGATCCCTACTGTGGGTGTGTGATGCCTCGCTCACACTATCCAACTCAAACGGAACAAAACCCAAAAGACAAAACCACCTATCAACTAAGGAGGAGCACATATCCAGTGTTGTAACACCTTCGTGTTGTGCATAAACTGATAAAAAAGGCTTGCTTATCTAAGTTCTCCATACAAAAAACCTATGTGACTTCTAGGGTATAAAATCTTGGCTTCAGAGACCACTCGATGAAGCTGCCTCTCAGCCAGCCTGAGATTCCCTACCACTGTCACGCTGTGCTTTCCCTCTGAGCAGGTCATATGTGTATTTACTTTCTTTTGCTTGTAGCTTACTATAATGTTTTGGTCAAAGCTGTAGTCTATTTCTTTACCTTCCTGTGTGTTGTTTATTTTAATACTATCCAGGGTGATCAACATATGATCACTGCCTCCATTATATTACTAGGGATAGTGATTTGGCTGTGGGCATTTATTTATAGCATTCAAGAAAGCAATCACATTAATCACACTGTGAGTCCTAGTGCTTGTTTGCACTGCCCAGACCCATAACCAGTGAAGCGGATTCCCTGCTCTGAGCAGCAGGTGGGGAGTCTGCCAGGTCACGACAGGAGGAAGGGAGCGGAGAGGGGAGCAGGGCTGTCCTGCTGCTTTCATTGAAAGGAGCTCAAGATGTGGGGAGTTCAGGGTCTTGGACCACCAAGACAGCTCACTGTGCTCCAGAACAAGAGGAACGATAGCAATGGCACTGGGAGCAAATCCCAACCAAATTTAAGTGAATTCAGCACAGAAATGAGCATGCCTGGGGTATCGCATCTCTCAGGAAAATGGCATGTTCCTCCGGTGAGGAACACCCTGTTCCCTGCTGCCCTTTACATGCACAGGTCCTATGTCATCCTGCCTGCTCCCAGCCACCCACGGGAAGTTCCCCATTTTCACCATAACCAAAGCCCTCCTGTTCTCCAGCGTCACTGCTGTGAAGTTAGCACCGCTTTAAATAAGTAGTTAAATATAGCACAGCATGAGCTCACCATTCAGAGGGTGAATTACCCCCATTCATTCATATGGCACTTCTCATTTCTGCACAGGTCCCCTCTTCCATTAAGTTGTTTGTTTACATAAAATTTTGCTAGCCTATATAAACTCCAAAGCTGTAATATCTCTTTTACATAACAGCCATGGGGGAGGGCAGGTAAACATACAAGTGCCTCAACGTGTTCACTCATGCCCAGTATAGCGTGGTTATCTCAAAGTAAACACATTGGCCTATAAATGGCATGAGATTTAAAGCATCACAGCAAACAGAAAAAAAAAATCTTTAATAATCAATTATTTAATTGATGCGTGTTAGTCCAAATTCATCATAAAACATCCTGTCAATCAGCTGCTAATGAAACTCTTCCTTACTTAATCTTAAATTTGCAGGACACTAGAAGATGCCGTGCTAGCACAGAAATATGTCAGTGGTATAGAGCGCAACCTTCACTCCAGGCTACCACCTCCTGCACTGAGAAAATTGTAGGTACTGGCTTTAAGGGCAGCTTTGAGCTCCTCAGATACTACCCATTTTAAGGTAACAGCTGGCCACTGTGCCACCAGTATGGAGAGCTACCTCTAGGGAAGGTTCTTGGCTAAATACAGCAAGACTATATAAAAAAGTGATTTTCTAAATATTTTCCAGTGAATGAGTGCATATTTTCTCTCCTAAGGTTGAGAAACTTGAAAAACATCCATTATATTATTATAGCAGGTTCTATGTCTTTATTGGAGTTGGTAAATTGGCAGGACTTCTCTTTTTTCCCCTTTTTTTCCCTTCTTGCTGATACGTAAAAGATCCTAATTCTGCATTTGACAACCACTGTTGGACTCTGATTTCTTTATGAAATACGAAAGGCAGTTTCATATTTACTTCAGAGCTCCACACTGGCAGCAGAGGGGGTAGCAGCTCCCACATCGCTGTAATGTCAGGGACTTGGCAAAGGCCTGTTAAGACCTCAAGATTCCTTTGATGACGGCAAGATGTCATTATATCCAGCTGAAGATGAGAAGTTTTAAACAGAGTGGAAATGGGTGAAGTGAAGGTTTTGAAAGACACAATGAGAAATTTGCATGGAAGGCTGACTGAAACCTCTTTCTCCCTCCACACAAAGCGTGCTTCCTCACCCTGTCCGTTCCTATACACACACAAACACAAGCATATGCATTCATGAGAACACAAATAAAAGCCAAGGAAAATTAAATAATCCATTACATCCCCAACCACATGTTACTCTCATTGCTTCATTCAGGAGGGCCAACGTTACTGCTGTACTATCCAAAATACTCAGGGTGACTCATGACATTGGGGACATCTGCTTGTGCTGACCAGTTCAGGTGATCTCAGAGAGATTTGGAGGGAGGAGAGCCTGGAAGTGATCACACTGCTGGAGATGACAGATTCTGTCATAAGGTTAACCTTTTAGCCCAGGCTACAAAAATGTGTTTCTAAAGATTCAAAGACCACTTGGTTTTGTGATGGGAAATGAAGATCCCGCTTCTCCTCACACCTTGAAAAAACTTGGTGTGTAAAAGCCAACCTTTTCATTAGGATTCACCCCAACTGAAAGGACTAAATAGTAGCTTTTCCTAGTTCATTATTGACTTTCTCAGTGAGGACTGCATTTACAAAACACTTTTTTTTTTCCTAAGATTTCAAGCTAGACTATTCGCAGAAAACATTTCACATCATATTTGGACCAAAAAAAAAACCAGAGAGAGAAAGAATATACTATATACTTCATGCTTTGCCTAGCTAATAGTAGTCAGGAAGTTCAGTTTTACTTTCCAGTTCTGATTGTCAAATATTTGCAATTAATTTTAAAATAGTTAAAATTCTCATAGACTTACTGAATGAGTTCATGTTCAAGAATCATGCACAGAAAAAGGAGTTCTGACTTTTTAGGTAAACCCATCAGTGACAAACTTTTCTGTGTGGGGTTCTACAGACAGCAAACTCTTTTGACTTTATACTGCACTTCATTCACAGGCACAATCCAGGCACAAACACCAGCAGAAATCAGGAGTGAGACAGATGTCATTCCAATCTTGAGTTGTCTCATTCAGTCTATAGTCTCTCAGTGTGTTCCTATAGCACACAGGTTAACCCATCAAAACCACATGCCTTTGAGCACACATAGTAGGCTAACTTACAAGGGCAATTGCATATGGTATAACCACTGTGATATTAAAGCTGTAATAAAGCTGTTTCAATATAATGAAATGCATCCATTTTCAGAAACAAATCCAGTGCTGGAGCAAGAAGAGAACAGAGAGATAAGACTTAGTATTACCCTTTTCTGATATCCCTTTATTTTATAAAATATTGCATGCATGAATTACACAGTTTGGGATAATAAGAAATGTACATCTCTGTTTGGGTTGTCTTTCAAAGCCATCATTCATGAAATGCACAACAAACAATCACAGAATAATATTTATCAGATACCCTTGGAGAAATGAGACCAGACAGTTAAATTTTGTCCACAGTGTGTTTGAGAGGCAATCCCTCTAAACCAAATCTGATCACGTTGCAGGCAATGTCTAATCGAATACGAATAGAATTTAACATGTATGTTAAATGCAACTGTTAAATAGAGTCATGGGAAACTGGGAGGATTTCTGCACTGTTTAGTTGATCAGATTTCACATTATGTCATCCAGGATAAAGCTGTATACACGCTGCAAATGATCTAGTCAGGGCACTTGCAGAGGGAATGGGTACATCAAATGTGCTGCAAATCTCTTCTTCTCCTCAGGGTTCTCATGCAGTGCCACTGACTGCAAGGCTTCCTCTGCCATCTGTGGGAATGGGAACCGAAGCACCAAAAATATTCATTTCTGGTTCATGGTCTTTCTCTATATGAATTATAGAGCCAAATTAGAGACTGCAAAATAGTTTTTGTTTCCAAACAAATTTGTGAGTAACAAATTTTCCTTTCTCTTCTACTGTCTCACAATCCCTGGGTTTATTCCAATCCAAAATTTGAATTATGCTGTAGTTAAACAGAAAGTGTATAAGTTTCTGGAGTAGCACACCATATAACATACACTGAAGAAAGCAGAAGTCTCAAACAAAAGGATGAGAAAAGAAAGCTGTGAAAGAAGGCAAATTATGAAAGCAATTCAACCTCCAGCTTTTAACAGGCTGAGAAGTCTGTAACAGGAGGAAACTGAGGCTAAAATCCAGCTAATACACCAAGGCAGCAGAAGGTCTGTCTACCATTCAATACTCAAAGAACATCATGATTTAGGGACCTGGATTGTGATGCAGGAGCGATTATCATCCCTGGAGAACATGCTGCAGAGAGCTTCTCTGTGAGTTGATCTTGAAATTATGTCTTTCCTCTTACAATGCAGGAAGCATTTTCCAACCCAACCTGCAGTCACTTACTACCACACATTTTGGTGCGTGTTTATAGTGCAAAGGCTGCAATACTGGACAAGGAAAACTGAATTTTCCACTCGTAACTGCAGGCCCACGTTGACCTGAACATGGGGTCACTGAGATAAGAATTTGGGCTAGGAAAGTGCAATGAAAAGGGCTACCCTTCTGAGTTAGTGGAAGTCCTTCTTCCACAAAGTGAAGGAAACTTCATAGCATGTGACATTACAGGCACATAACTTCATCCCACATGAAAACAAGAAGAAAACCGTGATTGTGGTTTCAAAGCAGTCTAGCTGGGGGAAATGGAGAGCAAGCAACTGAGGAAAGCATTGGGATCCTAGAAGGAAGAAAAGCAGACTGTTCTTTAGACTGTAAATGAGTATGTTCACATTAGCATATGCTGCAGGTTTTGCCACCTGTTCTTGCGCCCTTTTCTTGGTTTAAGAGACTTGGTTGATTCAGAGGAGGTGCTGAGTACCTGGACTCACACCGCTACCCACGTACAAGGTCTGACCATGCCCTCTCTAAAAAGAGTGGCAAAACCCCTGCTTCCACAAGCACTGCAAGGCTCTTGAATTTACATCTTCCGTTACAGAGATGGAGCAGCTGCTGGACTGTGCAGTGGGGCTCAGCTTGGCAGAGGCTGCAGGCACCTCTGCTCAGCTGGGGATACAGCTCACCCCCCATCCATTCAGACTTGCCTCCTCAACCCTGCTGCTGCAGCACAGGGAGGACAGCCAGGTAACTGACAAAACCTAACAGAATTCAACAGTGAGGACTGTGAGCGGTCATAATGTGGTAACAGGAGCTATGTAAGGATCTCCAGTCACTATTTTATTTAAACAGAGGGCTTTGGGGTTCTCAGGGGGAATATTTTTTTAGTATCTAAACCTCAGTAAGCTCTTCTGTCATAGTGGCATGATGGTAGAACTGCTAAATGAGAAAGATAGCACAGGTCATTTTGTGCTCACTGTGCAGATATCCAAGCATTTTTAGCATTTCAACATTTTGCAGGCCAAACAGAGCTTCCTCTTTCTTCCCACAGTCTTGGGTAGTTGTGAGTTCTTTGCTTCAAGTGAAATTGACACCGGTGGTTTGAAAACACTGAACTATGCTCTTATGGCCACAACCAGAATGAACTATGCTTATTTAAAAAGAAAAAAGAAGAAAATAACCTTATGATGTAGCAGACAACTAGCTCACATTACAGGAAAACAGCAGAAGAAGGTGCATGCTTTCCAGTTTTGTTCTTCACAACGTTTGGCAGAGCTTTGCAAGCCTACCTTCCAGAGAACAAGGATACTCCTGGTAGCCCTACAGAAGGCTGCTCTTAACTGCTGTTTCTTGAATAGACTTAACCAGTGTGTCCCAGTTATGGAAGCCACACCAACTGCTCACTCACTAGCACTCTTCTTGTTCTGCCAGGATAATGCACATCCCTGCCTCTGGCTATATTTCATATCAGTGATGAGGCTCTGGGACAACTACTTCTCACAGCCAAAGGAACTAACCAGTACAACCTGTCCTCAGAGGAATATAATTTTCTCTGGTACTGAAGCATCCATCATATTAGGAGAACTTTTAGCAGAGAAACAACATTTGGTGTTTGGGGATGGGCTGCGGACCATGTGTAATGAAGGCAGTCTCATCTTTGCCCCACAGATGAACAGTCTACAACATTTCTCGTGTAGAGTGTGAACACACCCTTTTCCACCTTCTCCTAACTGGCAGGTTGTCTCTGAAGGCAGCTGATGGCAGGATTCCACCTTCTTTACTTCTGCACCTGTAAACTGCAGCACAAGGAAAGGTGGCCAGCAAACGTTGTAGTAGGAGCTCACAGGGGTTAGGAGCTACTGTCAGGAAAGGAAAACCAGAAACAGGAGGCAAAGGCTGGAAAGGAAAAGGACAGAAGTAAGTAGCATAACGTGCCACATTTCTGCAAGAGGGGCTGCATTTCTTCCTGCTTTGGATGCAGTTAGGACCATCCTGCAGGCAGGCAAAGGCAAACAGATACAACTCAGAGATCTACCAGGTGCGGGACCAGACCTTTGGCCTGAATTTCTCCCTTAACACCAATTGGCTTTGTTGCAGGGGAAGGCTTTGTTGCCCTGAGGCTGCAATTCACTGAGGCAAGTTTTTGGATGAGATCTTAACAAACATTAAATGAACCTCGCTGCGGATTTTCCACTTTTGAAAACGTTAAGGCTCCATGCTTGACAGGAGTTTGCCTGTCCATGTAACATGAGATGCAGGCAGCTGCCAGTGGTCCTGCAGGCTCCTCTTTTTACTCTGTCAGTGTTATGTTCATGAGTGTCAAAGAGGAAATGGAAGTTAAAAGGAAAAAGAAAGTGCCCTATGGCTTCAGAAACATCCTTTTTCTACAAAAGGAAGTAAGTACGAAAAATAAAATAATAACAATATCCCCAAAAAGACTGATTTCTGCAATCATTTGTTTGGTTTTTTTTCAAATAATACTTGAAAACATTTAAGGAAGGGAGGGAAAAGGTGAACGCCAGGACCATAAATGCAGAAGGATATGGAGGGACCTGTGAGGAAGGGAAGTGACACCAGCAAAATGTTGGTTTGCTTTCCCTGGGGAACTCTGCTCCTGGAAATGCCTAACGTAGGTAATGAGTTGGCACAGCCACCACCCTCACCAAACCCAGTTGTCTGGGTTTGGTGGCCAGGGGACAGCACTGTCATTTTGGAGGTACAGTTCCACTCAGGGAGGTATAGCCCACTGTAGTAGGGTGCAGTCCACACTTCTTGCTTGGCAAAGGAAAAGTTGTTTCTCCTCCTCCTAAAGCAGGGCTTTGTGTAGAGCTGCTGCTCAGGACCCCACAGGCTGGTCCGAGTCAGCCTGGATGGGTGAACCCAGGGACGTCCCCAGGTGCACCCCTCAGACTGACGGGGTGGCCACAGCCCTCTCGTACATGCGCTCCAAGATGCGGTGGATGCTGGCAAAGCCTGGCCGGTCAGCAGGCAGCTTGCTCCAGCAGAGGCGCATCAGGTTGTAGAGCTCCAGAGGACAATTGTCTGGGCAGGAGAGTACGTTCCCATCCCTCACATAGTAGATGACCTCTTCATGAGCCATCCCATAGTAGGGCTGCATGCCATAGGAGAAGATCTCCCACAGCACCACCCCATAGGCCCATACATCAGACTCTGTGGTGTAGCGGTTGTAGAAAATGGACTCAGGGGGCATCCAGCGGATGGGGATGGCATCATTCTCATTTGCTTTGTAATAGTCAGCCGAATACATGTTCCTTGAGAGACCAAAGTCGGCTATTTTGACTACCATGTTCTCCCCCACCAGGCAGTTCCTGGTAGCCAAATCCCGGTGGACAAACTTGCGCTCAGAGAGGTACGCCATGCCTGCAGCCACCTGCTTGGCAATGCAGAGCTGGCTGGTGCAGCACAGCGCCAGGGGGTTGGAGAGGCTGATCCGTGCATCCAGGCTACCCTGCACCAGGCTGCAGAGGTTGCGGGGTGAGCGGTCACGCAAGTACTCATTTAGATCCCCATATGCCATGTATTCAAAGAGCAGGCACATTGGTTTCCCAACAGCACACACACCTGGAAGAAGATAGACACAACACACCAGTCATTTGGGTAGCAAAGTGGGCTCTGCTGTGCAGAACCAAAAAAACCCAAAAACACTTACACAAAGGGGAGACTTTCAACAAGGCATGATGGGACAGAGAAAAAGGTGAAGCATGCAAGTGCCACCAAGTTTGCATGCATCCCTTTGTGTCTTTGAAGCTCCTTCACCAGGGATCTAATGCTGAGCTCTGTGGGAGATGCCAATAAATCATGCAGTTGCCTGATTTGTCTGGACATCCCAGGAAAAAGATATACATTTGGACCTATGATTAGTTAAGACCCCAATCCTGCTTAAGCTGGCATTAATATAAGTATTACCTCTCCCCGGGTGCAACTGGAAGGACAAACTTTAAGAAAGTAACCTTTATCATTCTGATCCCTGTACCTCTTAATTCTTTTGTTTGTTGCAATTATAATGATACGGATGTAGGGACTACACATATGCAGGAAGACTTCAGGAGTAATCACAAGGGGCATGTTCAAGACTTCAGTGGGTTATCTGAAATGCAAAGACATTCCCACTACAACTTCTTCTGGATTTTTCTTTTTTTTTTTAACATATCATGCAAAAAAGTGTTTGTTGCAGAAATTACTTTTGGCATGACAGATACTCAAAAATTAAAG
Organism: Falco naumanni; assembly: GCF_017639655.2. Classification (NCBI taxonomy): domain Eukaryota; kingdom Metazoa; phylum Chordata; class Aves; order Falconiformes; family Falconidae; genus Falco; species Falco naumanni. The sequence goes on along the minus strand of NC_054080.1, from coordinate 13,030,339 downwards.
AAAGACAAATTAAAAACAGACATCAGAAAGGAGACATTTGCCACATCTAATAGATGTAGAACCTAGTCCCAGTGAAGGACACATGCCTGACCCTACATCAGCTTTACCTGGGGCCAGAATCAGTACAGGACCCCGCTCCCATCAGTTTTACAGAGCATACAGTGATATGGCAAAAAATATTTGTCTGCTTATTATTAAATTGCCAACGAGCAAAACCCAGCATTTAAAATGTATGTGTTTTGCTTTCTTAGGGCCATCATTTAGCAATGGTTCATCCAACTTATTGTGAAATCTGAAATTCTTGTCAATGACCTAATACTTGAATCTTTGAGGAAAAACAGATAACTGTTCCCAGTGTGATAAAATCAGGATCTGACAAGCATGAGGAGTGTATGTGAAAGTTTTATCATCTAAGCTGTCTTCAACAACATGGCTGTTTTCTCCACACTCCCACAATATGAAACCAGTTTGTTCCTGTACCTTTGCCCTTTCCGGACCTAAAATGTGTTGACAATAAACACAATGTTTATTTGAGTTTGGGGCATTTCCTGCTTTTCTTTTCTGCAGCCAAAGTACTTGTAGCAACCCAGCTTTCCCAAAAATGGGATTTATCTATTTCCAAATTTTGTGGAACCTCCTATTGCAATGAATGATGATCTCAGCTGCCTGTTCACAGGGTTCCAATCTGCACACAACAACTTAAATCAGAATTGCTATGTGAAGGTGGCTAGCAACATCCACTTCAGTCAAAAACTGAAAACTGACTGAATTAAAATTTGGTTAGCAGCTTTCTTAACAGAAGAACGCCCTATTAGCCAAGCTACATCATTAAGACTTTCTGAAATACCCAATAAACCGGGGTTTCCTTTCCCTGGGAAAGGAAGGAAGAGATAATTTTTGCAGTTGCCTTTTTCTGTTTGTTTCATTTTGGTTTTTTAATGCTAGTGCATGTTCAGACATCACAGTTTTAAGTGGGGACCCATAAAAGTAACAAGACTTGTTCCTCGTCTTTTTTTAAGTATCTGAAAAATAAATCACAGCTCCAGGAAGCTCGTGCCTTCCCTGAAGATATCTGTGCCAATGTTATTAAACTGGAAGCAGAGCTAGGCAGCAAGATGGTCAACAACGTACTCGGTGCAGGACAAGGAGACTTTATTACAATGCAACATCCTTTTCATTCACACAACAGCATCAGACCTGCATTTTGACACTTGTGACAGACATTTCAGCAGAGCATGCACTAGCACATCGAAAAGCTCACCTCTTTTGCAAGAGGCATCTTCTCTCACAAAAGAGAACAGCACTGCCATTTGCATTAAGCGCCAAGCCAGTCAAGCATGTGTGTTTGCACCTGCACCCCCAACAACCCCACAGCGGATTTGCAGAAAATGGTACCCTGTATGTGGGCATTCAGATACCTAAAAGTTTGACGATATTCGGATTGTCAAACTCTGCCATGAGGGCTGCCTCCCTCTGAAAGTCAGCCTGCATGTCTGCAGATGCTTCTTCCTTCAGCATTTTCACTGCCACCATTGTAAAAGGCTCATATGGCAGCAGCCCTGGGGCCCTGCAGGAAGAGAGGAGAAAGGGAAGCATCAGTGATGGATGCATATGCACACTAAATGTAGGCTCTGTTTCTGGTGCAAATGGACAGGCTGACAGAAAAAAAAGAAAACAAAAATGAAAAAGTGGAAGGCCCCAGCATCGAATGAAGGAACATGAAAGACCATCTTCACCTCTTGGGCATGTCTGCATTGCAAAGTACAGAGACATTTAATTTACTTGAAGGAGGCTAAACCCAATATAGCTTTTTTTTTGGCCACTGCTCTTTCTGCATACAGACTGTTCACCATGATTGGTAAAGAGATAAATAAATAACAGGGTGGTGAGCAATAGCATCTGCCTGGGTTGGTGTCACATCAGAAACTTCATGGAGGTCAGGATGGACTCTTCAGTCCAAACAAGTTGCTTTTGAGGTGTCATGGCTGAGCTTACCAGACTTAAAAACAAACCTATTATATATTAGAATGTTGAAAGAGCCTCTTTTCACTGTGTTTTGTCCCATGCCTGGCACAATGATGGTATTGGTACATCTGGCTACTATTAGAGTGAAAGTAACAATTATAGTAAGCATGTTTCCCTGGTTTTGTAAGGAAAATACCCTTTTGCCACTGTTCTCTGTGTGTGTGTTTGTATGGCATATGTGTGTGCCTGTAATTCAACAAGTTATTATAAACCCGTGAGCTAATTTCAGCTGAATTTAATGTGCTGGAGCTGAGGTCTAGGAAACAGCTATGCTCCTGCAAGTGGAAGGAGATGACAGGACAGAGGGGACAAAGTATACGCGTGTCCTGTCTGAAGAGCAATGTAACGTGTGAATACACCCATTTTAAGACACTGGTGAATCTTCATCAGGAGCTTAGGGACACAAATCTATCAGAAACAAAGCCTCCTGACTTAAAGCGATTACAGGCTCTGTTTTCTTATCCGCGGGTCACTGTGCCCTCAACAAGTTTAATTACATGGGCTTGCCAAAGATTTAGAGGTAGCTATTGCCAAAGAAGAGTAACTTTCCACTCTTCAAAGATGTGTCAAACCTCAGATGTCCATTTTGTTGCCCACGCAAATTCTTCCCAGGGGTCCTGCAGTTAAAATGCACTCCTTACAGGTAGCCAGCCAGAGCCCATGGAGAGCGACGTGCATTTACGTGTCATGTTACTACGCTAGCCCAACTGCCCACCATTGCTCAAATACCAGGTTATTTTACTGCTCTGTAGCTCCAAGAGGAGGTTCCGATTTCCAAAGCAAACTTCCAGTTTCCTTGTCATCTACTCCAGACATATGGCTGTCACAACAGTTGCACTTGGACGCTGTAAATGTCAAATGTCAGAAGATGGCAGGGTGCCCATCAAGAAAGGAATCTCACAGGTGGCCAGATCACAGCTGAGACACTTGGGTGAGGAGGTCTGGCAAGCCAGAACAGAGAAGCAGACTCCACACTTGTCTACTACTGCCTTCATTACAGCAAAATGTCTTCCTTTTTTTCCCCTGTGCTGGCAATGAGTTTCCAGTCTAGTAGGAGGGGAGAAATAGTGGCATCTACCAGCTTCTGCCTAATCTCACTCCCTGAGCAAGTCAGCAGCAACTGTCTGCAGAAACCGGTAGAGCATTTAAAAGTAAAATGAGGAGAGTCTTTATCTCTTCCAAACAGCCTCATTGTAGATTACCACTCATCACTGGCTAGCAAACCTAGTGCAGACCTAGTGCAGTGCCAAAGCAGGGGCAGGCACAGCTCTGTTTCACATTCTTGGAAGAAAGAAACTCACCCCAGGCTAACGCCTGAAGTACATCTATCCCTCTACTTCCCATCCATCTAGTCTTCACTGAAATTCTGTAATGTAAATTAACCTAAATGTAATTTAGGTGAGATTAAGATGCACAAAGCCTTCTAATGGGCCTTCAGGCAACAGCAAATAATTTCATCCTTGGTAACTCATGTGTTAACTCAGCCCAGTTCTTAGCAGACCTGGGAAAACCACACTGACCCACAACAGAGACAGACTCCGCAGTCTTGGCAGAGAGCTGTTGAAGTTGACCCCTTTGGTGTCTAGAAGACAGTCTTTGCACAAAGGGCTAGGGGGCACATCTACGCAGGAGCAGTGGGAAGCTGCTGCTTTTGAAATTAACCAGGAAAATTCAGGCAGCAGATCAGCACGTGGCGTCCTTTCTAGAAAACAGGTAAATGTCTTCTAGAACTGGGATGCATCAACAGAAATTACCTTGGGTATTCTCTCTCATTATTATCTAAATGCTTATGAGAAATGTCCACGGTGCACAGGATGGACAGCAGCTGTCCTTGCCTTCTTCACCACCAATGGATTTGTACAACACTGGCAGCATTTGGCTTTTAGGTACCTGCCGTTCAGAGAACTAACCAGCAGTGCAGTTAGGGATTTCACCCCAAGCCTACCAACAGAGAGTCTGTGTCCTGTCCCACATTTTCCTTAGCATCACATAGCTTCCATATTAGACATTAAATGATGCAATTAACACCTACTGAGGCTGGTGGAGACCAACCTTTACCCTATCCTTCGAAAAAAAATTGTATGTGGGCAGGACAGTGCTCTGAATTGCTAGCGGCTTGTTCTGTTGTGGTTTGGAGAAACACGCTTTGCATTTGGAAACAATATGAGACTTCTGTCTGAGAAATTCTGACCTTAGGAACAGCTTGTCACACGCAGAGATGATGAGGTGTGCCTTTGCAGTGGGGACCTAGCAGACTGCTAAAAAAGACCCCCATACCCAGGATTTTAGGCAGTCCTGGGCCTTGGGCTTAGCCTGGACCATACAGCTCCAGCTCTGAGAAAAAACTTGCATGCTGGTCTGTGTTGAACTGTACAGGGCTGGTGCTCCACTGGTGGCACGTGGGGCCAGCATGGTCTTCCCACAGGCAGAAGACCCTAAGTCAGCTGGCACGACCCAGTTGGGACAGACCCGAACAAGGTCTTGAGTCTTGCTTTAAGAACATCTTAGGATAACTGGTTACTTCCTCATCCTTTCCACTGTGAAGCTGCCCCCAGCGAAGATGGCAGCCTCTCAGGAGAAGCTAGTAAATGATAGCCAGACACTTCCTGTCCTAACATGTTGCTTGACCCAGGAGTGAGTAAACACTGAATCAGGACTCACAGCAAGCCAATTGGCAAAGGCATCACTGGCACCATGTGCATAGCTGTGTTTACAGGAGAGGGAGAAACGTGAGACCAGTAGAAGTAAGAAGGTTGCTAAACTTAGCTTGAGATGTCCATTTAACACATGTAGACAAGTACATATTATCCATCTGAGATGGGAAGGCAACAATAGTTGTGATTGTTGCAAACTGGAGGGATACACAGCTGGCACTACTGGATCAGCAGTCTGCGCTGATCTGCCAGCGGTGCACAGAAATGCCGTACCTTAAATTTTTCCTGGAAATATAAGGCCTTGAAGGGACTTTGACAGAGATATTAATAAAAATAAGGAAGCCCTTTAGAAGCAATATTTCTGGGGCTCCTTCCCCGAGCCACAGACAGCGGACATTTCTCAGGGTATGGTACTCTTCACTTTGCAAATGCTGGCTAAGAAGATGTGTTGCTTCTCCCCCCTTTCCTTTTTCTCCTGGTTTCCACTAAAAATAGCAAAAAGGTTTAATTAAAAGAAATTGCAGCACTGGGAGGGATGAAATCCACATGAAAGGTCTTTAGACCACTTTAGCACTTGCTTAACCCAGTGCTTTTAGTAACACTTGAATGCCCTTTGAGAGTTCCTGCTTGATGTGGGTGAGAGTCATTTCCAGCCCAGAAAGGTCTGTGCAGCACTTAAATTATAATGAAGATCGCAGTGCAGAGTCAAAGACTGCCTGCCCTGCTTGTGCACCCACGGTGTGGTGAAGACGCCTGCTGTGCAAGCAGGAAGGTGACACTCTGCAGGGTGGCATCCCAAGAGTTGTGCTGAGGTTGGGATGAGGGCTGCACTGTGTTCCTGCATTGGTTAGTGCGCAGCGCCCCGAGCGCAGCTGTGACACAGTTCCTGCAGCTTTGTTCTCGTTTCAAGCTCGGGTGCATTCGACTTTGCCATCCAGGCTAACAATCAATCACAGGCTAAGTGTCTGCAATTTTCCCACTGCGTGCCCTTCAAACTTTGTTATTTTTAGCCCTCTCTGTATTAATGAAAAGTATGCCTTCATCTCTTCCATTAGAAAAAATGCATCCCTTCATTAGAAAAAAAATCCATCAGAGCTATTGAAACTGTTTCCCTGCTCTAACACATTTAACCTGTGCATAACTCATTTCCTAGCAGATACATCAACAGCATAACTATAAACATTAAAAGTATCTGAAATTATGACTGCATTTTGCAGGACAGTCCTTAGGGTCCTTTGTCTTTGAAGTCCATGGGACCAGTTCCACCAGGCAGGTCTTGGCCCAGTGGGACTTTGATACTCCCCTGGGTTTTCTGAGGTCGTCATACACTACTCCAGATAGAGCTACAAAATCACCCACATCCAAGACTTGTTAACTGTAAAGGACAAAGAAAACTATCTTGAGTAAACATGAAGCTGGACAGTCTGTCCACTTTCCTTCAAGAATTTGGGGGTGAGACTTTCTGAGGAGTAAAGTACTGGCCAAAGACTGTCCTGAAGAAATTACATGCTCTGTCAAGGCTAACTAGACACTCTCCATCCACTTCAGTCTAGGCAGCACTGGGTTCATCTCTGGGATTTTCAATGAAACATTTTTCACATTTGAAGAAGTGTATGGTCTCACATCCCATGAGATTTAACAGAACTGGGATCTCATCTAATATCTTCAATTTAAAACAGGCAATGATGGCTGCAAACTCTAAGAATAAAAAATGAGTAACTAAAGGGGGGACACACAAAAAAATAATGTTGGCCTAAGTAGGTTGGGTATTTAGGAGATTTTTGGTTTGGTTTGGTTTTGCCACTGAATCAAATGGAAACCGTGTCAGAACCTAACTGTAGCATGACATTTATAACGTAACATTGCCCTCTGTGGTAATTACTGACCAGTGTTGTCATTATAATGAAGGATACCACACACAGACAATTTGCAAGTACTGGGAAATGCAGGAATTTCACAATAGGTCACATGTCACAGGCAATACTCTTGGCAAAAACAGTGATGATAAATTTAGGTAAGCTTTTACACCAGACTTTGGTATGTCAGTAAGATTACATATACTAGAGAGAAGAACAGGAAAGCCATTTGTAACAAAAGTTTAATATCAACAGGAAGCAGTAGACAACAGGAACAATTATTCAAGCTTGAGTGTACTGTTTGGTACACATGCATTTGATCTTGATCTGAGTAAATGAATAAATGATTTCCAGTGCCCAGATAAGTTGTTGTCCAACTGCCAATTTTTCCCAGGTACCTCCAGTTAAAAAGGACTCATACAGGCTGCTTACCTTGCTTGGAAGACTCTCCCAAATGCTCCTTCCCCAATATCTCTCACATATTCAATGTTGTTCCTGGGATACTCCAAGCTGAGCAATTTTGGATTGAGGAGAAGGGGCATCCGCTGGTACATCGGGTTGGGATGCAGCCGGTCCAGCAGGAGTTCGGAGGGCAGAGTGGTGAGCGTTGGTGTCTCTGAATCTCTGAAATGACAGAGCAGTTTTCAGTCAGTGTGTGCACAGCCTTTAACTGGGAGATAACTATCTATGCTTCCTCCAAGGCTAGTTTCTTCAAGGATGGAAAAGGGAGGTGCAGCTGAGCTGTTGAAAGAGCCTTGCAACAAGGTGTCATGCCATGTCCCCAAAACAGTCACCAGACCAGCATCTAGTCTGCCACAGGGACTTGCCAGAGCTTGCACTGAGCTGCCACAGGCAAAGGGAGGGCTGCTCACACCCTACCAGGCATTTGCAGGACTGTGCTCTCAGAAACAAACAAGTCCTCTTTCAAAGCAGAATTTGCTGCCTTAAGGCCCAAGCCTTACCTTTTTTTGGTTTTCCACTGCTTTCTCCGACGGCAGCAAACCAGGGTGACAATGCCGAAAATCACAACCAGGGCAAAGCTGGAGATGATTGAGATGACAACAGTCATGGAGTATGTAGGGGAAAAGGTAGGAAGAGGGGGAAGATTTGGAGTCTTTCCATTTGGTTTTCTTGTTCCTAGTGATAATGAAGCTGTAACGCAAAACAAATCAGAATGTTATGCCTCTGCTAGTTTATAGGGCTTTCTCTAACAAGTATTTACAGAGTCAGACTGATGTCCTGGAAATTACTGACATTACAGATACAGCCGTATGACTGCACGAGAGGACTATAGTAGGGAAGCCTGGTTTGTAGGAAGCAAAACCCATTCTGGTGCCAAATGCAAAAACCCAGGATCTGGTGAAGACCAAGACAGAGTCCCCAATGTGCTGCAAACACAGTTCTGGTAAGGAATGTTTGCAAGAGTTACAGGTAAGAGTTCACATCTAATGATCTCAACAGTATTCAAATATAGTAATGTCTGCAGAGAGAAAGATCAATGGTCTACAATATAGACCACAATGTGTTATCATGTGTCCTAAAAGGAATCTGCAGGAAGGAGAGTAAGACCAAGTAAGTACACAGTGATACTTTCCTGAAATATCCCCTTGCCTTCAACAATTTGCATCTGTGTCTTTATGGGGCAAATATGGTAAACTAGTGTAAAATACATTTGGCTGTATCATTAGAAAAAAAAAAAATATTCAGGTACCTACCTGCTGAGTACTTTCTGTGACATTCTAGAAAATACTAATCTGTACATGCAATGATCAAGAACAGAAAGAAATTTAAACTGTTCTTTTTAAGGCCAGTACTAGTACTGACTTGTGTTCCCTTAAGTTCACGGTACCCCTGTGTTCTGTGCAAGCATTCTTATTTCCAAACACTGAAATTCAGAAACTGTTCATCTTGAATGAAAAATGTTTCAAAAATTGTTCTGTTTTTTGAACAAGAAATAACAGAAAGACTTAGTTTCAGCATCACAGAGCAAAGATGTTTCCATCTTTTTCAGATTTGTTTTTAGTTAAAATAGTTTTTTATTATTGAAAAAAAACTGCCAGAAGCAAAACAGCTTTGGAAAATAGCCCAAAACCCTACTTTCCCCTCAAAACGCAGTGTGGCAAATCCATTTTTCATAATAAAACAGGAAATTTTATTTCATCCTTTGGCCTTATAATCTGGGGCAAGGTGCTCAATTTGCCTGTCTTCATTTTTCCGTCTTTAAGGCACATGTTATACCTTCTGATAAAAGATGCTGAGTGAACCCGTGAGAAGAACCAGGACTGGCTGAATCCAGAAGACAGAACAGATTGGTGAGGCCTTGAGCACTCGGGATGCAAACACCTTGCACGGCCCCAGAACCACCACTGTGTCAGTAACCATAAATTGCAATTGCCTACCATCTCCACAAGGAGACACGCTGCAGTATTCCCAGATCACAGATGGGTCTCTTGTGTAGCACCAGGGACGTTCGTTCTCACCTCCTGGGTTGCGGCAGTAATTCTCAGCATCAGACAGCTCAGGGAAAACCTGAGGAGTCCTCCTGTGCAAGTGGGGAGCCTTGGGAGAGGAGGCAAACTGGATTAGCGTTTTGGTGTAATTTTTCCTGCTGGTGTTAGTAAAACAAAACAAAACCAAGCAGCAAAGAAAGGCAGAGGTAAAACAGCCTTTCAGTAGTCTGTCAGAATGACAGAGAACATGTCTTGCTACAGGAAGGGAAACTTGCAGATTGAAACAGGAACAGAGTGTGAAACACCAGTGAACTCAAGAATGATGGCAACCTGTCCCCTGCTTAGCCCTTCCACTGGGAGTGGGCTGCTCAGCTCTGGGAAACTCTTTGGAAAAGCAGACCTCAAGCATGGCTCTCCATTTGGCGGGACTCACACTGATTCGTACCTGATCACTCCACTTCTGGCAGGGAATACCAGAGGCTGTGACGTTGGCCCAGCCCTGGTAAAACTGGCCATTGCCTCTGTAGCAAGTTCCTGGAGGAAAAAAAACACCAGCACGGGGGTCAAGGCATCTACAGACCATGCCCTGCAGCAAGAACTCACAATAAACTTCATGTCATTACATGAGATCATGAGGCAATTAGCAACAGATCTGAAATGCATAGAAGAACCAGACAACGGCAGGCAAGGAACTGCTTAGCCTCCTGCACATACTTAAATGGATTTTGACCTCAATACATAAGATCAAATCTGGTAAAATGATCACATCAGTTCCAAAGAGGGAACTAGAGCTCTTTCAGACTGAGAAAACAGGCCATGCACCTGCAATGGTTGTGTTGCACTTACCCAGTCCACAGCACTTCCACACAGAAAGTACAGAATAGAACCACAGTGAAGCCACCCATGCCAAACCAAGGCAGAAAGCAAACTGCAGCACTGGTTGCATGATTCTCAGCCTGCACTGTTACAGAGGTGCTAACAGGAAGACACCCACATTCCTGGGGTAGGTAGCAGAGGGCTGGGATTCATAAAGTCCCATGGTGGTATCTCTCCTCCCTGCCTCTGTGCAGTGCTTGTCCTCTTAGACTGAATGTTTGGAACCAGCTTATGTTTTCCAGCATGCATGCATGCTACGTGTTTTAACTTATGTTCACAGATTGTCCTGTTTCTCCTGTAGGAGGAACATAGTAAATGCATCATGATGGCTACCTGCTCTTATCTTCTTGCATCACCCTCTGTGCTCAGGATGGCAGTTATGAGTCTTTTAAAGACCCTTAGCTTTCTGAACTTTCACCAGGCACCAGGAAGTACACATGGGTGACTAGAAACCCATAACAACATTTGCTCCAGGTGAGTGAACTCAAACATAAGAACAAGTTCTTGTAGTCCAAGGTACCCAAACACCTCAGTATAGGAATGGCCATGGATGTCACAAGCCATTTAATCCACCACAAATGCAAAGTAAAATGCTCTAACTTGTACTTCTTTGATTGATATGTAAAGCTACCATGTTACGTCTCACATCCGCAACAAGCTAGCAGCCCCCACATGATGAGAACTTGTAGTTCTGTAGAGGTGTAAACTCTTGTTAAGCTGCCCTGGAACATAGTTGTGTGTCTGAGCTCAGCATTTTAAATGTCTCACAATCAGAGGCAAGGAAAGCAATGATTGAGTACTAACCAACATGAACAAAATTTTGCACACATCTGAAATAAACATTAGTGTGAAATCTTAGAGGAGCCATGTTGAAAACTTTAGGGGCAACAGCAACACTGAGGAAGCAACCTGATTCCATAGTGGCCTGGAAAATGTAGATGCTCTCATACATGATCTTACTACAATGAGGACAGAGGGAATAAAAAAGGTGGCCCAAATGGTCTTTAATGACTAATTTTGATGGGCAAGCTAGAAAACATTTTGGTTCATGCTTCCCAAACCTTTGTGCACATAACAGTGGGAAAAAAGAGGGGCAACACTGCTAAAATGTTACTGTTATGTCTCCCTGATTCATGACTGAATAGTGCACATCTGTGCAATGCCACCCTGGGAAAATACTATGAAAGCTGAACAAAAAGGTCACGCATTTACACAGCAGATACGGGCCATGTCCTGAACTTGCAAACACCCAAGAGGTGGCTGAAACCATTCTGTGAATACACCACTCATTTGCTGGCATTCCTCTCTTGTGCTTCTTTCCCTAGGGAGAAGGTAGCTGCAGTGTGGTCTGTAAGCGTTGGGCAGCAATGCTGGAGTGCCCATGGGTTGCTGAAGTGCCTGTCTTCCAGGTGTGCAGCACCAAGCACCTGGGGCTTGGGTGGTCTGGAGGAGCCAAGGCCTTCCCATAAAAGAAAATTCCCCAAAATTCTTGATTACACTTTCTTTACTTTCTCCCTCCATGCAGCACTGCCAGATCTGGAGACTCAACCTGCTCAGAAGCATGGCAGGAGGGAGGTTCTGCCTTTTTCCAATGGGCCAAGTTCAGTGGCTGAGCTTTAAACTTTTTGTATGTCAGCTGGAAGACCTGGGTGTGTATGTTTCAGCCATGACCAGCAGCAGGGCACGAGACTGACACAAGTCAAAGCAGCACTGTGAGGGACAGCCAGGTCTCACCATTTGTCGTGGTGGGGACATGTGAGAAACAGCCAGGCTTCAGAGATGATTGGGAGAAGAGTGTTGTGGCATTTTGGGTAATAAGGTCTTGCAAGACCAACCTGACATAGGTAAGCACGTCATTAACAGCATATAGGGCTGGAATTACCTTGATAGCAGTTTCCCCATGCCTTGGATGTGAAAGGTCAGGCATTCCCTGGTAATATAACATTAATCCAGCCAGCCAGGACCAGAGCAAACCACAAAAATACTGTGCAAGATGCATTCTCAAGAAAGAATATCATGCCCACCTCTAGAAACACAGAGTCTGGAGCAGTCTACTTACTGGTTATATTCTCCTTCTTAAAATCTGTAAAAAGACAAGACACAATTAAGGAGGGGTTTTCCAGGATTTAATATATCTGGATGCTTGTTTATGAGTGTGCTATGGGAGAAAGTTCCCTCCCAGTGGTGCTTAAGCAGCTTATTTCCTTTGCAATGGCACCTGAATGGCAATTTTGACATCATTAAGACTGATTTTGGCAATGAGATTGTTATGACCCTCTCAATAAGGAGTCAGGCCTTATTTACGTAGGGGATTTTTCCTGCAGCTCAGTTGAACAAGACAGGCTGATGCAGCTGTCATAGTTCTGTGCACAGGCACTGACAGGATGGTACCCAACACCAGACTTTAGTTGTAAATTATGGATTACATCCTTCCTCCCACTTCCCTTACTAAGAACACAGCTCTCCAGACAACAGGCATCGTGTGCCACCTTACCAAAGAAAGGGATGCGGGTGCAGGTGCTGGGGTCCTGGTGCAGGCTGGGCAGCCTATTGCATTCAGGAAGATTGAGAAGCATCAGTCCTGGCTTGTAAATCCCCTTCTGAGAGTTTTCCTCCATTGAGAGCCATTCCTTAAAGCAGTAGAGATCCTTTACAGCAAGGCAATTCTCTCTACATTATTTCGCAAAAAACAGTGAAATACAGCAGTCAATGGCTTGTTAACAATGGCTGCACTTCGCAATGGTGTGCAGGGGTTACGCAGGCTGACAGAAATCCGTTACCAGGGCTACACTTCTTTGAGCCAGACTGTCTGGCTCATGTACCATAAAGGAAACTGTATAAAATGTAACAGGTTCCTTTAGGAAACCCACAAAGCTGCACTTTTAATGAAGCAGGGTTATGCTCAAAACATAACACACACCACAGTCTGTGAGGAGTTCATTCGTATCTTTTCCTACAGATTTATTGCCATCTTCTATTAATAAACATTATGTCTTGGAGTTATCTTAGCTTTTTTTCAGTACATTCTAAAAATCTCACCTGTCTTCTGCAAATTGCACATTAACATGTCATCTACAAAAGACAGGAGGTGAGCTGCAATTCTTAACCTTTTTAAACGAAATATTTGCCTGTATTTTTAACCTCACAGAATCACCCATCCAATTCTATTCTTTTATCCACAAAAAGTATTCAGTTCCTTTTTATCTCTCAGCTGTGTGCAGCAAAATTCTTACAGTGCCTGGTAAAACAAGATACCTAACTATCTCCTACCTAGTGTATTACCTCCATTTACCTCCATAACATGTGAAATATTCACTGACAAGAAGTGCTTTGGATGTTTGAATGTTACTTAGGTCAGAAACTGTTCATGAAGAAGGACAGAGCAGAAATACCTGCTCTGGGGGAGGAAGACACTGTACCATACTGGAAAGTTTGAGAAAAGTTTGAGAATGAAGATTTGTTGCATGAGTGAGTCAATTTATCAGTGATTTGCTTATTTATGTACTCGTTCGTGAGAGGATGAGTCGCAAAACCATCTTTGAGGTCATGTGCAGAGATTACTTTTGCTGAGCTCAGCTGAAGTCCTTTGCAGATCCACATCCTTCCCAACTGTCACACAGTGATGCAGAAAGGTACAGCTGGGGTCTATGGTGAAGGTTTCAGCCAAATTCAACACCTCCTGTGTTGATGAAGTCTCTCTACTTATACAACAGCTTTGGCAAGAGCATATGGCCATGAGTTTTGGTAATGACTACCAACACCGCAAACCCTCCAGCGTGCCTGAAGGATGGAAGCCATTGGGAATTCTACCAAGGCAGCAGCTTTTCTGCAACTGCAGTGGATGCCCTTCAAGTCTGCAGGCTGAAGCCATTAAAGCCCAGCTGCCCCATGCTTGGTTTTAGCCACTGCTGCTTTATTCCTTCCTCACTTCCATAAAAGCCAGGATGCAGCCAGATGGTGTAATTTATCTTTTTTATGTTAAACAACATGTGGAATAGGAATGACCTTCTGAAGTAAAGAAATGTTTAGCTAGAAAAATGAGAAAATCTTGCATTTGAAACACTGATTGACACTTGGGAGATCTGGATTACATTAGCTGCCTTCAGTCCTGAAGCCTGAGCACCCTTAAACAAGCTCCTTATTCAGTGTGCAATTGTAAAATGCAGATTGTTCCTCTGCAATCCTGTCCGCTCCAGCATTAAAGGCAGGTTATCTTCACCCACGAACCCATCCCAGGCATGTGGCAAGGCAGCCAGAGGGAGGGATGATTAGTCTCCTTGAGCTGGGTTCATACCATCATTATAACACTTAATCCTGACCAGCAAGAGCTTGATGAGATCATATGCAAAGATTGCTTCGGATTATTATTAGAAATCTTATGTCATGTAAATGACAGATGGACAAAGAATAGTAGTAGCAAAAGAGAACAAGTGGGCCAGTAGCATTTTAGGCACCACAAAGAATTGTTTAAGAGGAAATGGAGACACACAGACCTGACCAAAGTGAGAAATTTCCCAACACGAGTGCCCACTGCAGCCTGGTCACTTCACATCAGCAGTGGTTGAAACAGAAATTGAGGGGATTTCTTTTGCCATCACAGAAGCAACCAGTGGTAAAAGGCAGATGTCATCAAGAATTCTGGGATGAGATATCACTTTCCCATTAAAATCAGAAAAACTCTAATTTTAATCAAATTGCATCCTAATTCACTTTAAGTGGATTTTTTCCCCATGTTGCTTTCTTCTGTTTCACTTCATCTTGTTTAACCTCCTAATTATTTTTATAAAAGCTTTATTCAGTCTGCTTGTCAGTTGTTATTCTTGCTAGCTTGCTTCCAATCCAAAATTAACATAAAAAATGACATGGGGAGAGAAAAAGTGGTGCAGAGAATAAATAACAAGACAAAACCACATGGAAATATGTCAAGGGAAATACGTCCCTCAAAAACTGGGAGAATTCTCTGGCCTCTGAGATAGATTAAGTATTTCAGCTGAAAACTGGCATAGTCTAGCCAGTTTCTGCAGAGAGGTATGAAGTTGTCAGTTAAAAACAGATAAGATAAATAGAAAGTAACCAAGGCCATGTGAAATGTGTTCAAGAACCCCAAAAGGTCTCAGCTGTTCAGAAGTACATATTAAATGTCTGACTTATCACAAGGAGTATTGGGTTAGGGCTTTGCAAGAACTCTTGTCCAGCTGAAGTCTTCTGGGAACAGGAAACGGGAAGGATGCCATGCCAGGGCTCTTGTCATGAAGAAAGCTGAATTTAAATCGGCATTAAAATCACAGGGAAAAATCATTACAGGGAAAAAAACATAATGCTGGCTTGTGGATTTGAAGAAAGATGATGTCAGGCAAGTCCATTAAGATTTAGACATATTTGCAAATGATATGCCTGTTAGCTCCAGATCAAGTGCAGATTTATGCTGATTTATGTCACTCTGACTTCAGAAGTGCCCATGAAGTGCAGGCCTTCAGACAAATCACCATGAGCTCTGGTCCTGCAGAGTCACTCATGAGCAGAGGTAAATGAAGCAAGACCCAGATCCCCCTAAAATGCCTCATGGAGTGCTGTGCAAAATCCTTAGCTGACAAATGTGCTGTGCATGTGTGGCTCAGATATAAATACTGTCACACATCTTGAGAAAAGGCAGAGAGATCATGTACTGAAGGGTGCAATGACAAAGAGCAGAACAACAAGGCAGCAGGGAGGAGTTTGCCAGCAAAAAGCAAGTTTCAGTACTTGGCCGCACAATTATCTGTGGATACTTGCACATAATACTTCTTTCATACGATATATGCAACTACTGTGCTAGCATAGACACCAAACAGAGAACATAATGTATTATCAAGCTTCATACTGGGATTTTCCTCTGTCCCTTCATTTTAGAGATACTGAAGGAGGACCAATCAGAAAGGTCCAGATTGTGAAGACAACATGTTTCTGATTGTCCTAAAAAGTCCCTACATAACTGGAAAAATAATTGCCAGTAAACTACATCTGGCCCAAGTCCAGCTGGAAGCATGCTTGCCATGTCTGCAGAGAAGACTTGTATTTTAGTTGAGACACTAGACTTGGGACTGCTCTCCTGATAAACACAAATCTGAATAATCTGTTTTAAGATGTGGTTCAAGGAGGACAAGAGCAAAGTCCTGCACTTAGGCAGGGATGTCAGCTGCCTAAACATGAGATGGGTAGTGACCAGACAACAGTCCCTCCAGGGCTGAAAAGGGATATGAATCAGTTGTGGCCGGCAGTTGTGTTAGGAAAAAAGAAAGCTTCACCCTGAGACATCTATGTGGGCCTGTCTTCTGCAAGGCACACCAAGCAATCATCATTCCATTATAGTTAACATTAACAGAACATGGGCTGGAGGCTGTACATACATACTTAGTGCTTAAGGAAAGATGAGGAGCAGAGGCTTCAGAGGCCAGAAAAGCAAGAGCTATGATCAGAGCTCAGAAAAAAACCTCTTTATTCTAGTCTGGGAAGTTGGGGAAGATGTAAAATCTCACTGCAAAAAGGAAGGGAAGAAATACATCTCCATGGCCACAGGGGAAGGACAGAGAGCGATGAGGGAAGGGCTGCTCAGAAGATTGCACAGGGAGGGAACAGTGTCCCTGTCACTGGGATGTGTTGCACAAACACCTGTCAGCAGTTGATTAGCTGTAGTGGGAGATGCTTTGGACTTCTCAGGGTCCCTGCCAGCCCTGTTTCTATGCACATTTCTCTTCATACAGGAGGACACAAGAGCCAGATGGGGGGAGGTTTGGTTTGCTAGGTATAATTACACTGGCAGTGTCTTTGGTGTCACCTTTTTTTGTTTCATCTCTGTCATGACAGGAAGAGCTGAATGTTTAGTGTATTGCCTTGGTCAGATTTTTTGCACACACTGTAACCATATTTAGTCAAAATTCCAAAGAAGCAATTACATTTGACAGTAATAAGGAGTACATACTGACCTAGTAAGATTTAACTGATAACAATATGTTAATTATTTAAATCTATTATGTCATTCAAATGGATATTTCTTTTCAACACTGACTGCTAAAAGTCCAACATAACACAGATGCCTGGGTCTGAAAGTCAGTCTATGCAATGAGCACAGAAAGAGCTGGATCATGTCATCTTTGTGCATACAGAGGAGAGAGCAAAGAGAAAACCCATGCAAACCCAGAGGGCCCATTTTCGCTCAGCGTTACTGCAAGTCTGGGCAGACCCTCATCACTTCCCTGCTGCCTACACATTCCCATTAAATGAAAGTGAAAGATGAGCATATTTTTTTTTTTTTCATTTACCTGCACACTGGTTTTGGAGCTGGCCCAGCTCCTGAGGGATTGCACTCCTGGAAGATGTAGTTACACAGCAGAGACTCAGCAGCCGGTTGGCAGAATGAACTCACCATTTTCAGTTCAGTCCAGACAGTGTGCACAAGCAGCTCTTGGGTCTCCTCTGGGTCCGCATAGGAGGAGTTGAAGAAAACAAGAGCATTCTTCGCCAAGATAGCATTACAGACCTCACCTCTGTACGTGCTGCAGTAGCCTGCATCACCCTTGTACAGCTTGCTGTCAAGGACAATAGCATATACACACAGTAAGTTCCCAACCCTAAACAGTTGCAGGAGCAGGATGTCTAGACTCTGTTTCTGAATAAAATGGCATCTGTAAAGCTAACAGAGGGCAGAGGAGAGGGTAGATAGTTATGACTACTAAAAATACCTAATACCATCCATGAATGAAACTTCTGCAAGGAACCCCAGCGTGATCTCAGCACCCTTCTGGAAAGCTCCAGAGCTAAGACTCTGGCCAAGAGTTGCTAGCATTATAAGTGCGCAAAAAGACTGAATGATCATGCACAACTGTGACCTAGCATGGCCGCTCACCCTGCCCCTAGGTCCTAATGGGAAAATGTTTTGTTTTCATGCTTCCCTGCAGTAGAGATCAGTGGTGCTGCCTGCTGCAGACCTGTGATAACTCAGGATATTTTGCTGTGCTGACTAGCAACAGTTTGATTTTGGATGGATTCAATAAGCAGGAGCCAGGAGAGTTCCACCCAACATGTGCCAGGAAATTCTTCCCAAGATCAGACCAGCCAAGATCCTACCTGCCCGTCCTCAGCTCCTACACCCCTCCCAACCCTGCTTCTCTTCTACATGCATTTAGGTGGGAGAACAGAGAGGTAGAGGCACAAGACTGCAGTTTTCCTTTTGATGCTTCCCTGCAAGGTCCAGCTTCTCCTCTGTTTGCCATATCTCCCACTTCGAAAACTCCTGCCGCAAAGCATGGGGCCAGAGCTATGCTGGAGCAATAAAAAGCACAGCAGGGTCAGCTCCTTTCTGGGCTGTTTATTTATCTTGCCTGCATTTTTTGCCTCTAGCAGGAGACAGATGTCATCCCTCCCTCGCCTTCTTCCCCACAGCCATCAGAAGAGAGCAGTAGGGCGAGGGCATGCACAGGTCAGCTCCCATGGCCACCCCACGGCAGCAAGGTCTGCGGGTGAGGATGCGTCCTCTGCTCAGGCAGCCTGTGGGATGCAGTGCCCTCAGTGTAGGGGGAAACTTGGGAAAACCTCCTCCCCTGTGTGCAGGAGACAGCTGAATCGAGGAAGGAGGAGGGCTGGGTGCAGCTGTCCCCACTGCTCATTCGGTCAGTGTAGCTGGGGTCAGGGAGTTCAATTCACAACACGCCAACCATTTGGAGCAGCCAGCAGAGTTATTTGTATCTTTGACTTTTGTTTTTTTCCCTTGTCCAAATAGTCACCCATTGTCAACCCTGGAGGTGCTTGTTGTTTTTCTATAGAAAGCTGGAGGTACATGGACAAAAGATTATACAGGATGCTCAAATGTCTGCTTCTCAGATCCTGCTCACTCCAGATGACATTCTATGGTCCTGGTTTATCTGCACTGCTTTGGGCTCCATGTCAAATTTTTTTCAATTATTTTTTCATATATGTCACATTGGCTAAAATATACAGGAAGGCACCAATTCCTTGAGGTAGTACCAAAACAGCAGCGATGCTGTGACACCCTGCATCACCCAAGGCTTCATGGACACCCCTTCATGTGACACAGGCACCTCCAGCATCCTGTACCAGTCCTACAGCCCACAGCCCGTGGCATCTCCCTGGCAAAGAGCAGGTTTCCCCACAGCACTGAGCTGCTCCCAGCACACTGCTAGAGCTGTCTTTGGCATGGCAGAGGTCACATTATTCACATTTTTCTGATGATGCTCGTTGTGCTTAATCTGAAAAGTATGTCCTTCCTGAGCCCCAAGGGGCAAAAGAGGGCACAAGTGTGCGTGGGGCACCTGTGGTGCTGACTTCAATGGGCTGCAGAAGCAGTCTGATGAGCCATCAGTGCTAATATTTGTTTCCTTGCTTTTTTAAAACCTGCAGGGAAACATGGACCAGGCTGCAATGGAGTAGCAGACATGATTCTCACAACACCTTGTCACAGAAAGGGAATTCCGTGCAGCAGATGTTGAGAACAACTGTAGGACAAAAGGGCTGAGCATTTGATCACTGTTCCCACGCCTGTCACACCTACAAGTGCAGGTGTAAGGCATAAGTCTACCATCGTTATCGGCTAGTCACTAAATCACTTACAGACTTCCTGAATCAATCTTGCAATCCCCTGTGAGGGAGGCAAGGGCCTTTGCAGGGAACCTGTGTCAGCAGAGTGGCAAAGTCATTTGCTCAGACTTTCTCAGGCTCTGCTCTTTGAAGGCCAGTAGCTCACAGCCCTCCTTCCAGGTTAATCCTCTCATTTTCCTTCCAGACTCAGCTACTAGTGCAGCATGTAGAAATATGCTAGAACTCTAAAAGAAAAAGCCAACCAAACTGTTCAGTATTCCAAAAAATACCAAGCAAGACTGCATGTATGATTACATCACATCACAACTGCATGTGTGGCTTTAGCCATCCATAACTCTGCTTGGAACCGATATCTAAACTTCTCTTGCCCAAACCTGGTGATCACCTAACCAAAATATATTTATTATTATTTAACTTGCAGTTAAACTTTTACCTGTAAATTTATAAGGTCAGTGCAGTTGCAGATGTGTAAATGTGAACAGAATTTATTCCAGAACATTCTGCCGACTACCATGTTTTAAACACCCTTACTCCTGTGCAATCCACTGCTTGCTTTATACAGAGGCATCCTTATCTATCTGGGCCCAGTCTCCAATCATGCCTGTATAAAGGAACTCAGCATTCCCTTCAGGTGAACCTCATCTGCATGCCTAGCACCCAGAAACCCACTCCCCTCATTCAAGCCCAGTTAACCAAATCTCCTTTGTTCATCATTCTTTTTCTCCCTGGCCCAGAGAAAACTCCAAGGCAGCCGCAGAAAGTCATTCTTACCTCCACTCTGCTGACAGGCACCAGAAACAGGAATTGTGATGAACCAGGAGAAAAAAGAAATGAAAAAGACATTAGTAACACTTCACTGCCCCCTCTGAGATATGGGGTGTTAAGATTGTCATGCTAGGAAATCTGTGTGAGACCTGTAAGCTGTCTGAAAAGGATGCAGCTAAATTCTGTCCTTAATTTTGCACCTTCTTGTGGGGAAGAAGAGTTGAGCAGCACAGGATGATGTATGGGGAAATGAAATGAGGAGGAGGAAGTGGACTGTTGGATGCAGTTCTTGCTGAGGTGGACCATTGCACCCCAAACACTTTTACCCATATCCTTTGGATCCTACATAACTAGCAAATAGCATCCTCTATTTAAGTTACCCATGCACCAATTACTGCAGGCAGCAGATGGGAGAAACCAGGGGTGGAGGATCAGCACAGGCAGATGGCCATGCCCCCCACTTGCAGTGCTGTGGGGAGTTGGGCTGTGCTGACATGGGGAGGAGGTGCTGAACATTAGCCAGGGACGAGGACACCTCTGCCCTGGGACCCTTGGGAGCTGGGATGAGGCCAAGGCAGGCTCCTGCTCAGGTCTGGGGGGCTGCTGCCGTCTTGCTGAGCACACACAGCCTAGAAGGGAGCAATGCACCTTTTCCCACCAGCCTAAAGTATCTGCCCTCCCTACTGCACCTGTACCTCTGTTTCATGGGGCAGAGCCTTGCCTGGGCTAAAAGCAGAAGTGAGGATGTAAAATACAGTACCAGGTGCTGAGTCTTTCAGAGGGCAGAGCTTGCTGCTAGGTTTCAATGCCCAGTGTAAGAAAGGGCATGGTTATTTTCCCAACAGAAGCTGAGGCACAGAGAGAGGGGCAGGTGGGTGCCTGCTTAATAGCAGTATCACCTTATGTCTGGAGTCCCAGATGATTCCTCTTTCCTCTAACTAAGCACCCACACCTTTCTCTTGGTGTGACAAATGCTGTCAGCTAGCTTAGGCCATTGGTATTTCTCCTCTTTTGGACCATCCTTTCCCCATTTGGAGATGTCCCTGGGAGCAGAGGTTACCCCAGGCACGGCGGGCTACTGCTCTTACAACAACCTTTCTGCTTTCTTGGATGAACACCCTGAGAAGCCAAACGGCTCACAAAAGCTATTTTCACCTTGCTGTTAGGTGATACCAGCGCTGGGTCATGGCCACAACTTCCTCTGTATGGATGAACTTACCAAGTGTGCTTCTGGGACACAAAGTACAAGATGGCATCAAACATTCAGGAAGTGACAGTTGTGCCAATCTCCGAATTGCAAGAATATATGAGGAAATAGCCGGGGGGGGGGGGGGGGGGGGGGGGTTGCACTTCTACTCAAATTTAGCCCCCTGCACAATGTCAGGTCTCCAAGGTTTTCCCTCCTCCTGTAGAGTACTTAATACCCCTTCCCTCTCCCACCACAGGGAAGCTAGAAGTGCAATTGCAAGGGTAAAAAATTAATGACCCCTTCTTTCCCAGCATACCTGAAATGCTGATGGTTGCTGCGGCTTTTGCAGCTCCAAAAGTTTTGCTGTGTTTGTTCATGGCAAGACAAGTGAATAGGCCAGGTCGGGTGACATACACCTGCAGTCTGGAGTCAACCACTCTGTCCTTGACACTTTCGACTATAGACCCTGCAGAAACCTAAGACAGCAAAAAGTCCAATGGAGTGCTATTTCCAAAAAAGGCAAACAAACAAACCAAGGAAAAATCTAAAAGCATCAGCCTCAAACATTTAAACTGGCAGAGGAAGATGTAGCAAGTAGGTAGAAGTGGCAGAGAACTAAAGGTGCTGGTGTTATTTTGGTGCTTTCATAGCAGCTGACTTTGCAGACAAAAACAAATGTTAAAGACCTCTCGTATTTCACATTTCAGCAATACTTTTGCAATTAATTTTCTGTTCCAGAGGGCTTCAGTCTCAGCTTTGCTCATGTCATTGAGTTGGCTAATTACTCCAGGACCCCTACTAGTAGACTTTTTGCCTATTCATGCCTTAGCAAGGAAACGCATCAGGTGGCTTTGTAGATCCTGGAGTTACAGATGGAGAAAATAAATAGTTGGGAAGTTGTTCATTCTGGATTAATATAACCACTGCCACACTTCCAAAGCAGTCATGAGCAAAGCAAGTGCTGTGACTCCAACACTTTGGCAGAAATCTCATAGATTTTCTTATCTCACACCTGGAAATACGGAAAGGGCTGTAGCTGTGGTGATTTTGGCCAGCTCTTTTCCCAGATCAGAAATTCCCACGTACATGAGCTTGGAGCCTGCTAATTTTGGCCAATTGGTCTTGATTTTATCCTCAAATCTTTCCTGCTTATATGGAATTCATTAAAGTAAGAGGTCCAGCAAGATTCTACCTTGGCAAAGGCAGTGGGAAGGAGCAGCATTGTCTGCTCTATGCTTCATACTGGTAGGAAGCATCAAGTGTAATCCAAGCAAGATGTGGTTGCCAGTGGGTCCCACCAGTGTGGCCCTAAGGACAGTGAGAGTTGTCTCCCTGGATCAGTCCCAGCAAAACATTTTACCTATGCATCTATCTGAAAGGTTGGAGGGATCTATCTGACTTCCCTGGAGATTAGTAGAAACGTTATTTCAATGGGTTCTGTGTCTGTTCCCAAAGTATTAACAGTAATCATTGAATCAAGAAGGGAAGCATCAGTGCTGTATCATGACTTTATTAAGCAGATTGGTTTTTCTCTGAAAAGAAAATGCTGAAAATAATATATTTGTTTTGCCTCACTCAAGCTCAACTTAAAGTTGTGGTGAGGGAACATGCATGGGACGAAATCACTAAATAACCAGACCAACACAGTTTGTAAATATTGTATCAGGGATGGGTGGTATGCCAGTCACTTTGCAAATTCAGGGACCAGAGATATTTTTTGGCCTTATGCTGTGAAGTCAGTTCAGGTGGATGGGAGCTCAGGAGGCTTTTTTCACAACTTTCTCTTTTAATACAGTGTTGGTCAGATTGATTTTTAGAATGTTTTTCTCCTCAGAAACTAAGCTCCTCAGCGCAAAGACATTTCTGGGATCTTCCTAGTGGAAAGGAGGAATTTCTTTACAGGCTGCCCCTGCCTCTCAGTAACCACCCAGGAGAAGTGGCTGCTGACTTCAAGCCACTTGCACTGATCCAATCTTCTCTCACTCCCTAGTCTCAGGCCTGGGGCATATCCTATCCTCCTAGCTCCACTCCCAGCAGAACTAGACTTGTGTCTGACGAGCACAGAGAGCTAGGATTGCTCATCCTGGCTTTTGCCATGGGAGGAAAAGGGTGCTCAGGTAACTGCAAGCAGTACAAGCAGTATGTGTGCTCACATGCACTGTGGACAATCTCAGGTGAGTGTCACGTAGTTGTGCCTCGAAGTTCCACACTGGCCAGCTGTTGTTTTCTCTATTGGGAACCTCAGGCTGTTTTCTTGTGTTAATTGATTCCCTTCCCTTTTCAAATATGTTCCCTGAGATTTTGTTTCCAACAGGTCTTTTTTTTTTAGCCTTTAAAACATCACCTCAGCCATCACTGAAGCAGAGATCTTTTCGTATCTTCACACCTGGATCAATTACTCTTTGTGGTGTGGAAAACTACAGTTTAAGGTCCATGATACTCAGTGGTGCATAGCAGGAGGAAAAGGAATTGTATTTCTGTTTAGGTAGGCAAGGCAGCTGCTGAGCAGAGGAGTTTCCATCTTCCTCTTCAAAGGCAGCTCAACAACCTTCAGTAGGTTCCTACTCTTTAGACCTCAGGACAACTACAAGCTGGTGTTCAGAGACTGTATGGCCACAGTCATATTGCATCTTTTAATGACTCACCATTGCTTGCTTGTGAGCCAGCCCTCAAATGCACGTGCTCCAGTCCACCCACTTCTTGGCCTGACTTTCCCAGAGACAGGCTCTCTTTAAGATCTCCTTGCCATATTTAAAATGAGGCAGTCTAAAGCACCACTCTCCTGGGACTGGGCTTTGCCTTGCAGACAGGAATGGGCAGAGCAGATCTGACCACTCGGACAGTGGCCCTGAGGGGGTTGAGCATTGTCTCACAGACAGCTCTCTGTGGGACTGACACACCAGAGTGTCTTGGCAGAGTAGAGGTCTGTGCTCCAGAAATACTCTGCCATTGCCAGGGACCCCAGACCAGAACATTCCTCAATGGGGAAGAAGTCTTCAATAAACACCTGCAATTGTCTCAGAATAATTATCACCAGAAACTACCAAGGACTCACAGGGCTCTGCAGAGACAGATCTGATCCATTTGTTGTTCTGCCTGGCAACCTTGAGGGAATATAGAAAATCAGCCCTAATGAGACTGGAGGACACAATCAGATTTAGAGGAGATAAGGAAGGCAAGACAGCCTGCAGAGTAGTCCAGGCTCCTTAATAATGTATCTTAATACATGGGAAGAGGGGATACAGACCAGGACGGAGGTAGCCTCCTGAAGCTTGAGCAAGAGCATTTATTGGTCCTGTTGGACAAGCAAGTCCACAGGAATGGCTATGGGCAGCCAGTAACCAGAAGGATTTGACGGTGACAGGTTCAGCGAGAAAGAGTAGAGGCAGATTGCTGGCCTGCAAACAGCAGCTGCTCCACCTGCCTCCACAGCATCACTCCCTGGGGCTCATATCCTTAAAAAAGCTTTTGAAAGACCACAGAGAGTATATATACGTCCATATATACGCCCCATATATGGGGTATATATATGGAGTATATAGATGCCCACATATATCCATGCAGAGAGTATATATGTCCACCATAACTGTATGAATGCTAGAGGAAACCCTTGCAGAGCTGCTGTGACTGTGGTGCACAGCTTGCTCCCAGGGAGCCAATATCAGATGTCAAGCTCGGTTCAGCTGAAAATAAGGTATTGCTATTGCCTATACCGAGACATGAAAACCAGATGAATTTAAAGCAGGCACCTATTTTAAATGGTGGAGATAATTAGAGCATGGAACAATTTCCTGTGAGAAGCAGTTTACTTGCATCTCTTGGTGCCTGCCACTGGAGAGGGTATGCCTTTCCTGAGGACATGCTTCTAGCCAGAAATAAATTGGTGACATACTTCAGTGCATCACTTAGGTCAGTCTAGAAAAATTCAGATCTATTCATCTGCAAATATACTGTGTATATATGCTGTCCCACAGGTATTTTGCCTCAAGACAGTATGCTCTACCTAACTACCTCAGTTTGGGTTATTTTGTCAAATAAGCAATTTTGCCATGTTATTGCTAACACATTAGGAAAAGGTAGAGGAAAAGTGGTTGCAGAAATACCTAAACCTGTGATGAAGCCCTAGAAACCCTGGCTCAGAGGAAAGTTGTAAACATCTAAAGCACCCTTCAACTCAGGCTTTCCAGACCCTAACAAATGAACCCATACAACACCTGGGAGAAGGGGGAGAGTGTTTTGCAGAGGACAATACTGCAGCAGGGAGGTGGGGCAGAAGGAACCTGATCGCACAGCGGAGCACTAAGACAGGAATAGAAACCATGGGTGCTGGTTGGCAGCCCATATTTTAATCCCTGGGCTGAGCTTCCAGATGCTAACAGCCCTCTGGGGCCAAAAGAATGAAAAAAGAGGTACTTACAGCTTTCCCGTTTTCCAGCCAGGTGATGGTGGGAACTGGAAGGCCAGTCGCTGTGCACCGCAATGTCACCACAGACCCAAAGGTGATATTTTGGGATTCGGGAGCATTCAGGATTCTGGCAAAAACTGCAGGAGAAGACAAAGGTGCTAGCTGAACATCAATGTAATGCTGAGGCTGGGGAGGCATGGGGATGCTCCCTCCCTAACAGGTCTTGAAATAAGCCACAGCCCTATGAATAAGAACAGAGTGTAGCACAGGCTTCCCAGGGAGCAACAGTCTTGGGAGAGGGACAAGGAAAAGAAAGGTGATCAGTGCGATTATGTTCCGCACCTTACAGACCAAAATTTTACCTCTGGAAATTTCTACATCACCTGAGTTTGATGTCTCAGAGGAGGTAATGTGCAAAGAACCAAGGGCAAATTCATTGGTAGTGTGCAAATGGGATAGCTTACAGCAAATACACAACAAGTTACCACGCTACCCTGCCAAAGGTGTCTTCATGCAAAGCTTGTTCAAAACCATCAAGGAGGACCATCAGCACAGTCACATACCATGAAGGTTAAGGGTCAGATCACATCCTCTAGTGTGATCACAGTGATTAGAACTTACCATGGAGTGTCTCAAACCCCAGTATTTTCCATATCATGACAGCTTGCCCTAAGAGGTGAGAGTCTAACATATGGGGGAATGCCTGGCAAAGATTTCAGGAAGATGAGGTTGCGGGGGAAAGCAGGTTTTAAAGAGACTTTTCATCTCTACTGCACTTGCTTCTTTTGTGGTAATACAGTTACTGGGCAGTTTGAAGATAAGCAAGTGCCTCCCTGCCCCAAGATGTTTTTTATTTATTTTATGTGTGTGTGTGAAAAGAAGAACTGATTTTTTTTTTCTGAAAACTTATTTCTATCCAGAAACACAACTCTGATGGCCTTCACAAGCTGTATTTCATCTGCTGTACTTGGACCACATAGGGGAAAGCAGAGAAGAAAGACGTTTCCCATATGGAACATTGTAGTTTTGACCAAAAATTTTTAATTGAGATGCCTGAATCTCTGTGCAGAAGCAGGCTGAATAGTTCTGTGCCATTTCTTATTCCAGTTTCTTATGCTTAGTAAGGCTTGCCCTCTCCTTCTGGGCTGCACAACAATGATGAAAAGTCTCCATCAGAAATTTTAGTAACCAGGGGAGTTTCTCTTGGAGTTCTCAGACAAGCCTGATGCCTTGTTTGCCACTTTTCCTATCTGTATGGCTCCTCTTACCAACATATCTGACCATGTCACAGTCTTCTGTGTCTCTGCCCAATGCACCTCTTGGCACTGGCCACTGGTTGCTTCCAGATGGAGACCTCCAACGCAAAACAATTAGAAGATCAACACAGTGACCCTTCAGAAACTGAACATCTGTCCCTGCCATTTGGATGGGAAGGCTTCATCTGCAACAGTTCAGTTGGAATAAAAAAATAAAAAAGTACATGCTTTCCACATAGTCCTTCTACCCAGTCCTGGCCTGAGAAGGTGTTGAGCCTAAATCCAGCTTCTGCTCATGGACAGGTGACACTAAGACTACATTTCAGTGTAAAAACATTTTTCTCTTAGAAGCACAGCTATTCAATAAGCTTTTGGGCGGGGGTTTTTAGGAAGATTAAATTTCGTGATAGCTAAGTGAAAAGGGCAGGAGCATATATATTACATTCAGCTTCTTAGTTCCTCTACAGTCTCCAAGCAGTCCCTCATTGTCAATGTTTGGTGCCACTTGCTTAAAGTCAAAGCAGAGCAGTGTCAGGGCTGTTGCATCCCCCCTACCCCTCAGCAAGGCAGCAGGTATGAAGATGCACCACTAATGAGGAAAGCTGCAGTTGCTAGCCAGGGACTTTTCTGATGAATAATAACCAAAATGAAACTTCAGGCCACTATCACCAGATGGTTATGAATTCAGCCCCAAATGCCTCGGGCCAAGCTCATAATTACTTTTATACTTAATTCAGGGAAATCCCAAACCTCTGGGCCAGTCCTGTGGCAGCAGTTACATGCCCATGTCTCCTGCTGAAGGCAGCACGTTAGCTCCCAGAACTGGAATTCAGCTCTTAGTGCTTTTCTCATGCTGCTGTTCGTTTCTCAGTGTGCTGTGAGGGCACTGCCCACCTGATGATTCTGCTGCTGAGATCCTGCCCAACTTAATTAATATAAAAGTGATGAATTAACAGCACCCCGTTAACCAGTGCTAGACTCAGGCATGTATGTCTTCCTCTGTACTGCCTGCTCTCCCAAAATCTGCGACAATCATTCAGCTAGGAGGGAAAAAAGGACACTTTGAAAATTATGGCAGTTGCCCAAGCAGGGAGCAAAGCCACATTGAGAGCAGCAGCTGGTCCAGCTCATGTGCAGTGCCTGTGGGAAGGCCAGAAAAATACATCCCGCTCCCCAAGCTCCTTCCACCATTGTTGGTCACTTGCCTTGGTACCCCAGCACACTGGTGGTGTGAGTGCTTGCCTGCCAGCATAGGGAAGGCAAAGGGTCAGGCCATTCAAGCATAAAACACCAAATACAAGGATAAAAAAATCTATTGATGGCTGCTAAGCATTCACATGTTTCTTGTGGAAAGTATTGCAGGTGTATTATCTAGCACAAAGAGGGACAGCTAAATAAAAGCGGGCCTACAAAGAAATAAGCTGATTTCCTAAGTGTGGAAGAATGGAAGATTCTGCCACCCCCAGTGCCACAACATACATTTCCAGGAGTTTCAAAACTGAAGTTACAGATTTAATACTTGTTAATAAATGTTAATTTCAAGTACTCACATTTGCATGCTTTTTAAAAGTGTTTTACTGAAAGTTTAGCTATTTAACTTAAGTACTTATCTTAGATGCTGTGAATTGAATAACCTGGGGGGCCGGGGGTGGTGGTGTTACATTCTTTTATTTTTGAGTAAGAAATTCCTTGGGACTTCTCAGATCCCAACAGGCTTTGTAGTGCCACTTAATGGCACACCCAGGGACACATTTTCCAAAGGGCTTTTCATCACTTTGGGAAACAGCATCAAATAAAATAACATAAGTTATTTCTCATCCCCATCATCTACATCATATATAAGTGGATGATCAACACACTGCCGTTGCCAGCAAACTTGGGTGCTGTAGGAAAGCCAAGACAGGTTGTGTGAGAGTAGCCAGTGTCATCTTCCACCTGTGCAAAGTGGGGCAAGACCAGCAGGATGAGCTCAAGTTCCATTTTGGCAACTGGATCAGCAAGGAAGTCTGTCCTGTAGCTAGATGGAGGAACCCAACCCACAAAACTGTGACATTTCCCCACCCCCCCACCCCATCCCACCCGTATTTGGTAGGATGGGGTTGCATCTTTGGCAGATGAGGGAAGAGCAACTGATGCCATCTACCCTGACTCATGCAAAGCTTTTGACACAGTCCTGCATGACATTCTTGTCTTTAAACCAGAGAGACAGAGATTTGAGGGATGAACCACTCAGTGGATAAGGAATTGGCTGGATGGTTGCACTCAGGGAGTTGCAGTCAACAGCTCAATGTTCAAGTGGAGACAGGTGGTGAGTGGTGTTCCCAAGGGGTCCGAACTGGGACTGGTGCTGTTCAATTTCTTTGTCGGCAACATGGACAGTGGGATTGAATGCACCCTCAGCCAAATTTGCCAGTGACACCAAGCTGAGTGGTACAGTCAACACACTGGAAAGAAGGGATGCTATCCAGAAGGACTTTGACAGGCTTGAGAAGTGGACCCATGATAACCTCCTGAAGTTTAACAATGCCAAGTGCAAAGTCCTCCACCTGGGTTGCGGCAACCCTCAATATCAATACAGGCTGGGCAGAGAATGGATTGAGAGCAGCCCTGAGGAGAAGGACCTGGCGGTGCTGATGGACATGCTCAACACGACCTGACAATGTGTGCTTGCAGCCCAGAAAGCCAACCGTCTCCTGGGCTGCATCACAAGCAGCATGGCCAGCAGGTCAAGGGAGGTGATTCTCCCCTTCTACTCTGCTCTCGTGAGACCCCATCTAGAGTTCTGTGTCCAGCTCTGGGGACGCCAGCATAAGAAGGACATGGACCTGTTGGAGGGAGTCCAGAGGAGGGCCATGAAGATGATCAGGGAGCTGGACCTCTCCTATGAACACAGGCTGAGAGTTGGGGTTTTTCAACAAGTAGAAGAGAAGGCTCCAAGAAAATCCTATAGCAGCCTTCCAACGCGTAAAGGGGGCCTACAGGAAAGCTGGAAAGGGACTTTTTACAAGGTCTTGTAGGATAGGAGAGAGCGGGATGGTTTTAAGATGAGAGAGGGTAGATTTGGATTAGGTATTAGGAAGACATTCTTTACCGTGAGTGGTGAGGCACTGGCACAGGCTGCCCAGAGCAGCTGTGGATGCCCCATCCCTGGCAGTGTTCAGGGCCAGGCTGGATGGGGCTGGGAGCAACCTGGTCTAGTGGAAGGTGTCCCTGCCCGTGGCAAGGGGTTGGAACTAGGTGATCTTTCAGGTCCCTTCCAACTCAAACCGTTCTGTGATTCTGTGATAATTCTATGAAAATACACAAAGGGAGAGGCAAAGGTGAGGAAGAAATGGCAACCCTGATTGCACCGACCTAAGCAACTGGCAGGGAGAAGCAAGTGAGAATGCAGGGAAAGGCAGGAAGAAGGAAATGGCAATAAATACTTGCAAAATCCACATTGTTTGGTGGGCTCAGGACATCATTTTGTTTTCATTTTGCCTCAGAGTGAAAATTCCCAATAATCAGGTGATTTTTTGCACCTATGTTACTTGCCCTCCTTTTCCAGATCCTCCTGAAAGTGGATTTTGCTAGGACCTTTGCCTGTTTACCTATATAGCCACAAGATTAACAACATTTACATCAGGACCCCCAGGCTCCCAGCACAGGATTTACCCAAATGCATGCCAAAAAGCATTTAAGAAGGGTGGGCAAAGAGGGCTTCATTTATCTTAAGTGGAAAACAGAGGAGCTGGAAATGAAATTCAGCCAGCTGAAAGCCAAACCAGCACGTTGTTTCACTCCTAAGCCCCATAATAAATGTCATTTCTTTTACAGCCCTGCTAAATGATGTGATGTGCACTGCAGGGCTTGCTAGGAGGTATCTGCACTGTGGCCAGCTGTCTCGTTTCTGAGAATTAGGTAATATCATCCAGTCCAAACAGTAGGGCTTTAATACAGTCACAAAATTTTTATACTATAAAAAGATTAAAGCATCCCTCACCCCCCCTCCCCCTAGCTTTGAATGGTTAACTCTTTCCAGATGACTATTTTTCCTGTCACCTTTGACTGAGCTCTGTTTCATTTCCAGGGCTTGGGGCCTGATCCTGCAGTTCTGGTAGATGCCTGCCCTTTGACTGGGTAAGGCCTGGTTTTTTTGTTAAAACAAGCTGAACTGGGCCTGTCACATCCAGGCAGCAGCTTGGGTGGCCTGGGACAAAGTGGAAAGCAAAAAGTGATACCCAGACATCACAGGAAACCATCATGCAGCCCCAGTGCAGGAAGATGCCCCTTTTAACCACGGTTTCATAAGCCCTAACACTAGCTTTGACACGCTGGGCCCAGTCAAGCACTGGTTTTCGGGTGTGGGGTGGGTTTTTTTATCCAGAGCCTCCACTACCTTTGATGAACCCTGACTTTTGAGTACATGAGCAACACTTGCCAATGTACTTGAATTAAACCAGCCTGTCAACATCTGTGTGTATGCACATCCCAGACTTTCTTGCTAGCCCTGGCATACCATAAAGCATACCTAACAGTCCGGACTGAGAAAAGGCTAATCTTGCGTTAGCAACCACCCGGCAAGGATGAGTTCACGCTCTTTTCCCACAGCAGTCTGAGCCTGGCCTAACACATGAACTAGACCTGGCCTGTCCACACTGCCAGATCTGATACCCCAACCTGCTCCACTTTCCCAAATTGTTTTGATTTTATTATGAAAAATGGCCTTTTGGGTGATTACAGCCAGGTCTTACACCAAAAGTTTTTCCAGTTAAGCTACAAAACACGGTTGGTAAAGACAAAACTTTTCTGCAAAAGACGTTTTCCTCTGGTACAGCTGGTGACATGTGGAGAACCAATGTGTCTACATTGCTGGGGGAATTGGTAAGTTATATGTTGCCTTTTTTTCGTTTATGTTCACCAGTGTTTCCGTAGCTCTTTCATATCTGAAGCACAACAGATTGAAATGACTCCTTCTCTAGAGAGGAGTTCTCTGGACTTGGACTTTGCTAACTAATCTGTAAAAAATCACTTACACTTGCCACCTATATGCTCTGAAGAACCACAAACTTCTGCCAACGTGTTCGCAGTCCTTTGCCAGTGAGAAGTCCAGTCGTTTAAATCCCCATTCAGATTCATTCATCTCATATCCATTCACTCTTTCTTGCCAGTCTAAACCAGGCAGACAGGAGAGGTAAGAAGCAGAGGGGCTATATTTCCTTCCCACTGGTGAGAGATAAGGGGAGGTCTGACAAATACATTTATGAACACACAGAAAGCCACAGCATTTGTGTTTTCTGACATTTCAAATTAATCCATGTAAAATCCCAACGATTTTTGAAATACCACGGCTAAGAACAGGCCACACATCTTGCTCATGGATCAGCAGTCACAGAGACAGCCACGCCAAGCTGTGTGCAGCAGCTAATTGCATGCCAAGAGCCAGGGCTGAGCAAAGGAGGAACAGTCTCCACAGCTGACAGAACGGGACCGAATCCCAGCTCAGAGAACAAACAAATTATTCCAGAAGCATGGACAGTAACTCCTCTCACAGTGACAGCAACCAGCACTGTGCATGGCTCGCCTCACGCCTCCACATGGGAATGGCTCACATTGTACCTTTGCCACTGCTCAAGGCATGCTGCCACCCTCCCACACACTTCCAAAACCACTGGGTTAATAATTAAATCCCATGATAACTGGAAGGTCAGTTTCACTTTGATCTTTAAGTATTTCTTACCAAAACTGCAATATTTATCTTTTTGCAAGCCTGCCAAGTAATCACAAAGAAGAGCAAAATGCCACAGGAAAAGCTGATACGAGACACTTCCACTTATCTCTATGAAATTGCTTATCCGTTTTTATTTAATCGCTATGCAAAGATGCTTATTGGCAGAGAACCATGTGTACATAGATTATCAAAAGAAAAAATTGTAAAAATGCAGTAGGAAATGCATACAACCACTGTATTATTAAGGAACAGCACTGTTAGGTGTGGGCCCTGGAAAAGCAAGCTGCAGGGGCACTGTAAGTAAGCAGTACTTCATCATCCCCTTGCCCCTCACCTGGTTATCATGGTAATCCTCAGGGACAACCTCCCCAATGCATTTGAAACATGAGTATTTTGTACAAAATCTCAAAATCTCAAAGCTCTTCTGTCTCCTGATAGGTGATTTGTGAGATCTGGGGCTTCAGTAGTCCTAACACCTCATCCAGCACAGGCCAGACAGCATAGCAATACATTGACACTCAACCTAGAGCCTGAGGCTGTGAGATAGATGGCAGGGACAACTAAAGATGTGTGTGGAAGGGTGCTGGAGGAAACCACATCATCTCCATCCTGAACCATATGCCTTCAGATTCTATGTTCTGGTATCAATATCAAAGCCAGTTTTTCTTAGCAAGGCAATAGTTTTCAAGGTAACCTTATTCTAGGGTGAGCTCCAAGATTTGTGGATGGTAGGACAATTTGCATCAGCAGAAGGACTTATATAATGTTAAATGCACCAGCCAGCACAGTAGCTTCTCAGCTGTGAAAGAATTTGCATCACATATACATGTCTCTGGAATCCTAAAAGCAGACCTTGCAAATATGCAAAGCTATAATAACCAGGACTAAAATGTAAATAGATAGCTTATATCCTGTGTAACTATATAAAACCTGTTCTGTACAAGTGTTCATTTCTATATACAGAGCAAACACCAGATTCAAGGACAAGTGAGGATAACATGTTCAAATTACTTCCCAAGGAAATTCTTTTCATGTCAGTACTGGTCTTACATATGTGTTTGGTTTCTTTGAAGGAAAGACCCTTCTAAACCTCCCCATGCTATGGCTTTTCTGCAGTATGGAGACACATCACTTAACTCTGCCATTACCCGCTATCACATGTGAAACTGAATAAGAACTTCCGTCTCCTGAGTCAAAAGGCAACTCTTTCTTGTTCCAGTTATGATCACTACCCATTATGACCACTGCCGAGGCTACCAGTGTGCCTGCGTGTACTGAAACCTCCACAGCTGCACCAAGTCTTGCCCTACCACTCTCAGGAATGGAGCAGGCAAGTACATGAGTCACTGGGATACCCAAAACTGAGATAAGCCCTGCAGCATCCTGACATCTGGTCTCCACCAATGGGTAACAGCAGTGCCATAAATTTAATTACATGCCATGTGAAAAGTACTTCCTTTCATCTCTTTTAAAGTGGTGCTAGCAGTAGCTGCTAGGATGTTTCTTGTTCTGGGGTGATAACAAGTAGCCTGTTCCTTGCTCACCTCACCATGTGTCCTTGGTCTTCAGCACTGAAAACTCTGCTAGTCCCTCCTAACAAAGAGATTCACCCTCATTCCCTATTCTCAACTCACAGTTTGAGGTTCCCTTTTTGTGACAGTCTGCCTGGGGCTACATTCAATTTCAGAGGTGTGAGGGGACCATTCCTCCACACAGCAGCTCAACAACAGTAGACACTTTCTGTTCCATAGTATAGGCACACACACCCTAGAAATATTGTGTGACACTAAAACGGGCATTAGTGCTAGAAGTAAAATCTTGAGATGTACAGTTTGGAAGAGTCAGTTACAGCGGAAAGAGAGGGCTTTCACCTCCACTGAGGCTAACCTGACTGAGAAAGTTGGAAGAGGTCCATGGAAGACAGAAGGCATCAGCCTCAGAAAAATGGTATTGATCCACAACTTACCAAAACTGGACTGGTAAAGAGACTCTATTAGATTTCCAGGTTGCCTTCAAAATCGTGTCTTTCTGTGTCTTCAGCCCCAGCTCCATATTGGTTTTTCGATGTGAAAAGGCCGTTATTTCAGGATGGTTGTCTCAGTTTGCTCTGCCCCCCTGTATCTGATAGCTATGGATATTCTCTATCCTCTACTCTGTTGTTGACAGGAAACACCTGCTTCCTAGCTACCCAACACAGTTTACAAGCCAGAGGGATTTTTGTCTGCAATATCTGTTTTTTTCCTTAAAACCACAATTCATGCAATGATGTAAGAAATTCATATATAAGTGTCTTTCCAAACTCTTTGTTAGGGGAAAGAGGTTTTTGCAAGAGAAAATAGAAGGACTCAAATTCTCATTAAAGAACAATTTCTCATACATGTCTTGTCAGAAGCCTCATGCTCCAAGGAGACATGCTTTGCAGCTCTTCGGTGCAGGAGGCCACCCTATGCAAATTACTCAAAGGCAGCACACACCTCATGCCTATGTCACAGCAGAGCAAGCCTCAGGAATAAATTTATAGTTCACACTTTTTTTGTTCATTTGCTGAAGGTCTGGGACTGTTTTCTTTCTCCTGCAGCTTGCCCTCTTATGCTGTAATTAGAGCTATGGTCATATCTGCAGCATCTAAGAACCTCAGGGTGATGATGGTAGATGTTAACATTGGGTAGGAGGAGATTTAATGAGTTATTCTGGGCTTTCAGTTATGCCCATGCCACCCTGCTGAGTCCAGTAAACTACTTTGGTGTAATTACAGACAAGCTCAGTACTATTTTCTTTCCCTGTAATGCTCCCTCCCCACAAAGCCTTTGCAATTTTTAACAGCAAATTGCAGTAATCACCATTTACTGCCATAGGACACTATCTGCAGGTACATACACCACCATCACTGTGTGTAGGGAAGGCAATCCTTTCCCAAGATTTCTGCCTCTGCTCATGGCAAAGCCAAAAACTCAGAATTAATATCAGAATTTCCCTGAGCAACTTTCACCCAGCTCTTAAATGCAAAACTGCAGACTTCTTTGTTGGTCTGTTTATCGATCCATCTCACCCAAAACATCCTACCTCTGAGGATGGCACAGATAAAAATTCAGATTTCATATCCACAGCTGATCTATGGGAAAGGCAGCAAGAATCAGCATAACAGTGCTGACTGACTGCTTTGGTGGTCTCTTGGTATGTCCCTTTCCTCTTTTGTCTACACTAAGTACAGATGTGTTGACAAAAAAATGTAGAAAATTTTTTGGATGGCAATCTGGAGTCAGTTTTCATTTGAAATAGGACCCATCTCTGGAATACGGTCCATCTAAATTGATAGATCAGCTGGACTAAATACATACTTTCATTCTTGTTATGCGAATTGTGGTGTGGCTGTCTTGTCTTTTGATTTATCTGTGATGCAGATTTGTCCCAAGGTTACTTAAGAGGTTAGTCCACAAAACAGCTGAAAGAAGCTAGTGCTTTACACTTCGTGGGCTTTCTATTATCATCTAGTCTAGTGTCCCTCACTGCCTCTAAGATTTAGACAGAATGATTAAAAAATTAAAAAAAAAAAATTAAAAATCCAGACCAAATCTACCCATGTCCTGGCAGATCCTTCCCTCTGAAGGGATGATACTCCAAGGAAAACCTTCCTATTTTTAAGGCTAAGATAGTTCTCACAAGAGGCTTATAGGGAAGTATTTTTGTGGCCTGTGGCAGGGTATTATTTTAGTAGCTAGTAATAAGCAATAAACTGTGGGCAGGAAAAGACTTCTATCTACCCGGGCTGCAAAAGCAAACAATGTCTAAGTCAGGGGAGCCTGAGGACCATTGCTTCTACCCTTGTTTTGCTTTGTTTGCTTTGTGTGCTCTCACACAGTAGCACAGGAGAAAGTGGAGCAGCAACACTTTGACAAATGAAACTGCCTGGATAAAGAAAGGATTAGTAGCCCTCAACAATTACCCCATTCACCCAACTGGAAACTACAGAGATTTGATCCAAAAAGTTTATTAAATCCATGGAGAATCCCACTAGTTTCTTGATGAGCACACTGGATCTTTCTACACTTGTCCTAGCTAATTTGTTTGTATGTTTGTTTACTGATAGATATATGATTTCTGATTTCTAGACCTGCATTTGTACATCAATGACTTCAAAACTAACTCTTATCTCACAGTATACGCCAAAACTCCTGAATTCCTGAATTCCACAGCACTCTGGTGGCACGGGCTGGAGACTGAGCTCTGCTTCATGTAAATCACAAGATGGAGGTGCATCTAACTCAGTACACAACAAACAGTACTGTCTGAATACTCTTTTCTTTCATATTAGAGTCCATGTATTTAGTTGCCTTTTTCTTTCTTCTTCAACATTAAAAATGTATGATTGGGGAACATCAGAGATTTCACTGGCTGGGTGCAACACCTAGAAAGACACAACACGAAGGTTGTTCTTCATCCTCATGGGAAGAAAAATCTTTTTTTCAGGACAAAGTCCTGCACACAAAGTCTCAGTATGCAAGGGTAAAAAGCACAATAGACAATTCAGACTGTCTCTCTGCAGCATGTCTTTCTTCCATGCATGTGCTGCTATTGGAATGGAAGGATATCTCTCAGAAGAACAGTCTACCTCCAGTTGTGTCAGTGCCTAATCCACCACAATCCTTTGTACAGTTTAATAACTCTTTTCATTTCTAGAAAACATTCTTTCCATAGTTGAAGCTAAAAATTAAGTTGATAAAGAAACATACAGTTTATAGCTTTATGTCTCATCTATAAACAGCTGTTACTTCTAACCTGTAAGCAATTCACAGTCAGCTTTTCAATTTCTTCTGTAACCTTTTTGTTTTGAAGAATGAAGAACATAAGAGAACAGGAGCCCATTCTATCAGTTCACCAAGCGGCACTTTCCTTCCCCCAGGGAGAGAAAGAAACATTCTCCAAAACAGAGAAAAGGAGTCTGCCAGAATACAGAGCCCAAGTCAGGCAATTAAGTCTGAAAGTCATCACAAAACATACTTTTACTGCTGTTTTGCAACAGACACTTCTTATTTGGTGCGGGAATTGTATATACTTTGACTATTGGTTATTAGCACCACATCTGAAAAAGACAGTGAGAGTTTAAGCAAACCCATCCAGCAGAATTTATTGCACACATTAAAAAAACCTACCAAGCAACTTCCCTCTGTGTCTGAGTGACAAGCACTCATAACAGGAATATTCCCATGCCTCTTACCAGGCAAGAGCTTGGGGCTATAAAATTATTCTTTGAATGTTATACAATTTATACATAATGGGTATGGAGAAGATCATTGTTATACATACCAAGCCATGGAGACCACAGAGGATGTACAGTTTTAGGCAGCAGGCCCAGAAGTTGAACCTGATGAGCTCTTGCACAGCTTTTGCTAAACTGGTCCTACTAATGGACTAGATCAATGTCACTGCAAATAGTAATGAAAACCAAAATTCCTCCTGTTCTACAGCCTACATTACGTAAACAGCTGTCCAGTGCATGAAGGAAGAACCAGGTTAATGTCTCACTAATGCTATTTATCATGCCCTACAGATTTCAAATGCTTAGAAGGGTCAAGAAATACAATCTTGACACAGCCTAAAATTCTATACCCTGCCCTCAATTTTCACCGACATCAATGGGAATTTCTGGACTTGAGGACAACTCTCAACATTACTGAAGGCAATAGATGCTCTATTTATTTCCAAAGGAATGATCTTCAGGTAAAATTAGAGGGAACATCTTAGCCATCTCAGCCAACATCTTGTCAACAATCTTCAGCCTTCAGACATCTGTGTGAACTATAAAGACCAGGTAAAGCAAACAAATTCTTCTATTCTAACATAGTCCCGAATCTTGCAACCTTTCGGCCCCAGATTCACTTTGGGTATCAGTACAGCAATTAACAGGAAAATTGTATAAATCCTTTGGCAAGGTATTGCTTCACTGAGTGTATAAGTGTTCTTCTAGGACTAGCAGAAGTGTTCATTATCAAAACTGATCATGTAGCAATTAAACAGCTAGTTAGCAATACTTTTAAGATCATAGAAAAAGAATACAAAACTGTAGGTCAGAAATGTTGCCTCCAGGAAATTAAAAACACGTTTCTTGGCAAACAGCCAAGATTATAGTATTGTTCCTTTATCTCAATGCAATTACTAATTCCTGTAGCCATCTCTGGACATACATGAGCAACAGGAAGTCATTCCCACATACTAAATTTAACATAACCAACAAGCTGATTATTGCTGATCATTTGTTTTGCTTTGCAGAGCAGTGTGATGAAGACTTGTTTCTGCTTATTGCGATCTGCCTCAAACCAGTAGTTCTACTAGTCCTTTTTTCCATAAGTTGTGTGGGCTGTAACCGATTTTACAAAGGAGCTGAACAGGGGAAAGCTGACTCAATACACCCCTGCAGCTTCTACATAGCTGGAAACCAGAGCGCTGGTGGAGGACCACTTTATAGTGACCCCAGCACATGTTGGAAAGAACCAATCCTGCTCCTCCAATGTGTCCCTGTGTGTCATTTTATTGCTACAGGATACCCTAAGATCATAAAAATAGTGTACAACCCTCCTCCATCAGGAAGCCTGCCCTACCTTGCATGGGTGCTCGCTTGGCTTTCTTATCCAATGCTTGCCTCTTGTGTCCCTTCCCTGTCCCTTGCCTCTGGTGCCCAATCCCTGGTCATGCTTCTGCCATGCTCTGCTTCTCCTTCTAATGCCCTCCAGGCACACCAAGCAGGCCTTCAGTGATGTCAATGCTGTCTGTGAGCTCAGCACAGCTCCCAATGAAGATCCTGGCTCTTCCCACAGACCCAGCAGTCAGGTCTGTTATGATTACGTTTCCACCCTTCCTGCCTTTTAAGAAAAGGAAAGTGATGGTTTCACCAATCACTTGTGGGTTCACCCCAAACTTGGAGAAAAACACAGTCCAAAAGGACAGGTTTTTTTCAGCCCTTTTAATTAAATTCCTGATCCAGCTCATGAACTGATTGGAGTTCATCATCCAAACTCTGGTGCCTGAAACACGCGCTGGGAGAAGAAGAAGGCTTCGCTGGCTAGGGACTGGTCTGTGCAGGGGACAGCAGGCAGATGATCCTTATCTCCTTCCCTCCATTCACTGACAAAAATCAGGAACAACTGAAAAACCCATTCCACTAAGAGAACTGATCAGTTCCTCCATTGTTTTCTTTTTCCTGACAAGAACAGCACCTGGATTTTCATCTAAAATCTTTTCTCAAATTATTTTCACTTGGCTTTAAAAATAATAAACTTTTAAAATACTAACGCTGTGCTTTAAAAGTAATAAATAGAAGCCAGTATTATAAATGTTCAGTAAAGCCAACAAGGAATGTAGAAAAAATATTTGGAAAATCAAAATAGCAGCATTTTTTAAACTTATTTACCCTGAACTTCTGAAACCAGACAAGATGTAGGACTATAAGGCACCTCAGTGGTGCAAATTCTTGAGTCAAGATTATCATCAGTTTAAACGAGTGGAACCAACATACATAACTTTATGTATTTGAGATGCTGTAGTTTCTAGGCCCAGGTTCAACAAGTCATTTAACCATGTGCCTGACCATACATGCATTAAGGAGCCTGACTGCATGCATGAGTCAGAGGTTCAATCTTTCAAGAAGTTAGACACCTCTGCACTTTGAGCAATGCCTGAAACTAATGGCAACACTAACACTGAACTTGTCAAAATGGAAGCTCACAACAGAAAATTAGAAACCTCTTTCAGAAACCAGGACCTGCACGGTCTAGATTTAGCTAGGCATAAATATTTGCACTGCTCTTTGAATGGGCATTTGCTTCAGGTTAAATATTCATAGTTAACCAGCCACGGTTACTCATTTTATTTTAATATTAAGCCACACTATGTAGGGTGGTAACTCTTGTGAATGGTAGCACCAAGGTTTAAGGAAAAACATTGTAGTGTTATTACAAGGAAGCAATAAAAAGTATATTTTCGTAAGTTTTCTGAACATAGTGAATGCTCAAAGAAGGCTGACTGAAGTGTGATTTTTCCTTCATTGAGTAATTTTAGATTATTATTTACTTGGAGTTACTTTAAAAAGCTGCTGCTAAGGGTGTAGGAGAGGTAAGAGAGGAAGGATACTAAAAATAACAGTAAAAGAAGTGCATGGGGGGGATGCATGTGTGTGTGCATACCTGCATGCATACCTGCATGAATATGCAGGTATGTGGGTATGTATGTATGCTAAATATCCATGAGAACTAATCTAAAATACTGGAGGAAAAGGAACCTGTATACACAGCAAGCTGTAGTCAGGATTGTTACCTTTGGATTTTGGAAGCCAAAAAAGTAAAACAAACATGCACCAGTTTAGTTTGGGTGGCAGCATGAAATGAGGTATATTATATGGGTGTCCTACCAGAGAAACCAATGCAAGCCTGGAGAACAGCATTGCTTTGTTCACCCAGCACATGAATGGAACATGAGGGGACAGTTTGTGTGGGAGCACTGAGCTCCCATTGATTAATTAAGACCTAATCTCCCTCATTTCAAAATGCACACACACAAGCTTTCCTTTGCAAGTAGGATATTTGTGGATTATTTTGCCATTCCTTGAATTAACAGGCAACAGCATAATTCTGGAGACAGGGACAAAACCTGGTATGAATGTTAGCAGCCCAGATTTTGGTGCAGTTCCAGCCTGCTTTTAGATTCCCTAAATGGCTCTGGTAGATCTGGAGCAGTAAAATCCCAGTGTCTGAGGCCCTTCAGCATGGAGTAGGGGTTTGTATGCATGGCACCAGGTGTTTGTCATTCATAGTTAATTCTGGACGAGTCTTTGTCCACTGTCTCAATGAAGGGGCCAAGCCAAAACCCAGGACCCAAGCTGCACACAACCAGATGCAAGTGTCTTCAGTCTGCCCCACTGCTTTTAGCTCAGGAGGAGTACGGCTCTGGATCTACATTAGGAATAGCTGTGTTCCTGTGTTAAAGGTATTTGAGGAATTTCTAACATACTTGAAGTCTGTACATGTAAATATTAAAAAAAAAAAAAAAAACAAAAAAAAAAAAAAAACCACACACAGAAACATCACCAAACACCTAAAAAATTAATGCATTTTTTAGGGAAACAGCAGACCTACAGTAATTGGTAGTTGGATCTAATATACCTGATTTTGCTCCCATGAGAAAGTCAATGGTCCTCTTAGAAATAGGGTTGCACCTTAAGTAACTTCTGATAGTCCCGAGCCAAATGTAACCTACAACAATCTTGTGAAGCTTACTAGGCAAATGGAGACTGTTCTCCACTTTCTATAGTACAGTCATTTTGAATAAGAAATAAAAATTTATCTACCAAGTCAGTCATCCCTCCTACCACTCCGCAAAACCTTGCATAACCTTATTTCTCTTACAGGTTTCAGGAACATTGAATGTCTCATTGCCTACATTTAGTTTCCCCTGCAGTCCACTGGTCTCAGCACTCTGAAACTGGTTATGATTTATACCCCAAAGCAAACACCTCTGCAAACAGGAGGAAAACACTGAGCATATAAGGAGCAGAGACTGAAAAATCAATCCAGTGTTCAGTTTAGTGGGCAGAAAATGTTTAAGTCGTCAAAGAGAAAAGCTCTGTTTACCAATCTGAATCAACCAATTCAGTTGGAAAATCAGAGGAAATGGGGAGGGACATACACATAATGCTGCAAAATGCTTCACTGTTTGCAGCTGCAGCTCTCTCTGAGCTGGCTCTTTACAGCAAGTTTACAGGGCCATCAGCTTTCTAGTCCATCTCCACAAGCCATAATGAAATCCACTGGTCTGGTGGAACTTTTCAAACAAGAAACAAGTTGGCATCTTGGAAAACATCATTCAGAAGGAAAAACATATTTGGGAGTCCTTACTCAGACAAATATCCCACCAAAGCCATAGCAGCCATGAACAAGGACCCTCCACAGATAGTCCCTTTCACCATCAGCCAGCAATGGGAGCACCTGTGGACACTTTCTCTGTTTATCGTTCTGCTTTCCTTTCCTTTACCTTATTCTGCCTTCTGGGTCACCCTCTAGGATGTTTCTGTTGACATCAAA
Source organism: Falco naumanni (assembly GCF_017639655.2). Lineage (NCBI taxonomy): Eukaryota > Metazoa > Chordata > Aves > Falconiformes > Falconidae > Falco > Falco naumanni. The sequence continues at coordinate 12,987,492 of NC_054080.1, read as the reverse complement.
GTGATACTTCAGTTTAATTCAAGTTAACCAGGTATGCACACAAAGCTGGCACGTGAAGCTGAAGCCCAGTGCAAGGGTTACTCACCTTCCACTACCACCGTTGCAGGTTTTGAATAGGCTGTGCCCAAGCTGTTCTTGGCTACACATCGATACTGTCCTGCATCCTCTCTCTGAACGTTGTGGATCCTTAAATTCCCTGAATCAAGGATAGCAATGCGAGCATTCTCCTGCCGGAGGAAGGAGCAACAAAGATGAGAGTTTTACATGCAGGGGGCACACAAGGAGCATCAAATATCCACTTGAAAAGACTGGGCTTACATGCATCAACATTATTTGTGTTGTCCTACAGCTGAAGGATTTGGGGCCAACTATTCCTGCTCAGCATTGCTATGACACACTCACCCATCCCTCCTTTTGTAGATCAGTGAATATAAGTTCAAAAGAGCTCTGGATCTTAGTTCAGTAGCTCTTATTTATAAGAATACTCACACATGCATTCAGCAGCATTTGACCATGCTTCATAATAATATATATATATATAATATAACATCTAGATACACAGAGAATATCTGGTTTATAGGCAGAATTATTGCAGATGCAGACATTTATGAGATGAGCCCTGGATTTTCCAGATGCTTACTTCCTAGAAATTAGAACTTGCAAATGCTGTAATTATTGCTAGCATTTTAACATATTACCTTTAGCGAAGTTAGAATTACTTAGATTTCGTTCTCAGCTCACCTTTAAGACTGTTTCTCCTTTGATCCATGAAACAGAAGGTTTTGGATTCCCCATTGTAGTGCATGGAAGAACAGCCTTTAACCCTTCTATTATTTCCACATTTATAGGCGGTCGGGTTATTTTGGGTCCTAAAATTTTAGAAGTCAAAAATTAAAGTTGAACTGAAGGTAAGACATACTAGGTAAGAACAAGTCCAGAAATGACAGCAAAATCTTTGCTGCTTTTTCTGTATATTGCTGAAAGATAGAAGGGTCTTAGTAGCTCAGGGGCTGCCTTGGAAAGAAAAAAAAATTAAGCACAGCATTCAGAGTTTCAGTTTATGAACACAAAATCAGCTAGCTTGCATGGGTTATTTGTTTTCAAGAGTGGAGTTTGACAGTCATTTGAATTAGGGCCTGGGCTAAAATCCAAATCCAGATAAGAGTATTTCCAATATTGAAGAATGTTTGCATTCCAGGTTTTGACATTCTTCACTGCATAAACAGTGTCTTGTGTGAAAGCTCAGAGCAGGAGTGAATCAGTTTTGAAATAGTTTTAACACAGGCCTGACTCTAGCTCAACAAAAAGGGCATGTAAATTCAATTAATGTCCCTAATTGAAGGATTTATCACTGTTACAAAAAGGAGAAAGGGTCCTTAAAGAAAAAACAAGCAAAATCCTGCAAAGTTAATATGTGACAAATTTAAGTTAATTTTAAGTAAAGAAAAATATGGCTTAGCTTACTGTGAGCTGGGAGTAAAAATACCTTCATCTCAGTGTTGTGAGAGATAGGGAGCTTTGCCTCCCTTGTACAATGCCAAAGCAGCAAAAAATCGATATTCAGAAAGCAGGCCCCCACCTGCAGGCAACTGGAGTGCTGGAGAGCCCTAGAATTACCAGACCTGGAAGGTCATGCTCATTAGTGCAAACAAAGCCTTTCCTACAAACAGATGCTTTAGCCAGGATATATCTCAGCTGCCCTTTAAGTGTTTGTGAAGTAACTGCAGCCATGTGAGCTCGTCTTCACAGAGCTCAGCACGCATATAGCCCTTTTCAAGAACCAGTCCTCTGCCCTCCATGCGGGATGATGAGATTTACACTGTGGTGGTCCAGACCTTTCAAGATTGCTATTTAAAAACATCTGAACAGCATTTACTTGCTTTTGCCATCCTCAGGCATAAACCTGATTAGTGAAATCTTATGTTTAAAATTCACTAGGGATTTATGCAGTATTGCTACAGAGGTCTAATCTATCAAATTGTGCTGCTTTTACCAAGTTTTGTACAAAGCATCATTTTTTATCCTCTGCTATGCAAACAGTTCCTCTGATCCTAGCACAACTGTGCATTATTCAAAGTGAATAATCACAACTGCTTATAATTAAGATATGATCTGATATTCCATGTCTCTGTCTCAAGAGTCTGCACCCAGCCCCACAGGAATATGGGTCTGCCCCAAATACAGACCCCCAGGGGCCATACCTGGGGGTCTGCTCAGGCTCTCAATGACACGCTTACACCATGTCAGGAAGAAATTACATTCCCACTTACGCATTTTCACTTGGAGAGCCCCACAGCTCTGCGCAGCTGCTCCAACCCCGTTATCCGCTGTGCAGCAGTACACCCCATCATCACTGTCCTCCACGCTCAAAATGGTCAGGAGCTGCCCGTTCCTCTGTATGCTGTACCGGGTATCAAACAGCCTGCAGGGCACAGCACAGATTGTCAGGGGCAGGGGGATAGCTGGGGACAGAGAGCGGGAATTGTGTTTGTATCTGCAGACTGCTGATGGCACTACAAATGGTAATGTGTTTTATTTTTTTTATTTTCAACCTGCAAAGAGAAAGGAAGGTACTGAAAATGTTGAGATGGGCCTTAAGATTCAGGTTGGTCCTCACTAGACCATGCAGCTCCTGACTGGCAGCAGTGTAGTGGCAATTCTTCCAGTCAGGTGTTGGTAAAGTAGGTATCATGGTTAGATTTCTGCCTGGCCAAGGACAGACAGGAGCACAAGTAATCTTATTCAGCTTGGTCGCCTTCTTCAGATTCAGAAAAACAACAATAATGCTGTTTTCAATAAACACATGATGTTATGGGAAGATTTTTACTGTTGTGAGCAATAAGACACAAACCAAAATTCAAGTATTTTTGTGTCTGCATCCTGGAATGGTTTTGTCTGTTTTTTAGAAGAAAAAAAAAAACCAAACCAATAAACAAACAAAGAAATGTGCTGAAGGAAAGAAGCCATCTAAAGATTAGAAGATGCAAAGATAGCTATAGTCTAATGACAGCAGGTTTAAATCTGGAGACTTCAGAGAACTTAAGAAAAGCCCTGAAACTGGAGCAAACAGAAGTGTGGGATATTGGAAGAAAGTCTGCAGAGAGAAGAGCAATTCTATATGTGAGCATGGGGTATGCATGCATATGTGTGTGTGTGTGTGTGTGTATGTGTCTGTACATGTGCAAGAGCAAGGGAGAGACAGAAAGAAAGGTGGTGAGAAAACTGAGGGCTGATCTCTGATTTTTATTGCAAAGCTGGAACAGTATAGTAAAACTTCAGTGGAACAAGATTTGCAAAATGTTTCACAAATTACGTTTTATTTTTGCACATTCATTGATGTCTTTTGGAAGAACTTTCATGCAATTGGCCTTTGATTCTGATGAACAGTAACAAAAGGATCTGACTTGAGGATTGTCTCCCAAGCTATCACAAATACCTAACAACTAAGTATGTTCTATTTTGTCTTTTATGTTAAAAATCTCACAGCAGTCACCAAGTAATTTGAATGTGCCATTTATGGTGTTACAGACTTTCAACAGGCTTTCACCTTTTAGTCTTGTATCTCCCTCCTCTTTTTACCCTGGGAAGAAAAAGCACAATGAACTCATCCATTGTGTAAAAGGCATTCCTTCCTTTCCCTGAGGAAGGCTCACCACGGGCAGCCCTGTCCTAGGAGATGGGGCAGGTAAACATTTCACCTGGCACAGGGCACCTGCCAGAGTACTTGCACAAGTTTTGACACCAGGAGAGGAAACTCCAAAAGACTAGCGCTAACAAGAGCCTCTGTCCTCGCACTATTCCCATTGAAGCTGAATGTTTACATACTGGTATGTTTTGAAGGGTAGCTTAGTCGTCTGTTCAGGCTGTTGGGACTTTGGCAAGAGAAGAAACTTTTGTAAATAAAATAACTGATATTTATTGTTTTCAGTAACTTGCTACTTTGATGTTTGATACATGCACACACAGACACACAAATATATTTATGATTTTTTAAGAAGAAAAACTCCACTGGTCTAATCCTTTCCAATTGTACAAATACTCTCATCCATGTTCTTGGAAAGTAACAGAAATAATTTCAGCTTATCAATATCCCTGTCTTTGGTCTGAGCTTTTGTATCCAGCAGCACTGACTATTAACGCTAAAACAGCTTTGGGGAAGTTAAATAGTTGCTGCTATTAATGTTGCTCCAGAAGCCCCAGTAAAGGAACAAAGCACCTGAGCTCTCTGGCCTCACCAGCAGAGCTTTTTTGACTGGTATTCTCCTTTGTGGTCAACGTTGTGAAAAAGGCACTGTGTCTCAGAGAGAGTGGGATGGCTTTTAGAAAGGTGTACTGGGCTTCTGAAAGTGGGGATTGAGGTAAGAAACAATCTGGTTTTCCTATGATATTTGGACATAGAAAAAATGAAATTTTAAAGACCATGGGAAGAAAAAGGCATGTAATCTCTGTGGTCCTGCATAAATGTCTTCCTCTACCAACCTTGATTTTCAGGCACAGTAATTTCATCACTGATAGAGATGGAATTAAAAGAAAGGTGACCTGATTTGAAAATAACATCTGTGGAAGTTCGGACCTCCACCCTACGACAAAGCTGGGGTCAGAGGGTTAGGACCAGGGTTTTTCTGAGGTTCTGTTGCAGGCAATGAAAAAAAGATTTCTGAAGGCCAGTATGCACATTCAACATTCTGCTTTTCTCCTTTTCAAAAATGGTCTTCTTAGCAGTAAGACCTTCTGCTGCTGGTTACTTAATTGGAGTCTCCTGAGCCAACGGTTCAAGGGCTTTTTTTATGCTTGACCCCGACAGCAGGAACCATGTTTCAGGTGACTGTCTGCCTAACAGGGAAAACTTTTGCAGAGAATGGGCCTTAACTGTGTTACACAGAGTTGTTCTGTGATTTTCCCTTACAGAAGAAGTCACTAACAGTGATCTAGCATGAGAAACTAATGTGAAGCCAAGTGGCAGATGTAATGTGCTCTCAGAGTTGGAAGATCACATACAGTTTACTTTGCAAGATCCTGTCTACAGCAACAGAGCTAAAGCAATGGTAGCAACTTCCGTAGTGTGCTTCCAAGGCTGCCTTCTTCAGCAGTGCTATGATTCCTGGTGGTTAATGTCTGATGGTACATTACAACAAGAAGCCAGTTTCCTACAGTCAGATCCAGAACTAGAAGCAAACAAGAATGGTGCACAACCCCTTCCACACAAAGTTTCCAATCACAATGCAGACACTTGAGCAACAAGTCTGGCAATGATCCTTTTAAATATTACACAGCATCTTCCTCCTCCATAAATGCATAAACTGAGGAACAGAGCAGATTGCATCATCTGAAGGTGGAGAGCAAACTCCTTGCATTGCTTGCAGCACAAACCAACTGTCTCCATGCTCAAGCACGTGAAGCTGCAAGAGAACCCCCTTGGTGATCCTATCACTCCCTAGGGAACAGAGATTCCTGTATAATTACAGCCACCCACCCTCTTCCCTGCCACAGACTAATTCTGATGTTTCCAGATACCTCTTTCATCATGAAGGAAAGCACTGACAGTTTTGGCAGGAGGTGCTAGAAAGGGTTGGGGCTGATCCCTACCTGATGGGAATGCTGTTGCGCGTCCATGTAATCTCTGGCTCAGGGTATGACTCCACTACACAGACAAACTTGGCAACATCTTCTACCAGTGCATCCACAGTTTCCAGAGGAGTGCTGATCAAGGGAGCTGTGTGAAGGAAAAGAAAATGAGAAAACTTCCCAGCACCTCCTGGAAAGAGGCACAAAGCCTGCCAGATCCCTTTGAAGGATGCAGCCATGTTCCTGCAGTGTCACTCCATGGCTTCTTCCCCAGCACAGAGGTGCTTTGCACACCCTCCACACCTTCACTGTAACACAGATGCCTCTGCATTCATATCTGCAGCCTTCTGTGATTTGCTGCAGGTTATGCATTTTCCCTTGTTCTCTCTCTGTAGGGTGCAAAACAGAGGGACCCAAGCATAGAGCAGCTCCAACAAGCCCAATGTGTCCCTTGTTTCAAACCCTCCACTCCCCCAGGGTGCACAACACTGGGTGGCAAACTGTGAGGACACAGCTGAGGCTGCTCCCTGCTACTGGGGTGGCATTGCATCAGCTGGAAGAGCAAGGAACAGTACACACATTGAAGCCAAACTGACCTCCCCCAGGAGTGGGCACAGGGCCTCCTTATTAATGCACAATGCATGAGATTTGGGCTTCTTCATCATTAATAAGCAAATTGTTCCACTCAACTACTTCTATTAAAAAAGACAAGAACAAAACAACTGCTACATAGCACTGTATTTTTCAAAGCCAGGCTCACAAAGGCCCTTCAGGTCTTCCAGGTTTGTGGCATTCTAGAACACATTCTCTTTTTCTCACCATTTCTAACCAAGTAGCCCCAGGGTTAGAAGTCTAATAACTCTGCTTGATGCTTATTATTGCAGACCTGTCATCATACATTATTTGAATGTATCTTTAGAAACATTTTCCGTCTCCCTTGTAGAAGACTTGAAGCATGGCTGGAAGGGATCAAAGGATATGCCTAGTAAATTGCTTTCCCTGTGCATGCTATGCATTGCAGCCATTGCCTCCAAAGACGCTTGAGTGAGTTTTAATCTATGGCTGTGAGGGACACACATCCAGTATTTGTTGGACTGGATTTCATGAACAGCTGTGCTGAGATGAACTAGTTTCATACCATGTTCCTGAAACATCACCTTGAAAATGTACAGTGGATGCAGGAATCTTCCTGTTCCCTGATGACTGCAGCACTATCTAGCACACTGTGTGTCTTTTCACAGGGAAATCCTGCCCACACTGTATCTGCTGGCCGTCCTCAGTACAATAAGATTTAAATACAGGCAAAAAATAAACTACACCAATTTTACCGCTCCCTCCTAAAAAAAATGGCAAAATACAAGATGCTCCAATTCCAGTAACTGAGAATAATAGGAAGCTTTAACTTAATGTTTTTTTTATTTGGGAGTAAAAATTAATGTCAGAGTTCAGCTGGAATGAAGCTAGAGGAATAAAGGATTTGCTTCCACTGTCAGGTTTATGTAGAAGTCCTAACGCCTTTTGAATGTCATTAGAAAGAGTCTGCCTCAATAATATTTATGAAATATATGACTTCAGATTGCATAATTGGTAACGACTATACGTACCTAAAAAGATCTTAAAACTACAGCTAAGGCAGCACTAAAAATTATATTAACTGAACATTAATTAAAACACACCTATGTCAGACTTGTGGTTTAAGATCACTGCTTCAAATTGTATCAAGCCTCAATTTACTGGGTCATTTTGAGTCACACTAGACAGAATTAATCATCCATACTGCACCCAAGGTGAATCCCCTGCCAGTGAAACCAAATGGAAGATTTTCATATAGCCTAAATTTCCCTGCTACTGAAGGTTGTCTTAGGAGAATAACCTCCACTGATGGCTATCCTGTCTACTTCAAAGGGGACATTGCTATTTCGTGACAGAGTTCAGTATATTTTTGTGGCATTAAGCCTGGCTGAAATGGAGTTTTACAATCTAATTTTCTATAGTATGTTTTTATTGCTGTTGTCTGCATGGCTTGATCTCTAGAAGGTTGGTTTTTTAACCCTGAGAAATATAGATTAATTTACAGTAAGCAAAATTCAAAGCAATCGATTTTATGACTGAGCTGTTACGATCTGTGGCCATTCTCACAAAGAGTAGAGTTAGATTTGTACCAGGAGCCAGTATACAGAACAACAGTATTTTACTCTTTGGGAAGACAAGGGCTGCCAGTTTTATATATTAAATAAATACTCTAGCAACAGTTATGTGCTTTTATAGCATTTCTTAGATTCAACAGATGACAGAATTATCTTTAGCAGTATTGCCTACACTGGGTCTGATCTGGCACCTCCTGAAAGCCAACACACAGCTCTTAGGGCAGAATCAAGCCCTATACTCACAGAAAATACCATCCAAACCAACAGCACTCCACCTGTGGTAAAAGCAGAAAGGGAACTTTGTTTTTTACAGCTGCTTCCTTAAGTTCTATGTCCTCGAAAAGCAACCGTGACAACAACAGCGATGTGTCATTTTCTCGAGTGCTCTTTTTTACCTTTCTAATATTAAAAGTGAGCACTGGGCCAGTGGGGAGGTGAAGGCAGTGTGAGGCCAGGGTGAGGGAGCAGAGGGCAGGAGGCCGGAGAACACACTGCGTGTCTGCAGGGGGCAGCGAGCAGGCGAGCATGCCGCCATTTTGTCATAAGGCAGTGAGGGAGACCCAAAATGGCTGAGATGGTGCTTGCTTCTAAAAGCTGTCTGAAAGGCTCAGATGTTGGTGTCAGTCCACGTTTTCTCAGGAAAGCAATCGAAACTTATGAGGCCTTCATTACCAGATTTTAACATGAGGAAATAAAATCCAAACGACGTACTGACATACATATACCAGCATATAGAAATGGCCCCGAGCCTTTCTGTGCACATTCACTGGGGCTCTCTGACATTTTTTTAGGTAGCCCTGTGGCTTTAAATAAATTGAAAATCAATTAATTTGTATATCTCTAAAGCCACATAGGTGCCATTTTACTGGATGTCAGCTGTAGTTTCCCGAGATAGCAAAATGACCCAAGGCCAGTCACAGGGCCCATGCGAAAGCCAAATCCCCTTCAATCCCCGGCCCACCAGAAGGTCCAAAATTGCTTGGCTTTGGTTTTAGATCCACACTTTTCAAACAAGACAAGCCAGGCAAACAAATCAAAGCTGAAAACAGAGGCGGTGTCCCCTGCAGCATTGCAGATGCCTGGAGACAGTGCAGCTCCTCTGGTCAAAAGCTGCTCAATCTTGTTTCCAGCTGATGCTGCAAAACCCCTATAGGGCACCACTGGGTCATAGTCACGTTTCAGCCTCTCTCAGGGAGCAATTCAGCCACCTGTGACGTTTTAGGAAAGGATGCGTATCTCTTCATTGCACTGTGCCATCCCAAAAAATCCATCCCCTTCCTCTTTCTTTCCCTTGTTTCTCCAATCCTGTCTTACTACAGCTTTCAAAAAGACTGGAGTTCGCTTTAGTAAAAATTAACATTTTTATTTCAAAAGGTTTCTATAAAGACCTTTCTTTTTCCATTTTGAGGCCAACCTGACTAACAATCGTAAGAGCACAGCCCTGAAAAAACAGCAATGTTGGCCTAACAGGAGAATACTGGCATCCTCCTTGGGGTTTTTTTTATATTTTCCTGAAGCTGCAAAGTTTCTGGTATACTTTGAATGACTCCTGACAATCACCACACAGAAAAACCTTTTGTCCTCAGGCTTACCAGACAGTATGCCCAGAAGACCACTGTTGCACTTTGTACCTCAAAGACTTTCCCAGACGCATTTTTTTCAGTTCTTGCATTGGCTAGAAGTATGTGTGCGTGTAAGCATACAAGAGAGGAAGAAAGTATAATAACTTTTGTTATATGCAATACAAAACATGCATATTTGTATTTCTATACACATGCTCTGTAATGACTTTCTAGCTGTTCTTCTTTGAGCTTTACATATTTTTAAGCATACATAGACATGCAGAACACCATAAATCTTGGACTCTGCAGCAGTGGGTGCTAACAGCCATTGAAACCTCCAGGCCCCCTTTGACATAAGAAATGTCCATCCTACCTAGGCTGAACCCAAAGGTCTCCCCTGCCCTTTACCACAGGACTAGGTGCTTTTCCTAGGCAATGAACTTTCAAGCCCAGACACAAGCATGAGATTATTTTCACTGTTATCCTTCTAAAAGCAGTGAAGCGATGACTGCAAGCAGCGTATTTTTGTCCTTTTCAGCAACACCACCAGACCACCCACCCTATTACTAGAGATGCCTTCCACTTTGCAAAACCTCCTTCAGCAAGTGGCAGAAGCAGAGCAGGGCAAAAACCCCTCCAAACAAACCTTTCAGAAGTGTCTCGGCCAAGCTCAGGGCTGCCAGGGTGAGGACATGCACCAGGGGCACCTTCAGCAGGTCATTCATGTTTGATCCGGAAGGCATCCGGCTCCTTCAGGTGAAGTGTGCAGAGCTCCCGGCTGGCTGCATTTTGGCTGGTGGTGTGCAAGCAGAGCTCCTCCGCTAATGACAGAGCAGAGTCTGCAGGATCTAAGTATAATCAGGAATTCTACCACCCGGCTGTGGTGATGGACATGGCCAGCTGGTGCGTATCCACTTTGGTCACTGTGAAAGCGTGGGGCTCATGAAACAAGAGAAAGCAAATCCCTTCTGAATTCCTTCTAAGCAAACAGAGAGGAGTACAATGGGAAAATATATTTCCAAGGCAGTACCCTACCCCAGTACTGCAAAGTCACCAGGTCTTTATTTCAGCACTGTGTAAGTGCAGTAGTGGGAAAAGTGCTTGCCATTGAATTTTCTGACAGCTTAATCCCCCTCTTTTTAATTTTTTCTCCTCTCTCTCTCTCTCACATGCATTCCCTCTGTCTTATTATAACCTTTCATGATTGGCTGCAATATGCCACCTGTTACCCTGCTGATAGCATTTCTTTTCTTAACAGATGTATTTGCTGGAGCAAGAACGGTTGGCATTGGTGGCTGGAAGTGCCCTTCTTTGCCAAGGAGGTTGTCAGTGTTTGAGAACTGCTGCAGCACGATGAAAAAGCAGAGTCTTGTCCTGGAAACAGACCCCCAGAAAAATTATTATCCACAGTGGGACCAACATTTATACCTTGGGAGAAAGGGAGAATTTAATTTCAACATCAGCAGAGCCCAGGGTATTTGGGCATAGATAGAGGCATTGCTGTAGAGAAATATGACTGTTGGGTACTGACAGAAATATATTTTCCACTAGGTTTCGACCTAAAGTGAAAAACTGAAAGTCAGAGCTCATTTCCTATGAAGATTTAGAGGACCATCAGACTTGAGGCGATCTCCTGACTAACTGTGTCTTGCCCCATCCTAGCACAGCAGTCTACATGACATCATCTTTTTCAAAAATGTCATTTGTACTCCCTTTTTTTCAAAGTAAATATTTATATGAAGAGTGTTTGCAATCAGTCCTACCACCATGGAAATACCAATGTGGCGGCAACACGTGCATAAGCAGAAAAGCAAAAGATGAATAATCATGCTGAGGAGGATTAAACTGATGTTGAAGCCCTGGGATCATGACTCCAGATACTTTTCATCATGTTATCAGAAGAATGGATATGAGCTTTGCGCTAAAAGGCATGGTTTGAGGAAAGGGAGTGTGCAGTCATAACATGTCACAGTAAAAGATATTTTGAGATCTCTGGAATTTCCTTTATTTGCTGAACCTCTCAGTTTCAACTACTTCTTAACAGTCATTTCTGCAGTGAACATACATAGTTCGGCAGTGCTTTGTCTGAGGAGCACATGGAGTAAAGCTGGACAGAATTGGGTGAATCTCAATGGTTTGGCATGGTGTGATAATCACAACGGGGACATGCAATGGCTGATTAGGAGCAAAGAACCCTAGACAAGTTCTCATCTGAAGATGAATAAAGACAGAAGCACTCACTGAACACATGTTAAAGATCTTCCAGGAATTCTGGAGCTAGCAACAACAACAAAGCAAAACAACAACACAGCAATTGAAACAATAACCTTACCAGGGAACAGAGAAATCCTGACTTACAGCTGAACTCACAAATATTTTTTTTGTTTTGTTTAAGTCCAATCACATCCAATTAATCTGTTCCATAGAAATGCAACTTTGTCTTTTAGGGTAAATTTCTCTCCGTGGAGGGACTTGACCAAAGATCTCTGCATCACTGAATTCCTGCCTGGGCTGTGTTACAAGGACGTTGAAAATGTACCATCCCATTCAAGTAAGAAAATTAAGCTTTCCCTTTTATTTTCCAACTACAGCATTTAGAAATTACACTGGCAGTGATGACTGTTAAATGTTAATAATTCCTTTGCATTTTTAGGATTAACAAACTACTCCTAACCTGTAATTTCCTCTGCTTTGTGATTTTTTTTATTAAGGACCACAGTGAGTTCACTTGCTCTAAGCTGGAAGAATGTAAATTATATTATAAATCGGAGTACACAGGATACACATGCACAAGGTGGATATTTTGTTCTTCAACCATACAGCTAACAAACAATATATATGGGAAGCTGGTGGTGATCATCTGTGTCCACCATGGAAACATGTTTCTGTATAGAGTAGAATCAGTGGAAATGAAATACTGGTGACACCAAATTTTCAATGAATCCAAGCATTCTCCAGGTTTACCTTATAAAAGTAAAATACTCCTTTAACTTTTACTTCAAGTAGTTATGAGTTTGCTGTTTGATGGTTGTTGGTGTCTGTTTTTCCAACAAAGCTGAGATGCATGCGGTTTACAGCTAACTGTTATTTAAAGCTGTTGTTACTTGTAGTCATGCCCCAAGGCCTCTGCCAAAATGAGGTCCCAGCAGCCTACACAACTGGTAAGAGGAAGCAGTCTCTGGCTTCCAGGCAGGCAAAGTTTTGTTCTTACAAAGTCTGTGCATCAGCAAACATCTCCACAGAGGCTGGTTCACGAAGTTCAGTGCACAAAGACAAGGTGTGCTGGAGCATTCTCATTTTTACCCTTTGCAAATTATTTGCAGAGTGAGTTTTAAAAAAGAACATACTTTTTAATAAATGCATAAATACAAAGAAGAGAAAGTTAGATTATATTTATGACATTTTCCTGAATAATTTATATAACTGTCTTCCCGTTAATTCATTGCTTGACATCTCCCCACCACGATGAGGGAAATGTTGCTCCTCACTGCAGGACAGGACCATGTGGGACCTTTTCTCTATACACCTCTTCTCTTCTTCTTCCAAATGTTCTGCTTGAGGCTGACAGTTTTACACGCTAAATGCAACATGGTTTCACCACTGGAAACTTTGAAAACTGCCTTTTGCCCCTCATCACCATCTAAGATGTCTTCTCCCTATGTACTCCCAGATGTTCACCCATGTAGACAACCCAGGGCAGGTGTTTCCAGCAGAAAGCATCCAGACAGGGAAAAACTCCTTCAGGGGAGGTACCCAATGAAGTTGCTTTAGCAATGACTCCGGTCACCCAGCATGTACTGATTCACACAGAAATATCCAAGTCATGACTAACCCAGCCTGACCAGTGTCTGTTTTAATGCAATGTTGTGAATGTTGGTGCAGGCAACCTACCTAAGCAAATACAGGGGTCACCACTTTTCAACTTTGGTGCTACTGGTACTGCAGTTACCCTTTTGAATGCAACACAGACATAGTCTCTGAAGCATGAGACCAGATCTGCAGCCTTATACAACAGGCTATTTTATTTGCTTCTCAGAAGCAACAAGAATCCCTAAAAATGACTACTCTATAGTATTCAGGTCAATTTGTATATGGAACAATCAAGCCAGAAAAAGAAAAAGCCCTAACCTGCAGAGGTAACAGAGGAGTACAGACACACAAGACAAGTGGTCTTCAAACCTCAAGGTCCCACGTCAGAGCTCCAAGCCTCTTCCAGTCAGCACAGAGCCCAGAAGGACATATACTGTGCGGTCTTTCCCTGAGATGTATGTATGCACATGCCCTTGCATGCACTAACCTTGTGTCTAGTGTGTCCTTGCTGCTCCCCTCCTCAAAGCTGCTCACCCTCAGATAGAGGTGTCCTCACAAAACATTTGACAGTGAAACCCATCTGACCACCTGGGCCTGCATGTGTGCCTTCCTACACAGAAATATATCAAGGTCACATTACTGTAGGGTTATGGGCTCATCAGTTCTCACAGTCCACCCTGCCCACATTGCCAACAGTGCCTAAATGCGACACACACCTCTGGGTGTATGCCATGGAAAAAGCATCTCTGACAATGCATGCCAGCATTTGGGGAGGACGTAAACATCATTTTAGCTCTTTGTTACACACTGCAACTTGCTTCTTTGCAATGATCCTGAGTGGAAGCAGCTGTTGCAGCCACCAGCTCCAAGGGATTTAACCAAACCTGCAACACACATATGGCCAGTAAGGTATAATTGCTTCTGTCAGTAACAGCAAATGCTGCATTCAGTGTAAAGTGTGAGGGAATAAGCTATGCTGCTGCTGTTCTTTACCCTGCATTTATGGGGTTTTTGGGGGGGGTTGGGATTTTTTTTGTCAAAATGAAGGGAAGACTTCTCTTTGAAGTCCTTTAAGAAACACAGACCCATCCCAAAGCCTCACTCATCACATTTAAGTTGCAGGGTTTCAGGCACACTCAGTTTGACCTCTGCCCACAGCCATCTGGACTAGTCTCTGATCTTCTACTAATATTTCAATACTCACCCATCTCTGATGCCTGAATCTAAAATGGTTCCCTTTTCTTCTCTTGAGATCTTGTGGGTATTGGGAAGCCTATGATTGGCATTAATTTCTTGCTATCATCTTGCTGTAAAGTTTCCTGTAAGTTTTCAGCTCACAGGATCTGCCTGTACTGACTAAGGCCAATCTAATCTGCTCTCCTGTGAGGCGGGGCAAAATTACGTGGTATTATGAGTTGTAGTTACTGTAGTGAAATAGTGTAAATACTGTAGTGAAAGAGCAAGATCCCTTGTAATGTGGCTAGCTAACTGTGCACTGGTGTCTATAGCACAGAGTGTGAGCTGAATGCAGGTTTTTCATAATATATGAAATTAATTGCTCTACAGAGAGATCAGGCCTCTGTTTCACCTCACTGCCCACAGCAGCCAGCCCCATACCGTAACGTGGGAAAAGCTCCCACCCTCCATAGCCCTCTCCTCTCTGCAGCAATAACGCTGTTGCTATGCTGAGCTGGGGGGAGTCTGAGATGCCCATGCTCAGCCAAACAGGGATGACAAAGGCAAGCACACCCTTTGCTCCCCAGCCTCTGACTTCAGACCTTTATCCTCCAGCTGCCATCAGAAGAGTGCAGTCTGTGGGGCCAGGGTGGCTGCCGACACATGAGACCTGCTCTCCATCACATGGTATCACAACCTGGGCAAGCAAGAAACAAGACCCGTATTTGGAAATTGTTATAGCAGAGCCCTGAGTGAAACCTCCAAGAAAGGTGTGGACTTCCAGGCCATAGGGACTGCGCAAAGGAGAACATCTCCCTACAGAATCCATTTCTGCAGAAATGAGGAGGTGCTTCAGGACAGGAATGTGTTAGGGATATAACATACCCTGTTCGTTTCGACCTCAGAATACTATACCTTGTTAAATCTCACTCTCACCAAGAAGTAAATTCAACTTCAGATTGATCCAATATAATGTTAGCAGTTACTACATGAATACAGGCACTACAAAACTGAATCTATTTCACACCAGAACTCCTGTGAGTAATATTTCAATTCTTGTCAACAAATCTTTAAAACAACCAGAACTAAAACCAAGGGAAATCACAATGAAATAAATCTATGTACTGTGATGCCTCATCTGTCAGGTGACTGAAAAATAACCTATTTTCAGGTTTTGATGGTCATTATTTGTTGTTCTTGATTGCTGTTTTAGAGTTTGTAGGAGCAAAAGCCAAGAAGAAAGAGTTTATAGGTGTGCCACAAGCAAACAACTAGTTAGGTTTCAAACACACAGCCTCTAGCACAACTGGCTTCAAGTGGAAGATTGTGGCCCTGTACACAGTGTACAAATTAGCTTTCCTAAGTGATTTGTATTCATAGGCTTGTAAATACCTTTCCCACCCATCACTATGGCATCTCTGAAATGCCACAGCATCTGTCTGGAGCCAAATGGGATCTGGGAGGTGTTACAACATATGGGTGTGATATGAGGAAACGCTCAAGTTTCAAAAGTACCTGCACCCATGCAATAGAGTGTCTGCCAGTGGAACAGGACACTTGAAACGGAGCTGCCATGTCCTGCCAGCTGATGGCGGGTTGCCATGACCGGCTGCAGGAGGTGGGCAACACACAAGTCCCAGGGGCATCCTATTCCCTTTCATTTTACTGAACCATGCACAGCGTGCTGCAACATGTGAAACAGCTCCACAAGCTTTTTCTGGATGAGATAGTCTTTTTCTGTTGCTGTGATAGGAAGACGAACTTTGCAACATGTGTAGCGCAGGAGTAACTGGTGATGTTTTTAGACACTGTACCATATGCTGAAAAACATTTTGGGGGGCTTCAGCCATATTTATTAAAAACAAGGAACTAAACTCTGCTCTGAGTTAACCCCAGGCAACCCCGCTGACGTCAATGGAGTGTAACTGAGAGCAGAAGGTTGCCTGTGATCTTTATTTCTTAGAGTTCACCTGCTGCTCATTTGAAGCCATAATCCTTGGTGACATCCCAGTCATTCCTATGAAAGAGAGGCTTGCATTGCAGAGATCAGGTCCCAGTGTGAACTTCACTCAATGCAGCATTCTTGGCTATAGCGTTTTGGACCATCCCAATACCTACCTGCTACGGTAGTGTCATTGGCTGCTATTTAAACACTGCTGCCTATTATTTGGAAGCACCACAGTTAGCATGGCAATATGTGTGGATATGTCTCCTTAGTCAAATGCCAGGTCTTTAGTCAAAAGGTGCATGGAACACACATAGCACATATAACAGCAAACACTGCAATAGTAACATGATGACTGACATGAGGCAAGAAATGAGAGCAGAACCAAAGATCCAAGCCTCAGAAAAATGTCCCTAGTGATGCACAGCCCTCCATGGACAATTGGTCCTGCACCAGCTGAGGAGGGAGTGCAGCCGTGGCACTACTTTCTGCAGGAACCACAGTGCAGGGTTTCCTTAGGAGCTGGTTTGGTTCTGAAAAAGAGCTACAACATAGAAAATCTGATCCTAAACACTGGCATATCCACAGGATTAGTCCTTTTAACTTCGGTGAACTTGGCCTGAGGCTCCTGTCTTTGCCTGTTGTTGATGTAGCATCATTAAACCTGTTTGAAACAAGGGCAATGTCTGCAGTTTTGGTGTCTGGCCCTACAGCCTAAGTGTTTGGCCAGCACTATGTGCTTTTGACACTTTAGATATTGTGAATAATTAATGAGTGGTGGTGTTGTGGTTTAACCTCAGCCCACAAGCTGGCTAAGCACCATACAACCTCTTGCTTACCCTCTGCCCTGCCAGTGGAATTAGGAGGAGAATCAGAAAAAGGTAAAGCCTGTAGGATGAGATAAGAACAGTATAATAGTTGAATTAAGTATAAAAGAAATAATAATAATAATAATGATAATAATAATAATAATATAATGAAGAGGAGAGGAAGAGAGAGGAATAAAATCCAAAGGAAAAAAAACCCACAAGTGATGCATAATACAATTTCTCACTACCTGCTGACTGATGCCCAGACAGTCCCAGAGCAGCAATCGGACCCCTTTGGCCAACGACCCCCACTTTACATACTGACTATGACATTCTGTGGTATGGAATATCCTTGTGGCTAGTTTGGGTCAGCTGTCCTGGCTCTACTCTCTCCTGGCTTCTTCTGTACCTCCTCACTGGTAAAGTATGGGAAACTGAAAAATCCTTGATTAGTAAGCACTACTTAGCAACAAATGAAACGTCAGTGTGTTATCAACATTGTTCTCATGCTAAATCCAAAACACGGCATTGTACCAGCTATTAAGAAGAAAATTAACTCTATCCCAGCCAAAATCAAGACAAGTAGATCAGTAGTACAGCTGGTCAGGAGATGAGGGTCAAGGGGTTGCACCACAACCTAAACTGAAATTGCGTTGTGGCTAACTGCTTCACCATTCGATACCCACCTGTTGGGGAGGGAGTGGCAAAGGACAGAATTCATGTTATGCTCTGAAAAGATGGTCATAAAGCAAAATACCTTGACTCAAAAACCATACAGGTATGTAGCAGAAACCACCCTGGGTAATTCTGTGAGAGGTTGATACTCCAAAGATGGGCTAAGAGCCCTTCCCAAGAGCCACAGCTGCTGCTGCCAAGGGTTGAGTGACTTCTACATACACCTGCCCTGATGAGCTGTCCCCAAAGGGCAGATAGAGGGGGATGTTTTTCCGGGTGAAGATCCTTTTTCCCCTTCACCTCCTCCATCCCACCCTGGATGGAGAGGGGGCTTTGGTTGCTGCTTCAGCACTTTTCCACCTTGGACTTTCTTCCCCGCCAACAGATTTGCTGCAGGTGGGTGGTCTCTGGGAGAGGAGGTCATGCTAGGGAAACCCACATGGGTTTAAGCAATGCAGATGTTCCCCAGGAGTGGTAAGATACCTGAGCATCTTTGCAGTGGTGGCCAAGACAGCCTGTCCCAGATTTCACAGCTGGCAAGGGAAACCAGACTCCAGGCCTCAAAATAGCTTACAATCAGTCAGCTGTGAGTGTCAGTGCTTCCATTTTTTCTGGGACATTTTCATAGTATTTGCTTTTTTTCCATAAGTATCAGTGGCAACTCTGGAGCATCTGGATGAAAACATGCATCAGGCCAAATTAATCTCTGAGGTGTCTCCTCTGAATGCCACAGCAGGTGGGCAGCATGGCTGGATTGCTAGATTTTTCCCTCCCCAGAGCTGCACTTATTGCACCACAGCAGCCAAGCCGTTGCCTGCTGGCATGTCTGGAGCAAGCAGGAGCTTTGCCACAGTGGGCTCCTCATCTCACTGCAGGCCAGGTCCACCAAACTGCAATATTATTCATGCACACTTGGACAGGCCACACAGGTCCACAGGGTGCCATCAGCTGTGTCTTGGGGCCCCCCCGCCCTACATAAAGGGATGGATCATCACATACCAAATCCATGATTCTTCCCCAGCTGTTCAGGGACACAGAAGATGGTCCACAAGGGATGCGCAAAGACCTGATCCTCTCTCAGCAGGGCTGGAAATCCCGCTTCCACTGACACCAGAGGCACAATTCCTACTGTTGTCGATAAGACAGTTGATGTTGCAAGACAGAAAAAGCAGGATGGACTTGAATTTCCACAAAACATCTGCAGACTTCCAGCTGATGTAAATTGTTATCATTCCCTTGGCAATAGTGGAGCTATGCCAGTTTGCCCTTGCTGCAGAACTGGGTCTGTAATTCATATTTGATTAGTATCACTGAGACTTCAGCTGTTTGTCTTATCTGCGCATCAGAGGTTCCCTGTGCAGCTGCTGTGCTCTTTAAACTGCTCTGCTCTCCCAAGCCATACCTCCAGCCGAAAAAAGAAGTATTTTAGCCTATGGAGACATTTTAAATTAAGCTGCTGTGAAGACTGGTGCCACAGAGGCTGTGTATAGCACCTAAGTTACAACTTCAGTGGATGTATCTTCCTACTTCAACCAAATCATAACAGTCAGATTCTGCATTTTGAATGTGAAGTTTCTGTTAAAAGTCTGAATCTTTTATAACATGATAAACCCATGTGTGAGTGTGATGGGTTGACCTTGGCTGGATGCCAGCTGCCCACCAAGCTGCTCTACCACCCCATCTTCAGCAGAACGTCGGGAGTAAAAAATAAGATGAAAAAATCTTGTGGGTCAACATAAAGGCAGTTTAATTAAGCAATAGCAAAAGTTGTGTGCTTGGAAGCAAAGGAAGACAAAAGATGTTATTCTCTACTTCCCATCAGCAGGTGATGTTCTGCCAGAACCCCGGAAGCAGGGCTGCAGTACACATAGCAGTTTCTCTAGAAGACAAATGTCATAAATAACGAATGCCCCCGCTCCCCACCCCCCCTTTCTCTTAGCTTTTTTACCTGAACAGATGTCATATGGTGTGGAATATCCCTTTGGTCAGTTTGGGTCAGCTGTCCTGGCTGTGTCCCCTCCAAGATCTCACCCTAATGGGGGCGGGGGGAAGGCTGGAGGGGCAGCCTTGGTGCTGTGCGAGCACTGCTCAGCAGCAGCCAAAACACCGGTGTGTTACCACCGCCTTTCCAGCTGCCAGTGCAGGCACAGCACCGTGAGGGATGCTGTGGGGCTCAGCCAGGCCCAATACAGTGAGGCAAAATGCAATTTCTCTTCACCAGGTCAAGAAGTGAGAAGTCTCTGTCTTATAACAGCAACCGCCACCCACCAGTTTATATCCATGCTGTTGAAACACGAGGTGGACAAATGAATGACTGAGTGCTGGTTAGGGTCTATCCTAAAACCCAGGCCACCCCCGAGGACTGTTTTAACATGGCCCAAAACTGTGCCAGAGTTCGTAAAGCATCAGATAGTATGGACCTGAAGCTTCGAGTGCTGGGCATTTCCTGTTGATGTGCAATCTAAGGTGTACACAGGGCTACAACATCCAACCAAAGACAGGGACCCCATTTTAGTGCAGCAAGTAGAGCCTAGTACTTCAGTCCAGGCAAAAAAAAATATCTTTGGGGTATCTGGTTTTTTGGCACTTCCCCAGCCTATATGGACCCTAGAGCTGCTCTCCCACTCACGCCAGCGTGCTTTCCACAGCAGCAGGAGCAAATCTAGACAGCCTTTCACAAACACAGTCACTTTCCTTTCTACGCCCAGCTGAGTTGGGCAGTTATTAAGCAACTGTCTACAGCTCTCTGTAGAGAGCCTAGCCCTAGCTCTGGGGGCTGTTGTCACCAGTGCCATCTGGCAATGCTTGTCCATGCCATGCACTCATCCCAGTAAACCCCTCCCAAACACTGCTGCCTAGCCCCTTTAGCCTGGAGCTCTAGCACAATAATTCATGGTGTCACATTTTGATCGAAGCACTTCTTCCCACCCAGTTCTCTCCTTTGCCTCCTACAAAGGAGAAGCATTGCACAGTCCATCACTGATTGCAAGTGGCAACACCACCCATCAGCACTGTCAGGCGTCAGACATCAGGGGATGCTTTTTATTCCAGGAGCCACCTCAGGGTAAGGAGGACATGCTTTTGGGGCAATAGACAATACAAACTCCCCAGATACTGGCCAGCAAAAGAAGGAATCAATTGCAACTGTAAAGTCACAAAAGCATGTGGGATGGCTGCACATAAAGTCAACGTACCCATACATGGTACTTCACAGCTGTTGTGTCTGTGCTTTCGGACACTGGAAAAAGAAAGATCACTATCAAGGATGATAGAATTTGCATCGTGAAGAAAGTTTCATCATGGAAATTGTGCCGAAAGTGACATATCTAGCAACCACTTTTTTTGCAGACAAGCATGATTTTGAAACAATAAACGTGTAGTAGGACATTTCTTAAGGCACCTCCAACAACAGACTCATGTCAGAGGCTCCTGGGGGCTTGCTTCTGGAATGTCAGAAATGCATTACAGAGCTACAGCATTCAAAACATTCAGAGAAACAAAAATCCTTGAATTAGGTAATGTTGCAAGGCTGAAGAAATAAGAAATCTAGCCGAAAAGCTGAACAATAGTTGTACTTCTGAAAATGCACTAGGGTCTCTCAGGCATTCAAAAATTATGAGTCAGGTCTTAAAAAAATCCTAGTTGGTTTAAACATAATAGCGGGGGGGAGACGGGGGACACGGGGACATGGGGTGTGTAGTAACCTTGCATTGTCTGCACTATTGAGGGTTACATTTCTAAGTTCTCCTGGAAAAGCTAGAAAATTAACTTTATTTTGCAATAAAAGCAGAGATTCATACATAATCTTATAGCCCTAGAGGCTGAGGCATTAAGCAGAACATCAGATAACGTGATAAAATCCCAATGGTTGGAAATGCTGGAGCAAAACTAGCTTGTGTAGCCCTGGCAATAGGTTTGGGACCTGGTTCAAGAACCCGCATCCACACGAGTAGTGTGCTCTGGTGGAGTGATTCACAACCATAATTTTTCCAGGGTGCAGTTTTTGGATGGTGGCTGTCAGAAATTACATGACAGCCCTGTTCCAGTCAATGGAAAAAGTCTCTCTGAATAAAAGAAAAAAAAAGCCCACAAGGGACAGACTTCTGCAGTGACAAATTAAGTAGCACAACAAAGTGTCGAGTTTCAAAGGACTTTCTGAGGTTTTAGGGGCTTTACAGGGAGAATGTGTCCCATTGTATTTCAATAGATGCACTGGGCTCCTCTAAAACTTGTCTCCTGCGTTTCACATTATGGTGCCATTTGTGTGTAGCATAAGGTTTGGCTCAAACACATTTACTTATTTACTAACAATTTGGCTTTTAAGAGGACCTAAAGTTTTATTCAAAAGCAAGAAAAATTCTCAGGTTCTGACCGTTCAACAAACCCTTACAGAAGCCCAGCCTGTCCTAGCACATATCAGAACTCTTTCCATTAACCAGCCCCTCATGCTGAAAGATGGCCTGGGAACCCTGAGTCTCTACCATCACACTGAAGATGGACCTGGAACGAGGTCCCAGTCCTTAAGGATGTCACCATGCCCTTTGCATGGGGAGGAACAGTTCCCATATTTGACTGGGAACAACTCCGTATTTAGAAACAATTCCAGCATGGACTTAGGCTGAGAATCACATCCTCCACATTTATTTATTTTACTAGAATATAGGTAACTATAACCCTCTGCCAAACCTTTCATTCACTCCCTCAAATCCACCCACCTTCAGTTGGCTAACATGTCACACAATGACCAAACATACAGCATGGTTTTTTTTCAGAAAGTGTGTATCAACATTTCCAGCAAGTGCACTTCATTACAATTTTTTTGCCAAGTGGTGCTGCATCTGGCCATGGCTCTGTTATAAAAGACAGAGTACTATATTTGTTTGCTAAGAAAAGGGATGCGGCTCTTCCTTATCAGACTTTGCCTTTAAAAGCAAAGGTGCTGCCAGTAGACCACTTGCGATGAAGCCATCCCCATCTGCTGCTCCCTGCCTGTCAAAAGCACAAAATTACACAATTCTTTTCTGTGCAGCTGGTATTTGAGCAACTGTGGTAACGTCTAGACTCTCTTCTCTCTTACATGGTCTCAGAGGCATCACAGACACAGGCTTTGCCCCAGTTCAAGTTCTTGCAAGGCTTGATAAAAAGGTTTGTGGCCCTTCTTGTGTGCCAGCCAAGAACTTACACCCATCAATCCTATCCTCTGGCATAGGAGTCTTTAGACTGTCACATACAGTACCTCATATTCAGTTAGGTAAGAGAAGTTGGTGGAGGTCTAAAGAAGACCTCTCTGAGGCTGTAGTACCTGTCTGTGGCAGTGCACAGCTTTCACTGATGAGAAGGTGGAATGGGAAACACTCCTTTTGTCTCCATCCTGCAACTACTTGACCTCAACATCAGTGTTCGAGGAAAGGAACAGGGACACGTAACCAGAGATGAAGCTAGATATAAAAGTGCAAAGACTGAAGTAACTCTAGCTACTGCTACTGCCAGTGGCATACACAAGCTACACACAGCAAGAAAGGAGTTAGTACAGGCAGCAGTAAAAAAAGCAAGAGAGAAACAATCCCAGCCACAGCAGACAGAAAGGGAACTTATGGATCCTAAAAGATATGGAGTTGGCCTGGGGTGTGGGGTGAAGCAGACGTTGGCCTTGCAAGATGGAGACACTTGGTGGGCTGGAAGTAGGTCTTACAGACCAAGGAGGATTGTGCTAGTGGAGAGGATCAGTACTTGGTGATGTCTGGCAGAATGAGACTTGGTGTGGTTACCCTTACCTCACCACTGCATGGAACCTGCCCGCTGTTTGGAAATTGCATCCCTAGAATGCAAGCAGGCTCGTATAGACTTTCCCACCAACTGGCTGCACATTGCACATTTCCAATTCTATCTGCATTAGGAAGTCAGAAACCCATGCTGAACACCACTGTAAAAAGAGCAACTTAATTTCTTCTTATCAAAAGTTCAGAGGGTGATGAAGAGACTTCCCTAGTTTGTTGCACACAAACTAAAAAGTATAACCTAGGGATCTCAAATAGAGAAACTAAGGACAAATCAAGGGTGCAAAGACAGTAAAAAGTCCATTACAGAACGAACTACAATACACCTTGTCCCTTTCTCACCATCTTTGTGCTGGCAGTCTAAGCCTGCTGCCAGCCTGCTGGCTTAGCAATACTCTTTTAAACCCTTGCTCCTGTATGGAGGCATTAATCTGTAAGTATCCACACCAAACACTAGGCACCAGCAACAACCAAGTGACTGTACAACCAGTCAAAGAGGCAACGATTAAATCTTGCCAGAATAATAGCTTCTCCATTTGTTAGCTGCTGTCCTGTAATTCACCTTGTGAGAAGCCATTTTAGTACTAGACAAAGAGCATGGAATAAGAAATCTAGCCAGAAAATCCCTGACTGCTGTGGCCCGATGCATTTCCCTAGCAGTACCCAGCAACATGAGACAGCAGAACCAGAGGGCACAGAGAGTATGCATCACACAACACTAGGTGGGAGGACAGAGCAGCAATGAACAGGACCAGCAGATTTTAGCCCTGTTGGAGTTAACTGGTGACCTGGGAGCCAGTGTAAG
The DNA here is from genome assembly GCF_017639655.2 of Falco naumanni. NCBI lineage: Eukaryota > Metazoa > Chordata > Aves > Falconiformes > Falconidae > Falco > Falco naumanni. The sequence goes on along the minus strand of NC_054080.1, from coordinate 12,963,221 downwards.
TGGCTTGTACCTCTTGCAAGATTTTCCAGGGGACACCCTTCCCCCTCGCAGTATGGCCACAATGGTATGAAGCCTTGCAGTGCTACCCAGCATAGGAGGAGCTATATCACATAAAAGGCACACATAGTGAGCAAACCCTGAACCTGGACAAAGGGATAGTCCTAAAATGATTGCCAAGGTGCAAAGAATTTTGTTCTAGTGATGCAACTTAATTCTAATATCTTTATTCATTGTGAGTATATTGGAGAAGTTTAACACCTGCAATAAAAAAAGGATAAGTTTTTGTTCAGAAATGGATTACAAAGATCTGTTCCACTTCTTTTGCAGAGATACGCATTAATTTCAAAAGGTTTTGAATTACAACTAGAAGTCATCTAGAAACACTTTTCCTACATAAGTTTTTCTGCGCATTGAATATTGGTCCTATAGATCCTCATATAAAGAATTGGCAATGAATGAAAATGTAAAGAAAGTCTCCAGATTTTTGGTTGGATTCTTAGCCAATCTTCAGATAATCATTCTTTAATACTGTGTGAAGTGTCTGATTTTATCTAGATGCTATTACTTTTTTCAAGTCAGTTAATAGGGATCATTGAACATTGACAAGTTAAACTCTCCCAAGCACTAGGAAAAATAAGTGAGGACTTAAAAAGAAAAATGCAGTCTGGGACTAATTCCCAGGAGATTTTTAGTATACAAAGCCTCTATTACATTCAAAGTACTGGTAATTCACAGGAATAAGCAATGTATAATCTTCCTTTGAAAGAATTATGGTCCGATTCATGGTAGGTCAAATGTGAGCTTGGGCTACTAAGCATCTGCAGAAGGGTTTCACGTTTGAGGAAAAGCAACACAAATGGGATTCCGTGGTGCAGTGTCCACTTGCTAATATGAATAATACCCTTACTTAGCACAAAATGCAACATCCTTTGCGGTATGGTTTTAAAACTTAGTTCCTGGCAATTGCAAGTGCAAAGACTGAAGTAACTAACTCTGTGCACCACAATAAGGCAGCACCACAGGAACGTGCAAGCTTGCTGTTTCAGCAAAAAACTTCCGTGGTCAAGGCATCTGAATTTCCAGGGACAGAGGTTTGTAAGAGCAGTAAATTTGAGATATGCAAGTTACTGAACTAAAGAGCATTTTAATAAGCATTGAGGATGAGCTTGGGAGGTTGCCACCGACTCAAAAGCAGGTGAGAAGTTCAATTGTGCAATAAGGTCATTTTGAAAGGAAAATTCTGTCTATAGCCACAAAGAGTCATTGCTGTGTGAGTTCCCTCACGTGTGCCTGTGTTGGCTAGACACAGACACAGAATAATCTGCTTCCTTTGCACATGCCGTCCACTACAAGGACAGGAATAGGGCTTGGATATCATTAAATATTCATTAAACACCCAGAGAGCAATAAATTCATCTCCAAAAATGGATCAAACTTGGTTGAAGACATTTAACAGGGAGCACTCAGACTCGGTCATGGTTTTGCCCTGTTAGGCATCTTAGTCCTTAAGAAATACTGTTCTGTGATGTGAAATTACATATAGTCTGATGGGTGTTATAAATGTCTCTTTTGAACATGCAGTCTTAAGACCCTCCAGTAGCCCTAGAAACCAGCACCTGGCAACTGGATACTATTGAACATCCACAATAAAAGGATTAAATTTAAACTATTAAGATAATTGTTCTGGGGCCCTTTTGTCTCAGAATTGGTCATTATTATGAATTTTCATTAAGAAAGTCTGTTTTCCTATGACAATTTCTTTGTCAGGGCATGTTCTGTTTAATTTCTTACTGGATGATCCTGAATACTCTGGTATGAAACCACAAGGAAACCCATCCACAGGCTCCAGCAGATAATTCTACTCCTCACGGCTGAAAAGACAGGGCACCAATGGCACACAAAATTGTGAAAAATTAACACAATTCAATAGGTCTAACAGGAAATAGAAAATCTTGGCTGTCGGGGCACCAGTTTCTCCCAATCTGCCATTGTAACAACATACAGGAAAAAACAGAGAGTTGACTTGGACTGCATGGGACTTTTTTGGGGACCTATTCTTGCAGTCTCCATCTGCGGTGGGCCTGGCAAAACAAGACCATGGTCTTTCTGACACTGAATTAAATGCTGCTGAAAACCTGGTGCAACTTCTTACTGGGATTTTTCATGAGCTGATTTCATATCTCCATCTCGTGATTTCCTTCACATTCACAAGGCATGATTCTGGCATGGGCACAGACAGGGAAGAAGTCCATTCTTTCAAAAGCAGAGAATCTGGTGTGTTTCTATATTGCTGTTTATTTTATGACAGTGGAACAAAGCCTGTAAATGTTGTTAAGCCAGAGACAGTATTAGCAATGGAAATAATTACTACCACTTTAACTGACGTTTTGTTAATGTTACTGTAGTGCTGTCTCATGAGTCATAACAGGATGGAAATTAATCTGTCACTGCTGTAGGTCTCTCTACTATAGACAGTTTCTCCTCTTACATTCATCTGCTTGAGTGTCTGTAATAGAACTAATAAACCAAAAACATGCTTGAACATCCCTGTACGCTCTGCCTTCTTTGTGGCCAAGGCATTTTAAATGTCATTTTGCTTAGGTAATGGAACAGTGAAAACTGAGGCCCTGGAGAAGGCACCTCTGAAATTCATGGAAAGGCTCTGGACCCCTTCAGGCTTTGAAAAGATATATCTTTACAGTCTTCACGAAGAAAATTTGCTTCTGAAGACTTTGTGGAAAAAAGTTGTTCCTCCACAAAATGGAACTCATACTCTATCAGTTTACAGCAAAGCCAGCTGTCCTCTGCCCAAACTCACCTGCCAGCATGACAGCACATGAAGCCCATGTGGTCGCCTTGGCAGCTGGCAGCAGTTCTACATTCCTTCACATTCTTTCCAAGATGCTTCCTTCTTGTGATTCAAAGGCTTCTTGAAAGTCCAGTGAAACTATATATAAAGAATAAGCAAAAAGCAAGGTGTGTATTCTACCTGGTGACCACAGGAAGTTCTGCAGTGGTTGGGGCTGGAGCGTAGGGCATATGAAGGAAGGCAGAGGGTGCTGGGCTGGTTCAGCCTGGAGAAGAGGAGGGCAAGGACAGACCTTATGTCAGCCATTCCATGGTACACAACAGGCAAGAGGACACAATTTGCAAGGGTTATTTTGATTTACTTATTAAGGAAAGGTTTTCATTGTCAAGGTGGTCAGTCACTAGTAAAGGAACTTGGAGATATCGCGGGATCTCCAGCCTTGGAAATACTCAGATTTTGGCTGTACAAGGCACAGAGCAACCTGCTTTAACAGTGCCTGTTTCATGCAGGTGGTTGCACAGCCAGAAGTCTCTTCCTACCTCAGATATTCCATGAGTTAATGAAGTCTTTGGAAGGCTTGCTGGTTTGTTTTTTATTTGAAGAACTGGCTTCTAATCCCTGTTTGGTTTCTCTGCCTTGAATTTAGCAAATTCACAATGTTTCAAACAAAGTCTTTGACCAGCTTTTCATTCCATATAAGGGGGTTTTATTCTAAAAAATCCAGTAAGAGAAAATAGGTAGATTCCTAGACAAAAAATATTTCAAGCAAAAATTCCTCTTCACTTTTCTTTTGCCTGTTAAAACAGGAACTTGTTCTATGTGTGCATCCATTTTGGCATTACCTGTGGATGTGTTCAGTCCTTTCTGCAACACACCCAGACTTCAGCAGCCTGTTCAGTCTTTAGCTGATGGCATAACTTGCATTTCCCAGTGTGGATTATGACTGAGCCAGCTGCAAACGTAGCCGACTTCATTTGGCACCCTCCAGATCTGTTTCCAAACTCTCTTTCTGAAGAGCGAATAAGTAGGAGTGCTAATGTTAAACTGTTTCTACTGAGGAGCTTTTTCTTGGGTTTGGAGCCCAAAGAAGCCTTTCTCTGTTCTTAAGTGATTTTATTTCATATATTAAATTTAGCCCTTACTGAAACTTGAATTTGTTGTAAGTTGGAGGAGCATACTTGTGGGGGGAGGGGTGGGTACGCATGGCATTTTAATGTCTGAAGTGATGCAGTCAGAAAAGCTGGAAGAAATTAGACTTACGATGAAAAACAACTTTCTTGAAAAGAGACTCCAGCAGTGAGGTCGGAGGAAGCCTGAGGCTCTCATCCCCACGTGCAGGAATCCAGCTTTGTCCCTGGAAAAGTATGTCTACTTTCTGTGACCAATAGCTTTCCCGCTTTACACTTAAAGGGTAAGACCCAAGTCCACAGCACACCTCCATCTGCTGCCTTCACCCAGGCTGGTGCACTGCTCCATGGCCCAAGCATCTTTGGGAAGATGATAGTTTATTTTCAGCACCATGCTATACTCCCCTAGCAGCTTGCACACAGCACGTACACATCCGCCTGTGAAAGGACCTGTGAACATAGGAAATGTCAGACTTCTTTTCATTGCTTCAAACATGTAGTTTAACACTTAAATGTTTCATTAGCCCAGGATGTGCTTTGACAATACACAGAGGAAATAACAGTGGGCTTTCTGTCTGCAAATTCCATTTTTCAGGTGAAATTTCAGCTCTTGAAACCAGATCCTATTGTGAAACTCCTTCCAAAGGGCTTTCTGCAAGACTGATGCATATTCCTTAAGTTCTGAAACAATACAATACCTGCCTCATGACACAGATAAACTACACCATTTTCCTCATTTTACGATGGCTGTCTGGTTTTTAACACTGCAACAATACAGATGCATATTTAAGACTTGAGAAAAAACAGAACCTTGATAGTCAGCACAGTATATTGGCCAACAACAAGGCTCCCTCTTGCATCAGGCAGAGCAGTCTGATCAGAGAAGGGCCTGAGGAGGGGAACACACACTAAAACGTGCCAAACACGGCTGCTCACCTTGGGGGTTAGGAGAAGTTGGCATGACTTCTTTCTATCCCAGCAGCAGCTTCATTTATTTCAGTTCTACTGGAAGATGTTTGGGGTTTGTTCCCCAAATTGCACAGTTTCTCTAACCACAGCCTGAGGAAAGCATGACCACACACAATGCCAGTATGTTATCCACAGCTTTCACAGCACCCACAAATTAAGACTCGAAAGGCATTTTCTCAGATTCGCTGAACAAGATCCCAAACAGCTGGTAGCAAACTTGAAAAGGCATCATATCTAGGCTGTTTCCTATCTCTCCCTCCATCTCTCAGACCTTCAGTCTCTTGACCCATAACTTTCACAGCATATACCCACATATCTTTTCCTAAATGAATGGATCTCATCATTTGGCAAAACAACACATAGCAGAAGTGGAGGAAAGCTGCAAATGTCTTTCAGTAGATGGTGCATTTTAGCATCTGGACTCATCACAGGTCAAATGTTATGCTTCAGTGCCAATGGGAGCCAACAGTGTGCCCCCGTGAACACATGAATATTTGCTTAACTAAGTAAAATGAGGAAAGCTGGATTCTTCCTGTAGATCATAGGTGATTTCTGTTGACTTGGCACGAACTGCAACAAAGAGCTTTAAAACAAACAGGATTTGGCTCCTGACAGATTATTCAGGAATATATTATCTTGCCTCCATTAAATACAGGGAGGCTTAGCCACTCACGTATCTAAGCAGTATAGCTGAGCACATTCAGTCTGAGATCATTCCAAAAGCTCTTGAGAAATCTGTTTTTCAGAGGTGCTCTACTTTTTCATGGGTGTATAGATGCTATCGGTGAATGACATATGGAAATCCGTCCAGTCAAGGAAAGCTCTCTTGCAAGTTTGACTAGACAAAATAAATAAGTCCTATTTGTCACCCTCAATTTTATCAACTTGGAAAATGTTCTCCTGGGTGAGAGAGAATAGGAGGACTGCCTAAGACATGAATAAGGTCTGCAATTGTCCCTATCGCTTCCTCAAGCTGCCTGTAAGCAAGCAGCTTGTTTTTTGTGACTGTCACTTCTTGGTTTCTTTGACACACTTGCTTTGGGTGTTTTTAGCAGCATTGATTTATGAGATCGGGGATTTCTATTCACAAGAAATTGCATGGACGTCATTAAATCAAAGGCACAAAACACTTGTCAAATGTTAACAGTATCCAACCAATAAAATCTGATACAGGAGTGAGCCAGCAACCTGGAGGTCACAAGCATTTTCAGTAAAGACCAGATCTGATTTTCAGCTCTTCTTCTGGTTTCTCTTTACTTTCAGCCTTTTCATGGAGTATGAGCTATGGAGGGGAAGCAAACTTTTGTATTTTGGAAATAGGATAGCCACTGGTTGACCTTGTCCCTGGGTGAAAACACAGGTGCAGTTGTGCTAGTAGCTTTCCCATGCGAATACTGAACAATTTTAATTCTCGAGAAAGAGTACGTCCTCTAAGACATGTCATATATAAAAGATATCATGCAAATACTAAACTTCTCAAAGGAAACTAAGCATCTGTTTCTTAGGGGTTTCTGCACTGCTGTTTGTTCCTTGTGAGCATACTGACATCTCCTGGTTGCATCTGAAACTGTGACCAGCTCATTTACAAAAGACTAGTTTCTGCATGGGTACTCTTTTTACATAAATTCCATTGTTTTGGCTGATTTCAGGAAGACAGACCATTGAGAGGGAAAAAACTAGATGTGAAACTTGAAAAGGAGAAGGATGAGGTTTTTAAAGAGAATTGTTTCCAAAGTGCCTGAACAGATTCTGAAGCCTGGAGTACTGCAGTCCAGGGATTCACAGTTCCTGGCAAAGCCACCAGTGGCAAGACTCAAATCTGTTACCACCATTCACTGTCTTCAGAGAGAGACAGGTGAAGTGATTGTCTGGGGGTTGCTGACTCAGTGTGATCTGGCTTTGTCCTTCTCTCCAGACCCTTGCAAAGGCACTTACGCATGCTCTGACCCAGACCACTGGCGTGATCATGCCTGCCTAGAAGATCAGTTCTGTTCATGCCAGAGAGCATTTCCAAAAAGTTGGCTAAATCGAGACAAAGGACAGCTGAGTAACATGCAAATTTCAACCCACAAATTATTCCTTTTGTCATGAAAACCTAAACTTCTCCAGACAAGGAGCTTTAACGAAGTCTGTGTTTGGTATGTAGATGCAATTTTTATTGTGGTTTTGGTTTCAAGAAGTTCCAAGCAAAACCAAAATTCCTTAGTGTGAACACCTGAAATATTTTATCAAAAAAATACTGAAAGAAGATAGTCTGAGTTTTCATCCTTCTTCTCTCTGTGTACCTCATAGCAGAGCTCATACTGATCTTTAACTGCTTTTCTGGTAAGTAAAATGTCCAGACTTTTCAGCTGCTTTGTTATATTACTTTATTTGATCAGTAAATATACTCAGCTTCTCCATAAAGCATTGCTTAGGGCTAAACCTTCTAACTATGCCTGTCTTGGTTGAATTTTCTGCAGTTCTAGTTAATGAAATCCTTTTATGCAACAATTACACTGGAAGTGAGAAGAAAGCATGAAATGTAATTTAAAAACCCCCACAACTCTCTGCATATAGGGGTAAGTCACATTCATGTAGCTAGTTCCCAGCCATTCTGTGTAAGATAAAAAAAGCTCAGCAAGCAGACTGACTCTGAGCTCACCAAGGCATATCCACCACTTGCCCGGTGAAGGGCACTGTGGAAAACCTTCTTGAGACTGACTTCAGTTACTTAATCTGTTTCAAGCAAATGTAACCATGGGAGCTGGTCCCTGATCATCTCCCATATGTCTGAGGGGTGGCTCTTGTCCTTCTTGGGGTCCCAGTGGTGCTGGAGGCTTGTAGAGAGTGAGAGAAGACTGAGATGGCCATATCTCCTCCCTCCACAAATCCAGAAATAAGCAGAGCTGGAGCACTGCAGAGAGATGAGGAGAGCACTGGCACTGATTTTGAGGCTGCAGACAGATCAGTGAGGGATTTTTCACCACAGACCTGAAGAGGAAGGCCTGGTTAAAAGGCTCTGCAAGAAGCAAGCCTGGGAGCTGATACGCTATGTGTTATTGCTGACCCTCCTCTAGACCTAGTGCTGAGAGGGGCATTCCCAGCGAGCAGCGACCCCAAGGGTGAGTCCCACAGGGATGGCCAGGCTTCCCTTTCCTCCCCCCTTGGCAGGAGATGGACTCCACAGCAATAAGAAAAGCCAACACAGGACTGGCATCAGTGTAATCTGTCATGAAAGGGAATAGACAGGGATATAAGGAGGAAACCCAGCAGATAGGACGCTTGGCTGTGAAGGTTGTTCACACGCTATTCATTTGTCATGGAGCTATTCCAACTCAGCCATGCAAGGTGTCTCTTGTGGACTTCATGGAAAAAGACCTTTTTCCCCATGAGAGCAGTACTCACAGGGAGTGGAGGAAACAAGAAATAGGGATGCTCTTAACACAAGCAAAGATGACCAATTTCCAAGACTGTTAAGCAGTAAATTCACAAAACAGTCATACAATATGCATGCAAACATCATGTAACAACAGCTGCTGTGTCCGTGTGTGGAGCTTGTGGCTGAACAGCAGCACTTGGTAAAGACTAAGCCTGGGGAGGCTATAGCCACCCATCATGGGGCACAGCACCTCCCTTGTGGAGGAATGCCAAGCAATCAATGAATGGTTAGTTACATCTTTCATTAGCTAAAGGATATTGCCTGCCTCCCCAGAAAAGTGTATTCCAGCTGCACACAGTTAAAATTAACTATTCATGGCTGGAAAGGTCAAAGTATTTATCCCAGAGGAAAAGGCTGGATATTGTACCTCTGGTCATTCCTATTAGTGCTGAGGGTGTGTTGCTCTCAAGTCCAGCCTTTCAGAAGTTGTGAGGTGTATTTTACTCCAAGGAAGAGGGTTGCTGCTATCCCCAGCAAGATCTGCACAGTGCCTCAGATCACACCATGTCTGTTGCATCTTAGTTACTTTGTGATGAATTCTCCTCACTTGCAGACTTGGAGAGATGTGAGCAGCCTTTAGAGGATGGGCAGGTTTCCCTCAGAAACATGTTATCTTCTCTGTTTACAACCCATGTTTATAACGTGTCACAAAATCCACCCCAGCCCCTCTTCCCAGTTTTCCTTCCCAGCTTGGCTGAACCTTAAAGATGCCCACACAGGAGAGGCTCTGGCAGGGTGCATGGCCACCCACAGCAAAGATTGCCATGTGTGGGCTGCTTTGATCTGGATGGTGGGCAGACTTTGTGGCAGAGGGAGCAACAAGCAAATGTCAAGCTGTCAGCTCTGGCCAGAAATAAGCCTTGTGGGGAGTGGAGTGCATAGCTGGGTGGAGAGGCTGCCCTGCAGGTTTGGCCTCTCTCGGGTCTCTGAGGTGCTCTCCCCAGCTCTGTAATGTAGTTTCTCATCCTTCCCTAGGCAATCTTACAGGCCTGGGGGGTAAGGAATCAAAGTAAACTTACTATTAAATGTTTCAACCCATAGTCCCTGAGAAGGTGAAAGTAAGAGCAGAAAACAGAAGTGTTACCAAATTGGGACTGGGAAATGATCTTATCTGTTTCAATGGATTTTGAATCAGCTCTTTAAAGCCCTTCATGACTAGACTTTGTCCTCATTGCTTTCAACATAATTACACCTAAAACATTGTGACACTAGCATTTCTAATGGATATATCTGCTTGTTCATCTACCAGGGCCTCAACTGCAAGGCCACCTCCTGTGGCTCAGTTGTCATGCAATTGATCATGGATGCTGCAACTGGACAGACAGAAGAGGGGATGAGAAAAGATAGGTATAATGTATTACTTTCTACCATCCTGAAATGGAGAGGAAAAGATCTCAAACTTACCATAGAATCACAGAATGGTTTGGGGTAGAACAGACCTTAAAGATCACCTAGTTCCAACCCCTTGCCACGGGCAGGGACACCTTCCACTAGACCAGGTTGCTCCCAGCCCCATCCAGCCTGGCCTTGAACACTGCCAGGGATGGGGCATCCACAGCTGCTCTGGGCAGCCTGTGCCAGTGCCTCACCACTCACGGTAAAGAATGTCTTCCTAATACCTAATCCAAATCTACCCTCTCTCATCTTAAAACCATCCCGCTCTCTCCTATCACTACAAGACCTTGTAAAAAGTCCCTCTCCAGCTTTCCTGTAGGCCCCCTTTACGCGCTGGAAGGCTGCTATAGGATTTTCTTGGAGCCTTCTTCCTGTTGAAAAACCCCAACTCTCAGCCTGTGTTCGTAGGAGAGGACCAGCTCCCTGATCATCTTCATGGCCCTCCTCTGGACTCCCTCCAACAGGTCCATGTCCTTCTTATGCTGGCGTCCCCAGAGCTGGACACAGAACTCTAGATGGGGTCTCACGAGAGCAGAGTAGAAGGGGAGAATCACCTCCCTTGACCTGCTGGCCATGCTGCTTGTGATGCAGCCCAGGAGACGGTTGGATTCTCTGCCCAGCCTGTATTGATATTGAGGGTTGCCCCAACCCAGGTGGAGGACTTTGCACTTGGCCTTGTTGAACTTCATGATGAGTTTCTGAAATTTCTGAAAAACAGCAATATTGATCTGAAACACAAACAAAACCTTACTGATCTTTAAATGGAACTTAGCATTTGTGGAGTCAGATTTTCCCTTTGCATAAACATAATTTATAAAGTGCTAAAGTGTCACAGTCTGGCATTTCAAACAACAAGCGTTTCTGGGGAAGTTGCTTTAAACCATCTATTTTCTTGCTGTCTCAAAACAGGCTAATCTTTCTGGAAAAGACTTCATTGTCAAACTGCCACTTATTGTTGTCTATTGGTCAGTGCAGGGCTCTTTCCTGCCTCCCAAACAATGAGGAGACATAAGATTATGCCTGCAGGCAGAAATGACTGGCTGCTTGGTTTATTGACTTCCTTTTCCTCATTTGTGCCACTTATTTCAAATCACTGGTGGGTGGAATAAAAATGCTTGAAAATCTCAGTAACTGGTGGGTACTCAGATTGTGCTCAGAGCTCCTGAGCCCTAGAGCAGTTTCAAATGTCATTATGTCTATAGTATGCAAATATTTGTAGCCTGCATAATTTTAAGCCTTTCTTGTATCCATCTCCACACCTTGAGTCCTGGATATGCAAAAAGACCATACAGAATGCAGCAATATCTTTAAAATGTCTTTTGAATTTATTTAAGTATATTGCAAAGCACAGCTTTGAATTACTCCTTAATCAGTCTTCACCAGTAAGCACACTCTGTTGCACAGAACCAGATGGGCAATCACATAAATTCGTCTTTTTCAGGTCTGGATCACGTTTTAAGTGAGCAATTGTGTTTGTGACCGCCCGAGAAACGGCCGTTGTTTGTAAATTGTCTGCAGTTTCAGCAGAGCATCACCAGAGGGTAGCACGACACTTTGCCGAGGTCGGCGTTCCCGGGGTTTGATACAGCCTTTGCAGCGCTGAGCTTGTACGGACCTCCCTTGCCCTGCATTTGTTCTCTCCATCCACGAGAGATATTAATTTCCTGAAACAGTAAACGTTATTTACTGTCTTTATTCTTTTGAAAGACAGCAAGGAAAATCGGGACAGAAATCCCCACCAGGAAAGTCTTAGTTGTCACTTCTGCATGGTAATTGTGCGACACCACTCAGCTTTAGTGGGTAGACTCAGTCTTCTCACCCACTAGCAACAGCAGTTACTGTTTTGCGAACTTCTAACTTCAAGAGCAAAATCACTGAAACAGGACTCTGTCTTCTGCACATTTCAGAGTTGCCTCTATGGAAAGTAGTTGCTAAAATGCTGGTTTCCAGGATGCAGTTTGCTACAGCTTTGTACAATTGCTGCTTAGTTGTGAGTTCTTGCAGGACCCAAGGTGCATGCATCTACACAACAGTGCAGATTTGTTTTCTTCTTGGCATTGACTGTCATTGAGGGCTTTCCAGCTAGGACCAAAGTGGTTCTTTCAAGAGTAAGAAAGCGAGCAAAAAAAGAAAGTCATGTATGTCCCTCAAGAACCTCAATGCACTTAAAACACTTTCCTCCCATTGGAAATAAAGAACCAAGGTATTCACAACTGCACTGGCAAGTTTTTCTACACTGCTGCTTTTTTAGGCTTAATTTGGGAGCGTCTTAGGAACAGCTCTGCAGAAGGAGAGGACCACCCTGGGTGGAGATACTCACCTGATGTAGCAGCTATTATACCAGGCTGTATGTGGCTTGGCTGGACCAAGTTCTTGGTCCTGCTGTTCTTTCTAAGTAACCTTTTCTTCCTGGAGGAAAGGGGACAGTATTTTCTGCCCCATGTCAAAAATGCTATGTGCATGAATTGATGTTTGACAGCTGGATCACACAACCATGACCTGAATAGTTTTGGTTCGGTTTCTATTAGATGCTACTGTAGCCACTCTAGGAAACAGAGGCCGTTCCTGTTACAAGGAGGAAAAATACATTGTTAATTTAACTACAAATATAGCTGAAGCAACTGTTTCTGCTCACCAATTCACATCTAAACCCTACTGTTCAATTTTATCCTTAGGGTACTCTAAAGTGAGGTAAACAGCAGAGGTTTCAGCCCAGATGACCACCCAGCTACTTTACACTGAGGATAACCAAGCTTGTGTGGCAACAGACTTCCAGTGCTAGCCTGCAGTTCCAGCTGTCTTTCATCTTTTTACTTCCTTCTGCATGGGACATTATCTAGGGTATCCTAACATCAGAGCTTGGTGGTCTATTTCCATCTTATGTCTGCAGAAGCAAAGCAAGGCAGATGTAAAAAAATCCTGCCTCGTTTAACTGGAAGCTGAAATTACTATTCTGGTAAATATGTGATGTAGTAGCAATGGTATATAATAAATAAAAAGTAATTTTAGGAAAACAAACCCAAATTGTCATCTTTCACGTTGTAGTGGTTGGGGAAAAAATGAGAGGGAGGGGAGTTGTGCACACATCCTCTGTGGAGTCACTTTCTTAATTACATTCTCATTAAGAGTGACTTCTGCCAAATGCTGTTTACTTTTTGCTGTCATATCTGTCTGAATTAACCACAAGAAACTCGACTTGAAAGTGAGACTTGTTCTCCACTGCTTGCTGAGTGACACACAGACCTAGTGTGAGAAACTGCCTGCCAATGGCTCCATCAGGCAGCCTGCTTCAGTACAACATCTAAAAAATAAAAGATACCTTGCCAAGTCTCCATCTTAGCTCATGATCTCTCCTGCTGCCCTCCCATGGATGCTGTTACATGACAGTGGTGTGGAGAAGGCTTTGATCTACAGAATTCTCATCTGTGGAGCTGGTATTGCACTGATGACAGGTTCAGAAGAGAAATAATGCAAGAATATTATGCCAGCACAGACTGGTCACACACATCTTAGGAATGAGAGAAATCAAGACTAGATGGCAATAGGGCACGTGAAGTCACACTGACGGATTAGGAAAGTATGAGGGAGTAGTACACCAGATTTCATTAATTGTGTCTGTTATGAGCATCACGAAAATAGTTACAGGCTTTAATGCAGTGTATTTATGGGGTAGCTGGACTCTTAGAGAAGCAGACCTCGGGTCTTTCATCTTGTGACCACTTCCCTTTTTCTACAGTATCTGGTCAGTATGTATTGGTGGTATTTACTCTGCCTTTACATATTAATTAAGGAATTATTTCTACCACACTTACTTACACTTACGTCACAAAATACAACTGCCCTCTGAAACACAGGCTGTGGCTTTAGTTTCCCCTTCTTTTCTCAAGACATCTGAGATTAAGCCAAATGTGCTTACACCAAAGTTGACATGTCTGATTTGTCCTTGGCCTTCCAGGTACTTCACAGGAAGTAGTCACATCCAGAGTTGGCCAGGTCACATGGTCAGTACTGTAACTTTCAGGGTCTGGTTACAGTGGTGAAGATCTTAGCTGACAATCCTTGATGATGTACAAACTCTCTGCTCTTGACAAAATAGATGACTTCTCGGTGCTCCAATTCACACAGCTGCAAAAAGTGAAGAACTCAAGTGAAAGCAAACCACCTTCTTTGAGCTAGTGGTCCCTGGATAAACTGTTGACAAATGGGAAGGAGATACAGTATTTTAAAACTGTGAACCCAACAGGAGAAAATTATCATGTTCAAGTGACATCAGATGTTTCCACATGAACAGCCAAAGCAGTGCTCAGAAAGCACTTGGTTTCCCCTGGGGTTACATATGTCCTAGTCAACCACCATTGCTTTTTTATACCCACCCACCCCCCATGCACCTACAGCATAGAGTTCTGTGGATGGATGAATAATAGGAGAGAAAAGCTTTGGGCCAACTTCTCTCCACTTGATGCCCATGGGGAGGACATTACTATCTGTGTGCTGTCCCTTCCCCACCTGCCTGACTCCTTTCTTTAAGAGAAAGGAACAAAGAAACTTCATGAACTGACATGCTAATCCAGAAACATTGTCTCTCCATCAGGTATGTTACAGTCAGCAAGAAAATGCACACCTGTAAAAAAGGCTCCGGAGTATGTGGTCGAAAAAGAATTCCTAGCAGACAGAGCAAACAGAAGGGAAATATCAGCATGTGTCTGCCTGCAATTAATTGAATCACACCCTTTGTGCTATTGCTTTTACATAACAGTGATATGGCGGTAGTAGTACTGCAAAAGTGCGTATAATACTTTGCTCTCTGAGCTGAAAAACAACTGTCCTCATGCTCTGTGTCCTCTGGAGAGAATTGCCAGCTCCTAAGAAATGCCCACTGTGAACACCATGTGTTTTGTTTTGCTGGGGGTTCCCTCTGTGCAATTTGGCTTCTCTGATGTCTAATAGAGGTTAAACTTGTACAGCTGTCTTCCCTTCTTAAAGTGTCTCATTGTTCCCATGAAGCTTACAGTAATTTAGTATCTGTTAGTGTCTTTGAGACTCTGTAGTACTCTGTCATGAAGAGCTGTCCTTAGCTTCAGAGACTATGTGTGATGCACACATGTTGTATTCACCTCCACTTAGTTTCCTTATGCTGAAAAGGTGATAGACAACATGTTAGTAGTAGTTATTGACTTCTTTATAATCAGAATGCGTGCAGTTCAGTTCCCAAAGCTGTAAGATGCATGCATGTGAAAACAAAAACCTGATCTTCAAAGCTGCTTATTATACAAGAAGTTAGTCAGAAGAGCTGATTATTGCTGTTGTGGCCCAGGGTGGAACATGCGATCTACACGTGTGCATGCTGGGAAGGCAAATGGACTAACTGCTGGTGAGGTATTTTAACATATGGCCCTGATTCTAGGCTGCAACCACACCACACCTGAAGTTTCACTGTCTAAAGTTGATAGAAATGGGTGTAATTCAAGGAGAAGTTTGCAATAGATGATGGATCATTTTTACAGCCAAACAAAGCAACTGTCCCACCAGCTCCTTTTCTTAGGTTGCAAATGAAGGGGGCTGAATAGATTGCAGTTGGTAGTCCTTGGTTCTCATCATGGGGATTAACTGTATCACAGTCTTAGAGATCTAGGGGATTTTGCACAGCCATCCTCTGCCTTAGTGTTGCTAATGCTTTGTCTAAAAAATCCTTCTCAGTCTGACAGAAAGAGCTAATTCTATGCAAAGTTACTTTATGATTTAACTGACGCTAGTATGGTGAAAATCTGTTCTCTGGCACCTCAAAATCTCTAAGCCAAGTATCATGGCTGTGATCCAGCAAAGTCTTTAGTATGAATGCTCTCTCTAAGCACATGCATTGTCTTATCAGATGCAAGCACTAGCAACAGAGCCATCATAACAGAAATTATAAAGCCTGTATAATAATTCACCTCTTCAAAATGGATGTTTAATATCCTCTTCACATGTGCTTTTCATTTTTCCTCGTCTTGAATAGAAAGCTTCTTCAAGATTTTTTTGCAATCAAGGAAGTGGGAGCAAAGCTAAACAGATTAAGAAATGTTCCTGCAAACACGAACAATGACAATTTCAAGTTACCATGAACTTGTACACAGTCTGTACAAACCTTCCATAAGTTTGCATATTGAGGCTTGTTCAGTATTATTTTTGGAAGCTGGGTGGGGTTCCTCTTCTGTCAGGTATTTCCAAATCTCTTCTGCTCTCTATACAGGGTTCTCAGGCTATCCCATCTCTTGGGTGGTATCTCTAGGTCTGTCTTCTGTCCCAAGGCTCTGGCCTAACAATTGTTATGTTTAAACAATGCCTCTGGGAGTGAGCTTTCCCCCTCTGCCTGTCTTTAAGATGGGTGGGAAACAGACTTTGAGCTCTCAGATATGCACTGTGCTCTGTCCTTGCTGACTCTGTCCAGGTTAGCAAAATGCACAAACACACCCAAGAACACAACTCCTGCAGCAGCAGCTAGATATGGCTTACAACAGAACATGTCCTGCTGCATTAGTAAGTGACTTGCTCTCTGATTAATTGTAAAGCTGCTTTGTCATGTTTGTTGTACTTTGAGGTACCTGAAGGAAACAAGATTTCCCATCTTGGCACTGTTGAAAAGCCATGATAAAAGTATTGACCTGCTTAAAAGTGAGGAAACATTCCAGTTATGTAAACAGCAGAGAAATATTTTTTTTTTCTCTGCATTCCTAGAGTAAGCTGGCTTTAGCTTAGTCCATAACTTCTGTGTGCTGTTCTCTTTGCTGCCTCCACACACATAAACTGATTTCTTTAGAACCACAGGCTGTTGGCTCCTGAAACAAGGGGTTTCATTGCATTCTTGTAAATGCCAGCAGAAGATCTTGAAAAGATCTCAAGTGTCCAGCCCTGAAATGCATTTCCAAAAGATGTAAAAACTGCCATGCTGGGTGAGGCCAAATGCTGCTTTGAGGAGCATTCGTTTCCAACAGTGGCTGCTAATGAGAGGTTAAGAAAACCATACAAGAGGGAAAGTTAAAACCTCTTCTTTTTCTTCTTGTAAAAAGCCTCAGCTTCCAGTGTCTAACATTGTAAGAACTTTCTGGAATGGCAGCTACGGAGTTTAGACTTGAAGTACTGAGTTCAATAGAGTTTAATACCCATATATAATTATCTTCCTTGGATCTATTGAACCTATTTTAACCCATTCATATCACTGTCCTCTACAATATTCCATGCTACATGAATTTCAGAGTCTAACTTGTGTAGTGTATATAGCAGAGAAGAGGTCGAAACCCAGGGAAGGAACTTACGTTTGTTGGTTTAAATTGACTGCCTCACATTTCAAGTCTGTTGCCTTTAGCCCTTGAATTATTAACAGTAGTAATTCTCAATCCTCTGCACTTAATGCTTCATATAGTTGTATTCTCAATCATCACATTCCCCGGAGCAAAGAGTTATTTCACACATTTGACATTTTTTCTGCTCTTTTGTTTAGTTTGACATTGAGATGAGGCAAGAGAACAGGCATATAATAATACTGGTGTGGCTACAGGATAGGTCTATACAGGGCTGCAGTGCTTTTTATTCTGTTCTCTCTATATATCTACAAGAGGAAGTTGAATGGATTCCTTGCCACACACACCCCAACACATATAGGGACTTGAAATTAACGAAGCGCAAGAATATTGTCACAGCATAATGCATAGTGGGCTCTTTTTTCCGCTTTTCTTTCATTTGGACTGGACCTCCATCTGGACCACAACAGCAGAAGGCAGGTGGAAATAACACTTGAAGTAAAAATACAAATCTGAGAGTCATCTAGATTTCCATTTCTTCTGCAGCTCAGGCTCATTTCTTTACTCATCCATTCAGGAATGCTTTCTGTAATGGACGCTGCAGCCAGTCCAATTCTACCTCCATCCAACTAAACTGACTGCACTCTGTTAACAAAGATGTCAGAAATTTTATGGCTCATTTCCTTTTGAAAATCAGCTTTAATGAACAACTGCTGGACTCCTGTCCTGCAGTGCAGCTACTTCATCTTGTCTTCATTCCTTCAGATGTATTTCAGGCAAAAGACAGAAAGCACAACAGACAGCTTAATTCACCTATTTGCTAACTAGCATCAGCACAGTCCTCAAACTAAGACTGCTCTGGAATGCCAGAGATAGTGAAAGCCACACATAACTAAACAAACAGCTCAGAATAATAAACTGATCCACGCAATTTCCTGCATTGTCTCTTTGGAGTCAGCAGGATCATGCGGCTCCTAAGTGAGCAGCAAAAGGACAACCAGCTCAGCCAAAAAAAGAGGTACTGACATAAAGCAAACACTCTGCAAGAGCTGTGTTAGCTGCAGTGGGTGTTACTTCACCTTTTCAACCTTCAAACAAAATTGAGGCTACCAGGAAAAAGCAGCAGTTCAGGAAGTTTGATGGATGTGGGTGTCAGATCATGCTCAGAAGTAGCAGTTCTACTTTAGCCCCGGCATTAGCATTTCTTCTGTAAATAAATGTGGACAATACATTATGAAAACCTACTTTTCAGGTGCAGACCAGAGGTTCATTTGGCATAAATACATGAAGTGGGGGACATGTTCTCAAAGGTTAAATATTGCCAGGTTAAATATTGCCCTCTTTCTACTGAGGGCAGGGAAAGCTGCAGTGGTGGGTGCATTACTTCGCAAGATGGAGCTTAGCTGAGTAGCATGTAGCATTATATATGCACCTATTTGCAGTGATCATTGCAAAATTCCTGGATTTGTGGAATGGTAGTGAGATGCTTCCTCCCTATGTCTCTTCTATTCCTGTTGGATTTTCTATTCAAAATAATTACATGACAAAAAAAACTGATCCCTTTTCCAATTTGGAGCTGAAGTCTGACACTTTTTAAAATGAGTAGTAAATGCTCACTTTCTACAATGTGTTCAGCATTTGGGTGTAAGACAGTAAACCTCATCTTCGGCTTAAGCTGGACATCCAGATAAGGCTGAATCTTCATTAAGAGTAACTTTCTAAACAAAGTCAGAAGAACAGCACAAAACCAATAGGCCTGCAAGCCCCATGATCCTGTTTCTATCCACAGGTATGTTTGTTAATTGTTTGGTAAGCTACTAAGAATATTTCTTGGTTCATTTGAAGAATCCAGCAATATTTGTAAGGAGTAGCTGGCCATGTGAGAGGCACAGACTTCATTCAGACTCATCTGGGTGTGTGCATGTGTGGAACAAAACGAATTATGTCAGCACTCCCTACTCATGCTGCTGCTGCTGCCTTGCTCAATGCAAGCAGTTGTGTCCAAAGGGTCAAAAAGACAACATAGTTGTGTTATTTCCCAGCCTCAGAGTAACCACTTTTGCAACCTGAATGTATCCCTCAAACTTTTCAAGTGGTCTTAAATATAGGATTAAGGTAACAGACAGAGATTGCATGTTTCCCATGACTCTCTGGCAAAGTGGTGTGCTAGGCACAATATAAATTTTAAAATATTTGGAAAGCAAAAGTAGCAGCACCTGCCAGTGGATGACTGTTTCACAACAGCTCTCAAGGTTTCAAAACTTGTTTTCAATGTTTATTAGAGGAAAAACAAAGCTCTTCCAATGCTTTCAGGAAGTGGAGTCATGACAAAATGGCTCTGCCCAGACACAGAAGTCCAGGACACACAATTTCCACCTCTCAGCAGCAGATCTGTCACTTACAGTTCAAGAATCCTCTCAAATTTTATGTAAGACTTTACAAAAAATTACGTTTTGTTAAACGAGGACGGTATTTTCCTTATTTTGAAAGCCTTTGGGTAAACCTAGTGGATCTATCAGCTCTAAAGCAAGTGTCACCTTGTGGATCTGACAGAAACTGAATGTTCCACCACACAATCCCTGACCTAAAGGCCAAAGTGACAATAGAAACACAGTAACTTTTCCAGGTTGTGAATTTTTCTTGTTGTGAATTTTTCTTGTTATATTACTTTAAGTCTTAGTCACACATTCTGTTTCTTTTGCTGAATAAACCCCAAATCCTGTGATGAGGAGAGCATACAGAAAAATCATGTCAGAAGAGCAGAGCCATAAGTTTTCCAGAAAGATACATGCTCTTCATGCTGCTCTATTAGTACTTGAAGTGTAGGAGCACAGCAACACATACATTTTCTGTGTTTGTACATTCATCCATTCTATGTCAGAACCTTTACTGGTGAACCAAGCACCTTGCCATTCAACCTTCTGCAACATTCATGCAGACTATTTAACAATCCAGGCCAAGGAAGTTAATGGTTCTAGGCATACTTGTACAGTGATCTTAGCATTTTAATGTGTAAGTGGTCAACTCCTTCTATATTCAAAACCCAGAAAAATAAATGAGCTTTCCCATTTTGCTTCATCTGACCATTTAAGATTGTTTTATGAAACAATAACCAAAGTGACTTTCCAAGGTCATTTGCATGTTAGTGACAGAATTCAAATATAAAATGTCAATGCACTCTTAATTAGGTCAAGATGTCTGAGCAATATCCCTTCTGTCCAAAGCATCTTTTTTTTCCATGTGTAGGATAATTAAAATAAATTATGCTCATGAGAAAAGCTATGCTCTAACATCAAAATCCCATTTATCTAGATAACCTTCAAATCCCTCCTTGTTTTGTTCCGTTAAAGTTCATCTGTCTTTATTTTTAATTGATCTGACTTTCCTTAAGATTAACGCAATGGTTTGGGGTTTTTTGCCTCTGTAGCCTCTATGATTGGGTTTACATCATTGAAAAAAGGTATCCTTAGTCCCTTCTGTTTTCCAGCTGCCCTCACACTCTTCATCTTAACTCTGTTAGTGACCATATAGGCCTCTCTATTGGGCTATCCTTAAGAAGCAATAATACAAAGAGCCATCATCAAGTCCTTCTTCACCCTGATGTTATAAGGTGAGGCAATAGTTGATGGCAGGGAAACACCACAGTTTTCTCAAAGGTGTAGCAGCGGACAGCCCACTTCACTCCAGCTGCACACTGAGGAGAAGGCTTGAGACAGGCAGCTGCGCCAGAGACAAAGGAAGAGTATTAAATGCTCCAGTATTTATTTTTGCAATAGATCCTTCAGTTCATGTTCTTCCTTTCCAATATTTACATTAGAAAGCCCTATTGCTTTCTATGGGAAAGCTCATGAGTAGTAATCATATCCACACATAATGGTACATTCAACACCAAAAAGGATGGTTGGCCCTAGCCTTTAAAACTAGAAAATCATCGTCCCCTTCTTCACTATCACCTGGAGCAAGAAAACTAGCCTCCACATCTAAGGGAAACTGTTTCCTTTACCCTTCACAGCTTTCCAAGAGTTCATCATCCTTCTACTCTGGATCTTTCTGAGCTGTTCTCTGTGGTGACTTTTTCCCCTGAGTTTTAACACTCTAGAAAAATGTTCCCTTACTGTAAACTTCTATATGTGCTTGCAGGAGAGAGAAGTAGAAGTAAATAGAGAAGTGAAAGGGATGAAACAAAGAAGAAAAGATATTTTCTTCCCTCTGTGTCAGGGGTCCACAAACTACGGCCCGCGGGCTGGATATGACCCCCCAGGGTCCTCAATCCAGCCCCCGGTATTTACAGACCCCCCCGCCGGGGGCTGGGGGGGAAACCAAGCAGCCGCAGATGGCTGCCTGCCACTGCATCCGCGCCGGCCCCTGGTTAAACAGTTTGGGGACCCCTGCTCTATGTAATGGAAGGGGGAAAAATTCTAATGCTCAACTAGGTCCTAGCTACATTTGTTATTTTAAAAGGTTCTTGCTTGCTGGTCTGCAACATAGGCAGCTGGTAATAATAAAATTTAGAACATGAAATTAGCAAGTTTCAAACCTCAGACGACTATTTTATGGAAAGGAACATTTTTGTATTCTGTTACCCTTTCATTAAGGATAAAAAGCGATTTCCACTATTACCTCCCCCTCAGTTCTGCAGACTTTATTTTGGGAGTTGAAACTTTCCATTCTTTTTCTAAATCCAACTATTTAATGACTTCAGTGTGAATCTGAGCTGTCACAGAACTTGACTTAAACTTTGAGCTTTTTATCATATATGTCTTTCTTGACCAGGGTTACATACCTGAACTAGAGAATCAAATGCATGTCAATTTCTTCATGACCTTCTGTAGGCATGCTTGCAACTCCTGCAGCTGTGAGCTACAGATTGCACAGGATAGAACAAAGGAAAGAAGAGAAATTTATAATTTTGGTCTTCATCAAGCTACGACAGTTTAAGAAACATGTGTAGTACCATAAAAAATTATTTTTTTAAGGACACCACAGTAGTAAAACTCACTTTTAGACCTAATGCAGCATTAGGTTTCCTCTTCCCTCTTGTCTATATAGCCTTTTTTTCAATATTTGACAAAAATCAGGAAACTTTAAAAAAATGTATGTGAATGTACTTTATGCTTCATTTTTTAACATTAAACTTTCCCAAACTGTAATAAACAATGTAGATTTGTGATATACTGTATTCCTTTTTCTTACATTTATTTAAACACAATAATGGTACACTGCTAGTCAGTTTATTTCTGCAAGTGGAACACAAAAGCCTGCAAAAGTTCCTGGTCATGGTAACTGCAAAATTCTTAGAAGGAACAAAATACTTTGACTTTTCATAGTTCCTGAAGGGCTTATCACCTAATGAGAAGAAATTTCCAGGAAAAGGAAGATTTTTTTTCCACTGATTATGGTAAGAGGTCTGGAAATATATTTGGCACTAAACTGCCATTTTTTTGTTCCTCTAATCTTAAGTATGTGTTCTGAATTTTTTTAGCTAAATCACCATGTCTCCTTGGAAGTTAAAATTCTTATCAACACTGATGAGAAAGGGAAAGAGAGAGAAAGTAAACTTCTGCTAGCATGGCTCTAACACACAGAAGCTGAGGGGAAAAGGTGAACTTATCCTTCGCAAAAAGCAACATTTTATGGTGGTGTCCTAGTGAAGCTGTTGTGCTTTAAGGTGATTAATTTACTTAAATGGCTAGCTGCTACAAGTACCAACTCAGTCAATTATCTTTGAAGAGTTTACATATACTGTGCTAATTTGGAAAGGTGGTGACAGTCACTGCTGGGAGTCTGCCCATTCTTAAAGATAAAGACATTGAAGATTCTGTGTGGCCCCATTATTTTTATTAATAAAATAATCGCTTTTTAAAACGTCACTCTTTCCTTTTGAAATTTTTTGATGTGATACAACTTTTCAACACCTCAACCAGCTGTACCAAACAGGAGTGACCCTGACCCTATGGGCTGGCACTTGCACATGCACAAGCAAAACAATGTAGCAATGAAAAGAGAAGCAATTCTTGTACTTCCAGACAAAAAACTCTTCTTTGTGGAATAATTTTAGAAGTATGTGCAAGTAATTGCAAATAAATAGGCAAAATCAGTGCTCATAAACAAGCAGCTTTGAGTGTAAAAGATAACTTCAATTTGGGGTGAAATAAGCCATTGCTTCTATTCACTAATAGAGGATTCAAACCAATGGCATTCTCTTATGACACTTCTGGTGGTGTCAAGACCAGAAGTGTCATAGAAGTGTCAAGAAGACATTTTAAGGACTGTATCTAACAAGGAATTCTGTCATTTCATTGGCTCCTTCTGTGAATAATGGTGTCTTAAAGGTATGAACAGAAATTGTCACCATCTGCTTGGTGTATAAACGAGAATATTCTGGGTCTACTCCACGTAGAAGTCTGTACAGATGCCATCTGGTATTTGGAGACCTGAAGGAATTCTTCAAAAGATCAGAATACAATCTGGTTATTGAATACTGATATCAGGGTATTACACTAATATGTGTAAAGGAAGAAGCAAAATCTAGAGTGTGTGTTTTGTGTGTACATACAAATGATGAGGAGGGAAAATACAAACATTACATTTGGAAGGAGAACTGAAACCATCAACAGGCAGGAAAGAAAATAATGAAAGAGGGCCAAAGTACCTCTTTACACACAGCGGATGATCCAGGACTTTCAGTTCCTACCTAATGGCTACTAACAAGTCCTGGTGTTTCCCTCCCAACATGTCAGTAGGTATTTGTAAAAGCTATTTATATCCTGTTGGATACAAACAACTTCTCCATACTGCCCTAAGTGATTCCATCCCATGTTTCTGGTAAAAACACGTGCTTAAAGCTTCACTCCTATGATTTTAAGAGGCTTGATCTAAGCCAACTTTAAGTTGATTGACTCTTAGAAGTCCAGGAGCCATGGTACTTTTATCAGGATCCACCAGGATATTATAACTCACCTAAAAAATAGGGCTGTGACATCCCTGATGATGAAGACTGCAAAGCTGCAAACAGCAGTAGATTCTAGTTGAAACTGAGCTTGGTCATGCAGTGGTATTTAGTGCATGGCCCTGACAACAGCTCAGTAACCTCAGCTGTCTGAGAATGAGACACTACTGAAGTGTGAATGAAGGTTCACTCTACTGGCTATCCTCAGCCAAAGCTTTTCTGAGGAGATCGAGCACGGACTCCTGAATCTGACCAGAAGACCCTTTATTAGTCCAAAACCCATGCTTATATATACTCGTTTGATGTCCACGCGCAACACTAAAATATCATTGGTTAATCAATACTGTTCACACACGTCTTGACTACATATAACTGGTTAATTACTAAGATACAAACACACTGAACTTGTTGTATTTTTTTTTTTCTCTCTTCTTTCTTCCCTCTGTGAGTTTCATGTTCTCAGCCAGCTGCCGACGTGGCATTGTGCATCCGCTCCAGCCTCGCTTCATATCCCATTTTTCTTCCAGGCGTTCAGTCAACCTTATCTTTCTTTCTTCTTTAGCTTTCAACATCCTTCACAGGCATTGTGGCCTCCAGCACCTGCCACAAAGCTCTCTACACTCTTCCATCCCTAAGCATCTCTTTCCTTCCCCACAGCACTTGTTAAAGAGAAGGTCTTTGCCTTCAATGGTGACAGAGACTATATCACAGCAAGAGAATGGAGATCCTTAGACAAAATCTATTCAAAAACCTGGTGTCTAATGCAAAGTAAATCATTGGATGAAGTCACGTAAGCTTCAGTGAACAAAGGACTGAAGGCCAAAATGGAATCATAATTTCTTTAAAGCATAGTTTCAGTTAACTGTGCCTAAAACAAGAACAGAGCACCAAGGTACAGGTAAGTAGAACAGCCTTATAAAATGGAAGAGTACTTGCACTAAGTTGACTAGACATGACTCTCCAACATGACTTAATTCTTGCACAGCTCTAGTAATCGCTGCGAAGGGTGGGGGTGGGGAATTCATTTATTCTTGGTTAGGACAAAAATAAGCTTGCACAAGATACAGTAAAATATAAATAAATTTATTGTATGTCTTTTTCCCGAGATTTGTCTATGAGTGGTGATAGTGCCAAATTTTTTTCAGATTTTTTCAGAAATTTTTTCAAAGTAATATGCGAGCTTTTAGTACAAGTTGTCTACGGACAAAAACTTCACAACAACCTTCATCTTCTACCATATACTCTGTAAAGAGGTAGTAATTAACTTCATTGTTTGCTTTTCTGGTTATAATTATCCTTGCTTCATCCCCTGTTATAAGAAAGGATGAAGTCTACTTCTTGGATTAGGAAAAGTTGGGATCATGAAGAAAAAGAAAGATCTGAATGTCCTTTAATGGAAATTATAAGAAGCAGAGGTAGGCAGGTTTACCAGTCACAATATTCATTAACATACTTCTCTGAAGGTTGGAAATACAGGCAATATGTGAGAAACTCACTGTGTAACCCTTTAGAAGACATTTTCCCTTTGTGTTTTTATTAAACTGTAAAAGTAATCAAATCTTACAAACTAATTCCCAAGTTTATAGTAGTTCATGAAAAAGAGGTTGGTAATAAAATGTAAGAAACCAGGTATTTGTAATAGAATATAAAACCATGGGAAGCAAATTTTTAAATGGTCAGATTCTTCTTTTATTTCAGTTAAGGATCATGCTTTACTTCTTGAGAAAGTTCATTAAATCATCAAAAGTGATAGAAGTGAGAGCATATGTTACTGAACTAGGTTCATCTAACTCCCTCTTCCTTTATAGCATGCAATACTGGTCTGCTGACACAAAGCAAATCTTTGTGACAATTAGACAAAATACAAGACTATGGAAAAGGTAAATAGCAAGATACATGATTGCTGTACAGAGTCCAGACAATGATAGAGGGACGCACACAAAGCATCATGGTTCATCATGGTGCTGATGTGTCTTCATCTACCAGGCAAAGAGCCTTAGGGCCATCACTTACATGGACATACGCATGTCAAGACAGAAAGACAGCTTTTCCACTACACATCAGAATGAAGGTGTAACATTAAGTTGATATGCTTCAGACTCCCATTTGGGATTCTGAAATGGTGTCAACTATCATGGCTCCACTGATTTCACTGATTTCCAGAGTTAGTCCAGATTTTGGGGTCTTTCTTAGCCCTTTCTCTGTCAAAATTTCCATCGGTAATAAATGGGAATTATGCTTGAATATGCATGGAAGGATTAGGTCCAGGACACTCAGTCTCAGTTTGAATTCCCTGATGTTTATTTTTGTTTTGCTGAAAGTTCAGTATTATCTAGCTTTTGTTAAACAGACAGAGAAGGAGACACTTTGGACTGTTAACAATAAAAGGATATAACCTGGATGTCACTTCAACCGGAAACAGTGTCTCATGAACCAAACGGGTCAGACTGCTAAAAGAAGCACTAAGTTTAACCCAAACACTTTTTTGATATAACTGCTGCAAATACATACCATTAGTGTGATTTCAAGTGGGCAAAGGAGCCAAATCCAAAACACAGCACATCTTCCTTTCAGTTTGCCTTCTGATAGGCTGCCAAAGTGGACATGGCAGGGTTGTATGTGTGACTTCAAACAAGTGTTTGTAAGCTCTTGAGGTGCTGAGTGTACCTGCTTTTAGGACCAAAAAGTTGCAGCAGGTGTCTGGAAAAGGAGAGGATGGAGGCTGATGCTCTTCCAGCTGTCCCAGTATCGTGACATGACTGTTGGCTGGGATGTCCCAATGCTGTCCTAGTTAATGTGCAAAGGAAGAGGTAACTGGACCTTCCTACCGTTCTAGCTCTCATTTCAGGTTTTTCATGCTCCCATGTTAACATACTGAGCTCAGTATTAATTATTTCTGCTGTCCCTGAAGCTGCTAACAGAATTCATACTTTTTTTTGCGGGAGAAAAGAGAGCACATTCTCTTCCCAATCTTGTATATTTTCTTTCTCTCGGCACTGTGTTTTTAAGAGCTCTTTGTCCTAGATGTGCATCACAGCAATTTTGAAAGCATTTCTACTTCTCATGTCTTCAGTCCTGTGTTGGCTTAATTTCAAAATAATATTTTGAGTAGCGTGTATGAACTCTCATACAGAGAGTGAGATTCTATGAATATAGTATGAGCAACACCAGACTAGACTAAGGATCTGTCTATGTTTAAATCTTTTTAACTTCCGCATGTTAGGAAACATTTTAAAGCTAGGCAAATGTAGATAATACTCTCTTAAAATCTGGGATATGCAACTCCAAGTTGTCAGAGGTGGAAGAGATACCTTTGTACTGTGTTAAAACATTGGATGGATTTTTTTATCCACAGTTTTTCTGCATACTAACTTTTAGTATCCACTTTATTATTATTATATGGCTTGGAGTTCAATTGCTTATGTACACTCCGTTGTGTGAAGTATCTCCTTTTAAAAGGGGTCCCTGCCATTTTCACTTAATGGCATGTAATCTTTGCGTTGGAAACAATAGGGAAGTCACTCCGTACTCATCACCTCTTGTTTTTCTTCATGACTTACTAACATATTATTTTCCGTATCGCATTTCTTTTCAGTTATCTCTTTTCCAGGCAGAAGGTAATTTCCTGTCTGAGAGTAGTATTTTCATCGTAATATCTTAAAGTAAAATGTTTTCTACTCATAGGTGATACTAAAACTTGTGTGAATTTTAATGAGGAACGTAAATCCCTGGAGACTGGAGTCCTTTCTTATCCACAGGCAAAAGTCACATTTCTCCTACTTGCAAGTTTCAGTTGCAATTGGGAAGAACTGTTCCACGTGCCCCAAACCTTCTCTCCTTGACTCCTTAAACTTTGGTACCTCTGGAATTGACAGAATTGAAATCCTCATTCAGAAAAGAACTTTCCAAACATGCTTTTCAAGACTGGTTCTTAGGTTCTTTGAGAGCTTTTTCATATAGGGAAGAGAGTTTAGAAATTTAATCTTATTATTCCAGAGCACCGTTCTGCTTTGCTGGGTTAGAGCAGAACACCCTGTGAAGCAGATACTCACAACCGTGAAGCAGTACCTGTGCATTGTAAGCAAGCACAATCGAAAACTGCCAGTGCTTTTGTGTTTCAAGGTTACAATACACAGTAAGTTTTGAAGAAGCAACCTGGAATGGCCTGTCTACCAAACCCGGATTTTAATTGCACCAGCTTATTCAGGAGCCAAAAACACGCTAAACAGACTTCACCCTATAGACTTTGCCTGTATCCTCTGTCCTGCCACACCAGAGCTTTCAGTCTCCAGTTTCCCTGCATTTTTTGATCCCTGACTTTTATGATCAAAGAAGCCTTCCACAGTTTTCTCACATTCAATGTTTGCCTAGATCTTTACAGAAAATCGTACAGCACATACTTTGGGGTGTAGAATATGGCAAAATATACTCACTTTATCATTAATATACTAGGCCAACGACAGACTGACTTTGTGCTTATGGACAAAGTATGTTTCATGAACTCACATGAGCTTAACTTAAAAGTATATTCAACATCTGCTGTGCAGACAGTGACCAGCAGATGTTTTGATTTTGCCTACCCTTTTTTTTCATCTTGGAAGCTAGCCATATGATACTCTTAGTGTGCACTGGGCTTGTCCACAAGTGAAGATGAAATTCCTATGGCTAAACTTTGTCATTGTCTAAATACTGCAGAGCAATATGAATCTTGTTTTTCTTTTTTATAGCTTGAACTAATAACCCATAGCTTGGATCATTCAAATACTCGTTTGCTCTGCTGAAGACTAAAACACCCAGACCTCTGCCTGGAAGAAGAAACTTTTGGCAGAGTGACTATTCTCCTCCTACGTAATAATCTTTTTCCAAAGTCATGTGGACAGACATTTTGCTCTCATTTAAGAGCCATGTACTCTCTTCAGTCTGTGTCAGAACTCCCAGAGGTGTCAATGGGATTTGCATGTATAAATCAAAACTGACTGGTCTCAATTTGTGTGTGTTTAAACAATTTATGTGGGAAGTCTGAACTTCAAGTTTCTAGCCCTGAACAATTTATCTTAAAATAATTAAAGCCAGTGAATTATTGCTATTTGAAAGGATTGCAAACTATCTATCCTAGCTTTTAATGATGAAACAAGTGATAATTTCAGAGATTAATCTCCTTTTTTCTCTCCTTTTTGAGAGTACTCTTTTTTACAGAAAATTCTTCATTTCCTCCATGCATGTTGCTTCATGTTCTGTTTAAGCCAAGAGCTGAGACCTAAAAGGGCCAAAAAAACCCACTCATTTTTTATGACTAAAACCTTGATTGCCTAGCTTTGGTACCTCAATACCAAACGTAAAATACATCCTGATCTCTCCTCCATGCTCCTTTCGCTATTGCCACTAGAAAAATATTAATTAGTCGGAAACTGCTGAGGCTGCCTGTTCCAGCAACACATCCTACTATAGGAAGCTTTCAGGGGCAGACTGCTCTGCAGCAAGACTGCAGTCCTGCCTGGTCCTGGTCATGGTTTGGTGGCAGTGAATGAAAAGTGGGGCTAGAGCTGCAGGCAGGTAAGGCACTGGCAGCGCTGGGAGGTGAAGGTTCTCAGGGGTTAGGAGATTAACTCCCATGCCAGGACTCAGGAGCTGGACCAGTTCTCTCTGCCCTTCCTCCCAAAACATACAGGAGGAAAGAGGAAGAAGCAACTTCCCAAAGTCCCTTCTTTTTCTGAGGGCTGGCATTTTCTGAGAATGGAAGTATTTCTCCTCCCACTCTAGAAATACTATTCCTGCTAGCTTTGCTCCTCATAAAGACTCTTAAACACCCCAAGCTGAAATACTGCCCGATGTCTGCAAAGCGAAGTGGACAGCACAAAGCAATCCTGTACCCTGCCAATAGCTGACATGGAAGAAAGAACTCTGGCTTTGCTAGCTCCATGTTTTAGCTCTCTGAGGTTTCCCCAGATGGACGCTCTGTGCTTGAGCACAAAGAGAGGCTTAGAACAACCTTGAGTAACATCAGGTTCTGATTTCTGTTCTTAAGCTGTCGATTTATCTCTAGTTTAGATAAAATTTAGAATGCTGCAAGATTCCTGCAGAGGACTTAACATTTCAGTTGCAGCTGTGTTTCCAGTGTGGCATGAAGTCGCTAACAGAATATCTTTACTGTAAAAATAGAAATGACCTGCATTCCTTCAAAAATTGTAGGGTATGTGATACTGCGGCATTGTCTCTGCAGGCACAAATACTGTGTGGGTTGAGTACAAGGATGTATTCTGTCCAGCTGTATTTGGGGGAACACGAAGGGGAAGGAATATAATGCTTTTCTTCTCCATATTTGGAAAGATGCTTGGCCGTGTTTCATTGAGTAATTCAACCAAAAAGCTATTTGGCTAAAGGACAGCAATCTTCAGACTGTTTGTTTGCAGAAGGGTTTTTAACCAGGGGTAAAGATTTCCCTTTTGTTTAGTAAGCAGGGTGGTGTTAGATGACCATATGATCTTGCAGGGAGACAGTAAAGAATTACTGGAATTTGTGAAGTCTGTGGATTTTAATAAGACAATTAAAGAGATACAGCAGCGAGATTGTAAAAGCAGTTGAAGTACTGCTCTTCAGCTTTCCTTTTCAGGACCAGTCAGCCCTTTTCTGTCACATGCCAAAGGCAATTTATTCACAAAATCTAGTGAGTTTTGTTACCCGCCGTTTTGTAATGGAATAGAGTCACAGTCCAGCACCACCTTCTGGTGCACACTGTCATCAGAAGCCACAAGAAACCTGCATTTTCTGTTCAAGTAGCAAAACCCAGGGCAGATATTTTCACCTTCAGGGATGCCTGAAGTGGGAAACACTCCTTCTGCTCTCCACTTCCCCATCTGCTACAGATCACTATGAACCAAAGCACAAATAACATGCACGAATACAACAGGGAAAAGACCATCAAAAGCAGAGGGCTTAAGCGCATCAACATGGAAAGGATTTGTAAAGAGCTGGCAGGCAGGTTTGGAGAAGGCAATTTCATTACAACAGAGATTTACCCTGGAAATGCTGCTTTCAGAAAAGCTTAGCAAACATACAGCAAGCAAAATATTTGCTGCTTACACACACACACGACCTCCACCATCTGAGAGATGACTGTTTCTCTTGCAAGCACAACCCCATGGATAAAATACCTTCCTGAAGATTTCACAGGCTGAATCAAAGCTTTTTAAGTTTCAGTTTATTCCAGAAATTATTCTATATTTTTTTCAGATCACATTGGGAACACACTGGAATAGTTTGGATGCTCTCACTCTTTCTCTCATACCATTAGATAATGTTTATTACAGGTGCTGACACATATTTCTCATAGTATCTTGCTTATTTACTGTCCCCTCTCTGCACAACTAGGTTGAATGCCAACGATGTTAAAGAGGGCTACCTGTGTTATACACAAGGGAGAATATATGAGAAGAGTTAGACACTATTTACAGGTCACTGATTCTGTTTTAAGTCTTTTGCACACTAATAATTTATGGACTGAAAGGGAAGTTCCCATCACTACTTCAATTTTCCTGGATTTTGCTTCACATCAGTACCACACTAGGGTCTGTCTTGCATCCACAGTCCGCACTTAGCTGTTCACCTATTTACTCCTTTTCTACTGTGAAGTCCCTGTGTGACAGATGTATTTACATTTTGGTGACTTCACGCTGCTGCCCTGACACATACAAATACAGCTTTCTGTTGAACCAGGAAGAGCTTCTGTGCATCATGACTGCAGGGCCCGCGTGACCTAGAAGAATATGCATTTTCACAAATTGTGTTAGTATCAAGGACTAGTTTATAACTGCCCTGTTATTTTTTGCATTCACAATTGTGATAAGATCACTAAGACTGAAATTGACTGCTGTATTCTCACAGTTAGTCATACCAGATTGCGGCCTCCCACACTGGCAGTACAGGAGGCACATAAGAAAATTGGCCATTGACACGAATTGTTCTTCTTTTGCTAAAAATGTTTCCAATTCATCCTGCTTTCCTTTGCTTCTGAGTTCTCAAATGTGTGGCATTTACAAATCTAGGTCTGGTGTTATGAAAACATGGGGAAAACAAGGGAACTGACAGCTTTCCAACAAACTAAACCAGCCTAGAGAAAATGACTTTTTATGACCTGGACATTCAGGAATAACAGCAGCACATCGTAACCGCAATGATCCACTTCAGTTAGGAGCACCTTGCAGAAACCAAGCATTTCCTCCATTTCCACCTTCTCTTCTTGGCTGTACTTTTCCATTCTTTCACTCTGGTCTGTGCAGAGACTGACATGACCTCTAGCCCAGCACAATGTAGATGAAGAGCATTATTAGTATACTACTGGCATCACTTAGACCCCAATGAATGCAATTACGGCATCATTTCTTTAATCCTCCAAAGACGAACAGTACAGATCAAGGCTGAGGACCGTGGTGGTTGTAGCAACTTTAGTCTACCCCTTTCAAGACAAAAAGGTTACAGAGTAGCCCGAGTATGGTGTTGTAGCCTTTATTTCACTGTCACACGCATAAGCAGAAACAGGTTAACTGATCCAGCCCATCAGCTGCCCATCCTCCAATACCAAAACTCTTCAACATATGCCTCTGAAAGTGTCTGATCGCTATCTTCTCTTCAAACACCAAGTGGCAAAGGTATACCCAAGAAACAGATTTTTGTGAAGCACTTAGACTACTACATAAATATAAAAGCATGTTGAAACTGTTTATTAAATACATAATTTCCCTAACTAAATAATATCTTCTATTACTTGGTCTCTTGGTATTTACCATGAAATTTGAGTATTCCTGAGAAGTCAAAGGGACAGTATTGGATCAGTTTTCCACCAGCTGACACCTCAGTGAAGAAAGAGTAAATAATTCAATTAGATGTAAATGTGGGGTTTGACTTGCAAATACATCAATGTACTCTATTCCATGGCACTGTGGAATGTCGCCAAAAGTAAACTAAAGCAGAGATGAGGACTAGAAATTCAATAAAGGAAGGAAAAATACCCGTGAAAGGCAAAAGTTGCAATCAACAGGTTTACACGGCTGATCTATCCCAAAAGAATTTTTCTGAGACATGAGTTATTCCTGGAAATGGAGTTGACCAGCTAAAGAACTGTTTAATACTAAACTAGTGGCTAAAATGAACCCGAGTTATTGCCTCACAACAGTCTAGAGAATTAAATCTGTACAGAGGTTGGCTGAAGGGGGAGCGGGTTCTGAATTTGGGCAGGAGGTCTCTTTGACAGTGTTTCTCACTCCCGAAGTGATTCACAGCCAGCCAGCCAGCCAGCATGGGAACCCTTCCAAGCAATACCTTGTAACCTCACGCTTGGCTACCCTGAATTTTTCACAAGGACAAAAAATATTGTCACTGTTGATACATTCACGCATATATGTGTCTACATATACATGTAGATGTACGTATGCAGGTGCTGTCACTGCCTTTCATGCACCGATCCTTGTGCACACTCATCCCATGTATCCAGACACCTCGCCATTGCTTCAGTGAGATGCACATCAGTAAGGTATTGCTACATCGTCAAAGCTGGAAAACTGAGTCCACAGGCGGATGAAGTGGCCCCTTGAACAAGACAGGGAGACGGTCACAGAGCCAGGAGCGGGACCAGCGCACGCTCCCCCGCAAAACAACGGGCTAAATTAACACTGATTAATGTAGCACGTGTCAGGACCAGCCCTTGCTCCGTTCCCGCGAGCAGCAGCTCCGGCTCCCGCGGCGGGGGAGCGGAAAAGCCGCTCCTCGCTTTTGGGGTTTCTTCCCGCCTACCCCCCACCCCCCCACCCCCCCGGAGCCCGGCACCGCGCCGCTTCGGCTCGGCGCCTTTCCAGCGACCGCCCCCCCCCCCGCTGCCGGGCTGGCCCCCGCCGGCCGTGCGGGACCCATCGGGGCGGGACGGGGCGGCGGGGGCGGGGAGGGATCGGGGCGGGGGGGCCGTTACCGAAAGGCGAGGGGCCGGGGGGGGAGGGGGCTGCCGAGAGGGGGGCGTGCGAGGGGCAGCGCCTCAGCCGTGGGGGGATTAAAGGGCGCGGGTACCTGCGGGGGCCGGCAGGCGGGCGGGCAGGCAGGCCGGCCGCCCCTCCGAGCAGAGAGGAGGTGGGGCGTCAGGGGGCGACCAGCCGCTCTCTTCCCGCGGCTTGCCGGCGTCTCTCCGCGCCCGCCGCCCCGCGATGTGGCCCCTGGTGGCTCTTTGCTGCTGGGGGGGGCTGTCGCTGTCGTTGTCGCTGTCGCCGTCGGCGCCGCAGGGGCGGGCGGGCGGCCCGCCGGGCGCCCTCTCCCGCGCCCCCACCTTCGCCTCGCCCGCCCTGGCGGCCCCGCCGCTGCCCGACACGACGGAGAGCAAAGTGGAGAAGCTGGGCCGCGCCTTCAAGCGCCAGGTGCGGCGGCTGCGGGCGCGCAGCGGGCGGCTGGAGCTGGTCTTCCTGGTGGACGAGTCGTCGAGCGTGGGGCCGGCCAACTTCCTCAGCGAGCTGCGCTTCGTCAAGAAGCTGCTCTCCGACTTCCCCGTGGTGCCCGCGGCCACGCGCGTCGCCATCGTCACCTTCTCCTCGCGCAGCAACGTGGTGCCACGCGTGGACTACATCTCGCGGCGGCGGCCGCAGCAGCACAAGTGCGCCCTGCTGGGGCGCGAGATCCCCGCCATCGCCTACCGCGGCGGCGGCACCTACACCAAGGGCGCCTTCCAGCAGGCGGCGGTGAGCCCGGCGCGGCGGGCGGGGGGCCGGGGGGGCGCCGCGCTGTGCGGAGGGCTGGGGTGCGTAGCCGTGCGGTGCGGGGTGCGGTGAGGAGCGCCGTGCGCCTGTGGCTGTGAGGGAAGGGGAGCGGTGCCGGGTGCGGTGAAAAGCGCCGTGTGTGTGTGCGTGTGTGTGTGTGTGGCCGTGAGGTGCGGGGTGCGGTGAAGAGCGTCGTGTGGCCCCTGAGGTGTGCGGTGCGGGGTGCGGTGAAGAGCGCCGTGTGCGTGTGGCTCCGAGGAGAGGTGTGCGGTGCCCTGTGTGCCGGCTGCGGTGCAGGCCGTGGGGAGGCCAGGTGTGTGGGGAGGGCCATGCGGTGGCAAGCTCTCAGCGGCCAGGCCTGGTGGCTCCGTGCGCAGCATGGCAGCGTGGCTCCGCGTGCCGTGTGGACAGTGTTCGCTCTCAGGGGGTGTAGGGCTGGGTGGTGGGATTGAGACGGCATGGCGTGGGATGCGGGATAGCCCAGTCAGAGCAGCTAGTCACCATCTTCCTGTGCTGTCTGCGCCAGCGGCTCCCATGGTTTCCACTGCCCTTAAAACAAATGTGTGAAATTCACTCTTTGAAGGGGCACGGAGCCTATGTCCTGATTTCAGAAGTGATATTTTTGAGTCAAGTTTGGCTTCTGAAATGCCTGCCTTGTTTCTTGTCAGCAGGACTTGGGTGCCCGATAGCTGTCAGCAGTCAGAGATATCTACATACTGTCGCCAGGTGACTCTTTTAATTGCTGATGACAGACAAAGCATGCACAGCTATTGGGCACCTATACCAATAAATAGAAGCATGTCCAGGAATGTTTCCAAACACTGGAACACAGTCATCTGCTGTGTTGTTGCACTGTTCCAAGGCACAAATTTGATCTGGGCAGCTCCTGGGCACGTGTTAATACTTGAGCATGCCATCCCAGTAGATGGCTTATGGACAGCCAGTCTGCTCTGGAACGTTTTTTACAAGGCTAGACAGACAGCTCCTTGCCATTTGGCCACTGTGTGTGGGAGCATTCCCAAAGCAAATACAATCTTCTGTTACTTTTATGTGTAATTTCTAGTCATGTGCTATAGCTGAGCATTGGGTGTACTTCTCTTGAAACATCTTATGCACTCTCATTTGGAGCTGATGAGTGAGACAGCAAGAGGTGTGTCAGTGCTGGGCATATGAAGCTGGCAAAGATTGCTCTCGTCTTTATATTTGGCAGAAAGCAAGACCATTGTCTAATGTGCTCAGAGTTGTACATGGAAAACCTGCTTTAGGAAAACACATCCCTGTGTTGGATCTTCCACTGTGAAGTCAGGTTTTAATATAGATCCATCCCAGGGGTGCTGTGTGAAAGTTATTGATACAAGTTTAAAATAACAATTTCAAATAAAACATAAACTTAAGAAATACTGTTTGTTTTCTTGATATGGAGTCTTGACTAATCACATCTCTCAAATTGAATAAACAAAAATTCACTTCAGAAACATACAATTTACTTTCACAAGCCCAGCTAAACCTTGTGGCTACCACTGCATCACTGTCATTTTACACTGTGGTCTCATAAGAATGCAGGAAGAAAAATATTCTCATGGTGGCAGGGCAAATTGCAATAGATGACAAGGTTAAATTTCAGGCTGCTTGGTGGCTCTTGGTTAAAGATACTCTGCTGTGGTTTTGTTCGGTATGTCTTCTTCATGTGAGACAAATTACAGCTTCAGGGAATACCCTTCTTTCTTAGAGACTCTTCAGAAAATGACTTATAAGTAGTAATACTACCACTGGAATAAATCTAGAGAAGTATTTAAGTATAACAGAATTGTCTCCTCTGGACTCTTAGGCTGCTGTCCTCTGTTTTTAACTGACTTTTACTGAAACTGCAATTATTTCTTCTTTCATTTTTCTAAAGCATCTTTTCTTTCTTCTTACGCTTTAATGTGGGGTTTCTTCTGCTTCTAACCAGAATTCTCTGCTTCTTTTCCAAAACCAAAAGTGTCTACAAAGCATGACAAACTCCCAGGAATAGTATCAGTTATGTGTTGTAGTAACAAAGTGAAGGAAAGTGTGTTGTTAGAATAATCCCAGCACTTAAGCTGTCTTGCAGCGCTCTTCATGGGTAGGTCTCACAGTGATCAATTCAAGTCTGTGACAGTTCTACAGAAGCTATGGAGGCAGAGAGATAAGTGAATTCTGCAAGGTCATCAGGCCAGTCAGTGGCTGACCTGGAAATGTCAGTGAACAGGAGCAGGATTTAGTTAGCAGTTACTGTTTTACAACCTGTGGCAGTAAAAACATCCTCCTAAAAGAAGAGCTACTCAGTTTGTCAGGCTGTTGCACATCCATGCAATGCCCATCTTTTTTGAAAAAACAAGTTAGTTCTCCTTGGCACCGCAGTTTTGCATTGTTTCCAAAGGTGCTTTGCAGAGTGGTTTGCTGTGGAGTTTCTGTGTTTTGTCAAAGCTGTCCATGCTTACCTTTGCCCCAAGGAGCACACTCTGACATTCCTGCCCAGCAGCTTAAAGATAAATTATATGAGGTACACAGAAATATAGAGGATGCATGACAAGAGACAGTGGCAAGAGACAGCGCCCTAATGAGGAAGGCTGAACTGCTATCAGTGTTCAGTTTTGTGACTCTGTTTTGGTATTTCATGCCACAGTTGAGTGAGGAAGTGCTGATGTTCAGCAGTCTTTCTTTTAAACACTCTTAGATTTGTAAACAGCCTAAAACGGGGGAAGAAACTAAGCTCATTTATTCAAGACTCTTCGGCTTCAGTTTTTCACAGAATGAGTTAGTGGAACAGCACAAACTATATGTATTTTATGTTGAACAGATTGCTTATTGCATTATGGAAAGCTGCAGAGCTGTTGTGGCAGCAAGCAAGAACTGAAGCAGAACTGAAGGAAGTACAAAGAGGTTTGAGCAAGCATTGCTGCTGATGATTAAGGAACTCATCTAAAGCCCACATTGCTGGGTAGTGTGAAATGCTGAATTTTGCAGCTGTAGGCACCTGGATTGGATCTTCTGATCCTGAGAGGGAACCATAGCACCCCATTGCACCTCGTGAGAGGGATGTGCATTCATTGCCAGATCCATAATAAAATAGAATGAGGGATTGTCATACAGCAGTGGAAATTTAATGGTGTGTTCTTGTCTTAGCACCCAAGAGTCATAGTTATACATGTGCCAGCACTGATGTGCCATCTTTGTTGATGGACAATTTAAACATCCTGAAACTGCAGTGATGGTTGTGGGGTAAAAAAGATGAAAATATAAATTATTTAGACTACTTTGTGTGGCAGCCTCTTGACAAAATAATAATGGCTGCTTCTAAGAAGACTGGGTGGTTTCTGTCTTCCAGTGGGAAGACTTTTCTCAAATGGGAAGTGTTTCTCTTCAAAACTGAACTTGGAAGTCGCAGGTGTGCACTACTCTTGAGCTGAAGTCAGAGGTAGCAACGCAGGCAGCCTTAAACAGACAAGTCAGTAGTTCTAAATGACTTGGCAAAGCAGTAGCTGAAGGAGGCTTTGGGAGTTGCTCTGTGTTATTGTAATAATTGTTGTGTTAAAAAGCTGGTCTTTTTTTTTTTGTAATTCATCTTCACTCCATTGAACTAAGTGATGTATTTAAGTGGAAAGTCTGTCTGTCCCAGCATCTATAGTGCTATGTACACCTATAACGTACATAGAATCAGGTGATGCATTTTCTGAATATCTGGTCTTTAAAATCTGGCTTTTGTATCTAATCTGATCTTGGGGGATCATGGTGAATGGCCAACCAGCATGTTAGATTCAGCATTCTGTTGTCGTCCATTTAACAAACATGAAAAAACTGGCTCTCAAAAGAAGCTAAGCACATATCAATTTAGTATAAACAGTTCTAATGCTTTTATTTAATGCTTGTTTAAATAAGTAATTATGCCTTTGTTTCTTCTGTATGTCAAAAGCACAAAAGTGCAAGATGCATCATTGTTACTCACTAGAATAACCAGCTTTAATGTCAATGCATTTTCAGATTCAGAATCTCATTTTGAAATAAAAACAAAAGAATAGTTGAAACAAAATTGAAAATCTTTTCTTACCATCTAAGAGGTCTAATTATTTTTATTTGAAAATGTAGTACCCTCTTACTGAGAAGGTGGGCATTTAGCATCGTGTATGTTGTCTGTTTCTCAAGAATGTGTTTATGGAGTTTTATTCCTATGATCTCTGCAAAATCAGCAGCTAATAATAAGAAAGCAGCAGATTCTAGCCTATATCCGCCATTGTGCTCTAAATATCTGATGATGGCTTAGGTCAGTCAGAGCTAACTGGTTAGTAGAAGTGAGCCTAGGTTCTGATATGGCCTTGGAGTTTGTATTAAAGATTACGGTGAAAAAAAATGAAGCCAACCTGGTTTGCCTCTGTGGTCACCTTTGAAATTGCAGAGCTGGTAGTTAACGATTACTGAGCAAATTGAGAGTGGAGTTCCTGTCAACCACCATTAGTGTCAGCTCTGAATCACCACTTTTAATCAGCGTAGTGTTTGTGAAAAGTGTTTGTCCTGCATGCTGCAGTCCTGCATAGGATTTGCTCGCAAGATTAATACAGGAGGGTCAGAGGCAAGGTACACATCTGCACATTGTTCATTGTCTTTAAACCTAGCCTGAAATAGGGCTTAAGAAGTTACTAAGTAGTTCATTTTTCTGCAGCTTTTTGGCTGGGACAGACAAAAAGTGGTCTGTTTAGCATCATATATGGGGCTAAGCAGGGTTAAGATTTTCTTTGGTTGAAAAATCTGGAAATTGATCTGTTTGTGCTCCCAAAATTGTGTTCTGCATTTTGGTCTAAGCAGAAGTGTGTGATTTGGCAGTCTGGTATTCAGCAGATTAGCTATTTACTATCTTCCCTTCAACTTAAGTGTAATTTTGTTTTTAAAATGCTAAAATACTTGCCTTACAAGAAGCACTGTAGGATATAGTCCTGCATAGCCTTTTGCCTCATTAATTCAGCAAGGCAAACTGTGCTCATCAGTGTGAGGTACAGAAGAGAGACAGCCTGGCTTTGGGAGACTAAAGTGCCTCATCCTGGGAGTCTGTATCCCAGTGGAGACCACTGGTGGGGTCATCCCCATGTGCAGTGCCTCTACATGGCAGTTCTGCGTTAGGTGTGCTGAAGTCCTTTATTCTGGTGTCCTGCTCTCCTTGAGTACGTAGGAAGCTGTGCATGCATAGATACACCTCCTGACTCTATGTCAGGGGTCCTCAAACTACGGCCCACAGGCCAGATAAGGCCCCCCAGGGTCCTCAATCCAGCCCCCGGTATTTACAGACCCCCCCGCCCCCCCCCCCCCCCCCCCCCACACACACACACACGGGGGTTGGGGGGGGAAACCAAGCAGCCGCAGATGGCTGCCTGCCACTGCATCCGCGCCGGCCCCTGGTTAAACAGTTTGAGGACCCCTGCTCTAGACCCTGAATTAAACACCTGCTTCCTCTCCCTTACTGATGTTCTTTCTCCAGTATCCCTAGAACCAATACACTTGGTAGTTCTGATTTAAAAAGGGCAAAAATACCTAGTGAGTATTTGGTTCTTCATTGCTTTTTAAAGAATTGTTTTTCATGTCTTGAAAAAGTCACTTGTCAGTACTCTTCAACAATTTGTACTGCGTGCCCTCCCAAACCATAGTTTTTCTACCTTTGAATATATTCCAACAATATGTTCATGCTCACACTAGGGGTAAGTACCAGCAATGCAAAATGTTGTATAAAAAGAATTATCAGATGGAATGGTTTACAATATTTTCATGAAGAATTTATGGATTACTAAAACTTGGCTCGAAGGCATTCAGATTACTGTCTATGCTTGTGCTTTTGCACAATTCCTGGCCAAGCAGTTTGCTCATACCACTTGAGAGCGGCAAATGAGCCCACAAAAGAACTTGAAGTTACAGTTCTTTTTTCGTTCTTCAGGTTTTGATGTGCTCATTTTGGCATATAGTTTATTACTTGTTGCACTACTATGAGTTTGATCAGCGGTATTCAAAGATGTTTGGTTTTAGGCAGCAGAAGGTAGAATTTTGAAGACATACTAGATTTAATGCATTTCCATGAAAATCTTGGAAGTTCCATGGAAAGTGCATCAGGTCCTATTAGTTTCCAGTTGACTGACTGTGCTTTCTGAATATCCTTCATGAAATTTTAAGGCTGAAATGATCTTTATGAGTATACTGTTTGATCCTGTGTATAACTACATAGAGTGCTTTATGACTTCCACCTGTAAAGAGTACCTGTTGGTGATGCTGTGTAAGACTAGTTAAATGGTACAGTGATGAGCTGATGTTTTCTGACTTTCCCATTCGCTTTGAACAGGGGATGCCATATGTGCACTGGGAGCTGTTCAGGAGACTGTTACAGTGTTTAGGTGACATCCCAAGGGACTGTGCAAATGGCCAGTACATTTTAGTAATGGTGTAGGTTGTACTAAAGTTTTGGAAGTCAATCATCTGAAGTCTTGTTTTCCATTTCTATAAAAGACCATTTCATTTTGATCCATTCCACCAGTGTTAATGTATTCTAGCCTTGCTGATGTTCTGAAGTCGTTGTTACACATAAAAAGGAAAAGAACTATAACTTTCTGGAAAAAGGGGGTAGTTGTAGGAGAATATGCTCCTTTCAGCACAAAGAGGATGTTCTGAAGAGCATTCTGTGTGTCCCGTTGCTGAGTTGGGCTCTACCAGTAAGGAAAGTCATATTACTGGGTAGTTGTTCCTTGTCCTTCCATTGTGTACCTGTCTCAGCCTGTTTCCCTGGACTACAGGGAAAACATGAAAAAAAAATCATCTTTATGTAGACATAGTCCATGAAGTTGATGGGGACTAGTTAAATACATGCACTGCATAGTGTATGGCAACCTTCCTGACCCGTCTGCTGTCAAACATCCATGCACGAGCTAAGGAGGTTTGGGGATACAAAGAGAGGTGTTCTACCATCCACGGTGTTGCCTATCTGCCAAGACAGGCCTCCCTTAGCTGGCACACTCTTTATTTACAGCATAGTACCACAAAGGCTTTAGCCATTTCCCTGTGTATCATACAGAGGCAGAGGAAAGGTGAGAAACATGAGACATTGCTGCAGGAACTAACACAAATCTTACCGATACAATAGCAGAACTAACAGTGCACTGAATGAAACCTTTCATCACTATCCTATCTGGATGATGTTTTCATAAATATTTCAGGAATAGAGATTACTTTTCCTGAGAAAACCAATTTTTTTGTCCTCTTGTCTCAGAGCCTTTGCTGGAGGGGTCTGACAGTTAGTCCTTTAGAGTTAGCACCTTCACAGAGAAGTAAGTCTTAGCACGTGCTTTGCTCCAAAGATACAAAGACAAACCAGAAAAGCCACCTGGCTTTGTTCCAAGAGTAGGAAATAAATTCCAGGCATTAAAATTCTGAGTAAGGTAGGACAAAAGTTGTTTTATTTTTAGACCATTTCCTGGACTTAAGAGAGGCCTTACCAGCAAAATACACCATATTTAGCAGTATTTCCTGACATGAACCTCAGCGTAAATATTCTGTATGTAATAGGTTTTGCACATTCTGTGACACATTTTTAACATTTTTCCTCCAGTTCCACTTGTTACTGGAATTTGAAAGTTAGATTTTGCAGGCGAGACAAAATGTTTGTGGTATTCAGAATTTTCTGACTGTCCTAGGTGCAGAAATTAAAAGCATTATTGCCTTTAGCAACAGGTACAGTCTTCGGGTGACCAGGACCCTGTTCAAATGTTTGAGCTACTTACTTCTCCATGAGGTTAACACAATTCAGAATGGAAGCTCCTGTTAAAACTGTGATGTTCCCTCTGAGTCTCTCTGGTAACCTCACCCAGTAAGAAGAAGAACCTCCTTGAATCTGACAGGCAGTCTGAAAAAGCTTTATCATTCAGAGCTGTGGCGCTCTGCTGAGTGTGTGCAGCATAACTAGTGAAGCAGGGAGTCCAGCTGTCTGTCCTATTTCTCTCCCAAATGCTCCCCCAAAGCCATTTGATGTGGGACAGTTGTAATCAGCACTAACTATAAGATTGTGTTGCTCAATTCTAACAGTTCTGGAGCAAAAGAAGATATTCAGAAAATAACTGAGCAGTGACAGCTGGCAGTAGACAGGTCAGGT
Source organism: Falco naumanni (assembly GCF_017639655.2). Taxonomy (NCBI): domain Eukaryota; kingdom Metazoa; phylum Chordata; class Aves; order Falconiformes; family Falconidae; genus Falco; species Falco naumanni. The sequence goes on along the minus strand of NC_054080.1, from coordinate 12,920,407 downwards.
CATTAATTGTGTTTGCCCTTTTGGAATTCATTATTCTGTTAAGCTTTTTTCCCTGCTTTTTTGAAGTAATGAATGTTTAAAACAAACACAAAAGAAACAGATATTTGGCAGATGCACTGGTCAATAGTGGTGCGAGCGCTTGGTCTGAAAACACATGAAGATTAATTACATATTTGGTAAAATATTTTTTAGTCCCTTTTTTATTATTAGGCAAAGACCAGGGCAGTATTGGAGGAGTAAAGTAAAGTCTTGGTTATATTAATGATGGAATTTGCTCACACACACAGAAAACTAGGATGAAGGCAAAAGAACCTTGAAGCAAAGGGTGAACTTCGCAAAAGGATTTAGCATTGCCGTTTTGCTTTGTGAATGACATGCAGATTCACTTCTAAAGCCATCCGTAAAAAATAAAGACATACTGTTTAAATATTCTGCTGAATATATAGATCAAATCTATGCAATGATTTTTGTAATAAAGTATGGTTTATTTTAATACACATTTAATAGTGATTATATTGTATTATATGGTTATATTAATTCTGTAATATTGTAAGATGGGAACTGTTTCTTTCATAATGAATAAGTGATCCTCTGGGAAAAAAGAGTTGCCTTGTTCTACTCAGAACTCATCCCATGGTGTGGAAGTTTGATGTAATTCCTAAGGTGAAAACAAATTCAGTGTAAGTGGTCTACTGGTATAGCAGACCTGAATGGCTCTTTAATAGAGGGCCTTCTGGTTTGCTTCTGAGGTGCAGAGATGGTTCTTCGTGACCTATAACAAATAATACTCCCTTTGTAGCCCTTTGATAGTGTATTCCCTACAAGGTATACAAGGAGCGGTGTAGTTTTTGTGATGAATGCTTGGATAATGTTGTTTTGAAAGCTAGATTCCAAGTTAAACCTTTTAAGGCAAGCTTCTCCTGGCAAGGATCCTGGGGCTGTCTGATGTTATCTAAGGCTTAGTTTGTAAAGTGCGACAGATTAACCCGTTTCAGTTTGTTTCCCTTTAGACAGATATATGAATAGCTAATTCTGTATGGTCACAATCTTCTTTAAAAGCCAGACACTGAGTAAGATCAGGCCCAAGATCAAATGTTTACAGATTAGATGTAGAACATGTACTGGAGGCAGTAACTGAGAACCTTTGATGGCATCGTTGCTGTGGCTAGCAAATGGCTGAAGAAGTTTTTGGTCTTGGATGCTACTCCGCCCCTGATTTTGTTTTACAAACTCAATATTAAAAACACAGAAGTTAGAGGTTTACCTGGTTTTGTGACTGTACTGATAGGATTTCGTTTTGGTTTACAATAGTGAATTTCTAGAGCAGGATTTTGTACAACTTTTTTGTTGCACAAGACTTCATTTTTTAATTCTAAGGACAGTTATTGGCACAGAGAAAATGGCGAGTCTGCCAGATATTTGTACACACTAAATAGAGACTGAATACAATACAGATGTTAATAACTTTTTGCTAATGTGAAAAGAATGTTTTATTTAAGATCTGGTAGGATTACCTACCAGATTACCAGTAGGATTGACTATCTATCGCTCCCATGAAAGAAGTATAGGCAAGAGAATAGGTTCTAAAACAGTCAAAAATGAGGTATTTCTCCTGGCCTCATGCATTTTTTTGCAATTATAGGGAGCGTTAATTGTTTTGTTTTGTTTGTACTTATCCATTATTATTAATTTATAGTAGTGATCAAATGGGCTGTGTTCTCAAACAGGTCATTCAGCCCCTTATTTTGAGTTATGTCTGGTGCTTAGTTTCATTTGATCGTAAAATCAGAAGCAGATGTGGATATTTATACCAAAGAAACAGGTTCTTAGAATTTTTTCAACTTCTAAGCACTGTTTAGTGGGCTTCTAAGCTTTATTTATGGAAGAACCTGACGATTTACAAAAGGACTGCAGAGTCTTGTCATGAAGAAAACTCATCTTTATGTAGACATAGTCCATGAAGTTGTTGGGGACTAGTTGAAAACATGGAACCACCTCTGTATGTGCTTGCAAGTTTAGGGGTTAAGTGAAGAGTTGTTTTTAAATACATTAAATTTCTATTGGGGAAAAAAAACGGCTTTCAAAATTACTTTCTGGAGAGGGAAGGAAAGACATGTCTTGGAATAGAGGAATGTGAGTCAGGGTTAAAGGAAACAAAAATGATGTGAAATGCCGCACAAATGTTGGAGAGAAAAGGCAGAGCAATGCAGACTGTTACTTGGATTGTCTGCAGCTCTGGATGTTGGCCTGTCCCTTATGTCACTGTGATTTCACAGAAAGAAGCAAAACACTAACTGGACCACTGGACATACACAGATGATCAGATAATTTAAAAATAGGGTTACGTCTCCACCCCCACCCCACCCCAAGTGTTGGTTTCTTTCCATTGTTCTTCTCCTCTGCTGTTATACAGCAGGGATTCTGTGTCTAGGGTTACAGCTGCAAGACATGAGGGCCAAGCTGTTCAGTGGCTTTGTTTTGTTTTGATTTCTAGGAGCAATATGTAGCAATCTTGTCTGTTCATCTGTTTCTCTACTGAGATCCACTGGTGCCTGAATATTCAAGTCTATGAGGTAGCAGGAAGACAGCTTCATGCTCTCTTACTTGTTCGCTCAATTTGTGTCTGTGTGCCACGAAGAGGAGAGTGTCCTTTCAGATGCAGAGAACAAAAGAGCTGTTGGCTGCTTGTGGTATCTCAGGGTCATGTAGCTAAGGGATATTTGCCCCTCTAAAATGCTCTTTTCCTGATGCTTCCCACTTACTCTAACTGATGACCCACATTTTTAAAGCAAACCAGGTAAGCTGTTGTTCACAGGACCCTGCAGCCAGGGAACCTTTCTCGATCTCACAGAAAGCTGGTGAAGGGTTTGTGTGCTCTGCACAGCAATTTCAGAGGGCATTGGTGGAGTCTGATTTTGTAAACCAGAGATCCCTCCTGATTTGCTGATCAGAATTAAATAGTCTGTTCTGAGATGTGTGCTGTCCTGGATAGACTACCGGGGCTTAAGATTGTTCATTGGCCACGCAGATATGTCCCTGTATTTAGGGAAAATGTAGAGATTTGATGGCTACCTATTATGAGTATTACTTGCTGAAAAAGCAGGGCAGTGTGTAATGATGTCCACTGCCTTCACCTGCCAAGTTTGTGCATCTTTGTGCTGTGCAGAGGGAAACAGTGCTGAAAGGGTATTACTGAAATTGCAAAGCTATGTCCTGCAAAATTAAGCTTTGTTCCCCCTTCTGTACATATTATGACATAATTGCAAATTGAAATCATGTTCTGCTAGACCAAGCTGCGTGCAGGTGGGATCTTCAGAGAATTGCATTGGCAATCTCTGTTATGTCTTTTAACTCTGTGCAAGTTGTGATTTCTTCCTCAGTTACACAAGTTCCACAACTTGCATGTACTTGGGGCATGTTTGTCTCCCTTTATTACAAATGTGATTTGCAGATTGAAAGTTCCTTGTGCAAAGCTCGGAGATGCTAAAGTTGCGAAAATCAAGTAAGTATGGATGGAGCATAGGTTTTTCCGCGTCTTGTTTTTCGAATTAAAAGCTATTTTCACTGAAACAGCTTGAGGCAAATATCCTTAGTGTACAATTTCAGCCTGGATACTTAAGAAGTTGGATAGAAGTTTGTTGCTTACATTCTATTTTAAAATAGCACAGTTAACTCTAAATATGTTATTTATCCGTGTTAATTGTGAATACCTGCAGTGCCACTTGTCTTGGAGCATCCTATTTTTTGGCTACTGTTTGTCAGCATATTGTCTTTTGCTTTGTATTCTATCTTCCTGATTCTTTTCATTCTAGTTTACCACTTCGTTCTGGTTTTTCAGTTCATTCTGGTTTTCCACTCACAACTTATGCAACATGAGGAACAATAGCTTTGGTTTGTGAAGGGTATTTGTGTCTGCAAGAGAATTCGGTTTCACTCCTTTTGGGTTTTGCATACAAGTAATAATAAAATCAAGCCCAACAGCAACACATTGCTTGGCAGTCTTTCAAACCATGGTGCCAATGGTCTGTGCTTTGGTTTGTGGTGTGTGTGCTTGTTTTTGTTTAGTATCTTCCTGAAATCAATGAATTGCCAAATCAAAATAAAATTGTCTTGATATCTGGCCTGGCTTACTGAGAAAGTCCAAAGAACCTGCAGAGATTTTATAGCCTGGGCTAACTTTCATGCTTTTGATTGAGCTGAAAGCCAGACAATGTAACTGTTTAAGTCTTACTTCAAGGTTTTGTAACTACTCAACTCAGTTCATCTCCCTTTTTGGAATTTGTTGGGGGTGGCTTAAATATGTTTAGTTCTCATCATACAATGATCTGATTTTTGCAGCATCATTCAGAGGTCTGTCGTACTGATTGTAGCATGGTGCAATCTATTATCGAAACAAGCATGGTAGTAATTTGCCTGCTACCAAGTTGAAAATCTGCATCTAATTCTTTCTACATAAATTCACAGAGGAATGAGAAAGTACATCTTCACAATCCCCTCCTTTAGGACCATCCCTATTTACTCACGCTCTGACAGACTGTGGCCAATCATGAGAGTGCTAACTCCATAGGGTGGTTTCTAGTCCACAGCACGTTAACATCACACTTTTGCAGGTGCTTTGCCTGTTGGCTAGTTATGAACATACCCGGGGAGTAGTTAGCTCTAGTGCACTGTCGAACTGCAAGAATGAAATGGGCAGGAATCTGTGGGGGTTATCTTCACTCACGCGCTACTGAGTGTTGTCACAAATGTTTTGTATGAGGTATTAGAAGGAATGACCCTTAAATCTGTAAATGGCAGCAGGATGGAAAGGACTATGGGGCACTTCTTGTGGTCAGGACAGACAAGCTACAGTGATCTTGGAAAAATGCTGTAAGGGAGAAAAGCACAATTCAACAGGGACAAATGGGGAATGGTGGGCTGGGGTTAAAATAACCATAATCCAAATGCTTTTGGGGAGGACACTAACAATAAATAGGAAGTGTGCCTGATAATTTCGTGGGTCAAAACATAAAGTGAATTAGAATAAGTTAGATCATATTTGTTACCTCAGACTTGCAAGAAAAACAAGAATGTTTCACCAGCAGAAAAGTGGTCACCACGGTAAGGATTTTGCTCTTAGGAGCAAGCAGTTTGTGCGCAATAAAGAAAACTGAGTGTTCTTTTAGTCACTTTTTTCTCTTTCTTCAACTGATTACCTCTGTTATCCCAAATTTGGGTTCTTCACCTGTGTGCAAGATCCAAGTCACACGCAAGAATCAATACACTTGTTTGTTGCGTGTCTGTGCAGAGGTGGGTGCTATGTGGTAGGTCCACAAAGCTAGCACACCTCTTAACATACAGTAGAACATTTAATGCACTCTGAACAATTGTTTATAATTACATTTAGTCATAGTTAATTTTCATTGTCTCTTACCGGCCTCATCTCCATTTAAAGGTACAGCATTCTTTTTTCTCACTGGCTTGTTCTGTGGGGAGGGGGCTTTGTTAGTAGGGAGCTTTCTTTGCTCTAGAGTGAATCTTTTAGTATGCTAATTATGACAGTTCACACATAGTTCCAGTAATTTTTGTTTAGTGTCATTAACCATTTGGTTCTCCTTGAGCTTGTCTTGTGCCCCACCACATATCTATGGTGTCTATTCCTTCACGCACAGCCATGTGTTGTTAACTGTTTGTATGGATTTAACTAATATCCTCTGTTTTTCAAATTATTTCTTGTTATTCACTATAGATATTTATATTTTTCCCTCTCTCTTTTTCTCTTTTTAAAGTAAATAATTCTTGTATCACCTGGTTAAACCTCGTAACTGTTGTCTCTGATCTGACAATCAATCCTTGAATGCATGGTACCATAGGAAACTAATGATTGTTGTCACATTTTGGGGTTTGTTCTCCATGCAAAAAATTACCGGTTTGAGGACTTCTTATTTTTCCAGGTTCCAGCTTCCAAGTGCAGTTGCGCTGGCAGCAAAGATTCAGTAGCTAACTGTAGGAGGCATGCTGAGGGTGCGTTTAGGGAAGCAAGTCACCCTGCGCATGGTCACTCTTTTGAAGCTTGTTTAATAGGATATATACCCAAAGTTTTGGGGTTTTATTTATAATTTACTATCCTGGCAATTCGTAGGAACTTGTTTCTAACTGATTGCATGTTCTCATCTGTTTCTAAAACCTGTTCAACTTTCCTTCACAGTGAGGCTTATGAAGCCTCATCGGGCACAGCTATATTTTTGCATTACCCATCAGGTATGTGAGATGCTTTTTTTTTAAAGACTAACGTTCCTGACAGAACCTCTTCCATCTCACCAGCTTTTCCTTCATACCCATACAGATGTATGTACGTGCTCTGTGGCATGTTCTCTGTCTGTGCATACACTCCTACGTTTCTTGTGGTCTTACTGGGTAAAAACACTTTTTTCCATTTGCCTTACATGGGAGGAAAATGACACAGCCACAGTTTTGTTTTCCAGAGGTTCAGTATATTTCACCTTTTAGAAAGGAAATGTTAAGAGGGAAGGTGGGAAGGAACATGTGTAACTACAAAAGTTGTGGGCTTGTGGTCAGATAACCACACTGAAAGCTTTAACTGCTCATGGATTCCTCATAAAAGTTGACACTGTATGTGAGAGCTGTTTTCAACATAGCTATTTGTGGTTTTGACTGATTCTTCACATTTCATTGATCTGTCAGTCCTTACAATTTTTCCAATAGATCTGTGGAATTTTTTGAGCAAAATAATCCTTAATAAAATACTTCTTGTTCTTAGTTGCCCCTTAGAAGCCATATAGGATTTGTCCGTAAGTGACATACTGAAAGACATGATAATGAGAGCAGGTGTGCCACCATTTGCAGGTACATTTGTAGCGCATATTCTTGGTGAGATTTGCTAAGTTTTTCACCTACCTGAATAGTCAAGCAAGTTTGGAACTGAATGTCATTCATGTGCTTGAATGGAAAAGCAACATGGACCAAACTGGGAGCTGATAGGCTTCCACATCACTCCCATGGCACTGAGACAGTTGGCAGCATCTGAACTTTGGTCCCACAGATCTTGCACTAGATTTTCAATGTTTGTATTACCTGTTCAAACTGCAGTCTGAATGAAGTTGCTAAAGCACTGATGAGGATCATTGCTGTCTGAGGCATGGGTGACTTTATAAGTCAGTGTGCAAGTGTCTCATTTCAGATCCTGTCATGATTTCTGTGATTGTGCAGACTGACCGTCTGAAGTGTGACTCAGTGGTTGGCCGTGTCTAACCAGAGGCTCTGCTTGCAGGTGGTTGATCTTCATTACAGTGGGTGGTCTTGCAAGGGCTTAGTCTAGCTGCATAATTCAAGGAAAAGGAGCCACATCACGGAGAAAGTAGTGTACAGATCAACGACTGCTACCCTTTGCTGAGGTGTGCAATTTCATTTTCTCTTCCAGCAAATATTACGGCATGCCCGTGGAAATGCCACAAAGGTGATATTTCTCATTACTGATGGATATTCCAATGGGGGAGACCCAAGACCCATTGCAGCATCCTTGCGTGAATTTGGAGTGGAGATCTTCACCTTCGGGATATGGCAGGGGAATATCCGAGAACTGAATGACATGGCGTCCCATCCAAAAGAAGATCACTGTTACCTTCTTCACAGTTTTACTGAGTTTGAAGCTCTGGCACGCAGGGCTCTTCATGAAGGTATTAATGTACTAACCTTAGAAGTCTACAGAGAGCAGAGAGGTCTGCACAGAAACATCTCCAGTACTGTCTTCTAATTACATTTCATGTAGTGTTGATTCCTTCTTTCATATTTCTTTTATTTTTCATCTTACTTTCTAGCAGAAGGGTTCACCCTTCAGGTAAAAGGATAAACTGTTTGTTTGACTAAGTTATCAACAAAAGGGGAGCCAAATTCTCGTCCTGATATACGTTCTTTCCATTTTGTCCACAAAGAACAAGATCATGGGCTTGGCCTAGTGTAACTCTGCTTGAATGGATGAACCTTGTAGTCAGATATATGGTTGTCCAGAAGAGGTGTATAGTACATACCTTAGGACTAGCCTTAATACGTGTTGGTATTTTACACAGCAACAAAAGCCAGCCTGTTCAGAACTGATCTAGATCTTTGTATATAAGGGTAAATACAATTTATGTTTATAACATAATACCTTCAGTAAAACTGGAAAGAGCAAGGACTGGGAAGAGTTTGGACTGTTGTTTTATCCTTTTTTTAATCTACCATATACTAAAAAAAAAAAAATTCTTCCTGAAAAATAGAGTAATTTTAGACTAGCAAGTGAGGACACATGACTAGACTTTCATTTGTAAGCCAGTGCATCAGACTAGCCATTAGTATTTATTTGCTATATTTAATTTTAAAAAGCGTACTTTTACATAAATGGTGTGGTTTACTGACATTGTGTTTGTTTCCAGTAAGGTTTAATTGGCCTATGTGAATGTGCCAAAGGAAAGATTTTTTTTTTAAATATAATGAACTGGTTATACATGCCATGACCAAATGCGCTCCTGATGCCAAAGATGGCATCCACCAAAGCTGTCTCAGCAGCATCTGTTGGGAGTGAGACTGCATTCTGGCAGTGTTAGACTCAAATGAAGCTGAGTGAGAAAATCTGAGGATCTTTGCACCATGGATTTCAGTGACCTTTTTTCCAGAATAAGAACACCAGCGTGGTTTTTGTCACACTACAAGTGTGGCAAGGCTCTGCTTCATGCTGCCATTACAGCTGCTTAGAACTGTGATGCACGGTTTTTAAGAAACATTTCACTAGTCACATAGTATGAGACTGTGGGGGGAAATTTGTTTGGATTTTTTGTTAATAAATTGATACTATTTCAGATCTGCCCTCTGGCAGCTATATCCAAGAAGATATATCTCATTGTTCCTATCTCTGTGAGGCAAACGAAAACTGCTGCGACATCATGGCAAGCTGTAAATGTGGCACTCACACTGGCCAGTTTGAGTGCATCTGCGAAAAAGGATACTATGGGAAAGGACTACAGCATGAATGTACAGGTGAGTCGCACATCTCAGTGCTCTGCTTTCTCTGTGTGTCCTGAATACATGGTTGATCTGTCTGAGAGTGAAAAGTTCTATTTGGGTTTATGGCTATGAACCTGGGTCATAATGCATTTGAAGCTGTTGAAAGCTCTCTAGCTGAAGACATAGAATAGCTCTAGCAGTCAAACTCACATCATACCTTGTCTCCAAGGTATGGCCCAAATTGATGCACAGAAAAGAAGTAAGAATAGGGCAAATGTTCTGACACAGTAAAACTTCCCTAAAACACAGCTCACAAGTAATTTGTGATTAGAGTTTACCAAGTATGAGGTAATGACTTCTTTTTTTAGTAAATTTTCCTTCATTGGTTTTGCTGATCGCTAGTTGAACTTCCATAAACTTTCTTGTTTGGAGAGGGACTGTGTTACACAGGTCTCTGCAGGATAAATCCTTGGTGAACCTTACAGTCAATTAAATGTTCTTTAATTCTCTTTTGTTGACTTTCTGTTGCTAAAGAGAAAGAACACATTTGGATCACTAAACAGAAACTTGTCGTCACATTTTGCTAAGATTGTTGTTGTTGTTACTGCTTTTTGGACGTTTTTTTACTAGTGTGCTTTCAAAATCTACAGTTGAAATAACAACAATATACAGTTCTTTATTGTCAGAGAAGGTATGCAGGTTTTATCCAACTCCATTGATTTTTCTAGGACAAAAGTTTCAAAATTGCTAGAGCATATCTGAACTCTGTTACATTTGCTTTGTAAGCTGGACAAAAGGAGTATTTATAATCAAGTATTTATCAACTAAAAACAAAATACAGTATTTATATTTATCTTGTTTGTATTTGCATATTATCACTTACATTATGCATATCACAGTCCTCATGGGATGTTTCCCCATGAAATGTGAACCCAGTGTGCTGGATATATGGATTATGGTTGTACAGCTGTTTATGAGGACCATGCTGCTTTTTTAAATGTGATTTTCATTACATGTAGAGAGTCTCTTGATGTAACTTGTAAAGAGTTGATAGTTCTGTTCAGAGAATAGACACAGGCAGGTTTATGGCTAAGAAGCTGAAGAATTCCTCCAGGGGAAGGTGTGATGGAGGTTGTGATGGCTGTATTCCTGCACAAGGAGGATTATAAGGATACACTGAGGGATCCAGACTTTACATAAGCACATGACAGGGTAAAGGTGTTGTCTGTCACCAGGGCAAGAAAGGTCTGAGATACCCCAGTGTTTGTGTTGGGAAGTTGACGGTTATACTCCCTACCAATTCGCAACTTGTAATTCACGTTGTGCCCTTGGAGTATCTTTCTATTGTTCTGTATTAAGAGAAGTAGGTAAGCAGGAATTCCTTGGGTTTTGAGTGCAACATGAGTAAAGGAATGGAGAGTCAATCTCAGCACTGACACTTTGGATCAGATTTCTGTTTTATGTAAGTGGGTGCAGCTTCCTTGTGTGCTTCATTAAGTCTAAACGAAGATAGACTATTCCATTTTGCTTATTTTCAGTTGTAATTGTTTCAGACAAAATAAAATTTTCATCATAACTTTTTCTTTTGTATTTCAAGTAATTTCCTCCACCTTGAGTCCTCTAGTAGCCTATTGAACAAAATAAATGCAGCACTTCTGCCTTTGTCAGTAGTTTGTATCATTAAATATTGTTCCGAGCTATTCCTAAAGATAGTGGGCCTATCATTTTAGAGTTACCCTTTCTACATGAAAGGATATTTTGATGGGGTGAGCATACCTTTTCAGTGCCATCAAAAATGATAGAAGTCTGATTTCTTTAAGTGGGTACTTTGCAGCTGCAGAGGAAAGTTTCATTTTGACAGGTGCTTCTAAACTAATTTTGTAAAAGGGGTTGGTACTAGATACACCGCAAATAAGCTGATGATTGCAGCCATCTGTTGTATATTTGAAGATAATTGAAGATGCATACATATATTTTAGGGAAAATACAACCTGAATAACTCCAGCCCATTCTTTAAAATGTGTCTGCTTTGCTCAGCTGTTGTATTCTCCTTTAAGACAGGCAGAAACAAAAGGTGTTCCTTAAACGATAAACAGCATATTTTGAATTATTTTATTCTGAAAAGCATTCCAACCTTTTTTTTAAACATTTCTCAGCTGAGCATATCTGTGGATTTGTAAAGCACGAGGAATCTTAAGAATGCATCTTAACTTATCTTCACTATATAAAGTGCAGGATGACTTTTGGCAAGTTTACAGTGACAGGACTTACATTTTAATTGGACTGCTTTTAGCTTTTGATTGATTAAACTTTGATTGATTAAACTGTGGTTTACTATGTTTACCTGATATAGTACAGCTTTTTTTAAGGAGTTTTCATTAGGACAGGAGAATGTTCTTCTGCAGCGTATCTGTTGTTTTTGCTATTTTAGTTATTTTCTGTATGCTCTTGTGTATACCACCTTACTGTTTGTGGTTTTGGATGTGAGGCATCAGGGTAACTATGTAAAAATCTTAAACAGTTTTTTAGTTTCCTGATTACTTGAAAACATTGTCTAGAAAGCCTCCATAAAATAAACAGGAGTCACATGCTTTGTTTAGTGATCCAAAAAGCAGAAATGGTCTTCAGTGTCCCCCTCCTGTTTTTTGTAATATTGTTGATGATGTGCCACAGAAAGAAGAACAGACTGACTGTTCTCTACTTTGAAAAAGCAAACCATACAAAAGCTTCTTGGGCCATGCTAGGAGCCTCATGCAGCAAGAAACATCTGTGACAACGTGACAATGGAAGGGAGGAAGAGGAAGAACAGAGGCAGTGTCAAAACCGGTCCCAAGTACTGTAGAGTACATGAACACCTCCTCTTCAAAACCACTTTTTTTTGACTCCTTCCTTTCCTTGATTACAAATGTTGACTTTCAAACTAGAGACAACCAAGTAAAAATAAGTCTGTGATTTCCACTAAGACTTTGTATTCCATTCCACCAATAAAAAGGTGGGCTGCTCAAATCAACTGCTTGTTCCATGGTAAAGTAAAACAATTGTCCAGATCTCCATTTATATCTTCTTCCCTGTCTTAGGAAGTTAAGGAATATGTCTTCAACACAGCCCTTTCACAATTGTTTTTCAGCAAGATTCCAGAGAAAGTTCTTTTTTAATTGGGCTCTTGGGTTGGATGGCCTTTTAGGTTCATGATGATGCAACTGAAGGATGCACATTGTGTTTCTCATCAGTTACGTCCTAAGCAGAACAACAGTTACTGGGGAGTTCAGAAAACTGTTGTCTTACAACCACTTCTTCTACAGCTTTACAACCAGTTTCTTTTATCTAACATGTGGACCTCATTTTTTGAAGATGATGTGCAGTTGGCGGGGCAGAACTAATACATTAAATGCTGGTAGTCTATTTTAGTTATTCCTTCTATTATTTATTTTTGTTCCTTTACCTGGGTATAATTACTCAAGTGTAGAATTTTCACCATATATTTGAGTATTCAATAGGTTGCCTAAGCTTTGATTTAGGAGTATGCAGCATACCAGTTATCATCTGCACAGCCACTAGGGCAACAGTTTTGTCTACAAAACAGCACATAAAGAACCTTTCCAATGAAAACTGAAATAACGTGAAAACTTTTACGAATTTTAATTCAGAACACATTCACTGAAAAGACTTTAAACTCTGAGGAAATTTAGATCCAGCAAGGCAGGGGAGATTTGCATTTTGTGGTTTGTTGGATTTTGGACCCAATTTTCAGCTGAGCATTTTATTCCATGAAATTTTCAGGATTGTTCCTATGGAGAATGCAAAACGAAACCTGATGTTCATGAGTTGGATAGCTTTCTAGTTAGAAAAAGAGTATATATTTTTTTATTTAAGATACTGCTGCAAGTTCTTTTCTTAGTCAGACAGGAAACACTTTAATTCTAGGGGTGATTCTAGTGGCCTAATTAAAGAAAGCTAAACATCTGTTCTGCCATGCTGTATCCTTCCTCCCTTCCTTTTCATAGGAGGTTCTACCCCCTTTGAGTCTGGGTCACCCTTTCTCAATACTCTGTTTCAGGAGGTGTTTCTTTAGCTACCCTATAGGAATTACTAGCTTAATGAAGCTTTGCTAACCATCCTGAACTTGTCATAGTATATGTGGAAATTCTTCATAAGTTTACAAGATCTCTCCAAGCCCCAAGGCATCCAGGATTAAGAACACATACCATAACATACACTATGCTCTTCAGCAGGTGCCTGTCATGGATCTGAGGGAGAACCACCAGGAACACTCTGAGAATCCACTAGTAGTTGATAGACAGGGAGGGGAAAAAAGAGCAAGAAAGGGAGTGTGAAAAAGATGGTGTATAAAATTTCTCCAGCTATGGTAAAATCTTAGGCTAAATTTGCCTGTTGAATGTGGAGGTTTGAATTGGTTCACAGAACTGCACATTTTCAAGCAGTAGAACTTAGTCTTGCTGTCTCACAAGGCAGTGCCATTTCATGTTTTCATCTATTGAGAATCTGCATCTTAAAACAGGACAGGAGTTTGTTTTGGTTTGTCTTCTCTCGTTTGTTTTTAATTTCTAAATTTAAAAAATACTTTTCAGTTTTTGCCTAGCTCTCACAAAAAGAAGGCTTCTCCTGAGACACACAGCCATTGAAAACTGGCTAAATCAGAGGAGCATCTCCTTGAGGAAAATGTCAAATGGTTGCTAATGTGTTATTTTGTGCCACATCAACCTGCAGATCTTGATAACCAAAAGAAGAAAGTAAATAAGATTTTTAAGCAATTAAAATAACTTGGATTACAGCTGGACAAGGAAGCTGGGATGTACACACGTAAGGAAGCATTAATGCCTATAAAACCTGAGCAGTTTGGAGAGACTTGGTGTTGGACTCACCTACTGTAGAGACAGAAAAGCTTGACTGGAGAGTCTTTGCTCTGTATACAACACCTGGCAGTCCATAATTCTCCCCTTTTGCTTAACAGCTCTCTAATAATGAACGCTTTCTGTAACCCTTTTGGAGGATGAGATACCTTTGTATATGTTACTCTTATTTTTAATTAATTTTAAAAGTGCTTCTCCCAAGTGGAGCCGTCCTCTGTTACAGCCTCTCTTCAGTGGCTTTTTGTTTGTGATAATATGCACAGGTTCTATTGTGAATATATTGTGTTAATCATGAGTGGCTGTCATGTAAGAAGAAGAGAAAACAAGAAAGCAGGGATCAAAACCAGAAGGAAGGATGCAAAATACCCATGACTAAGCAACAGTGAATGGATGCTTAATTAATACTGGCAAAAACATTCCTTACTGGCATTCTGTGTAATTTTTCTTTTTCTTATAAATCTTGTTTGACTCATTATGGGTAGCAATTTGAGCATAACGTCGTGATGGTTAAATACAGAAGAAATATAAATAAGTGTGTTTTTCTAGTGAGGTTATCATAACATCAAGATGGGTAAGTACAGGAGAAATGTAAACTGATCTGGTTTTCCACTGAGGATACTGGAAGACAAGTAGATGAGGAAGGTAGATATAGGAGGCAAGTGCTATAGAAAAAGCTGTGGAGATTTATTAGGTTAATTATCCTTTAAAAAAACTTTTTAAGACTCCAAAAAATTATGCAAAAATATTCATAATTGTTGTTTGCACAAAGACTAAAGGAAATGGCTTTTACAGCTATTTTGTGTGGAAAATAAGTAAGTCTGGAAGCATGCAGACATACTCCTCCAGACATTTTTACATTGAAATCTGCTTTCTCAAAGATTTCTTCCTTGAAGCCCAGTATTTCCTGTTTTGCTTTTGAACATCCAGGTAGAGATTCTCCTACTTGTTGCTATAGGAAGCAAAGAAAAGGCTGAGTGAAAAATGGATTTGGGTGCTGCAAGATTTTTCAAAGAGGAGCACACAAAGAGGAGAGAAATTCTTTGTTTTGGTAATTTAAAAGCATGATGTCCATAAATTCTTCACGTCAGGAGGAGTTTTTTGGTGGGAATGACTGACTCTGAGGTTTATGTTAGCTTGCCTGATACTACAGTAGTTCTGTTTGCATTTTAAGTGGCTTCTGGCACCAAAGTATTTTGTTTCCCACCTGTACAACCTGCTTTATGAAGATGGGACATTTCTGGCAGTGGAAGCTTCTTTTGTTCCTTGAAGCCTTATGACTTTATACCCACAGAGTGATACTGAAAAGGTTCCTGAGACACAGTGTGTATGAAGCGATAACAGGTTTTGTCAGGTACTGAAGTGTTTCTTACTGCACTGTGAAAACCTCAATGATCTGCTTTCCCCATGTGAAGCCTGTGAAGTGAAACAGTAGCAAAATATTTTTTCAAGTATATGTTTTATAAATATAAGTAGGAAAAAAACTGTTGAGGTTGGGATTTTATTTATCTTTCTTTAGGGATCTAAGTATTCACAACTCAGGTGGAGCAAATCGTGAGACTTGCTTGGGGTTTTTCCTTCGTTTTGGAGGAGTATTGTTGTTTTGTTTAAGATTGTGAAGCTCATCATTTCCAAAATGGAATTTTAATCCAGATACAGTCCATCAGAAAAACTCTTTAATAATCTCTAGAGTGAGGCAGGGAGCTTTCCAAACCATCATAGAAATGTTGAAGTTTTAAAATCTAACCAATGGCATTGCTTGCAAAATTGTAGAAAAAGAGCTTTTCTTCATCAGTTTGGTACAAGTTTTTTCACCTTAACAAATGACATGTCCAGCTACTGGTGTTTTTTAACTGTATCCGTCTTTTTGATAAGCTTGTTGAAGTGAATGAGTGTTTCCTCTTATAATACTGTTAATGAGTTTTGGATCAAGTCCTTGGAAAGGAGTGACTCATTTTTCTGTCTTCTTCAGGCTTGATGTGTCAACTTATACGTATCTTCTGTTGCAAAAATAAATATTTTAAGTAACATGATAAGTAATATGGATAATGATTATTTCACTGATATATGATTTTTCTAACTCTGCATGATATATCTTGTTTCCTTTGCATTTAAAACTGAACTGTAGTGAAGACAGAAAACCCTGAAAACCTGTGTATACAGGCACCGTTTCTGAGGAAATTCTTTCAGAACAAAGTTATAGGTTAGAGATGAAAACCCAGATTCAATTTTGACATGTGCAGACCAGAAAAGGAGAGGTGTAATTTTACATCTGTATACAGTATTGAAAAACATATTGTCCTTTGCAACTAGATGTCATCTGAGGCTTTAGAAAATAAGTCTCTGTGCTTTCTTTTGTATTCAGTACAGAGCTATTTCTGAAATAAATTGGATGAAAAGTTAGAAAGTGATGCACAAGTTACCCTTTTTTCCTTATCTTGGAAGTGACTTGTCCTGGTCACCTCAGGATGAAAATAATGCTTCTGGCAAGTATATATATATATATTATATATATATAAAGTATCTGGCAAGTTCATAGGTGCAATTCAAGGAGAAAAATCAACCATGTGGAGGGCTTGAGAGGAGCAGAAACTGTGCTCTGAATAGAAATAGACATGACATAGGAATAGTCTCTAGCTTTGTGTGCCTTAGGCACAGACTTAGGCTTCCCCTTGAGCGCCTAAGCTTTCCTTTGGCCACAGTGCAGCCATTGCAGGTGGCCATCACAATGAAAAAGGCTCCAAGTGTAAATACAGCACCAGCTAGGTTTAGCCTTTAGTTAAATGACTGTAAAACCTCTACCGTTAAGCCTGGCTTTGCCTTGAGTCTCTAGACAGGATAAAAAGCAGGCTGTCTTACCTTACCTTGAGATTTTACATGGTTTGAAAACATCTTTCCTTTTCCAGCTGTGCAATCCTTTAATAAGCCTTTGTCTGGTCTTGCAGATTCGGAAATCATTTTCAGGATTAGGACTTGCATCATACCAGGCACTTACTGGAATAATTGTATGTCCATGGAATCCCTTAATTAAAAGGTTTTTACTGCAACATTCTTTGGTCACCCCTATGGATTACATGGTGTCATCTTGCCTTCAATACCTTTTCAGGAACACACAGCCAGGATGTTTTCACAGGCGCACATGCACACATATTATTCCTGAACTTGTGCCAGTTTCGCAAATTAAAAGCAGACATTTTAGCATTCTGTGAACTTTTAAGTAGTTTTTGTCTGGAAAAGGAAAACCAAAAGTACTTGGAAGAGTGCATCATGGATAAAATAAGATGGCAGTATACAGCAAAGGGTGTTAATTACTGAAATGAGGAGAGAGGTTAAGAGACTTAGAGCTTGTTTTAATTAACTGTTTGGTTCCTAGTGGCTCTTCAAGGCTCCAGAGCATCACCTTTAAGTACTTAAGTCATTCCCAGGATGTAATTTGCACTACAATTAACTGGAAAGGTTTAACCTTAGTGCCTGTGCCTCTGAGGTTGTGAATAGGTATCAGGATTCCTAGCTTCTCTAAGTTGCGCCCAAAGTCTTGTCAAAGCTGATCCATTTAACCAGAATGGAGCACAGCACTCTTAAGGTGACAGACTCGTGCAGTCATTGTGTCCCTGCATTTGGAGTTTGATGGATTGCACATGGTGTGTTTGTCATTTGGTCAAACAAATTTGAGTCTTAGCTCCCAGGATCAGTTTCCAATTGAATGTGGAGTGTAGGATTTTTTTTAAATTTTATTTTATTTTAAAATCTTTGCCTTGATGTGTGCTGTGATAGTTACTCAACCCAGGCCAGTGATTATTGCAGAGTGTGTTCTCTGTAAGAGTGAGTACTATTCCTTTCAGCACTATAAGTAAAATTGTCTATTTCTCTTCCAACAGGAAGCAAATACTTTGTATGAAATGCAGCTTGCATAATTTAGCAAATGTTCAGAAATGGTCGTCTGTTAATTGCCGTGGGTTTGCTGAGGGGGAGAAGAAAAATGTAGAAGCAAAGGTGCTTCTACACCTTCTATATGTTCTACATGTAGAACAAAGGTGCTTATCAGGTCATAACCCACAGCTAAATAAGTCTTTGGAGATTTTGACCTAAAGAAGGTCTTTCAAGGGATATTTACCCAAAAGGCAATATAGATGTTGCTTGTACTACCTTCTATTTGGCTGCCACCATTATAAAACAGTAAAGACAGTAGCAAGAAGGGGTATGATGGCTTTTCTGTTGCCTCTCCTATTCACTCCTGTCCAGCTGACTTCCCTGCGCTCTGTGTGGAAGATTGGCAGGTTCCACAGATCATTTCACAGTCACTTCCCCGGGAAGAAGCCTTCTCTTTCTGTCCTCTGCAGCTATGCTCCTCATTTCTCCCACTGTGCGGATTCTATGTTTCTTCATTCTCAAGGGTCCAGAAGTACTTCAGATGCTGGTACCAGTCCAGCAAAGGCAGCAGGCAGCCAGTAGAGTATGCTGGAAAAAACACCGTGATGAAAAGATGGCAAAAGCCTACTCAGCTTGGAGAAGAATTAGGGCAAATAGATTGCAGACATTTTATGATAAGCTCAATCTATCTGCCAGATACTCAACAGCCAGAATGGACAGGAGCAGTTTGGTCTGCTGTCTTCTAATCAGCCTCATTTTCTTCTGTCACTCTAAAATCTACTGCGGATGTTCCAACCTTCTCACCCAGAAACAGTGCTGACTGCCTGGTGGAGTGTGACGAGGTTCCTTGAGAATGAGAGAGCAGCAACACAGATCAGTTTCATCAAACAGGAAATTGGTTTCTTCTGGTTCTTGTTGGTGTTTTGATGAAAACAGAAATCAGGACTTTGCACAGAAATGGGAACGTCTTCAGGCCAAAACCCTAGGGTTTAATTTGTTACCATGCAAAACAAAGCCAGACCAGCAACTCACACTTCCAGTGCAGATGTTTTAGTAGGGCTGACATCTGAAGGTAGTTTGAGGAGTTGAATTTTTTCTCCCTGTCTGAAATTTATTAAGTATAAATTGTTTTCCTCCACAAGAATGGGAAGAATGAATGGACCTTTTTTTTTTTTTCTTCTTTTTTTTGGGGGGGGGTAGGTGGGGTGACATTGGGGGGGGGTGGAGTTGAGAAACATTGATTTTACAGAAGTGTGTGTAATATAATCAATTGGTCTAATTATAATCATGTTGTTTAGTTTGGACCTGACAGATCTGAAACAAAACCCAATACAATTAAGCACTAAGTTGCAGGGTTTTGTTGTTGAAAAGCATAGCGGAATGGCAAAATCTCCATCTGTGTAGGTATGTGCAGCTGTATTGATTTTATGCAGAGTTGCACCCTATTGTGACAACCTAAAATCTGGCTCCTTCTTTTGGCCATGAGGCAAATCTGCTGGGTTTTTCTCCATGAGAGCAAAAGAGACATTCTGAGGATAGATAAAAAAATAAGCAGATTTTTGGCCCCAAAAGTTCAAGCAAAGGGTGTTCCCTTGTAAATGCCATAGTAAATACCCATGCAAAGTTTCCATCTTCTTCTGGTGTGTAGTTTGTTTCTCAAAAAAGAATGCCAGAAGATAAAGTACAAGAACTTTCCTACATTGGGGCTGCTAATGCTGCATGGTTTTTTTCTCAGATCATTGCTATTAATTCCAGCCTGTTTTGTTGGCTGGGGCTTCATGGAATGGTCTAGAGTATAACATTCCTATTACTATTCTCAGGCTTCTCTTCAGCTCCAGTTTTTATGATTTTATGACAGAAAAGTGCTTGCTGTATTCTGACTGTGTTCCCCTAGAAAAACTCTTTTATCTGGAAATACGCATAGGTGGTATTAAAAACGGCTAAGAGATAGAGACAGGAAATGCCAGTGTTCTGGTGAAATGCAGAAACACCTACATCTGCACAAGCTGGGAATACTCTTTAAGTCACAGTAATTTAAAGGCATATATTTATATTCTGAGTTTAATGTCTGTAAAAACACCTGGAGCTTTGGAGGAAAATGTTGACCTGTTAACTGTTTTTTCTTCCTGTGCCTTGTTTCACACTTTGCCCATCTGCTGCCCACAGAGCATCCCACAAAGCCTAGTAGGTCTGGGAGCAGCAGTCTGCTAAAGCCTGCTGCAATAACTTTAGCATCATAGGAGACAAGCCTAGTGGGTCTTAACAGTAGCGACAGTGTGTGTACTCTGGGGAGTCCAGGCCAGTGTAGAGGTACTCTGGTACCTTTAAATACAGCAGCTAACTAATTTAAATCTTATGCATCTTTTTTATATCTGTGGCACAGAGGTGCCGTAGGTCTCAAGACAGACGGTATGGGAGAAAGGGTTGCATGCAGGAATATGAAGTGCTGCAGAAGATGCTCTTTCAAGTAATTGAGTTCATAGGACTAGGTGTTTCGAAGTGCAAAAAGGAGAATGGAGGGCTTAGTAGCCTTATTCTGAGGAGTCTTGGTATCAACACAGAACATGAGGAATGCTTGCCAAACACCAGAAGAGCTACATGTAGTTTCTTTTGGACTTCCATTACTATCTGTCTCACAGAAGCATTACTTTGTACACCTAAATATACTCTGGTCCTTTAGACCTGTCAGCTTAGCAAAGAAATATCACCTGAGGTGCAAATACATAGGTTCCGTCTTTTGAGAGTTTATGTCTTTGCCTCAGCATAGTGAGGATCAAAACATGCTGTCATTTGCAAATTCCTTCACTTCAATTTTTATGTCATAGTGAATTGTAGAGGAGTAAAACACGTACGTAAATATTGCTCTTTTATTTCTGAGTGGAAATTCAAAATATAATGCCTTACAAAATACAACACCATTTTTAAAACATGGCACTTCTGTGAGTACCCATATTCTTCCTGGTTAGCCAAAAACACTTCAAAAAACTGTCCCAGTGGCAGTGCAGGGGTGGTGGTTACATCATGGCATAGGAGTACACAAAGGCAAGGGCAGCTGGTCTTCACTAGTGACTTGATTTCAGCAGTGGGAGTAACAAAGTTATATATGGCTTTTTTAGGTGGACCAGTAGCCCACCTTGTGTCCACAGTCCCAACTCATGAGAACAGAAGTAATGTGATTACAAAAAATGAGGAGTATATCAGACTCGGACACTGAGGCACCATCTGCCAGTGTCTCTTCAATGTAGCAGTAGCTGAGGGTTACCTGCATTCCTATTTTTTCCACCACTTCGCACTGATGCTCCTTTTCAGTACTTATCCATGACAATGGTTGTCCTAGCCTAGGTGCCAGTTTGGCCTAGAAGCGGTACTAAGCTGTGCTATGGCCCCAGGAGCACAGTGTGCATGGCCCTCAGTTCCATTTGACAAATGAGATGTTACGTTCTGCCAGCCTCCAGGATTCTGCTGTCTTCACTGTCCTAATAGCTTTTCACCGTCACCAGCAGTTCTTCAGCAGCTGCCTGAGCACTTCCCACTATGTCACAGGCAAGATGGCAAATTGTACCCTGAGAACATAAGGGAAGCCCCTTATTGTACTTTGGTTGCCTCACTCCTTTTTAACTACCTATCCCGCAAGATGCAGGTAATAATTACAGCTGTTACTTGTCTGGTTTTTGCCTCAAGGCTGAAGCACAGACAAGGATGAAAGCTAACAAGTTCAAAGTCTGTGAATGTGATGCTTCACAAAATTGCCTGTAATGCCTTAAATTTCACTCCCAGTGATGCTGGTTTGATTTATTTTCACTGCTTTTAAGGTCATTTTTGGGAGGCCTCCTGTGTTGAAATAGAAAGTGCAGTGCCTCATACATTCCTACATCAGAGAGATAGTTTGTCATCTGTTGCTTGCATCCCTCACTGTTTCACAGTCTGCAAAAGTGCAAGAAATTAGCCAAGAATTTGGCTCCAGCTCAGGAGAAACTGGGGTATTTTTAGACAGCATTAATTATCTGTGAACCTAACTAATTGGAATCAAGTGCTGTTTAGGAATAGAATTTCTAGTTAAAAATCAGTGGTTTAATAATCATAAGTCCTAGGTCCATTACACAGTGATTTAATTGTTACTGCTGCTTGCCTTTTCTTCTTTTTTTTTTTTTTTTTGCTTCAGGTTGCAGTTAAGAATGTTCCTCCTCCTTATTCTCCATCTCTGCAGGTGTAGATGGCCTTGTTTATGGCAGAGGAGGTCAGAAAAAAGGCATGCATTTAGAAACAGTAGGACCAGAAGTGTGGCAGACCTTTTTCCTCCTGAAACATACAAAGGATCTCTCACTGCCCTTTAGAAAAAGAACATGTGATTCTGCTTCTCCAGGGTGTAAAAATACCTTTGAAGCTGCAAAGAGGATACAGAAGTGGGACACAGAGCACAGTTTCACTTTGTTGTACCTTGGGAGTTCTTGAAAGAATCTCACTCTGCTGTTTCTCTGCTCCCTTTCTGGCAGCAGCGGCAGACTATTTCATTCTAGTTTAAACAACTGAACTTCACTAAAGCCTTCAGATGTTACAGGTTGCTACTTTAGCAAATGTTTGGTCAGTACTGATAGCAAGAAGAGGCCTTAAGAACACATGACTCACAAGCCAGGGATACCTGCTTTATGAGAGAACTCCTGCATTGCAGAAGGTTGTTTGCAGAGTGGCTAAGCAATGAAGACCAGGTCAGTGCTCTTCAGTGTGGGATGCAAACATGTTGTTCAGAAATGTTTTAATGGAGGTTCTTGACAGAAGGAAGCTTTGTTAGACAGAGGAGTAAGGCTTTGTGTAAGGTTGTGGTACTGCAACGTAGTATTTTTTGCCTTTAATTTTTTTACCATAGCTTTTGGAGTAGCAAAGTTCACTTCCTTGGCAGGCACAGGACTTAGTACTTAAAACATGTTGCTTCAGTTCAAATCTGAGATGACCCTTTTGCTCGCAGCTGACTTGCTTTTGCAAGAGTCAGATCCATCCTTAAGAATTTGCTTTATGGCTTGCAAAGAAATGAGAGGGGAGAAGGAAAGGGAAAATGGGGGAAATGAAGTGAGAAGCAATCACTTTTCCAAATGTTTCTTAAGCAAGCAGCAGTTAATAGTGAGCACAGTTATCTAGTTGTTCTCTCAGTGCTCTTGCTTTCTGTAAACAAGACTCTGTTTTGATCTGCATAGTGAGATAATGTTGAAAGAATTCAGGAGATCCTGTCAGTTTCCATAGGAGTTTTGCATGAGGAACGGAGAATGGGATTTATGGCATTTTTCACAGTAAGTCATGGGTATCAGTAGTGATTCCAGGAATCAAGTAGAAACTATAACATTGAGATTACAACAGTTTACTGAACTCTGCATGGGGATAGCTGAGCTAGTTTCACAATATGTAAAAAAAATAAAAATAAAAATTGGCAAACCAACCACTTTTTATTGTCTGATTACTGGCCTGAGCCATTGCATGTGCTTCAGTTCTCTTAAGTTAATCAAAAACTGTCTGACTTCTACCCTGGGCTGCTGAGTAAATAAACGTGGAAATAGTGACATATGTTCTCCATCTGCACAGTCATGTGCTATATCTTCAGTGCTCAGAAATGTTACTTAATAGGAGTATAATCACTGTTGTTGAAAAGTATATTTAATGATAAAAATAAGGGATGTGGAAAAGAGGCCAAGTTTGGCACCTAATGCAGTAGTGACAGTTTATTGAGGGTCTGGCAGAAATGGCTTCACTTTCCTGTTTATAATAGCTTTTACTTGCTGCATTCCCCATCTGTTATTCAGCAACTGGAACTACTCTGATCTGCAGAGAAAGGAGACAGGAATAGGTATCTTTTTTTTTCCTTTTCTTCATGATCATATATACTGACAGCTGGTGAGAGTGGGTGTTGGAGACAACAGCAGAAAGGGAGCATTTCATATTAGACTAGGAAATAATTCAGGACCATACAGGGTTCTGTTAATATTTTGCCAGAGAGCATATTCACAATTTGTGCTTGGATGCAAAAATCTGAGGATGTGGAGTCTCTGACTTCCTGGATTCCTCATGCAACTTGCAGTTCTCAGGAAGGCCAGTTTACTGATTCAGTTTGACCAGAGAGTCATTTTTAGTTACACTTTTAAGTTCCAAGAATCATTGAACACAAAACTGTTCAAGTTGCTGAGCAGGTGAACACAATGGATATGGATCTTGAACCACCAGGCATATTCTTTACTGCAGAAACCTGTCAGTGTTGTGGAGCTTGGGGTGCTTTTGTTGACTTCTAAACTCTAGTCCCTAATAATTACCTTTCGAGGTGTCCCAGGAGAAGGTGATCTGCTGAGTTATCTCTGTAACTCGAGGCTGTTGCTCCCTGCTTCTGGAGTAGAGTGTAGGCTGTGCTGAGCAAGTGCTGCCTGAGTTGTGGTAAAAAAAAAAAAAAAAGCATGTCCCAAGAGTTGTAGACAGTGGAGCAGATTCTCACTTCTGTCCATCTTTCTCTGGGTGTAACAGATCAGGAGCTGTTAACCAGTTGTTTTTTACCCAGCCCCATCTCAGATGTCTCTCGGATCTCCAAGTAGTCACTCTTCCCAGTTGTGGATAAAGGAGGACTATTTCTTGCATTCCAGTGTGTGCATCTAGCTCACGTGAAAGTTAACCAAGCAGCCCATAGTGCAGCCCAGATGGAGCTTTTTCACTTTTCTGATGCATCTAACTAACATCACTGGAGATTTGGTCTACCAATAATTTTGGCTCTTTGAGCATCTAGTCCAACTTGTTAGGGAGGTGATGGACTGGTGGATTTGTTGGTACAATGAGTAGTAATGAGAAAGTAAGAAAAAGTATGACGTGACTTTGCTCCCTGCATCTGATTTGAATCCCTGCCCTGCATATTCATCCTTTTCTTGAACCTCCCTTTTCCTCCTTTACCCAGAATCCTTTTTGTCAGCTGAAAAGAAGAGTTACTTGTTACATGGTACGATGGTTGAACCAGGCCTAGAGAAAACTAGGCCTGCAGTGCCTTCACATGAGACAGGTACTAGATCTCTGAAACAGCTATTTGCTCATCTCTGTGTAGCACAAACTAATTAAGATGTTGGGGTTCTTTTTAATGGCACTGGCTTTACTTCAGCCTGTCTGTATTTTTTTACAGTTTTGTAAAAGCAAAAGTATAACTTCACAGCAAGTATATTAAAATCGCAAATAAGTGCACCTAGGACAGGATGGTGATGTTCCTTTTCAGTGTTGATGAATTTAAATAGCAGGAAGCTATCCAGAGATGCAAGTAATTTTTAACAGTACTATTTAGAACAACATGTGCTGTCACATCAGCAGTGATCAAGGTTTGCTGAGGAATGTGTGTCTGTGATTATGGTGAAGACCATGTCCAGAGAAGCCTACTATATAGTAGTTCTGCTCTGAGCAAAGCATTTTCAGAATTTAATTTCCCCTTGTAATTAAGGGTCTGATGGTGTGCAAACTTTTGGACCCAAAGTCTTCACTTGCATGTAAACTCATAAATAATCTCTAGTTGAATGGCAAACTTTACACAATCAACTAAGTTTCCCAGAAGGACCTTTTTGTATTTTCAGAATTTGTTGTACACTTTTAGCATGATAGGTTTTAGAAATATGCAGGGACATGAGGACATAAATAAGTATCCAAGCTCTAAAATCAAAAGTGCTGGTATAAGCTGATATCCACAGCTAATAAGGATATTTATGTTTGTGTTGGGTATGCCCTCCGAATGTGTCACTAAGGCTAGATTTGATGTGTATGCAAACAGCTCACCTATAAACACTATTTAAAATGCCAGTGAAATTTAAGCCAAAATAGCTTCATTTTAATTCAGTACATGAATGCCATTTGTGTGTATATAAATTGCACAAGTTGTCAGGATATATCTTGTAAATTTGTGGCTTGAAATGAAGCATTGGTAGGCTTCTTTTTAAATTACAATACAGTACACGGAATCAGAATTTTCTTGTTTTATTCCTGAGTAAGCCACATGCTTTGGAGACAAAGAGAGAAGTTACCTTCTGTAAAAGTGTACATGGTAGTCTTTATTTTTATGTTTGTAAAACATTTAAAATAGTTTTCAAAGCTCTGTGTCCTTGCAATGGACATGTGTGGTTGAAGGATGACTCTGTTTAAGGCAGTCACCATGTTTTTAACATATATTAGTTGGTCTGCTTTTTATAAGTTTTAAAATTGGGCGTAAATGGTTTCTTTATACATTCTCAGTACAACTGGTATTACCAAGGAGGATATTTTGTAGTCAGAATCATTGCTTTGCAGTGATCCTGTCTAAATATGCTAGACCAGGGGTCCTCGAACTATGGCCCGTGGGCTGGATACGGCCCCCCAGGGTCCTCAATGCGGCCCCCGGTATTTACAGACACCCCCCCACCCTCCACCCCCCCCACACCCCGCCGGGGGCTGGGGGGGAAACCAAGCAGCCGCAGATGGCTGCCTGCCACTGCATCCGCGCCGGCCCCTGGTTAAACAGTTTGAAGACCCCTGTGCTGAACCCAAGCCTACTCAAGGATGGTCAGCACAGTTGTGGCTCACAACCAGATCTCCCTGTGAAAGAAGGTCCTTTTTGGCATCCTAACTTTTACAAGTTGTCACATCTTTTGGGCTTATATACTTCAGCAGGCAGATTGTTCCCCACACTGGGTATGCTTCAGGTACTGAGATAGGATGTTCACCCAAGGGACTACATCTCCTTCCAGGCAACTTTGCAGTTCTGTCCCATGGGAGAGGATCCAAATTTCTCATTTTTACTGTGAACAAGTTATTGCTGCTGAAAGTTTGTTGTGATTGTTCAAATTACTTAAAGACCTAGAGCTAGACCATCTGAAAGTGGCATTCCAAAAGCTGCAGCCTACTTGGTAGTAGAATGTTACAATTTTGATACCTGAAAACTCAATAAAAAGATTTGAGTGAACCCTTCCCTATGTATCATATCTATAGCTAAACTTTGGACTTATTTCAGCCTGCTGTCCCCAGTGAGAGGAAATTTGTAAATCTAATAAAGACATGGAGTAAAATACATGTCTTCTCTGTTCCTATTTGATGTAGCTTGTTAAATTGCTAATCATGTTGCTGTGAGAAGGGTGCTTAAGGAATACTGACAAAGAGCAGATGGATGAGCAGGTTCAGTGTTTGAAATTAATGCAGAGCACATGCTGGGGATAACAGGAAATACTAAAGACTTAGCAAATCCTTCCCTGATTTCCACAACTTAAAGGCAAGCTCAAGGTTTTCCTTTACAGTTCCTTTCTTTGTACAAGTCTTACATGTCAAATATTTATTTAACTAAAGCCACATCTTTGCCTATTTTTTGTAATCCTAGCATGCTCCTGACTCATGGTTTTTTTATGGCACCATACATGTTGCAAATTGCAGAAAGGTGGATTACAGCATCTGCCAAAGGTTTAGATTTTTTTTCTCCTTAGCTTTCTGAAGGCATTTCATGGGCACAAAGTGCCTGTTCTGACAAACCTACAATATAGGAGATTTTAAAAAAAAGTACCTTCCCAGATAATTTAAATGTGACAAGAGCTGTAGCTTCTGGAGGCAGTCTCTACACTATAGACCCAGAGCGTGGAAAGTCTTTGAGAAGCATGCTTAAAGATCTTCATGTTCAGGTCCAGTGAGGTACATTCCAGAGGCCAGGGTGGACTGTTTTTCTTCTGGCCCAAGCTGAGTATTTACTGGCTTGTTTAAATTCCAGGAGAGAAACCGACAACTGGTTGATCGTTTGGTTTAGTAGAATAGACCTGAAAATTACAGAATCCTGTATTTTTGCAGGTATTCGCAGAATACAGTATTTACAGCAATAGCCAAGAGTTATCACTATGAAATACATGGACAGGGCAGGGACTGGTGAGTTTCGTGCAGTCATGGTTTCCATTATGCTTCCCATGTTATTCATGTTCTTCCCTTGCAGAGGCCACTCGCAAATGAACTGTGCAGCAGCAGAAGAATGTTTTTTTGAGGCAGGAAGGAGGGGTGGGCAGCACTGCATGCTAGTACTACAAGACATCCCGAAGTCTTTCTCATCTGCAGCAACAGGTGGAAAAGCGTCAGGAAGTCTAGCTGCTTGGTGTGGAACAGGGACCTCTATTTCTTCCTTGACACCATGCATTATCTTTGTAAAGCATATTCTATTTTGTAGGCCATTGTCACAGGGAATACATAACAGCCCCTTGTTCCTAGTGCTGATTCTATAGAGGGTACATGCAGCCCTTGGACAAATCTGATTGTGTAGTACATTGTCATAATGAAAGACACAGATACCAGGGTAGAAAGATGCAGCATACGGTAATGTACTGTAACTTCTTTGTACTTCCTTCCTCATGAAAGTTTTTTACTTCTATTTAGTCAAATAACTAAGCTTTATATAAAGGCCCATTCATGGTGGCAAATCTAAAGCATAGCTGATGGCAAATACACCTACCACAGCCCTTTTTTCACACACGTGAAGATCAGAGTGACATATTTTCTAATTTTCGTGTTATTTTTGCTGTTGCCAAGGCGTAAGAATCTTTGATGAAGTAAAGCAGAGGGAGAAAGAGCCCACATCTTCAGGCTGTAGTTCTCCTCCAAGGGCATAAATGTAAGTTAATTTGAGGGTTTGGTTGTCCTGATGTTGTGGACTATAGTTTGAAGTAGTTCTGGCACACAGTGGATCTTCCACATAACTTCCAATGAATGAATAAAAGTACAAGACCGCATATGCCAGGTCAAAAGATCCACATCAACAAAAATCTCCTGTCCTAGTATGTTGAGTAACAAAAACTGAGGAAATAGGGAAAGAACCGAATACAACACCCAGTAATTGTTGTTCAGAGATTCTGTGACCTGTGGATTAAATCATTTTAGTAGACACCAGCAAACCAAAATAAGAACAGATATTCATGGTATACTCTCTGACTGTGGGACAGGTTTACCACTTCCTTAGGCTGAATGTGTATCCGTGTAATCAGTGTCATAAAAGTAATTACAGTAGCGTGAAATCAGTTTGATTAAATGGAAGACTAGGCTTTCTTCCTCATTTATAAAGTTTGAGGATTGAGTTATAAAGTCTATTTATATATTTGTAATTTGCATCATGGTGTCATTTCATTTAGGCTTTACATATATGGGGGGAAAATGAAAATTAGAGACTACGGTCATCACAGTAGCAGTGTATGAATAGAGCTCAGGTTGATGCAGGAGACAGCAGGATATTTTCTATGTGATTCCTGCCATATCCCACAAAAGATAAACCATTAATCGGATCCTTCATTAGCATCAAGTGTAGAAAAAAATGCTCATGCCAGGGATTACTTAGTATATGTAGTTAGCGGGAGAAATTATGCACTGAACAAAACACAAAATCCCTCAAATTAATCTTTGAAATACATGGAGTTTGACTCTCCTCTGTCTTACATTGGAATCAGTGAAGAACAGTTCCATTTCAGTGACTTAGATACACCAGAGAAGTTGGAGAGGAAACTGAGCTTGCCTGCTCTCCCAGGATTTTACAAGATTTACATTTTTAAATACATACAATTTGTACTTGTACATTCAGAGGAATACTCATGGTCCTGTGTCTGAGTAGAATCCTTTGACACATGATCTCTACCTGTTTAAATCCAGACTAGAGTCTTTATGCTGTCGAGTGGGTTCAACACCGCGTGGCTTAACTTTGCCACTGGCTTTAGTATTTGCAGTCTAAAAAAAGCCAAACTGGATAATACAGGTTAAGTGTTTGGTGAATCTCTGAAATATCCTTTGTTTTATGTTGTCACTTTTACGATACTAAATTCTTCTTGCTTGAAGATTATAATATGAAGTTTGTTATTATTGTAGCAGGCAGAGCAGAAGAATTTCACCTGAATTTGAAAGTGTCCTTTGATGTTTGGTGGACTCTCCTAATTTTCCATGTCTATTGTTCAGCTTCAGGCAATGTCTTAACATACAGTTAATGCTATCAATACATATGTGTTGACTGAAGTGTTTTTATGTCCACCCTTTGGGTCTTTGTTTCTAGCAGACCTGTGTCATATTTCCTTTCTAGTGATTTCTTTTGTACACACAACTTAATTGTTTTTGATAGATAAAAGATTAAGAAAGTGTATTCCATTGGTGGCCTAAGAAGTCATCAAGCCCTGTAGTGTTCAAAACCAGAAGAGACCCACTGGATTTTCTTCCATTTTTTCAGTTAGTTGTATATCCTAGGAGAGCATAACCAAGGAAGAAAGTGCAGGAGGCATGCTGAAGTAAGCCTGTATTATTTCTTTCCCATTTCTGATCAGAGGGTTATTGTACTGTCATTAACATGGACAACAGAATCTGCATGTTGGTGAATATCTACCATTTCATTAGAGCAGGTTATTGTTGATGACAGCTTCAATGTGAGCCACCTTTGTGTGCGTGGGGAGTTTGGGGCTTGTGCTTGTTTTAGTTAGCACACTAATCCTGCTTCCAGATATCCTTTCATTCCTGTATCAAAGAGGTAATCCTCTGGTGTAGCTCAGTGTTCACTATTCTGGTCTCAAGAGGAGAATTACATTAAAGAATAAGCATTTCCTTGCTCTTCCCCTTGCGAACAATACGGTTCAAATACAGGCCGTATTTAAATCTTTTGTTGAGAAGATCATACATGCAGATATATATATAAGTGTCTTCTCTGTTTCAAGGCTGATACCGCTTCCCCATTTTAAGATTCTTGCCTTTTTTGTCATTCTTGACAGTGCTGGATTGATGCTTATTTACACTGGGGTTCATTTGTACGCGTTTTGAGCCTTTTTATACTATTGCATTGTTGGCAAGGGGAAGCAAACCTTGAAAAAAAATTAAATTGTTTTTACAGATTAGCACTGGAGAACATGATCTCTCCCTGCAGTCAGGTTTTGTGGGTATAAAGGGATGTTAGTGAGTGCAAACTGGTGACTAGAATGCAATGAAAATTTGGCACTGCTTGATTTTCTGAAGACACCCTAAGGAGACACATGTATGATCAGTCATCGATATGGCCATGTGTGCTTTTCAGAGTGCTTGCCCCTCAAGTTCTTTCTTGCCTCTGAATGCATCGCTGTCTGTTGACTTGGGCCATGCTGTAGTGTTTCCTGGAGCAGGAGGGGATGGGTCTGCACTCTGACTGGGTCAGGTATAGACAAGTGCAGACTGCAGCAGATGACCAAAGCTCTGCTTTTCCATCAGTGATTTTGGATGGTTTTAACCTAAGCTGTGGCCATGCTAACCATGCTAATATGGCTCTGATGAAAATGCACAGAGGTCAGCATGCTTATGCTCTGTTCTAAAACCAGTCAGGATAGATTGTGTGATCTCACACACTTAGAAATAGTTCTGAAACCAAGTGTTATCTTGTGGAAATTCTGAATGTAGGTTGCGTAGAGTTTTGTAGCTAAATATATCTAAGGGACAGGTAAGGTCAATGAGGAATTCCGGAAGTCAGGCTTGGAGACAATTCTACATAAAAAGCCAGGATAGGATGTAATTCGACTTTTTGGAAAGGCAATGGGAAGCATTTGAAGCATACAAGAGGAGTCAGGACATTTGCGGAAACTTGTCTTTCCCAACAGGCATAACCATTCTAACAGTATTATTTGCCTCCTGTTGCTTCACTGGGAAGAAGAAATTGTAAGTGTAATTTCAGAATGAACAATTTTTGTCAAAGCCAGACTGATTCAAAGCCCTAAGCATATTACAGGGTTTCTTGTTAAAAATGCCCACATCGTAGAAAGGGTGATTATTTTTATCCCATAGTTTTCAAAACAGAAACAGGAAAGAGCTGCTGCTTCTTCATCTAAGGTGAGGTTGCAAGAAAGAGAGAACTTACGGGGGTTTTTTTGTTGTTTTGTTGGGGTTTTTTAATTAAACACTTCTTTTAGATGTCATTTTATATGGCGCTTATAGAACAGAAGAGAGTGATTGACTTCAGCTGGCACGTGGAGAGCCACTTTGTCATACAGTAGGTCCCTGTATGTACTTCATCACTTTGTGCTAGATAGAATTAGTTTTTAGCAAGCATGCACAGAGACTTCCACAAAGTGCCACAGGGAAGTATTTAAAGAAATTTCACAGTAATACCTCTGATATTTAGACAGTTTGGAGGTGATCATCTGAAGCATGAGAGAGTGTTTTGGAGAGATCTAATGTCCAATACGGGGATTTCTGCACAGAAGAGAACAAAGAAGCAGTAGCAGTCCAAAAGGAATGTCTTGGGTGGGAAAAGCAGATGAGCTATAGGAAAGGAATCTTTTTGCAGATGCTTTTCCAAAAGTCTCAGAACAAAAATGAAAAATTCCCAGCTCCAATTCTGTTTGGATTTTTCAGCCCTTTTTCCTTCCTGAAATGCTTTGATTTGTACTTATATCTTTTACTGCCTAGCTTAGGCATTTTCACTGTCTTTTTAAACATGAAATCTTTTTTAAAAAAGATTTGTGAAACCAATTTACAGCACACAAAATCACCTTTTAACTGCTAGCCACTCGGTTGCTTTCTTCAAAATAAAACTGCAAATTTTTCTGAAAATGAAACAAAAATAACATCTCTGGAAGCCTTTTAAAAGAATCTGCTCCTGTGGGAAAGAAGTACTAACTGTTCATATGGGTTGATTTTTTTTAAGGTTTAATTCATAAAATTTGGCTTATGAAAGTCAATGTTCCCATGACAGGTGAGAAAAAGGAGGATAAGGTTTCTTTTGGTATCGTTTTTTGGTTGGATTTTTTTTTTCCAGTTGTCTAGAAAGCAGGAAGTTGTTTCCATTATTAAGACAAGAGTTAGAGTATCTTAGCAGTCACAGAACAAACAGAGCTGGCCCAATATCTACCAAAGAAAAGACTGATACTGCCAGGATCTCTGAACTCCAGGAAATATGCCTCAACAGGAGAGATTTTCTCCAGAAGCCAATCACATCTGACTATGTAAGGAGGAAGGCACTTGAGAGTGTTTACAGTTGGTCAGTTCTTTATACCACCCAGAGCTACACCAGATGGTACAAAGTGACTGTACTGAGGGGAGGAAATAAGAGGCTGACTTGCAGTCTGCAAGAGAAAGTGGGGCCATTAGGAAAATGCATAGACAGTGAAATTAATGAAATGAGAGCTTTTTTGGCTGGATTTCAGTGTTAATATTGCATAACCTTCTCAAAATATTTCCTGAACTTTCCTTACATCAGGAGGTACTTTTTTCAACCCAGCTGTCTTTCAGTTCTGTTTCAAGTGGTAACCTGATCAAGCAATACTTCACTTTATCAGCACCTGTTGATTAGTCACTCCCCTGTTTCTTACATCATCCTTGTGAAATAAATGATAATGGTGGTTTCCTGAAGAATAGAATTCAAGGCAGAGAGAGATAAGACTCAGACTAATCCAACCAATCTGAAGTTCTCAGGTGAGAGGGCCTTTTCTCAATGCATTTTCCCTGTCTCTGAAGACATCTCCTGAATCTCTTTAGGGCTTTAACAGAGTTAAAAATATTAAATGGGATATAAATGAGTGCAAAATCTTCAAGAAGCAGTTGCTTTGATTAATTGCTTCATTGTTTGTGGTTTCATATATTTTAGCAAACGTAGTGTGTAGATCATGTATAATCATGATGTATAAATCAAGGGCAGGGTTTTTTGCTAGCTGTTAGCTTGTTACTAGAATTTGAATGCATTAAATGTCAGTGAAGTTTTAAATGGCAAGGATTTTTTTACACCTCTAAATCAAAAATCTCTTCATGAGGTCAGCACAGCTTTTATTAATGAAAATCTGGTGTGTGTTCTGGGACTGGGCTTCTTTTCAAGAAGATTAATCATGGACTTAATATTGAGTCTCCGAGACAGTCACTGGAGGGACCTCCACCAACTTTGGTGGGCTTTATTCAACCCTGTAAGCATTCTACAGCACTTCAAGCAGAGAAAGCTCCTGCCCTAAGTAACACTGGACATATTAGGTAAAAAAAGTAGTAAAACAACACACCTGAAAAATTATGCTACCTGCGAAAGTTGTCTATCCTGAACTCCTTTCTGTCATGTTTTCTTTTGCTCAACAGCTTGCCCACCAGGAACATACAAACCTGAGGGTTCACCAGGTGGAATCAGCACTTGCATCTCATGTCCTGACGAGAATCACAGTTCTCCACCAGGAAGTACCTCTATTGAGGATTGTACATGCCGGGAGGGTTATCATGCTGTAGGACAAACCTGTGAAGGTAAGCGTTTCCATCTAGGAACGGAATAGCCCGGGAACGCACAATGCAGTACTGGGACAATGTTTTTATTTGTGTTTGCTCTGTGAAGTACATGTCAAATTGCGTGCAAGTTTTCTTTGTCATTCCAAAACAACAAAAGTACCAAGATGCAAGTTGAGTTGAAAATGAAAAAAACTGTTTTCCTTCAGCAGCCTATTGCACTCCAGCTAGCATCATAACTCTGTTGTGGTTGTTTAATTATTTAGTTGTTCACTGCCCTGAACTGAAGCCCCCTGAAAATGGTTACTTTGTCCAGAATGTCTGCAACAATTACTTTAATGCTGCCTGTGGGATCCGTTGCAAAGCAGGATTTGATCTTGTGGGAACCAGCATCCGGCTTTGTCAGCCAAATGGCCAATGGTCTGGATCAGAGGCTACTTGCAGAGGTATGGGTGCTGGGTGTTTGAAAAGTCTTTTTCTATTGGATTAGTTTGTTCTTAATAGTGGTTTTCTCTGCTCACTACATAGTTGGGCATGCAGATCTGATCCTGTTAACTCCTGGGTGAAAGAAAGTTCCAAAGGTAAACTCTCACTCCAGTCACTGTTTCCCTCCTTCCTAAAATGGAAGGCAGACATCTACAATAGAAAATGCAGAGTGGTATTTACTAGGCAGACAGTTTTTTGCAAATGAATCTTCATTCTCTTTACGTTCTCCTTCTTTAAACCTCTCTCCACCTAATTTCTATGAATTTTGTATCTACATTATGTAAATCCAGTGAACCTACCAAGCAGTCAAATATATAACAAGACCTTGCCACATGGATGTTTTAGAGTATCCACCGGTCTCCTGGCACAGATGGGCATTGGAGTTGGGAGGCAGTAGCAATGGAAGATTTCCATCTTGCTTTCTTCCGATTCCTTCTTTGGGATTTGAGCCTTGAGCGCAGTCTTCAGAAGAATTGAGTGGAGTTTCACTAGGGAACAGCTGGTAGTATCCTAGAAGTTCACTGTAAAAGAATGTCAGCTGGAAAAGAAATACACAGGTGTGAAAGGGAGGAGACAGGGGAAAGACCATCCTGAAAAACATTATTTCTCAAGCTTTTACAAGCACATAGGAACACACTTTTGTTATCACTTGTCTCTGCCTGAGGTTGGGTTCTTGATGATTTAGAAGGGGAGCAGCATCCCCATGTAGTTCTATCGGGTATGTCTTCCAAGGAGGGCCTAAAAAAACAGGTAGCAGCCCTCACCTCCTTGGCAGCTACAGGTTGTAATTCAACATGTTTAACTTGAGTTGAATGCACTTGACATTGGTAAACTGCACTGGAAGCTAATGAACAAGAAGTTTGTTTGAGTTCAGGGAAAGAGTCAGGATAGATCTCTGGAGGCATTAGCACTATATGCCACTACAGCAAACACTGAAGCCCTTAAAGAAATAGCAAGTCATGTTTCTGAAAGGAGGCATCTGAGATAAAGATCCATTGCTCAGGACATTCTTATATAGCAGTTCACTTGTGCTTACATTGCAGGACTTTCCTTCAGATAATCCTGGAAAACTTTTATAACTTCCAGTAACAGAAGGCAGGAAGAAGCTTTCGGTAGGAAATAAATGGTAGGAGAAATAAATAAACCACCTTGTGGGTGTTGAGAAGCTAGACTTCAAGCTGTTGACATTCCAGCGGTCAAAACATAGACTGAAGATGCATGCTAGTTTAGGTAAACTGGGATACTGGGGAAGAGCACCTGCCTGTCAAATCTTGTCTGACAGGAGTCTCCAGTGCAAAAAATCTGGGGAAAGCTGCAGTCAGCCACAAAGAAAGGATCCTTCATCCTCGCTTTCTGTAGAGAAGTGGAAGATTCTAGTACTTGGAGAACTTTCTGGAGCACTTAAAAATATTCACCTATTGGGTGTTGGTGCACGTTCTTCCTTTAACAGGGAATTTGCCTGGAAGTTTGGGCAAGAGAAAAGTCTGTCTTGATAATGAGTTAATATCCTTTGAAGCACTGAAAGGATAAGTTTTTGCTTTTCTTCTGCCATTCTTCATCATACTGAAGACTTCCAGTTAAAAAAAAATATTAAAAAATCCTACCTTTACATTTGCTGGATCTGCTCATCTCAATTCACTCAGACTATGACAGGGAGTGAGATCAAAGCCACAGTTTATAGCTTTCTTGTTAATCCCAGGAGTATTTTATCAAATAAATTAGGGAGAGTGAAGGAAAATCCCTTTGCACTGCTTTGGATTTTGACATTAAACACTCCTCAGTTGTTCTGCTAGCTGGAATCTGCTTTGTGTATTGGAAAGTGATTAATGCAGTCGTGTCATGCAATTAACAGTGACCCATGAAAAAAAACAACTACAAAGCATGGATTTAATCCAGAAATATTTATTAAGATGTCTTACACCAGAGGAAGTTTAGATTGGATATTAGAAAATACTTCTTCAACAAAGGAGTGGTCAAGCATTGGAACAGGCTGCACAGGGAGGTGGTGGTATCACCATCCCTGGAGGTGTTCAAAAAATGTGTAGATGCAGTGCTTAGGGACATGGATTAGTGGTGGATTTGGCAGTGTTAGGTTAATGGCTGGACGTAATGATCTCAAAGGCTTTTCCAACCTGAATGATTTTATGTTTCTAGGAGAAAACGCAGAGCAAGCAGAATATACCGTTGTTTTCACTGGCTTTATGGAAATACTTCTTCATCATGGAAAATATCTTATTCACAAGGGGATGGTTTTGTGTTTAATACATGGAACCATAACCAGAATGACATGGGCTCAGTTACAGGTTCCTTCCAGAGCCATACTGAGACACTGAGTGTTTGAACACTGAGGAGGCAGGAGCACTACAATTATGCATATTCTGGACCTTCCAGAAGAGATGGCTAGACTTACAAGGTAATGGAAGGAAGTGCCTTCTCTGTAAGCACATTAACATTTCTGAGAGCCTACTCAGTGCTCTTAATTCATTTAGCCTTCCTCAATAATGCCATAGTTTGGTAGGATTTGCTTCCTTTTACCACAGATTGCATGTTTAAAGGCTTCCATAGAAACCATAAAAGAGAAAGCCTATTCACTTCTGTATAAAGCATGTGTGATTCAGCTGTAAAAATGTTTTTCTTGCTCGTTCTACTACAGTTAAGATACAGCATATTAGGAAGCTGCTCTGATGCTCAGAATGCCTCGTGCAAGATGGAAGTTTCAAGTGCACTTCCTAGAGGATGCTTGTGTATATGCAAGCACAAGAGGAATAGTACTTTCAGAGAGTAAATGTGAGACAGTGATAATGCAAAGATATATGAGGTGCATCTGAATGGCTTTTTTCTTTCTTTCCTATCCAATACACATAGGTTAGGTTTTGCTACAGACTTTTTTCCATTCAAGTGCCACTATACCTGTTTTCAAAAAAGACATAACGTGTGGGGATTTTGTAGCTTAGAGGGGTGTGTGGTTATTGGCATTTATACAGCTGGCTTTCATTTGAGGAGGGAGCACTCAGGGTATCTACCCATTTATTAGTTTGAGGGTGTATAGAGATCAGTTCAGTCTGTGTGTCCACTTACAGTTGTGTCCTGTCTCATCAGCATGCAGAGTAAATAACTGCTAGTGTATGTAGAGAAAGCTGCCAAGCTGACTTACTTCCAAATGCATTTGGAGAGGAGCTTGTGGTTTGCCCCCTACCTGGCAGCAGCAAGGATGGGTTAGTTGGTAAATCTGGCATCCCAAACCACAGTGGAGAAGTCATCCAGATCTCTGAAGCCACCTGTCAGCAAAGCTTGCCCTGCTGCCAGCAAGGTCAACAGAAACTGTGAAAAATAATCCTGGGAGAACAGAGTTTAGGGAGCTGCAGTCTTCTTCATTATGCATTTGAGCGTTTACACTGTTTGCCATTGTGTGTTTTTTCTCCCCCTAATAACCATTGCGTATACTGAGCAGTATCTACCAGCTTCAGCTGAGGGCAGGGTTTTCAACCATACGAGTTTTCTGCTGGTTTTAGAAAATCAGTACTGGTTATTGGAGAGAGGCACAAATTATTGAAGAAAAAGGTGCACTAGGACCCCAGCAGGCATCTACACATTTGGGCTTGCTATCAGCCAGTTGTCATACTTGTATTATCATCTCATAGTCATGGCCAGACAGTAGGTGGGTACAGCTTAGTTGTTGAAGGGACCTAAAGGCCAGGCAGTGTCTGTGTAGCTGAGAGTCTTGTCCAGAGGTGAAGAAGGGAACAAATGCGAAACCATACTGGCTGAAAAGGAGAGATGGAGGCAGTGCAAAGGAGAGAGGTCGTAGTAGAAACCTTGAGGTTATGACTGAAACAAAGAACACAAATCCAGGCCATACCAGTGCTACTACTTTTTTCTTCTGTTTTGGTTTCTTCAGCTGTTTTGGTACAGTCTTAATTACAGTATAGCTTTTTGTTAAATTGCAGCTTCAGGATTCAGTAACAAAACCATAAGACCATCTTGAGGATCACTGTCTGTGCCCCACTTCCCTTTCTGCACACCTGTCCTGCAGAGGACTGCATTCTCCTTGGCATCACACTGCTTGCAGCATTTGTGAGACATATCAGGAGAAAAGACCTCTGTGCTGAGCAGCAGCCAGGACTGTCTCCATGGGAAGCCCAACACTTGAAGGGTGTTTTTTGTCTCAGCGACAGCCTAATTTGTTCCTTTTCACCTCCTGTGGTCCTGTTGTCTATATCAATACCTTGTAGTCCTTCTTCCTCTCTCTCTCTCCCTCCTACCATGATGAATGCTGCCATTCTGATTTGTGGAGGCTCATGTGTGTCTGTGTCTACATCAATACACTCCAGAGCACCTGAAAATGTTCTTGAGCACTGGGACACTGTCATCTGACCTGTTAATAAACTTTTAGCTTCTTCCCTGTGCACTTAGTCCATATCAGGCTACCAGCTGGAAATCCCCCAAAGAAGTCTCAGGCGTGGCTGTGGGATTAGAAACTTCCAGAGACAAACACTTTTCCACAAGATTCCATTTGCTTGTACCTATCCCATTTTAAAGGCTGATAGACATTACTAGCACAGGTCACACATTGTGTGCCAGATGCCTTCCATGGCTAGGAGCATTTCTG
Source organism: Falco naumanni (assembly GCF_017639655.2). Classification (NCBI taxonomy): domain Eukaryota; kingdom Metazoa; phylum Chordata; class Aves; order Falconiformes; family Falconidae; genus Falco; species Falco naumanni. The sequence goes on along the minus strand of NC_054080.1, from coordinate 12,881,416 downwards.
AGCACAATTAGTTTGCTAGCCTGGACTTATGTGAGCTTGGAAGCGTGTGTATATAAGACTGCTTCAGGAAGAGGAAGGCATCAGCTTTTGAAAAAAAATCAGCCCTGTTCCAGCCCTGTTCCCTAGATCTGTACAAACTTCTGTAACTGGTGTACAACCCAGTACCTGTCTCACCCCTGAAAACCTGGGAGAACTAGTGCAACTCCACAGTACTGCAGAGTTAACTGGTGGGTTTTTTTCCCTTTGCAGTTCGAACATGTCCCAAACTTCAGGCTCCTGAAAATGGACACATTAATTGTTCAACAGCTGATATCTCCTATAATACAGTATGCTTTGTGACCTGCAATGAGGGCTATGAAATAGAAGGAAACACCAAACTCACCTGCCAGGGAACCTCACAGTGGGATTCAAAGGAGCCAAAGTGTGTGGGTAGGTATCTGATCACACTCTTGTCTGTTCGTGTCAGTGCCACCTATTTTGACATGCCGTCATGAGTGAGAAACTCTCCCTTTGGTAAAGCTGAGATCAGGATGAGGATTTTTCTGTGGATGTTTTATACAGGTCTTAGAAGTTGGGGAGGGGCAAAGAAATTTGTAAATGGAGAAAGGGGACATATTGTCATTGAAATCAAGCACAAACAGCTGATAACTAAAAGGTTGTTGCATCTGGTGAGTGTTAAGACACTGTCACACAATGCATTGTAGGAAACATGCAAGTTGTTTGTCTATAGTGTGAATTAAATGTGAACAAGCAGGAGTTTCAGTTACCATCTTAAAGCTAAAGTTGACCTCCAAACAAGGACTAAGGTATGTTAGCCAGGCACTGTGAGTGCCAAGCAGAGATGTGGTAGTTGTCCCTTTTGCTGAACTGCCAGCAGGAAATAAGTTTAGGCAAGTTAGGGACCAAGCACCTCTAAATCAGGATTCAGAGGTCACACCACCTGTGCAGGGGTAGGTAAGCTGTTCCAGAAATGAAGGATTGTAGATTTCAGAAGTACCCTTCTCGAACTATTAGAACTATTGACAAGTATTAAATTAACTTAGAAAGGTAAGAGGAAAAAGTACAGTTGAAATAATTCCAAGGGTACAGAGCAAAGAAATAGCACAAGCTTGAAGCCCAGCAATTTGGAAGCCAATGCAGCACTGACTAAAGTCAGGGTGAAGTATATGTCACCTGGGCCAAGTAAATGTGATGCCAGTACAGTGACTCAACTTGAACCTATGGCTATGTTTTACTGTTCTACTGCAGGCTTGAAAATGTGGACTTTGTGTGAGACAAGAATAAATTTCTAATGGTAGATATTTTCTCTTAAATGATGAAAATAATCCAAAAGTATTAATTTACCAAGAGAGTTTGTTAAGAGATCCTAATCTTTCTTCTCTTGAAGTCAGTGGAAAAACTTCAATTAACTTCAAAAGGAAGGGACTCTGAAATCCTGTTGGAAGATTATAATTGGAAGATTAACTGTATTCATCAGTTGAATTCATCCTTCCTAGCTTAGCATTTTGATTATTAAAATCCAGCTCTACTGTGTATCAGAAGATTTCTTCACACCATGGAATATTGCCTCCATTCCTGGATTACCCATGGCAATAGCTTATTTTTGCCAAGTCTGAAAATCTAGTATAAAAGTTACCTTTCATTGTCACAGAGGGAAGAGTGTTAGCTGGAAAATGTCTCTGATGCTTCTTCTTGTGGCTGGTGTTTAGAACAGGCTTGCTGGGAGTCTTGTTTAATGTAGATGTGCTGCAGAATTTTATTCAGGGAAGGATGCAAATCAGAAGACTAAAACTGTGTCCTCAAAAACTACCCTTTGTACTCTTTTTCTGAATATTCATCATTATCGTGGAGGTATTCTCCATTTATTTTTAGTCTGTTCCGCTCAGATTATTTATCATGTGCTACATGACAGATACGAGAAATTCTGCTGTATTTAAACATTTGTAATTGAATATTTATTAATTTACTACCCTTCTGTTACAAAAATGAAGTGGAATTGGATGCAGTATCTTACCTTTAAACAAATTTCTTGAATGAATCTCAGGATACTCTCCTTGCTCTTTTTCTGAATGCTAAAAGTAAGCGCATTAAGACTACTAAAACCATCTGTACTCATATAACTGACAGTGTATCATAACATAGCTTGGAATGTTTATAGTCACTTCTTAGAGTTCTGTTGTCAGTCGCTTCTGTGAGTTCTGTTGTCATATGCATCTTTTTCCAAGAGACTAGAAGTTAATGCAAGTTTGGCTATTACAAATTTTTACATGTTTTTTCTTTTCATGAGAGATGCTGTTAGCAGAGTTACTTTTGAGCAGGTTGCATGTGTAACAGATTGCTTACAAACAAAACATCTGCTGAAAAGGGATGCTTTGTTATTTGTCGAATTTGCAGGGGGGGGCGGGGGAACCCGCCAAAACTCCACAGTCATGTTCTTGTGGTTGCTACCCCATTGGCAAAAGACTAATATCCAGCACGCTAAAATCAATGAATTTTGCAAGACTGTTCTTGCTTTGTTCAGGGATCGGTGAAGAAAGGTAAAAATACAGATGGCATCCAGGGTGTTGATGCCATCTAGTGCTGAAAGAATTAATACGCCATACGTCTGAGTGCAGCTGGCCAGTCCTTTCACTGAAACATTGTGTTTGCAAAGGGATTGAAGGGAAGAAGCATGATTTGTTTGGTAATCTTTTCATTTTTTACAATATTGAAGGCCCTCTTGATGTTGAGAATTATAACACGATGTTGTAGATCATCACAGGCAGTTGCAGATGAAAGCAGATTCTTGTCTTTCCTTAGAACTACTTTTTTTTCCTCTTTCTTTATTAATTCTTTATCCATGTGACTTACATGGAGATCACTCTGTTCCTCATGAAGTCCAGACTTCCTGGGTCAGCTTGATCAAATTCTGGAATTGAGCACAGTTAAAAGAGCTAAACAACACTATCCAAAGGGGTTTTCTTTCTGGTAAAAACCTGTCCCACTTAGAAGATATTCCCTCAGGCTAGCTATATCAAAGGTTATCTTGAATGTTTGTCTAATGTTTCAGGATTGTGCTCTACTAGGGTTTTGCTAGTGTAGTTGGAGGTGTCTCAACCAGGAGGGCTGTTACTGATTCCTGAAGAGCTGTAGTTTTCTCTGGTTTACATGCTTACACCTTTCACAGCCTTTATTCTACTTGTTCCATGACCAGTATACATTTCAATGCTTTTACCTTGCCTTTTTAAACACTGCTTTTCCAATTTTTGATATTTCCGCTATTAGTCAATTACCATCCTGTGGAGAGCAACCAAAAGTTGGGGGGTTGGGTTTTGTTTCTGCTGGAGCTGTTTTACATCGCATAGCCAAGTGTCTGCCTGAAGCGAACAAATGTGTGAACATTTGTGATCTTTGCATCCTGTTTAAATGAAGTGCAGTTATTAATTGCTTGGACTTTAAACACAATTTCAGTATTGATAGTTTAAAAGGCAGGAAATACTTAGAACGTTTAGACTCTTCAAATTTTATTTCATGCAGAAGAACCAGTTTTAAGTTACTTACTCCATATTTTGGGGGATGAAAGGAAAAAGGTATTACATGTTCTGTATACAAATCACTTTCGTGTCATTAAAACATTGCTAAGAGATGAACAGAGCTTTCTCTTCTCTAACTAGGTTGTTCTTTTTGTTCCCTTTGTGTAAAGACCTGTCTGATTTCTTCATTTGACTAGCTAAAGAGACACAAGTCTTCTCATTGGCTAGAAATAATGATGTATTTTTCTTGTGTGTTTGTCTATTATCTGTTGTAAGAAATACTGCTGAAGGTCTATGAACTGCATTCATGGGATATCCCTTTTTGCCCTGTTTAATGCCTCCATGTTTGAAGTAAAAATAACATTCTTTGCTCACATGCTAAAAGCAACAGCTCAAAAATGAAACAAAGCTTTTGTGACATTTGAACTTGTTCACATATATTGTGGTCTTTGAAAGTTCACACTTTGCAAATGGTCTTCACAGTTTGTAGTGAATTCTCTTAATAAAATTGTTCAAATCTTCCATTTTAAGCCTGTAAGCAACCATCAGCCATTCCTGACTTTACAGAGGTCAGCTGCCACTTACAGTGGCCCTGAATCTTTGCATCTGCATTTGAACATAGTCAAGCCCAAGACCAGTTTCATTCAGTTTGGAATACGGTAGGCAAAATCATATGCCATGTCCCTAACCTACAGTGAGCTTATGGCAGGATGTCCTTTTTCTTCACTCATTCTTACTTCAAGAGACAGTGCAAAAGCTGTAGAAGTCAATAGATACAGGACTATCACCTCTCTCCTCCTATGAAGGTCTGGTTTCCATAGAAGGCAAGGGAATGCGGCTACAAAGCAACCATGAAAAGTGAAGTTATAAAGGAGAAAAAAAAAAAGAAAAACCACCCAAAAATGGAGAGAGATAAGATACAGTGGAGCCACATGAAAAATACCATCCTTTTGTCCCAGAGAAAAGTATGAGCAAGAAAATAGAAGACGTGATATCCTGGGTGCTGTTCACTTCAGTCAGCATTGGAGTACAAAGCTTAACCAGGTCTTACTCTTTTGATGATGCACTCATAGCACATGCAGACTCATTAAAAAGTTTGTATATTTTGTGTTTCCTCTGAGTTGACATATAACTTTATTTGCAGATTTTTCTGAAAGTATACTTCGTGTATGTCAGTTAAAAGACGTCTTACTGGTCTCTCGTAGAAATGCGTTGCCCCGTCTTCCAGAAACCAGTAGGTGTAACAGTTCTCCCTCCCAGATGTGGGCTGGAGCCTGCCGTTCCTGGGACTGTGTGCCAGCTGAGCTGTCCTCAAGGATTCATCTTGTCTGGAGCTAGAGAAGAACTAAGGTGCATTTCATTTGGGAGATGGAGTGCAAACATCCAGGAGGCTCTGTGTAAAGGTAGAGACCAGCACAAAATCATTTCTGTGTACATGTGTGTGCAGGGTTGAAGGGAAGCACACAGCAAATAACTGAGTGAAGGAGGACAGATCTGAACTGCAGAAAGCATGATTTAAACAGCCTGTAAGAAGTGTTGCCTATACCATTATAGCTTGGCTGTCAGACCTACTTGTAGTTCGTAAAACAAAAAAGTGGAATTCAGAGGTTGCTTGAGTGCCATCTTACAGTGCACATCATCAACTGTCTCTCCATGTCATAAGTCTGTTCTAGGGAAGCTGCCTGCTAAAAGGCCTAATGTGCAGGTAAATTTGAAATTTCAGAGTAGAAGTGAAAGCTCTTGGCTTAAAGATAGTCAAAGTGGAACTCACACTGCTGGTAAAACGATGATAATACTGGTTTAGCACAGTTTTATGTAAGCCCTTTAGTCAGAACAAATCTGTAAACACTGTGTAAATTCTGGCTGGTAGACAGACTACAGAGGGATGATTCATTTCAGTTGTCTTTGAACTGACTATAGCTGTTGACATGCCCCAAACAACAGTGCACAAGTCTTAAGGCCAAAACTGGCTGACATAAGCACACAGAATATAAAGACGGGCAGAAGATGGTTATGTGCATTTATGTATGGTTCTGCCATGTTCACCCACCTCTTCTAGTACTATTAGGTTATTTATTCCCTTACACATACACGTACACTGAATTGTAAGGAGTTTGGCTTTGGATTACAGGAGGATATAAGCAAAAGTGCAGTTTGTCTGGGAATATGTTACTTGCCTCTTCACGAACTATTGTGCTGCTAGAGCTAATGCTTCCACCCCAAACTGGGGCCCTCACTGGCCACTGGGTGAAAGAACAGTACAGTTATGGCAGTCATTGTGCCAGGTCACTAAAGAAACTGAGGTGGGAACTTGTTTCTCTGAAATGCCCAGTAAGATTTTATCCCTCTCTTTAAACATATTATTTCCCACTCTGTGATGTACCACATTGTTTTTCTGAATCTTTTGTGTAAACCTGTGCCAAATCACAGATTTTAATATTTGATGGGATCCCAGCACAAGGCTACAAGCTGAAGTGTTTGGATCAAGATAAAGCAGCATGGCTTGTGTTCAAGCTTTTAGATATTACCAGTGCATACACCCCTAAAATAAGAGGCACCAAGAAACTCTGAAGATTATTCTTCTCTAGTTAAAAATGAACAGTTGCATTCCGCTTGCTTTCATTCTTGTTATTGTCTCCCTTTTGCTGCCAGCATATTTGGCCAGTTCAAAACAGCCATTTTCTTTCTGACTTATTTATTAGTCATTTTACAGAATTTCACTTTTAAATGGAATTTGCCCCAGCCTGAAGGTTGTGGTCAGATGAGTGTGAACCATAACTGGTGGTTATTTTATAAAGTGCGTTCTAATACAATTTTCATCAGAATGAGTTCAGAGGAAGGCAAAATCACTTGTATTTATTGCTTTGCACTCTTAATTACAGAGGTTTCGCTGCCTGAGTTATGTCTTTACTGGAACTATTTAGTAACAAAAATATAACTGATATCAGTTCTGAGTTGTTTTAAGGCCTCCTGGGCATAGATGAGTTCAGAGCTGAATGCCTCCTTGTCTCATGAGTCTAGAGAACATTTATCAAACAACACTACAGCAATAAAACAACCTGACCACAGATGTTTTGGGAGGCCTTGTGCCAGGGAAATGAAGTATTGTAAGTTTGTCGTACAAACTTGAGGCTTAAATTTTGGTGGTGGTGTTACCCATATTGTACCACCAATCCTTTGAAACCTTGCAACATTGTCATATATGTCACAAGAAGACTCCATTTGTCCTACATAATCATAAAATCATAGAATGGTTTGGATTTGAAGGGACCTTAAAGATCATCTAGTTCCAACCCCCCTGCCATAATATCTTGTAGCAGTAGTTTATTAAAGAACTTCTCCAGCAGCTGCTGCCAGGAATCTTGCCATTGTTTCCTTCAGATTGGTTCCATACCATGCTCCAGGGAACTTAAGAGTCACTACTGTCTTTTCATAGTATATATATCATGTCACAAATACTTTTTTTTTTCTACATCACTGATAATCAGAAACAAGTGTTTTCATCTGTATGTGTCATGTGTGTGGGCAGTGAAAGAACAGAGAAGCCATTCCTTCTTAATGAAGGATGTGTGTAATGAAGGGATAAATAACAAGAGAAACAAATTCATTCTGTCTTATTTATCCCTTGTTTTGCGGTTGCATGTAGAAACCAGAGTCTTATTGTGCTCAGTGATGTACAAAAATGCAGCAAAAAATAGTCCTTTGCCCAGGAGAATTCACTGTTTATGTGTGAGCCTGTAGGCAAGAACGGAAAAGGGGCAGAGAGAGGAAGTTTGCAAAAATATGTGCATTTGTATTCCAGGCAGCATAAAAAACAGTGGTTATAAAAAAACCTGCAGTCTAACCATTATAAAGGTTTTATTTCTATAATCCCACACATAAAACTAGTTTGTCTTTTTCTGGATCAGATATTGAAGCTCCTCAGATCCACTGTCCAGAAAATATTGAGACTGAGACTCTGGACCATCATAACTCTGCTAATATCAGCTGGCAGGTACCAACAGCTGAGGATAACTCTGGAGATGAGGCAAGTTAAAATCTATACACTTGACTGGCGGCAGTCTTTCTGTAGCTAGCTATTTCATATTAATTTTATGATCTGCTAGAATTTCCTTCTTCTGATAAGCAGGAATAGAAGAAAAATCTGCTGAAAACTTTATATCTTGAGAATTCAGCTTTTTCTGTCTTGGTTAGCATTATGCAGTCACAGGACATTCTGTATGGTGTTTAAATGCATAAAATCTCATATGGTTAAGTTATGTGGTCAAAAGAAAGAATGTGCCCTTGTTTACAAGATGGAGACAGCTGCTTTAAAAATGAGCTCTTAGAATGTGAAGAAGTTTAATAAATTGTTCTCAGAAGGAAGTAAACCAGTTCATTAATCTAAAAGACTAGCAAGAACACACTGTGATAAGTAAAAACTCATTTCAGCTTCTCAAGTGAGAAAGGAAAATCTCATTTTCCTATCCAATGCAAAGATCAGACATGGGCCTTTGATTACTATGGGTTTCAGCAGTCTGGAAGTGGAGTTACAAGGAAAATTGCTCCAGAGCTGTTTCATAAAGACTAGCATTCCCTACACAGGCTCAGACATGATCAAGTTACAGCAACAGCTTTATCATGAGTCAGCAGAGGAACAGTGACTCTGTGTGTGCTTGTAATTTGTTGCAAACACAGGAGATTTTGCACTTGGAAACTGTGAGGTATCCCAGTAAAAGAGGTTTAAATTCACACTTTTTTTGCTGTAGCGTAGCCTTGGTCAGGTACTGTAGCTCTGCTGACACAGGGTCATTCATTGACTGTAGAAACCAAGTGCCTTAGCTCTTAGTTGTAGCTGGTTTGTTAAAGCCACAGTTGTCAGGTAAACTGCTTTGCTCACATGAAACCAGCTCTTCTAAAAAGAAGTTCCTTCAGACAGTTTCAACCCATATGAAAGAACCGCAGACAGCATGCAAATGTGATTTACTCCAAATCTAGTGTTCCCTTGCCGTGCCAGAATGTTTTGAAGTATTTGTGGGCGATTGACTTATAAACATACATAGATTAAATCTGGATGTGTAAGTACTTACAGCTCACAACTGTCTGCTCCACTTATCTCCCAAGTCTGCTGCACTTGCATCTGGAGAGCTGAACTGCAGACAGAGCAGGTTCTGAGCCGGTGTGTGATCAGTTCAATGAGAAAAACAACAGTCAGTCTTTGAGCTTTCTTAACGTGCAGTGCTGTAAGCTGTAGCAGGTCAAGGTCCAAATCTTGACTGAGTAAATCCCCGTTGGTATAAAGAAGGCAGTCTTGAGAGAAGGGGAGCAGAGCACGCTGTTGTGAAGTCTGCCCTCATTACTTGAAGAGGCCATTTGCACTGAGTAGGTTTGACATTGAAGGATACTGTTTTGTGCCCATTTCTTGAAACGTGAGTGTCATGATCAGTAACCAGCTTTGTTTTTTAAGTAACAAGTGTTTTCCTATAAAAGGTCTCAGTTCACGTTACCCCAGCTTTCATACCACCGTTTCTTCTCCCAATTGGCGAAGTTGCCATTACTTACACAGCGACTGATAAGTCGGGCAATGAGGCAAGCTGTACGTTCAATGTCAAGGTTATTGGTAAGTGCTGGTAAAAATCTGGGGAAGAGTCTGTCGTGGTTGAAACCTTCTAATTCCGTGCAGAAAGAGACTGTGAGTCACTGTGACCTTTGTGTGTGTCAGTACAAGCCCAGGAGTAATACCATCTCCGTAAATGCTTTCCTGGTCTTGGGTCACAGTTTGCCTAGTACGCAGTCGTTGCTCTCAGATGTTCAGTTTGGGTTGTGTTTTGTTCTGTTGTTCATTCTGAATGTTAAGATTTCTCCTCACGTTGGTAGATTAAGTGCTTTATTGTGTTGTCACTTACTGCCTTCATCTCAGATATGTTTGGGTTTTTATCTTGAAAAACTCCAAGAAATTTCCAAGGTTCCCACACACTGCTGATGCAAATCATTGTTCAAGTATTTCTGTCAGTCAGTTGCATTATTCAGTAGTCCCATTAAACAAAGTTTACTCTGTAGAAAGCACACAGAATGCAGAAACCATGAGTTCAGTGGAAGAATTATTCTTGTCCATTCCCTTAGCATCTACCAGTTGCAGCACCTTAAGAGTCACCTAATTTTGTTGTATCTTCTGATGTGAACTTAAAACTGCTGTTTCCTTGACTTCTGCTGACCACAGATTTCATTTGAGTGTGGTGGCAGTTCAGTAACATAATGTCATGCCATCCCTTCAAATTCTGCAGATGCAGAACCTCCTGTAATTGACAGGTGCAGATCTCCTCCCCCCATGCAAGCAGTAGAGAATGAGTACCCAGCGACATGGGAAGAACCTCAATTTTCAGACAATTCAGGTAAGATGGTACACCCCAAAACATGCATGCAACAGTGGAAAGCTAGGGAACTCCAACCCATTCACCCTTGATCCCTTGGAGTTTAGGACTTTTTGAGGGGATTTTTACCTATTTATTTTTAAGAACACATGATTTGGAAGATATGCCATTTCCTTCTCCATTTGTCAAGGTTGGGTATGAGCAACCCTCTTTTACTTATTGATGTTTTAGGTTGTCTTTTAACTCTTCTAGGTGCTCCACTGACTGTCACTAGGAGTCATGCACCTGGAGATCTCTTTCCCAAAGGAGAGACAACAGTTCAATACACAGCTGTGGATCCCTCTGGCAATAACAGGACATGCGAGATCCACATTGTCATCAAAGGTTTGTTGTCTTAATTTTCTGCTCAATAGTGTGTGGCATATCATATCATAAAGGATGCAATGCTACTCCACTTTTTCACTTAGTCTCCACTTTTAGTTATTCCCATTTTATATTGGAGTAACTTGAAGGCAGACAATATTTATTAGTACCAATGAATAAATCATCTAAGACTGAAGCAGCACAGCAGTGAATTTGGTCCTATAAATTCAAATTAGGTGTAAAAGCACTGAAATTATGATTCGTTACACAGTAAAATTTACAGTAACAGATCCGTATTTTTTTTCTCACCAACAGATGCCATGAGAAATGAATTAATAGGTGTTACTGAAGTCTTGCTTCAAATCTGTAGTTAAAAAGGAAAACTATGGGAATATTTCTGTAATGCCCTACAAAGATTGTAACAGCAGAACACTCTTCAGATTTTTAGAAGCTGTCTGTACCTATAGATATACTGATGCATTGTGTTTATTGGAGAGACACCTTTTCCCCACACTTTACTTTCTTCTTTAAAGGCTGAACAGTAATTTGGCAGATAAGGTATTAAGTATGAAAATTCTATTTCATCCCTGAGCTCTAGTGATTATGTCTTTCTTAGACATCTGTGTAAAAAAATGTTAGCAAAGAGATAATTTAAAATCATGCAGACTGGAATTTTGGTCATAGCTTTTAGAAAAGATAAGTTACAAATGGATGTGCTGACTTCTCATTTACTGTAAATGTTAGCAGGAGCAAGCCAATGTTTAGCATTATTTCAAGTTCTACATCACCTCAGACTTTAGTGACTCGGTGTTTATAACTACGTTTTCAAACATTCATAATCTCCTTCACAATTGGCCTGTAAAATAAATCGTAAGTGAGGTTTTGCAGTCAGTTCCTCCTAAGGTGATTCTGGCAAGTCATGTGTTGTTGCAGTAGTGCGGAATGGATAATACTTTCAGAATTCAGAATGTATTATAGTTTACTAGAATTCATTGCGTGAAAGTTCATGTAAAAATTTAGGTTAACGTTTTGTATTTTTTTTATAAGTACTTGCTTGAGCCATGCACCTTTGCAGAAGATGTACAGCAGGGTTTGGGGTATGCATTTCTGAGGTTTTTTAATTTCTCATATGTATTACAAATAATTTTTTTTTAAGTCTTCACATTTCTGGATTTCAAATTCCAGTGGCAATGTTTGAGAATAATTCAGCAGTAGCCTGATGGAAGTAACCTGCCTTTACGGAATTAACAAATAATACTTCCACAGACTTCAACAGAGGCAAGATCAGGTTGATAATAGGTACTTTTGGAAATCCTATCAGTGCTGTTTTCCTCTGTGCTTGCTTACTTCAGCAATTTGATCATTATGTACATTTTTGTATTTTTCATAGGTTCTCCTTGTGAAATCTCCTTTGAGCCTGTGAATGGTCATTTTACATGCATCTCAGATGAAGTGGGAGTTAATTGCACATTGCACTGTTCAGAGGGTTACAGCTTTTCAGAAGGATCAAGTGAAAACTACTATTGTGCATATGAGGATGGTGTCTGGAAGCCACCTTATTCTCCAGAGTGGCCTGGTTGCTCTTGTAAGTCTTACTGTTACTAAAATGAAACTGAAATTCATCAAACACTATGTTTAATGAAGAAGTAAATGAAAATATCTTAGAAATTATGACTTCTATTTAATGATAACAAATCTTCTCTGTCCTCTGCCTCCAAATTGTTACAAATGCTATGAAAGAATGCCTGGAAGTCCCTAAATGTGTTATTTCAGAAGCTGTCTAAAACATAAAAATGGCAGTGAATTTTAATCCTGGGAGTCACGAAATAGCAAAGATGGCAAAGTAGACAAGGTCTGTCATTGTTTTGAATCAGTATTTGAAACTGTTTACAAACACTGTATTTTCAATAGGAATTTCAACAGTATTTGCAACTTACTGATCCAAATGCACAGTGCATTCTGTACTAACATATCTAATTATCACCAAATCAGAAGCATTTATCTATTTTCTTTGAAGCGGACGCAAGCAAAACTTCAACTGTGGAATTTACCAGCTTTGGTGACATCTTAATAATAAATGTATTGGAGTAACTTACGAAGTCAATCTTGGCACCATGTTTCATCGACTTCCATCAGAGCAGATTTCTTCATTTCAGCAAATGATAGCAGTGGCTCAGCTATAAGCAAATGAGAGTTCTGTTTCAGAGCTATCTGTCAACTCAAAATCTGTAACTTGGACACTTAGGAATGTTGATTTAATTAAGTCCTGGATGAGAATTTTTCATATTTAGCCTAGCAGCATTAGTAGTAAGATTTTAAATCTTAATTACTTCTCTCAGTAAAAAGCAAGCATGGAGTTTAGTTGACAGTTCACAGGTTTCTTCCATTATGAAAATGCTGAAATAGATATATGACGGGGTTTTTTTGATGTCTGTTAGCTTTCCGAATAAAGTTGATGACTAACAAGGGTTCATATTCAACTGCATTGTCTGTATGAGTGATCCATTTTCAGGAACACAACGCTGGAAAATTAGGTTGTTGATTTAAAGGCAATAATTTTTAGCTTGGTATATTCCAGTTTTAGCCTGAATGATTGTGCTTTTAGCTCTGAAACTCTTGCACTGATCAGTAAAAATGTATTTCTCCAACATTTTTCAGTAAATCGTTTTGCAAACCATGGGTTTAAATCTTTTGAGATGCTCTACAAAGCAACACGATGTGATGACAACAATCTTCTAAATGGCTTTACTGATGCATTCCAGAGTGCACTTGGTAAAATGGTAGGTTAGTAAATACTCCTTCATTTTATGTACTTTTTAAAAAATACACCTCATTTTGCTTTCCCCGGCTGATTTTATTTATATAAGGAAAATACAACAGAAACCCATAAACGAAGTTTGTGCTTTTTCAGGAGATGACAAGTCTCCTTTAAAAATACAGATGGGCATTTTAGTGTAATTCAGTCTTCGATATGGAGTTATATAGGACAGAATTTACAGAAGCGCCCAAGTAGCTTAGGGATGTGGCACTCAGATTTTCAGTAAGCTTTCAAAGAGAACCTGTACAATTTTGAAAACTCTAGTTGTGCCCTAACCTCAGCTTTTGAAAGTTGGATGTGATTATAAAATATATTTATTTTAAGTAGACTACATATAGCATATAATATATATCAATACACATGTATACAAATAGATAAATTCCACATTTGGTGCCTAAGTCCAGGCACTTAAATGCTGTAGCAGTGATTTAAGTAATTTCCTTGAGTTTCTGAGTTCACAGTCATGGTAAGAGCTACATGGCACTGAATTTGAAGAGGTACTGTGTTCCTTCTCTGACATGTCTCTTGCTTTCCACTCCAGTATCACAGTCTGCCTTTATAATCCACAAGTCTGTCCTCAGCTGCATATCAGAAGCAGCAGGACTTTGAGTTGTGGTCTTAGGAGTGGATGTCCAGGCTTAGTATGGTAGAATTGCATCAGAAGAGAAAGTGGCCATTTACAGATGTTTTGCAGGCCAAGGCCCATATGCTAAAAGCTTCTCTACTAACTAAAAATCATTGTTAGCACATGCAGCTAATGGACAGACTTCGGCAATTTAGGAATATATGTCAGTACCCCTTGTTTGGCTGAAAACTTACTTAGCACTTCAGGCAATTTATGACACTTGGACCTAAATATGTATTACTCACTTGCCTGGCTTCAGTTTTGTTCTCTTCCAGTAAAGAAATCTTGCCTGATCTTATTTCTGTTCCTTTCCCCTAAGAGCCAGCTACCACCAGGTTCCAGTGCTTAGGCTATTATTAGCAAGCAAAAGATAATGAAAAAAAGTTTAGTGACCTGCCGAAGCAATTACATAAAAATGCAACAATCAGGGAAAACAGTCAAAAAGGCTGTTTTGAATAGGCCTATTCCTATTCACAAGAATTTGAAATTCTAGCAGAGATCTGTGAAGTGGGGAGGAATCAGCAGGAGCCATCTTTCCAATGGAAACAGATACAAAGAACTCAACTTGCTTGAAACCTTTCTGGAAAAAGCAAGAAATACAGATTTTATAAAAAATCATGCATTCATCTGTTCTTATCTAATCTCCACTGCTTTTGTAGACAGAAGAAATCAACAATACCGGAAAGGTTTCTGTCAAGTTTTCTGTTCTGTGGTTTCTGTCCTCCTCAGATGATTTTCCCTGTCCTGGGAGGGGGAGAGGTGGGTATGAAGAAACAAGGTTTGAAAACCAGAAACAACGTAACAGCCTTGTAAACATGACAGAAATGCAAGTTACATGGCTGGAAAAACCAAGGCTTTCCAACCTGTGAGCTCTGCTGATAATCTTCGGCAGAGAGAAACAATCCTGAACTTACTTCTGTATTTTGGAATTCCACATGCAAGAGTGGTTAACTGAATGGACATCTTCCCTTATAAAAAACGTTTTCTCTAACAGAGAACTTTTATGCCTACAAGTTGCCTTCTTATTTCCCAGCTGTTACCAGTAGAACATAGTTCTTTCAGCTGACCTTGCCAGGATTATAAGAGACTTGAAAGTTGAAATCTAGTGGCACTGGCAGGGCCAGTGCTTTACATTGTAACTAGAAATCTTTATAAATTGCGGAGAGGGCTACCTGGTTTTATTTTTTTAATGTTACTTTTCTTTGTGTTGGAAGGTCCCATCATTCTGTAATGATGTTGATGATATTGACTGCAGATTGGAAGACAAGACACAGAAACACTGTTTGGAGTATAATTACGATTACGAAAATGGATTTGGCATTGGTAATTATTGATTGCATAAATTCTTAGCTATCCAGGTTTAACGCGACATAATTCTTTTTGCTCTGAAATACAGAATGTGTTGTGTGAAACGTTTTTTAGAAATAATTATAGAGCTCTTAAGAAAGTAAGCAATTACATAACAGGTTTTATAACAATAGATACTATTCGTAGTCTGATTATGATACTGCTTCCCATATAGTGTAGAGGAAAAGTTTACTGAGATGACTTATGATAGGGAAAGGGAAAAAAAAAACACACAGAGAATCCTACAAACCAGTTTGGTTAGCCTGGAAGAAAGCAATTTTGTAAAAACATAATGTTTTGAACGAAAATACTGAAAAAGTACAATACATGATTCTGGAGATTGTTGAGAAAATGAGGAACATCCTTGATGCTGGTTCAGATCAGCACAAAACCCCCACAGTGTTAAAGCTTAAGTTTGCCCATTAGCTGTGCAATTACTTCCTGTATGCAAGGGCAGAATTTGCAGGATGACTGTGGCTATATCAGAGTGAAAGCCGTGACAATCCTAGTGATTGCTCCCACTGTGCTTTATGCCAAGTAAGTTGTTGTTTTCAGTCCATTTTTGAACAGGTTAGTGTCTGCGTTGTACTGCTGTTGTCCTTGGCATTTCTGAGTCCATGGGGGTGCCCAGAGCATAAAGGCTAAAAACAGGTAACTTAGATTAGCTATCTTTGCAGGAGGCATTTTAGCAGATCATCATCAGAATATGTACCCTGTCATAGGACTGTGGCTCTTTTACAGGTTTATAGTGGAGTTAGTTGGTTCCTACTTATTCTTACCTTTTAGACACGCTTCACTGAGTTTGAGAGCACATTTGTTTGGAATCAGACACAGGGGGCTGTGTGTTCAGTTTGCAGTTGTCATCAGGGTAGGGATGAATACTGACGACAGCTGGATCTGACTTGTAAAGGCACTTGGAGGAAACAGTGTTGAGGCCATGGGATGTATGGTCCTATTCTGTTGTGGTTCGCATCAACCTCTTATCAGAGTTAGGTTGTTGCTATTTTTCTGGAGTTTCTCGTGATTTTATACTGGAGAGGCAGAAGAAGAGAGAGGACTCTCCTCAGGTCATAAGAGACAGTTTAGAAAACTAGTTGTGGAATACTTGCACAGTATTAACCGCAAAGCTGTGGGGTTGATTTGCCCTAGTTTCCACAAATAAAGTATAGTCTAGGTGACTGCTAACAGATAATTGGCAGAATTCTTTTCTGTCTTCATGTTTTCTTTGAAAAGAGCTAGGTCATTGAAGCAGACCATGCACTTCTACATTTAGTCATTATGAAAAGGTAGATTATGTGCAATTGTTTAATTGTTTCTGGTTGAAATAGTTCTGGTGTTATAGGTGAAAGACATTACACAGGAGGTGAATTTGACTCACTTTGTGTAACAGGAAATGTCTGTCAGGGTGATGCTACCAGCTTTTTCTGAGAGGGTAGATGATGGTAGAACTATTCAGGAGCTGTGAGAAGAAGATGCAGTGGGGACATGCAGCATAGGCCATGCTGTCTGTAACTGAGCAGGAGGAGGAAGAGAGCAGTATGAAGATGTTCCTGGGAGGTGAGGGTCCATGCAAGACAGGAGAAGAGAAAGACTTGCAACCTTATCTTTTGTAGAAGTATTTCTTTAATGTTTCAGCTAACTGCATGAGATTCAGGATCTCTAGGATATCAGTTAAGTGTGAAGCTGTTTTTTTCCTTTTTCTTTAGTCAAAAAACTGGTGCAGTAGGCACTTGTGCAGAGGCAAAGCCAGCACATATCATCTGGAGCGTCAAACAGACCCCATTCTACTGGGCATGTATTTTAGAAATAAGTACAGCCTATTCTTTTCCAAGTGGCTTGCTTCTCTTTTTGTTCTTTCTTAATGCCTCACAGGACCTGCCGGCTGGGGGACAGCAAACCAGCTGGATTATTCCTATGATGATTTTGTTGATGCAGCGCAAGAAGAAGACTTATCCAAGCATTTCTCTGCCTCTGTAAAGGCAGCACCTGCTCGAGTCAAAAGGCATAAGCTGAATGTTCCAATGACTGACCACAAAATCAAGTTAATATTTAACATCACAGGTGAGAAAAGTCAAAATACCCTCCTTTTCCTGTTCCTTCTTTTTAACAAATGTTTTGAATATCTCAGTAAAATTTAGCCTTCAGTTCACAAAGCCTGCTGGAGATGCAGGTGATAGTTTTCTGGAGACATTCATAGCCCCGTTTCATCACAGACTTTCTGCTTGGGGGAAAGATCACAGCCTCATGCTCAAGGAGAGCATTGTGCACATGGCCTACTTTCCACTTTCCACTGGCAAGTTTGAGTGTTGTACCCTTGATATACTCCAGAGTATACTGAAAGTGCTGACTGTAAAATCTGTGTGCTTTTTTGTATTTTCTGTTTATATCCCAGCTAGCGTGCCACTGCCTGATGAAAGAAATGATACGCTGGAACTGGAAAACCAGCGACGGCTCCTTAAAACTCTGGAGATGATCACAAACAGACTGAATAGGACTCTCAATAAGGAACCCATGTATTCTTTTCAGTTTGCATCTGAACTCATTGTAGCTGACAGCAACTCACTGGAGACTGAGAAGGCCTTCCTTTTCTGCAGGCCTGGTTCTGTGCTGAGGGGGAGGATGTGTGGTAAGCTAGATTACTTGCTCCTTACATGTATTCAGAATCCTTTGAAAAGCAAGGTTTTGGAGGATGTTTGCAGAGGGTTATGGTTTGACACAGTCCAGTGCTTGTGGTCTCGCAGAACAATAAACTGCAAAAATGTGCAGTTTGACTTCCAGAAGATGTTTATGTTCCTAACCAAGGCCTGGGGAAAAAGGACACTTTTGTAACCAGGATTCCACTCCCATGGGTTAATCAGGCATATAGACACATGGTGATACACAGGAAAACAGTGCTTGGTATGCAGTCTTTTACCCCTATTAGTCTTGTGGGTGATGTGTAGCTGAGATAGGGAATTGGATTCCATTTCCTGTGTGAGCTTTGCAGTGTTCCAGAGAAATACAACATTTGCTGAGGAGCAGATCCACATTTCACATAAACAAGGTTTGACTAAATGGGGACTCCAGAGGCAAGACAGGTATGTATGATTGTGCAGTCTGAGGGGAACCTTATGTTTCCAATGTTACAGTCAACTGCCCTTTGGGTACCTATTTCTCCCTGGAGCATCATACCTGTGAAAGCTGCTGGACTGGATCCTACCAAGATGAGGAAGGGCAGCTGGAATGCAAAAGTTGTCCATCTGGTAGCTATACCGAGTATCTACACTCTAGGAGCATCTCTGAATGCAAAGGTGAGAACTTGGTCTACTTCATACAGCCACTTCTGTATGTCTGGTGACATCCTTTTGGATCCTGTGGTGGGACTATTGGAATGAAGTTAGCCTGTGAAATGAGGAGCAGTCCTAACTGCCCCTTCATGCATATGCAAAGAGAAAAATGCAGGTTTTCATCAGTGCTGTGACATGCAGGATGCCTGGTAGATGTTTTAAGAAGAGTTGGCCTTTGAAGCTTTGTTGCATTTCTGTCTTCATTCTATGAGTTGGTAAGCCCATTTTACAGGGACTAATACACTTAAAATAATGCCATTCTTGCCTTTCCCAATCCTCTTCCTACCTCAATCAAAGATAAAATGTTTTCATCCTACACTACAGTACTGGGACACTGAGCACCTCAGCACCACTACTGTGACTTTTTTTCTGAAAAAGCAGTTGCTAGTTTTATTTCCTGTTTATTGTCTTTTCATTAATTTTGTTGATTAAAAATGAGTAACTGAGTTGCAATAAATCATCTGTGAAGCCGATTGGAAGATAATTAACTGGTTAATAATTCACAAGTGCACTATCTGTAACTTACCCCAATTCTTTTTTTTTTCACTCTTTTGCTCTTTGCACCCATGAAGTCCTTCAGAGTAGAGTAAACTCTAGAAATAAAAGTTCTTGAGATGTGTGTTGTGATTTCAGCATTACTTTCAGATGTCAAGAGCCATGTTTCCTGTTGGACATTGCTTGATATTTATGAATTCTTCTGCCTTATAGCTCAGTGCAAGCAGGGAACGTATTCACCTAATGGTCTTGAAACCTGTGAAACTTGCCCACTTGGCACATATCAACCAGCGTTTGGATCCAGAAACTGCATCTCTTGCCCAGAGAATACATCAACAGTAAAAAGAGGTGCAGTGGATGTCTCAGCTTGTGGAGGTTTGTAACAAAAGGGGCTATGACTTTTTTTAATCCAATTCTAAATGCTTCTAAATGTTGCTTAAACATCAGCTAGTGTAATCCAGTTCATCTGTCTAAGATTGAATTCTACTTCTGGTTGAGTGTGGACCAAGCAGCATTTCCCAGCAAAATGATAGGTCATTCCCTGGTAGCTTATTTCAAATGTCTTCCTTCTGATGTCCAACATGGATTCTTTTCTAGACATGAATAAAATGAGACATGTGATGGTTACCTACATGAAAATGAAACTTTTTTTCTTACAGAAGAGAAAAGGAATGACAAGATGTTTCTCACTATTATCTCCAGAAGGGGCTTCCACATCTTCTGTACAAAAATACTGAATTTTAACAGTATTTGTTCCATAACATTTTTCAAGAAATCATCTTCAGCTGTCTTTGGGAAGCTTTGTCAGAAAGATTCCTAGAGGAAATAGTCTGCAGGGGTTAATGTCCAAAAATCACTTGTCTTTCATCCTTTACTCCTTCTTGAAGGGAAAGGGGAAAAAAGAGAGAGGGTGGGGGGTAAGTGTGGGTTAAGGTAGTGATAAACGGGAAAGGAAGTTGCATTTGAAATCTGCCCCCAGAGCAGCACAACAGCAAAAGGAATAGACAGAAATACTTCCCAGATATTTCCATAGTCCTTTGAAAAACCACTTCACCTAACAGCACAATTTAAATAAGCTTCTCCTAGAGTTGTGAATTCCTGGCAGGTTTCATCCTATTCCTTTAAGTCTGAGGAGGGACTATGAGGAGAAGAGAGAAAATGATCTGAAAGAGTTGGGGGCAGGTAGGATGGCAGTGCAAGTGATCACTCCAAAAAATTTCCTTTTTTTCTTGCAGTACCATGTGTTGCAGGGGAGTTCTCTCGTACAGGTTTGACACCTTGCTACCCTTGTCCCAGAGACTACTATCAACCAGACCCAGGAAAGTCCTATTGCTTGTCTTGTCCCTTTTATGGAACAACAACTGTCGTTGGTGCCAGATCCATCACAGATTGTTCAAGTAAGCCAAATTATCTCTGCTGGAGAAAGTGAACAAAGGGAATATCTAAAGGATGACTGCCAGTAGTCTTAACAGAAAACATCCCACTGACTCTCCTAACAAATGCAGACCTTCCATTTCAACCAGTGAAGTTCACAGATGGTTTTGCCTACTGGTTGTTGCCTCTGTGTTATGTAGGAGTGACAGTGTGATACATGCCAAGGCTCAGTAACAGTGTGTACATATACAGAGTGTGGACACACAGACACACACACAGAGCATATTTACTATATAGATACTATACAGAGTTTTATATATATACAAGTATGTATATGCATGTATGTGTGTAAGTATAAATACATATAAAACATATTTTATGTGTATACCCACATGTATGTGTCTTAGAAACGTATGTGCTTACAAATATATATTTGTAAAATATATATATTCATATATACTATGAATATATATGGTATATAATATAATATATATATAAAATAATACTATGGTTACTGTAAAGTTTGCTTTTTATTCCCATAAATTCACTTTCTTCAGCATATCTTTAGATACATTACTAACATGCAATTATTATGCCTTCATAGAACAGGAACGTTGCCACAGAGTGTTGTTAACAACACTTTCATATCGTTCCTCTTTAGGTTTCGGCTCTACTTTTTCAGCAGCTGAGGAAAGCGTAATGATGGTACCAGCCTCTCCAGAAAATATCAGCAAGCAGTACAAAGTCAGCAGTCAGGCAAGGACAAGATATATTTTCCGATGTTATCTCAAATGAAAGAAAGAGGGTCTTATGCAACAGAATATGGCTATGGCCTTTTTAAATGTAGTCGTTACGCTGACTATTTCCTGAAGAGATGAGAGCGATGATCATGAGGGGAACACTTAAACTCTCTTCGTAATCATAGAAGCACTCTCACTGAACAGAGGAGACTGCATCGGCTATTAGCAATCTTAAATTCTGGACTTGAAGCCTTCACCTGATACATGAAATATTTATCACACTTATAAAAGAAATGTAAACTCCATGGAGGAAGTTCAGCTAGTCTATAAAATGTAGGTTGACCACACTCAGTCATCTGATGTCTTCCATATGCTGAATCCCAGAAAAATGCTGCCAGGCATCTAAGTCCCGGTTGTAGAATCTTTGTCCTACTTACTGCAACACAGATACACTTGAGAGGAGGCAAGCGGAGCTCCCTTCTGCTGCAAGTACCCAATTTGAAATACAAGCAAGTCCTGAGGAGAAAAAACTGTAGTGACATTTGCCAGAGATGCTCCCTTACCCCAGCCATCGCCCCCCCCAGCCTGTAACTCTGGCAAGACTGCTTTGTTTGAATCTGAAGTTAGGAGATGGTGTAAACAGAAGCAAAGTTGACTGATGATAAATTTGGCCTGAACCATTATATAACACATGGACAAGTGACAAACTGATCTCCTGTGGCTTTAGTTGACCATTTACTGAAGGGCTTTGGTGAATTCAGATTTGCTACATTAGAAAAAAACAGTGAAGTTTGCCACCAGCTCACCTGATGACTAGCAGCAGGAAGTGATGAGCCAGTGTAAAAAGATAAGAAGTGAGAACTCTCATAGAAAAGCATAGTATAAAATGTCACCTGTGAATCATAGCTAAGACAGTTCTAAAGAAACAACTGTGATGATCACATTTTGCTAAGTAAAAGGTCATTTTAAAATAGTAATTCAGATTCCTGGTATTTTTCTGTAGAAGGGAAGAATGGTTGGTTTGCTGAGGAGGCAAAGAGGAAGAGCTAGAAGTTAATGCCAGTGACTTTTTTCTCAGCTTTCCAAAGTGACTATAGGGCATGCAGTTTAAAATTAGAATATTTTGTTCTACCTGTATTTCCACCTTTACTGCAATTGCATTGTTCTTGCCTCTGGCAGGTCTTTCATGAGTGTTTCCTGGAACCATGCCACAATAACGGGACATGCAAACAGTTGGGAAGTGGATATATCTGCATATGCCCACTTGGATATACAGGTAAAAAATTGAGAAGCAGGTGGAGGAGCTAACATGTCTCCATGCCCTTAACATGAGCAAGCATAAAGGAGCAAAACACTTCAGTGCAAGAATATAGCCTAACTAATTGGAATCTCCACCGCAGATTTAACATACATAAGCCTTACAATAAGAAATAGTTTCTCATGTTCTCACTGAATTATATTGTGTTTAGCAGAAAAGGATTTTGAATGGGGTTTCTTTTAGTGGAGTTAGTGGGTTTGAAAATCCTGTCACTTGGCAATATTTACAATTAGCAAAAGCTGGGAATTTGCACTCTAAATGGCTAATTCCACCAGATCTGTCTGTACTCCTCTTCAGTGTTAACTTCCCAGTTGCTTCAAAGCAAACAGGTGATTTATTACTCAGCTACTATCAAGAAGTGATCTCTGTTACTTGTGATAAGTATTAAGTGCCACTGTCTGGAACTGGTAAGTCAGTTGCCCAGTGTGCATCATACCTTTCTAATAACATTTTATCTCAGGTCTGTGTTAAAACACAATCTAAAAAGAAGATATTAAACCTGAATGTCTGGTAGCGTATGCAACTAATCCGTCGTGTTTTCCTAGTAGTCATGGATTCTGTGTTTCTGAATAAATTCAAATTTTGTCTCTCTATTCTCAGTCCTTTATTTTGCATTCTAGGCTTGAAATGTGAAATAGAAGTTGATGAGTGTAAATCATCTCCTTGTCGCAACAATGGAATGTGTAAAGATGGCATTGGGACCTTTGTTTGCCATTGTCAACCAGGCTATTCAGGTAATCTGTTTCACTTCATAGCTCTTCTTCAGACAGGCATTGTTTCTGTGCCCAGTAGATAACAAAAACCACAAGGGCTGTATAATTCCACAGATGTGGAATTATAACAGGAAAGCAATCTCATTTACAGGTTAGAGCAAGGTTCCACTGTATGTGAACAGGGTTTGCAATAAAAGGATGAGCATTCAAGGACAGTCGATGTGCATGTGTGTGCCTGTATGGCTTCTGTTTTGTGACAGTTCTGAAAAGAAATGAGGTTTGGGGAATTAGTACATACTCACAAGCGAAGTGCTTATGAGACTGAATATGGCCTGACTAGACAGATCATTTACAATGTTGCTTTACGGCAGCCCTGTGAGTGAGTGGGATTTTTTTAGCTTTTTTCTCTGTTTTTAACTCTTACTTGTACGTACGTTGAAGGTATTGAAATCTGTGCAAAAACTGGCATGCTTGAGTACTTTCCCAAAACAGCACCTAATTTCTAAATGTTGAAATAAACTACTGAGGAGATAACTTCATGTGACTAAAGAAAAGATCTCTATTTTTTCCACCAGAAATGGTCTCCCTTCCCTCATTTTTCGTGTTTATGGCTATACATTTGTCGACAGCAACCCATGCTGGATATTTTTTAAACTTGAAGGCAAACTATGAACTTCACATCTTTCACATCCCAGCATCTAAATAACACAGCTGATCTCTGTAAATGTTTGTAGTAGTGCAGTTAAACATGGAATTTTATCGCCTGCTCTTGGAGGCATTTTGTTATGCAAGCAGTATGGTGCTGTTCTGTCTTCCACGTTCAGGCACTGCACCATGCAGACCTTGACTATGTCTTGATCATGCCTTGTAACCCTTGCTGTTTGAAGGTCTCTTGTGTGAGGAAGACATAAATGAATGTAGCTCCAGTCCATGTTTGAATGGGGCCCATTGTGTTGATGGCAAGAACAGTTACCGCTGCACTTGTGCAAAGGGGTTCACAGGTACACATTTCTCTGTTTAAGTCAACCCTCAGTCTTTCAGACCAAAAAAGATGTCTTCCTTCTATGTCTAAAGTATTTCAATCTCATTGCTATATATTACAGTTGATATGGATGTCCTAGATTCCTTAGGTTGATCTCATCTCTCAGACTCCCTGTAGCGTAAGTGTGGCTTCAGAAGTAAATGTCTTTCAGACATTTCAGACTTTCAGAAGTAAAAAAAAATTAGTAAATGATTGATCTTACTGATTTTGTCATGAACATACTGTGTGATATTGAGGAAAGAATAAGGACATTCATACAGGTGCAAATTGTTATGTTTAATTTTATTTGGAAAAGAAAAATACTATTACAGTAAACAAGACTATTTATATTAAAACTACTCTTCATCCTCATACTCCGCTTCCTACTGCTTTCCTAGATTTATGTAACAACTAGGCATATCTATTGATTATCATGTTGCCAAAGAGCTACACCCTAAAATCACAAAGCAGTTTTTTCATTCTGCAGTGCTTGTAACATAAAGCCTCTTGTACAGCAGAAATCCCAGAATCATGTGTTTTCTGGCTTTCATTTTCTGCCTTTAGAATTAAGGTTCCAGCTAAATGTCTTTTGTAGTAGCTTTTCATTAGTAGCTCAAAACAGTTTCTCAGGTGATTTCCTGATTCAGCCCGAATTACTCATATAATGGACAATATCCATTTAAATTTGCCACCATTTGCAAAGTGTTCATTTCTACAATTGCAAAGATGGTTCCTGTAATTCTTCTATGACTACTTAACCTCAGTTAATGGAGTAAATCCCAGACCTGCAATGGCTATTCAGAGCAGAGCTGTGACTTTCTTCTTTTCTTCTCAGGTGCTCACTGTGAAATGGAGGTCAATGAATGCCTTTCAAACCCGTGTCTTAATAGGGCTATTTGTGAAGATCGAGTTGGCAGTTTCTCCTGCAAGTGCCTCCCAGGTTTTACTGGTGTCTTATGTGAAAGAAACATGGATGAGTGTCTCAGCAGACCCTGTAGGAATGGAGCTACATGCAAAGATGGTATCAACAGCTTCAGGTGAAAAACAGATGTATGATTAATGTAATACAATGTGGAAAGCCAGATCTGTTGTGGTGCTTCAGCCTTCTTAGATTTCAGCAAAGCATTTGGCAGGCTGATCCAGTATGAATTGTCCCCTTACGGGCACTAAAGGAGATTTTAAAATGCAGGAAAATAAATCCTCATGTCCTCACTCTTAAAAAATTGCAAGATAGACAGCAAAGAAAATATACAGAGTTTGAATTGTAAGCATGGTAGGACTGCATGGTTTTAATAATGATCTTCCAAAAGAAATCCACTTTCCCAAGCCTCAAGGGCTTGTCTTGCTTTCCACTAGAAGAATATGTGATGATGAGTTATGTATCTGATAATATTACATTTCTATACCCTAGAAGACAGGGATATCTGTACATATTGAGAATACAGAGATTAAAATACGAATGCTGATGTAATCTTCTGAATATTTATTATATGCTTTAGGGTATCTGGACTCCAATCAGAAGTTACAAATACCAATAGAAGTGTCATGTCCTAGGTCACTGCAGAGATAGATGTACCAGCTGTTACTGCCTGGGGTTAATAACTCTATCCCTCCCCAAAGCCCCAGAAGTTGTGGTGCCTTTCAAAAACCTTGGTTTTCCAAGTACCAGAAGTTTTGGTGCCTTTCTACTGCCTTGGTTTTCCCTCTATGTAAGCATACCTGCCTGAAAAGTCAAGTACCTCTTGTCTATAATTCTGTGGACCTAAAAGGCATGCTTCACTCACGGGATTGCAATGATTGCATCTCCCAATTTCATATGAAGAAACTCAGGCACTTTGTTTAAATATTGTATTGTCCTTATCAAGAAGAACTACTACACAGCTAATAGAATGCAAGCATACTTAAAGGATCAATGAGAACAAAATGCCATTAATTCTGTAGTATCTCTGCTGTTGATATTTTTTTTTTTTAAGTATATGTCGTTCCCATTGGCAGATCTGACCTCGTGGCCAGGATTCTTTGTCATGACAGCAGCCACCTTTGAAGTGTGCTTTTTTCCTCTGTAGGTGTCTGTGTGTGACAGGGTACACAGGACTAAACTGTGAAGTGAACATCGATGACTGTGACTCCAGTCCCTGCTTAAACCAAGCCACCTGTGTGGATGCCTTGAACTCGTACATTTGTAAATGTCCCCCTGGCTTTACAGGCAGCAGGTGTGAAACAGGTACACAGGACCAAGTGTCAGAAAAAGGTGGCTTGACTAAGTCTCTGGGCAAGATTTGCACTGGCTGGGCTGGTTTCATACAGCTTTGCCAGAATACAGCTCGGGCGGGGGGACTCTCAGGGGCTGAGTGGAAGCTGTGTGACGGCAGTGTTAATACATGTAATTGCAGACTAGTAACAGCATGTGTGCTATGTCATATTTACATTCATTTTTCTAAGGAACAGTTCTTGCTTTTATTACCTGGTGGGTCTGTCAAGTTTTATTTGTATTTGCCATGTATATTTGAGTTAATTAGCTCTTTCTGTTTCATGTGTTCCATGTAGGGGTTTGCATCACAGGGTCAGAGATTAGTATGTGGTAGTCTCGGCTTTAGAAGTTGAAAAGACATAAAGTTCCCTATGGTTGAGCAAAGTAGGTCACAACTACTGCAACTTCCTAGATGACGCTGGAGTTATGCGACACAGCCACAAGGCTCAAATCCATTTGTCCTTTAGTCACTCCATGAAAATGATGAAGTGTTACACTAGTAGCTGGTGAATCTTTAAGCAGAGGCTGAAGAGCCCATGTTGGTTTTACAGAGACAGTGGAAGGCATACAGGTCAATTAGACTCGCTATCTTGTTTTAAAGTTTAATAACACCCAGCTTTCAGGAGAGGCTGCATTTGATAGATGTACATGTAGTATCCTTGTAAAGCATGTCACTCTGTATTGAAAAGCAGCACAGAAGTCCTGTTCCATACCAGTGCAGTGTATTTCAGTAAGTCCAGAACAGAAAAAATCTTGTGGTTTGGTGTTTTGGTTTTTTTTTTTTTTAATTAGACTGTTGTGAATAAAATGGAACCAGCTGATCGCATCTCTTTGGGTTATTGGATGGCAGGTGGATATGTCATTTCATTGATAGTGTACTAAAAAGCAAGGTTCATGTTCTGTGTTTGTTAGATAATCAGCTTCTTTTCCAGTCATTTGTCTTCAAACCCTGTGTGTTTTCTAGACTCAGAAAGTTCTATATGCTGGCTGATGTTAGACTGCTACACATTCTGTCTACATCTGATCAATTTAAAGTGAATAACTTTTACAGATGGGTTGCAATCCATGTTATTGCATTTTCTTAGATTCAGTTTGATTCTTTTTTGTAGGTTTTCAGGAATATAGCTCTGAAAATTCTTTGTCTTTGTTGCAGAACAGTCCTCTGGATTCAATCTTGATTTTGAAGTCTCTGGTATCTATGGGTACGTCATGCTTGATGGTGTTTTCCCATCTCTTGGTGACATCACCTGTACATTCTGGATGAAGTCCACTGACACTACAAACTATGGAACTCCCATTTCTTATGCAGTGGAGAATGGAAGCGATAATGCATTTCTTCTTACTGATTACAATGGGTAAATCACAGTTTTGCTTTTCTGTAGCTTACAGATGTGTTGAATTGGTAAAGAAAGTGTAGACCAGAAGTCTGAATATCAGCTTTGCCTACTTTGGAGTAAAAAAACCTGCATCCAAACTCAATGGCTGGAGTTGTCTCTCTGTTTTGTTTTTCTCCTTCGTTTCCTTCACTTTTTGCCAAATAGAGTAATGAAGTTTAGAAAGAGAAGTTTAGAAAGCCTGGCATTTTTGTCTGGACTATGTTTACATCATATTTAAATGACACATTGAGACAATTATTTGATAAAATGGAGCTCAGCACTCAGAGTACTTGTAATGTGACTCCAGACACAGGGGTGGACCCAAGGGGCAAGTGTAAGAATCCACTATTCAGCTGTGACTAGAGTCTTGGTATAAAAACACATTACTTATTTCACCATGCTTTGGATATGATAACCGTAACTTCTAAGTTCTTTGAGAGACACATATCTTGTATGATGATCTTTCAAGAGATATTTCTTGTATAATGTAGACAGAGTTACTTCAGCAAGTAACATTTCTTTTGAGTCATGTGGAACAGGCTATGCTTTTAAAGTTGCTGTGTGCAAGTGAGTATGCCTTCATCTTCCTTCCATGCAGCTGGGTTCTTTATGTAAATGGTAAAGAGAGGATCACGGACTGTCCTTCAGTGAACGATGGTAACTGGCATCACATTGCAGTCACATGGACGTGCACAGATGGGGCATGGAAAGTGTACATTGATGGAAAACTGTCTGATGGAGGCAGCGGGCTCTCTGTTGGCTCAAAAATCCCTGGTATGCTTTATTTATATTACACCAGATCTGTTGCCTTCATTCTGTTTTTATTGCAGAATTTGCTGTGCCTGCAAGGAAATGTTTATTTTGGTGGTTTTAGTATGTTTTCACATTTTCAAAGTTTATGCAGGGCTCACGTTTGCTGTTCTTGTTTATGAGAACAGTTCCCTCACTGAGCCTTGCTGAAGACAAAGTGCACATTTCTAAGGCAAACTAGTAAGTAACTTGTTTGTCAGAGTTTAGTCCAAAGGAGCCTGTGCTGAGCTAATTTTGGAATGCTTTGTGAGAACAGGTTTATCATGCAACAGACTTAACTGGCATTTCCCTTACAAATCTGTGCTCAGAATTGATTGACTTAGCCTTCTCCTGTCACTTTCAGACATGTTTTTAAAGTTATATTTGCATTTTTTCCTAACAAGGAAGATTTTGCTATTTCATTGTTTCCTGTGATCAGCAGTCTTTCCAGTAATATCAAAGGTATGAAAAGGGATACCTTCAGCACTGAAGAGTTGTGAAAGGCCTGACATTAGATTGCTGCAAATAAATTCGGTTTTGACAGTGTTTTCATACTACCACCATCTGGATTTACATAAAGTTTCAGAAAGCTACCATATTAAAATAAAGAATAAAATAGTGAAGTTTTAGTCTGTGTACTTTATGCTTGCCCCATCTTTCCCAATTATATTGGATTTATCTCTAGAGATGAGGCCTAAGTCTGCAGTCTTGATTACTTTTTGCCCTTGTCCACACACCCTGTGACATACAAAATGCATGCCCATATCATCTGTGCTACTGGTTGAGGAGAGGAAATTGAACCTGTGTGGCATGTCAGAATGTTGACTGTCTAATCACCAATGTACTTCCGAGGATTTTGAATCAAATTTGTCCTATCTGACTTTCTACGTTTTTGTTCAAAGCTGGAAGTGCAAGCTAGCACTGTAAAGTATGCCCCGCCTGCTCAAAACTGCATTTGCATTGCTCTGTAATATGCTTCAAATACTGAGCCTAGAAGTGGTCTCTTAGAGGCAATGCCATTCCTGAAGTAGCCACGTGAATTTTCTGCTGTCATCGGTATGAGTTTAATATTAATGTTTATTTGAGAATCACTTACAAATTGTTACGCTTACTTACCTCAGTCTAGTATAAAGCTTCCCAGAGGTTTTTTCTGAGACAATTTGTTGAAGGTGCCTGGTCTCCTGCACTACAAAATCTTAGCAACATAGAGTAGCAAAAGTTTGGGTTTGCTTAGTTTTTGATCTTCCTATGGAGTTCCCTGCTGTAAGGCTTTGTTTCCCATCCCTGCTCTCATTCTTTCTGAGTCTAGGTGGTGGTGCACTTGTACTGGGTCAAGAGCAAGATCAGAAAGGAGAAGGGTTCAACCCAGCTGAATCTTTTGTGGGCTCCATCAGCCAGCTCAACATTTGGGACCATGTCCTGTCTCCACAGCAGGTAAGTGGAGCTGGAGCACAGGGCTCTGAGTGTAGTATGATTCCAGATTAGCATACTGGGTAGACCTCTGTTCCCACCAAAGTGTGTGGGGACCAGATGAAGCTCTGGTTTAGGGTAATAAGCTTAGCATAGTAAGTAGATAAGATACCTTTAAGCAAAACTAGGTGTGATAAAATAGCAGTCACCTTCTATTTTAACTGAGCCTTCCTGTATTATGTAACTTTGAAAGAGAAATGAAGGTGTGCACAAAAGCTATCAGTCCTCTTAAAGAGGGAGGAAACCCAATGAAACAAGCTAAGGGCTTATTTTACAAGTTATGGTTCCCTCATCCTGCTGTGTGAAGTCACCTGTAAAACTTCAGAAGAGAGGCATCAGATTTTCTGTCAATGCATTAGACACTATGAAAAATCAGACCTGTATGGTCCCAGGAAAAGTCTGAATGGGCAGCTTAAATGACTGTCAGGCTACTTTTATTGAGGTACCAAGAATAAAGTTTGGCACTAAATTTTCACAGAGGTAAAAGACTAGTGAAGATCAAAAGATGTGTGTAAGTTCAGTGATCCCTCAGCTTCTCTGGGAGACAAGCTTCAATGTCCAGCTATCTTCAGAATGAGGGGGTTTTTCATTGTAACTAGTTGGGTTCTCCCACTTCTATTGATGACTACTGTTTCTGGCTCCCACCATGCACTGCTATGAAGAGCCTGACTATATACTTGCTTACCTCTCCATAGGTACCAGGGACTGCTGTTAGGTGTCCCCAAGGCTTTCTCTGCTCCAGGCTGAACCAGCTTTCTTCCCACAGTCTCTCCTCACAGTTTAAATGCTCCAGCCCATCATCACCTTTCTGATACCCTCCCCTGAACTTGTTCCAGCTTGTTAATGTCTTTCTTGTACTGATGAGCCCAAAATGAAATTCAGTACTCCAGATGTGTTCTAATAAGCACTGAGAAGAAGGAATAATCCCATCCTTGGTTTTCTGGTTGTGACACTATTCACACAGCCAAGGATGCTGTTGGTTCTCATTATTGCCAGGGTGCACAGCTGGCCAGTATTTAGCTCACTGCCTGCCAGAGACCCAGGTCCTTTTCCACAGAGCTGCTCCCTCTCCAAGCTTTCCCCAGCCTGCATTCCAAGCTTTCTCCTTCCCATCTGTTCTTGTTGAATTTGATGACATCTATGTTGGCCCATTCCTCCAGCTTGTCAAGGTCCCCTATAGATGCAGCTCTGTCCTTAAGCATATTATCACCATTTGTAATGCATGATTCAAATAAGAAATAATGAAATTAATAGACAATAGAAGTAAAGCAGAATCCAAATGTCTCTTCTGCTTCTTTCTCTTTTTCTCTGCTGCTTTGGCTTTCTGCTACATTTAGAACAGCCCAACAATCCACTACTCTTCCTGGCTTTTGGGGTTACAATTGTTGCATTGCCAAGTCAAATCTTCAGGGTTTTGTTCCCTAGCAGTTCTGAAGCTGATAAGTATGCATGTGATCTTACAAGACACACTGATGAAGAGGTTAAGTGTGATTTTCTGAATCTTTCTCAGTAGTCACCTGTCTTTAATGACAGGCTTGATTAAATTCCCATTTGCTTCAAATGCAGTACAGTTAGGACAGGGAAGAAAATCATGCCTTTCATTTATGGTATCTGTAGTACTCATCTGAAAAGACAGATATGAGACCAGACAGGGAGCTAAGCCAAGTAAGCGTCCTATTAAATTTTTACCTCACTGTTTTCAGAGCTTGAGATAGTAAATCACTATCATTATATGTTATTACCAGTTTTGTTGTGGCCACCTGGAACTATTCAGTAAGTCTTACATTCCTCTTCTCAGCCATAAAGGAAAGCAGGGTGATAGAATATGTTGCCCAGTGAGTAACATAAAGACAAAGTCCATTCTTTAAGATTTTTATTTGTGTACTTTCACTGCTCATGCATTTGCATATTGATTTTAGGTAGGTAAACCAACAGTCTTGTTGGTCTGTTGCTGAGTAGACAGCAGTAGAAATAGGAGTTGTCTATATGGGACTGCAAGGTCCTTTCTGGCCATCCATTCTCCATCATACGGCTGGGAAAGACTGATTCCAAAACCTACCTTTCCCACATAAGGAGGTTTTCCCTGCAGATTCCTTGCAGCTTGTTTGCAGCCGTTGACGTAAGCAGTTTCCATCAGTACATACTGTTGAAATGACATCTTCGAAAAGGCCTCAGAGTAAGTAAAAGCATGTTGTTGTCTTCTCCAGCTAAGCTGGCTCTAGAGGAGTCTGATCCACCTCACTGAAGTCGGGGGAATGTAAGAGCAACTCAGTCTGAGGTTCGTGGCATACCTTCCTTCTCACAGACAGTATAGCACATTATTCTTATAGTTGATTTCATCCACTAGAGACTTAACAGAAGCCAGGTCACCCTTTTAAGAATGGCAGTTTCTCAACTGTTTGGCATAAACTGGGCACACCTGTGCTTTCTTAACCAGTTAGCTGTGCCTTGAAGGCATGCTACATGTATTGTATGGGTAGGCTGACTGTGCTGAGATGTACACAGCCCACTGGGCTGCTCATCTTTGTTCTGAATTAATTTTTTCATGCTGATGAGGGAAACATTCTCTCTGCCAGGGAATTACTGGAATGACCCTCCAGCACAGAAGAGCCAAAGAGCAAGAAGTAGTCTCCGTAGCCCAATTACTAACAAGTTCTCTTAATTGAATAACCATCTTTCCTCCATAGACTACTTCCCTCTTGTGATACCTTAAAAGAAAAGAAAATCCTTAATTATCCCTTTATTGTGCATTTATCTTCCTCAGGGCACATATAATATCTTCCAGCAGTTCATGGCTGAGATATGATTGCATCTACCCTGATAGGGAGAAACATAATGGGGAGTACTGTGCCAATAATCCACCTTCGTCCCAGTCACCTCTGGGACTATGTTTCTATTTTCCTGGAGTTACAGTGAACAAAGGCAGTGCAGAGTGAATCCAAAGCCCTGGTCTTTCATTTGCAGTTTTGAAACACTTTCACGTAGCAGAAATCTCCCTGAGCATCCAGCAGAACTGGGAGGCTGCCTTTTTCATAAATGTTGGGGTCAGGACATCCAGGCTCTTTCCAGGGGACCACTATGGAATATTGATATGACATCCCACCATTAAGGGTCTGTCTGTGTATACTTACTATTGCATATAATTTACACTGGGGTCTGAATAGCTTCCCAGTGCTGTGCCATCAGGGATTGTTGTCCCCAAGTTCCTTGTATTGGTGGCCAGACAGAAATATAATGATGTTACTATGTTTACTAGATTCTGAGACTCAGTGAAGAACCTTATTGAAATACATACTTTTTATAGTAAAGTACAGAACTGAAACAGCTCAAGAATTCCTCTTTGCATTTCAGTTTCTTGTAGTAAGAATGCAAAATAAACTTCTAGTGGTGCCATTAAAGGAGTTATGTTTTAAATGGAAAACATTTCCATTGAAGGTATTTGACTAAGTCTGTTCTCAAGATACTGATCTGCTGTTGATCTAACAGTGTGTTGCTTTCTCTCTCCTATCGTTAGTTTGCCCATGTAATTCTTGTTTCGGTACCTGGTTAGTTATGGCCCTGTCCTGCTTTGGTTAAGTCCATGCCAATACTATTTTTAGTATTGTTGCGGCTAGGCCTTGCGTGCAGTGTTTTGACAAGCCTAGTGCATTGAATTCACAAAATTCATTTGTGTTTCTGCTCCTTAAATGCGGTGCAGTGCTAGCAGAGTTTGTGGAATGCAGATCTTCAACATTAAGTTCCTTTTGGCTCCTTTTTGATATTTTTCTGCAAATACATCAAGTTTTCCGATTGCATTCTTCTATCTGCCTTTGTCTGTGACATAATTTTCTTTCGTGCTAAAAAAAGCAATTGTGTTTTAAGAACTATGTTTTATATTTTGCTTGTATAACAAGTATTCCTTCAAGTATTGCCTCAATACATGCCTGTCCACAGCTAGCTGGCTTCTAAGTAAGTATAACAAGCAGTTCAACCAGAAGCCTCTTGTGCTAGAAAGGATGAACATCGCTTATTCAATAATTTGTTGTAGTGTTGCATGCAGACATGGAAGGAATATTTTTTTACATTCTTCTCCTGCATGGTCCTTAAACAGCACCTAATCAACTGTTTTAAATCCATAGGTAAAATCTCTGGCTACATCCTGTCCAGAAGAACTCCAAAAAGGAAATGTACTAGCCTGGCCAGATTTCCTGCCAGGAGTTGTTGGAAGAGTGAAGATAGATTACAAGAGTATATTTTGTGCTGGTTAGAACTTTATTTCCTAGAACCTTTTTTTTCTGAACAGTATTATTAGACTCTTTTACGAGGTCAAACATGCTAGCTTTCAGCCTTTGCCCTACTAACCTTGAATAAATTATTTTGATAATTTGACAGTTAGAACATTCAGTCCTTCATTCCTTGAATTCCAGGGTTTTGTAACAAAAGTTCAATGGAATCTCTGACAGAGATTTATTGCTTCCTGAATTGAGATGGGGAAAGAGTGAAGATGGTGGTGGGTCAGAAGGAAATTTTTCTTGTCTTTTATTCTAAAAATAATTTAATGGTATTAAAATAACTACTGCTTCTTCACCTCTTTTCCTATGCATTTCTTTTCTGATGGTACATGTTGATGATTCTCAAAACCCTTTGAACCCGAGCAGGTTCAGTAACATACATAACACTTCCCAAAGCTTTCTCCTGGATAAATACAGGATCAAACAATCAGATAACAAATTTATTCATTTCAGCACATAGCTGTATCTCTTACTGTATGCATATATTTTGTCCACAGACTGTCCATCTTTGCAAGGATCCATACCACATCTGCGGGCCTCTTCTGCTGATTTAAAGCCAGGGTCAAAAGTGAGCCTTTCCTGTGACCCAGGCTTCCAGATAGTGGGAAACTCTGTTCAACACTGCCTTAACCTGGGACAGTGGACACGGCCTTTTCCCCGCTGTGAAAGTGAGTTGTCTCAGTGGGCTAGCAGGATTAGGAAACCCTAGCTTTTATTTGGACTCTGTCACTATTTGTGGCCTGTTTATCCCTGCAGCTGTGAGGCACTTGAATCCATCCATGTTACAGCATATACATACATGCTTAAAACTAAACTTACGTTTTACTGAGCAGGAACTACATTCTGCCACCTTTTTCAGTCAGTTTCTAATGCCCGTGGCAGAAATTAGTCTATTTGGATCAGCAATCTGATATTCCAGACTTTCCTCCCTCGTGGCACCAAGAGTGTGGAAGATGCACAAGAAATGCTAGAATATTTCTGTGATTTTTAAGTGTAACTGAGAACATCTGGTTTGAAGTAAAATGTTATAATTTCTTTAAAGGTAGGTAGTAGGTATTTCTGTCAGGACTTAGAAGTGCTCCAAAACTTACAGAATTTCTTAAGAAACTGGGCTATATACATTCAGGTTGCCAAGGTTCTTTGATTCCTGCTCCTGCCTTCTCCTTTCCTTTGTTTTTTCTCTGCTGTGACTGCATAGGTGACTGCAGTTGCATGTGTTGGAGCTGACTAGTAAATCAGGTCCCAAAGTAGGCATGGCATGATCCCAAAATTGATCAGTAGTTAGGGGGAAATCATCAAATTAATTATAAATACCTTAAACCAGTTTGATCTAGATTTGATGCAATGTTTGTGCCTTCTTCTTTATTCAGTTGTTCATAGCACAAATCCAGGATCTGTCTCCTGTTCTGCGTAAGGAATAGCATGCATGTGAGGATTCACCCAAAAGCAAGTCCTGCTGGGCAGAGCATGAGTTCACTGACAGAGGCAGCTTTGCTTTGCCTTGCTTTGTTATCAGTGACAAGCTGCCAGAATCCTGTTAGTATTGTCATCTGATTTCTCTGTATTCAGCGAGGCAGTTTCACCTGTTGAGCACAATGCTCAGACAGGACAGGGTTGACCTGCCACAAATATGCTAAGTCAACTAGGGCCAGACTTGCCCACTGGCCTTGTTCAGCCTGTTCCACAAGTACCTGATGAATGAAAGTCAGTTGGAGATCGCTGTTTCCTGCAGAAAGAGCTACAAGGTTTATGGTAGAAGGTATGGTACAGGAAAGGTTCTTCTACGGACTGAATCAGGCTCATTGTAATCACTGCTTTCACCCACCAGGATCGTTTTCTGCTTCCTGCTACCAGAAACACCCAAAACCACAGGGCGCCATCCCATGACAGCCTGTCTTTGTTACAGGCTCTTCAGTTCTATCACTCTACAGCAAGTACTCGGCTCCTATTACTGAACATTTCACAGTGTCTTACTGTGCAATCCTTGCACATGGCTGAGTAGCAAGGAGTTGCTACGATCCATGTAGTTGCAAAGATGAGCTATGTAGCTGTTGCATTAAGTTCATGTAATTTTGATTGAAATGAAGATGCACAGAAGCAGCTCTCCTAAAATAAATGGCAACCTCCGGCAGGCGGGTACGGTGATGCCTTCTGCTGGCATAGCTGGGGTCAAAAGGGCTTATTTACTATATTTGAAGTCAAGGTGATGCCTAAGGTTTGTATATGAGATCAGTTCCCATCTCTCCATTGTAAATGCACTCTCTGGTCTCATACCAGTACTGTAACCTCTTAGCAGTAACCTGTTTCCTAGTTTTGCAACACTGAAACAGTTACATTGAACTTGTCTTTCAGTGAAGGGAAATAACAGGAACTTCCACGGAGGCAAAACTTACTTTTCATTTTTCCTTAAAACTCACCAAGGATCATTGATAGTTAGGGGAGGTGTCCTGTGACTGAAGTGCATCTGCTCAGATCTTGGTGACAGATGTCTCCTCCAGAGCTA
Source organism: Falco naumanni (assembly GCF_017639655.2). NCBI lineage: Eukaryota > Metazoa > Chordata > Aves > Falconiformes > Falconidae > Falco > Falco naumanni. The sequence goes on along the minus strand of NC_054080.1, from coordinate 12,844,754 downwards.
GCAGAATAGCGGGAGCTGGAGAGTCCGGCTCAGTCTCTGACTGACAAGTGGCCACAAAACAAGGCACTCCACAGGACCTGGAATTAATTAGCAACTTCAGAAATGGCCTGGGCCCTCTTGCAGATGGGATTCCACAGTTGCAGACAAAAAAATCTGCAGTGCTGGCTCTCATGGAATTACTTGATCTGTGTATTCTCTGCTAACTTCTGTGCCCTCTTTTCACTCATGTTGCAGGAATCAGCTGCGGAGTGCCTCCATCTTTAGAAAATGGATATTATTCAGCTGAGGACTTTTTTGCTGGCAGTACGATTACCTACCACTGCAACAATGGCTACTATTTGTTGGGTGACTCCAGGATGTTGTGCCTGGACAATGGGAGCTGGAACAGCATATCACCATCTTGCCTTGGTGAGATGTGCCATACATGTGGCTGCGTGGGCTGGCAGTCTTGTACTTCTCCTGTGCCCTTGGGTTTGGGTGGGATTTCATTCTGAATTTGTGAAGGCTGACAAGAGTCTCAGAAATCACACTCCAAAACATTCACAGTTCTGAAATACTGTGCTCAGCATTATGTGAAACTACATTCTGGCACCTTTCTCTGTCAGTCCTCTTGCATGCCCCACACTCTATACTTAATAAGCCTGCATTGTACTCCCAGCCTCTCCCCTTCCAGGCTCATTTAGCCCTGGAGTCCCTGCATTCTCTGCTTCTAACCTGTGCATTTTCCTGTGCTTCAGCACACTGTCGGTGTCCCATACTGTCTGACCAGGTTCTTTTAGGAGTTCATTACACTGGAGGTTGTAATGTTTAATATTAACTTTACTTATTTGAAGATAGTTGATGCTGCACAGAATTTCTGATTCAGAAGAGTGATACAAAATATTCTGTATAACACGACACAAATAATTGCAAGTTACACTTAGCAAAATATAACAATTTCCGTACACAGTTCAATCACAAAACCGATGTGTTTCCCGTTACTAGTCTTTATAATATACTCACCACCATGACACTGGGAATCCCCAATAGCTGGGAATGAGTATGTGGCTTGAAGACAGCTCAAGCCCATTGCTAGTTGTATGGTTTTTATACACCACGTTGGCCTGAGCCATGTATTCAGTTCCCCCCTCCTCGGTGCACCAGCACTGGTCTGGCTGATTCGGGGAGACATTCATACTCTTCCAGTGAACTCGGGGAGAAGCATTTATACTACCAGTTGATCCACTTAGCTATTGATAGCTGTTTACCTAAAACAAAGGCCACCTTTCTGTCAGCTTCTTTGTAACACCAGTGGTCAGTCACACCTCGTGTTATTCCCTGGGCTTCATGGGCAGGTCACCTTTGCCCATCTCCTCTGAGCCTTCTTCCGTTGTGAGGGTTTATTGGTCAGTCACACATGCCTGTCAGCAAGCAGCTGCAGCGCTGAGGGGTCTGGCAGTGCACATACCGACACAGTTCATGTAGCTGCCACACTATAACTTACTTCCTGGTCACCTGGGTCTGATGCACCACATGCAGCTGCAGGAGCTGAAACGTGAAACAAGCCAGCATTGTGCTGTGTATGGGAACTGGGTGTGACTGTTCTTGTAGGGCCATGTCTCCAGCAGGTCCCTTCTGGAATCCACTAGCTTAGCTAGTTGTACTTGGATTGCTGTTTAGTCATGGGTAACATGGGAGTTGTGGGGTGACAACCTGGCAATGTTTGTGTTTGGTTTGACTCTTAATTTTAAGTAGGTATAGCACATAATTTTTTCAGTCAAGACAAGTAAAAGAAAAGCCAACAGTCTTTTAGTTCTGCCAGAATTCACTTCGGAGTAGGATCCATCTGGTTTCATAGTGTACTGTCTATGGGGACTCCATCAGAACCTCCAAAAAGACCATCCAGTGTGTTGTTCCTCTCTTTGCTTTTCTGCTTTGCACTTTACACCAAGGCTAAAGATAAGCAAGCTCAGAGCAGATGCTGCAAGGCTGTCCACATGGTTTGACATCTGTTCATCAGGAAGCATGATGTTGAGAAGGAAAAGCCCTGTGCCTTACCTTCCAGCTCGCCTTGTCTCTCATGCAGTATAGTAGACTAAGGGGAAAATGAAGACAAGAATGGCTTTGCTACCGTGACCCAACCTTTACCTTTCTAATTCATGCTCCAGGCAGGTGCTAACAAAGCCTGGTACACCTATGCTCTGGGACGTTCCTTTTGCCCTGTTATGGATCTGGTTCATAATGTCCTTCCACTGTTCCTTACCTTACAAGACATTACAGGAGAAGCAGTCATTCCAGTTCTGCTGTGGTAGCACTTTGCATTCTCCTGATGCTTGTGTAATTGGCAACTGGTTTGATTTTTACGTGCAGCTTTCATTCTGTATGTCAGAAGGAAACTCCTTTTCAGAACACTGTTGTGTTCTTTTCATGCTGGCTGGACTCATTCAACAGTGAAGAATAAACACACCAATTCAGGAAATTTTGTTGCTTATTTAACCAAGTTGCTTTTTTGCTTGGAAATGGGCAAAGAAGATGTCTGCATGGTATACCTAGTTCGACAACTGTCCTGTAGCAGGGCTTTAAAATGAAGAATTGTTCTTCTCTAACAGTCTGGGTTATATAAAGAATAATCCTTGAATCTTTCAATTAGATACTTGAAAATGACCCTTTGCAATTTATGATTCATTGTTTACGTACCAAGGACACTTCTGTAGAGTCCGGATTTGAAAACTGATATGAAGTATTCTGGAATGAGGGATATTTTTTTTTTTTGCTGTACAGTACCAAGCTCCATGGAAAATAAATCATCAGTTGGCATTTCTAGGCACAACTGTCATGGAAGTAGTTAATTATAATAACTAATATATTTTTAACTAATTTTAAATTTTGTGGCAACTGCAGACACTTCTCATTCCTTGTCTAATATATTTCTCTTCAGCAAAGGTGGGGCTGTAATCATATTTTATGTTCAAAGCGTTTCCTTTCTTGGCTAAGTTTTTGAGTCTTACAGGTGGGAGGTTTGAGATAAAGAGGTTTTCCCAAGCAAGCATTTAATGCAGAAGTCTTCCCTTATAGTCTCTGTCCAAACTAGTAGTAACAGCATATGAATTACAATATCTATTCTTTTACTACTTGGAAACAAGATACTTTTTGTGGAAGTACTGACTGAAAGTTAGTAGGATTTGTCTCTAATTTTCTCACATTTCACAATACTATATAGTAATTTGTATAGAAATCATAAATATTAAATAAAATATTCGATGTTTAATAGTGCATAAAAAATGTGATTGAAGTAAGAGTGATTTTTGATTATACTAATTAAAGCAATTCCTCTTGAAAGTTAGTGAGACAGAAATCTAAAGCAGATTCTTACTATAAATAATACCCTATAGACACCTTTTTTGCATTTCTTTTTCATAGATGTTGATGAGTGCGCTGTTGGATCAGACTGTGATGAACATGCATCTTGTCTCAACACAAATGGATCCTATGTTTGCACTTGCATCCCTCCTTACACAGGAGATGGTAAAAAATGTTCAGGTATGGATTAAAAATCAGGCTAGTGTTTCCAAGGTTCTGTATAGGCCAGTATCCTGCCTCCCACTGTGGAAGACAGTTGCCAGTAGCTGATATTTAGGGAGGGACAGAGCAGGCATGCTTTCATCTCCAGATCACTTTGGCCTTGAATGAGGCTGTGATGAAGTGTCTCCTTTTGTTTTTGGGAACTCAGCTCTCCCTGCGGAGACAGCTGTCATTGGGATTCTGCTCCAAGACATAAATACATGCAAAATCCTCTTGCACATGGAACATGTGTGCTGGAGACCTGGGAAGTGAAGAAATATTTTAATACAGGCATCTGAGTAGGGCTTGAGCTGCCTGGAAACATTAAGCAAGGTAAATTTGCTTGAAGATAACAAGAAAGTGGCATGGGCTGCAAGAAAAGGTAGCTGAGTTGTTGTGGTGTTCAAGGCTGGACATGCTGGAATGGGCTTTCCCTCACAGAGGGAAAAATGACTATGAGATCTGTTTGCTTCTGACAATGAATGCAGACTCAGTTACAAAAGACTCTTCGATATCAAGATTAGCTTACTTGCCTAAGTGTTCAGTGCCTGGCACATACAGAACAGAGACAAGCTGGTAAGGCTGTAAGCGACTTATGAATGTTTTCCACATGCCCGGCCTTCCTACTTTCAGAAAACTCCTGAGGATATCTCCTGCCACTTGTTTATAAAACCTGGTACTTAGTTATGTTATTGATAGTTTCTCTCTTCCCTCCCAGAACCAGTGAAGTGCCGTAACCCAGGAAATCCAGAGCATAGCCATTTATATGGGGACAGTTACAGTGTTGGCAGTGAAGTAACATTTTCCTGTGAAGAAGGGTTTCAGCTGACAGGAGTGGCTAAACTTACATGCATGGAGTCTGGAGAGTGGAGCCACGCAGTACCGTATTGTAAAGGTGTGGTTCCTGAGGAGTGGGGAGATTACATATTGTAATGTGTGTTGTTAGAGAGACAGGAGGGGGAAAGTAGTAGTGTGGAGCCTTTAAAGACCATGGCAGCTAATGAAACCCTGTCCTAGCAGACATGGGTCTCTGTTGTCTTAAGAGATACAAGCTCCAGTTGAAGCTTTTCCAACAGTTATCATATTCATAGTAGTATTCTCTTATGCAGATTGTCTGATGTATCAAAGGTGTAGACTCACCTCATTTTAACACAAGTATTAAAAGTGTCTTTCTTTTGCACCTAGCTTCCCATTTGCAAGGAACTTGTGGGAACATAATGTCTGTAATGGATCATTAACTGTGTTTCAGTGGATAAAAAGCAACCAGAGAGGACAGGCTATTGCATGTAGATATATATATGATATAATTGCACAAAATTTTTTGTTAGAAACCCAGAATTAAGAAGATGAAGCAACAGGTGACAGGTGAATGAAGGGGTGACAAAAACAATGTCAAAAAACAATTACTTTGTCCATAATGGGGGTTGTGGTGAATATGGAGTCCTCTTGGTAGTCATGTGCTTTGTAGAACAGTTCCAACTACCTGTTTCCAGTTAGTCCAATTTCTCAGTAAAGTCAGATAAAGAGCCCTAAATGTCAGTTATAGGTTAGTCAAGGATCCAGTGTCATCTAGGGCTTTACACCTCGTCAAACCTATTTAGAGAAAATAAGGCAAATCCTGATTTTCTGTTCTTTTTTGTTTGTGTTGTATCAACCTCTCTTCTGATCCTGTCTTTTTTAAGCTATATCCTGTGGTCGTCCAGTTATTCCAGAGAACAGTACCATTTTGGGCTCAAATTTTACATACCAAAATAAGGTGCTATACAGGTAGGAATTCAGTAAGTTTCAAGTGCTGTATTAATAATCGCTTGAGAATCTGGCAATGAGAGTATGGCTGAGTTGAGAGAATGGTTGAAATGAAAGAGAGGAACCAGATGGGATTAAAGTAATGGAAAGACGTTTGGTTACAGCTGTGGCTATTCACTAGCAGAACATACTCCAGTACTGCTCTCTATGCCCTGCAGAGTGAGGTGTTGTATGCAGGTGTGAATGAAGAGAGAAAAAGCGTGGCTGATTACGCTGTGCATAAAAGGCTCAGTGTTTGATAGCAGTTCTTTTCTTTTAACTCAGATGCAATGATGGATATAACTTAGTGGGTGAAAAGGAAATTCTGTGCCTTGCTAGTGGCATTTGGAATCATCCTCCCCCTTCCTGTGAAATGGTGACTTGTCCTAGCCCACGGGATATCAGCAATGGAAAATACACACTCACTGGCACAACCTACCTTTCCTCTGTATCTTACACCTGTGAGAATGGATACAGGTAAATGCAGGAACGTTTCTGAACCAAATGCAGGCGGCATGCCTGCTGGCAGGTCTATCTTATGTCTGAAAGAGATAAAGCTGGGATCACTGCTCAAAGATAAAATACTGAAATGGAATTTAAAAAGATTTCTTTATATCTTGAAAGTATTTTCTGTATTTCTCATAAATTGGAGCAGTTCAAGAAGGTAATTCAGGATTTTACATAGATATAGATATAGATGCAGATGTGCAATGCTTTCATTTTACCATTAAGCTCAAAGACTTATTTTGGATATTCAGAAGAATAGTTGTCATTTTTGAAAGCTCTTATTTATCTTTACAGCTCTTATTTGTCTTTACAGATTGTCATACGCCTACAGCTTTAGTACATACCCAGTATTCTTTTTGCTATTGTTCTACGATGTCTTTGGTGAAAGAACCTTCTAGAAGTTACTAATTTCCTCCTTGAACTCTTTGTAGTAGTAATCTATTCTAGACTTTTATTCTGTTTTCCATTTGTAAGCAATTATATTGGAAACACGTTTTTAATATGCTGCCATTAAAAATACAGTAACGCTATATCCAAGGATGTGGCTTTAAGTACAGGTTTCTGCCTCTCCTGGTATCCTTGTACCTCTAGCAGATTTACTCTGACATAAGCGGTCTCATACGGACCTCTTGAAGTCTGAATTTTTTCTGTATTTTCCTGCTGCAAGCATTCCCTTGTCCAGATGAAGGCAGGTAGGTGAGGTGTGCTCATTTGGTGGATGTTTCAATCACGTTAATACAAATGCATACCTTGGCTGCGTACAATGTACTGTTAAGACGTAGATCCACAGACCCGCAGTGTGAGCTTATGCGCGCCCCGCTAAACCAGGTAGTGTTCTTAGCAATGTCAGCAAGTTTTTTGACCATGGACTTAGGACATACAGGCAGCAAATACCACATCAGTTGTGACTCTTTCCCTTTACCTGTCTTCTATAGCTTGGTGAGAGAAGTCCTCTCTCCTGTGGTGACCACTCCAGGGGAAGCCCTCCCAAGCAGTGTCCCTCTTATGCATTATTTCTGGACCTAAATGTGGAACCAGTCTCTTCCTTCAAGCACCTCTTATGTGCTTTTTGTCTTAACTTTATTGCCACAGGTAGGCAAAGCCCACTGCCCTGACAAGGGCTGGTGCCATATCTGTACGGGCTTTACAGGTCAGTGTTGTTCTCTTCCATTAACTCCCAAGTTCATTTCAGTCAACTAAACATGGGGGTCTAATACTATTTGAGACAAAATTGTAGGAATCAGAGACACCTGTGTAAGGCTCTCAGATATGACATGGGATCTACTGGGAATCCATAGCCAGATGACAGCAGCTGGAGGCCAAGGCATTCACCCTGGGCATCTCAGGGTGGTGTGGAATACCTGTTTAGACAACTGAGTGACACCTTCTGTACCAATGCTTTGCTGTTTCCTCAGCTAAGGAAACAAAAAAATACCATCAACTTCAAATGTATGTGGTCATTCACTTAAGCAATCCTTTATCTCCTGAAGGAACCAAATGCCTTTTTGTAAACAAACCTGAAAACTGGAGCATTTCCTTCAGTTTTCTGAGAGAAGACAGTGTTTAAGACCTTGAGTGAATCAGGTCTCAAGCTGAGGTCTAGTTGCTAGTCTCAAGATTGGCATGGTGTTGATGGCATACAAGTCAGTCTTTAAGCTTAAATATTTCAGCACCCAGTGAGTTTCTTTTGTGGATCAAAGATGGGCAAAGCTACAGCAGAAGTTATGTCTTATCTGCACAGTGCACTGAGGCCCTGCATGAATTCCACCAGCTCTCTCTTCAAAATCTGAAGACCAGCTTTTTTGACAGCATCAGCAGTGCTTTTTGATGAACAGAGGGTGAGATTCTGGCCTTTACTGAAGTCAGTGAGAGACTCCCCTTGGTTTCACTGGGGCCAGGAAGTCAGTGAGAAGCAAAGCACCTCTTTCCCTCGCTGTTCTTCACCTGGACTGAAATGGCAGCCTTAATAATGGTCTTTGTGTCTCAGCCTTCAGGGACCTTCTGTACTTGTCTGTGCATCTTCAGGGAACTGGAACAGCACTCCTCCAGCTTGCAACATTGTCACTTGTGGATCCCCTCCTGCCATCAAAGATGCGGTCATCAGTGGAAATAACTTTACCTTTGGAAACACGGTCTCTTACACGTGTAAGGAAGGGTATGTAGATTAGCACTACTGAACTAATAGTCAGGATGAGTAAAACCGGCCCATTGCTTCACAAGGCCTTTATAACTGCACACTAATTAATTTTTACTGCTTCTGTCTTAACTTTCTGGAAATTAAGTATGATGGAGATGTTTTTTGTGGACTGTCAAGTTAGTACAGGACACATAGACATGCCTTAAAGTAGCTTCACGGCAGCTGAATACACTCTAGAAGAGGAGAATGGAAAGGAGTTGTGGGGAATAATAGACCAATTCAGTAGGAAACCCTCTCCCTTGAAGTTACTACAGAAATAGTACTTCTGTGATAAATTCAAGGCCCTGATCATAAAGAATTCCTTATGTCTCATCAGGCTGTAAGAAAGCTGTGTGGTGTGTTTTAAGAACTATCTGTTCTAGTGTTATAAATTCAGCTTCCTTAAAACTGACTCCTCATTTATTGAGGTGAATTATTTTTCTTTGATTTCTGTCTGCTCAGTGTAGTGATCTTTTCAGACCGTATTCCATCGAAGATGAGGCTCCGTTTTGATGATTTCTAACGTGAATGTAATGCTGGACTCTGATCCTGCAAGAACCTTTGCACATGCTTATCTCTACAGCCTCTGAGCGGTCCCATAGAATTTCTTGAAACTGTTCTGCCCAGAAGGCAGAGCAGGTATACAGAGATTTTGCCAGGTCAGGCCCTAAAGCGACTGGAGGATTTTCGGCTCCTACTTGCTGTAAAAAGGTAGATTGATAAGACAGCATTTTTCTTATAAATGGGCTTTGCAGTATTATTTGAAACATAATTGAAGCAAAGCATCCTTATTCTGTTTTCTTGACTGCATTATGACTTTAAAAGCTGCTTCTCTTTCCTATAAAAGCATTTTAAATGGGATAAGATAGCATCATTTAAAGAGGGTCACAGCTGTCTGTGTCAGTGAATAGAGTGGATCATATTAAACAATGACACATAATAGGCTCTTTTTCTGGAGTCCAGTCATAAGGCTTTGAAAACAAATCCTGCAAACAAGCCAGAGCACTTTTATAAATGTTGCAATCAAAATCTGGACAACCAGTTTCCAGCTGAAAGAGTCACTGGGAATTTTGCAGTAGTTAGTGTTTCTTTGCTTTTTGTGAGAGCACACCACAGAGATTTCAAAACTGAGGCAGGTAGTCACAGGTACTGTGACTCCACTGTTGCATGTTTAAGCAGCACGGTTCCAAGTGGGGTGGTGAGCAGCTTGTAGTAATGCTGTCACTGTATCCAAGAGACAGAGAAGTACAACTACACTGACAGTAATCATGTGGTAGAATTTCATTGTAAAAAGTGATACTTTTTTTTCTACTCAGCATTAATCTTTTTTATTGACTTTCATAACAGTTTTTACAGTGTTTTTTTAGGAAGTTGTTATAAAACAGCCATGTGCATTATTGGCAAGAGCATCTCTGGGTAACTCACTAAGGAGTTTCTCATTGCTTGCAAGTATGAAAATAGATTGATAGGGCTGATACAGGAACCCAAAAGGCCTTTACAGGCTTTTCATCTCTTTCTTCTCCATTCAGCTCTGCTGAAAGGGAAGAATTTGTTGGTGGGATCATTTCTTTGAGGATTGTATGGACTGTCACAGCGTAATATTAGGTTTGTTGTAGTAGTTTCAACCAAAATGGAAGTTCAATAATAGTAATCAGATGGACAGCTGAGAGACAAGCAATATACACAGGTGTGCTACGCTATCCCTAGTTGTGACACCTCACTCATGGACATGTAGGCCCTAGAATTTTCCTTTTGAGGTTTATCATAGCTTTTGTAAAGGATCCTATCCTTCTGGGTGCTAGCAGTTAGGCTTGTACTGCAGGGGCTTCAGGAAACTGTAGGTAATATTAGACAGTGCTTGTCTTTTTGACTTCCTGTGTGGTTTCCTTATCCACAGTTACACGTTAGTTGGCCCTGCAACCATAGAGTGCTTAGCCAGCGGCGAGTGGAGTGTGAGCCACCAGCAGTGCCTGGCAGTATCCTGTGATGAACCACCACATGTGGAAAATGCATCACCAGAGAGTGGCCACCGCCTCTTTGGCGACGTAGCTTATTACTTCTGCTCGGATGGCTACAGCCTGGCTGATAACTCTCAGCTGCTTTGCAATGCAGAAGGGAAGTGGGTGCCTCCAGAGGGCAGGGAGGTGCCCCGTTGCATAGCTGATTTCTGTGAAAAGCCATCTGCCGTCTCATACAGCATCCTGGAATCCATTAGTAAAGCCAGGTTTGCAGCTGGCTCCATCGTGAGCTTCAAGTGCATGGAAGGCTTTGTTCTGAACACTTCTGCCAAGATCGAGTGCCTTCGAGGGGGCCAGTGGAATCCTACTCCTTTGAGCATCCAGTGCATTCCCGTTCGCTGCGGAGAGCCTCCCCACATTAGCAATGGCTATGCCAGTGGGGCCAACTACAGCTTCGGAGCAGTGGTGGCTTACAGCTGCAACAAGGGGTTCTACATCAAGGGAGAGAAGAAGCGGACCTGCGAGGCCACTGGCAACTGGAGTGGCAGTTTGCCCACATGCCACCCAGTGTCCTGTGGAGAACCACCACAGCTTGAGAATGGCTTTATTAAGGTACAGAATAAGTTTTCTCATCTGCCTGGTACCATAGCAAACCAAATGTCTGTCTTCATAATTGTTGCTGTTGGAGTTTTCTTTCTTCTGTTTTGCTCTCTTAATAAAATTGAGGAAGTATATGGCTGGATGAAATAAGCAAAGGGGAAAATGGGTGGATTTCCAGCAGAGCCATGTCTGGAAAACATGAAGACCTCCAAGGAATTTCCTGTCTTAAAGTGGGTTTTCAGTTAGGAGACTCCAGATGCCATTTGACAATCAGCTGATTTCCTTAATGTCTTCCTTTTCATTTGTTTGGTCCATGGGTGGTTTTCCGGTGCCATCTAGAGGCATTTGAAGTACTGTTTCCAGTTCACAAGCCTTGCTGTTTTCACTGCTATGAAAAAAAATCTGATGTGCAACAGAAAAATCACCTTGGGATAATTTCTCTCCTTTCAACGCAAGCACACTTCTTTCCTGAAGCCCCTTTCCTTATCAGATTACATTGCAACAATGCCTGAGGTCAAAAACCTCCTTGTGGCAGCTCAGACCTGTAACAACTACTTAACCTATGTTGTGCTTTGATGCACAAGGGTAAGTAATACTGTGGTAAGGAAGATCAAAACCACTATTGTAAAAATTTAACTTTGAATTTTTAAAACATTATTCTTCTGAATACCCCCCCTCGTTACATCTGCAGGGAATCGGCATTTGCTGAAAGTTGGGGGTGGGGGGTTGCATCCCAGTTCCTCCATTGGTTTCCAGCAGTAATAGCAACAATTTCTGTTCGGACTTCCACACAGGTACATCCTCTAATTAATGCATGTCACTGTGTGTTGTCTTTCTTAGGTAGGATCACTCCTCCAGATCCTCCTTCCAGTTAGAGACATTTTTTAATACCTCAGTCAGAGCTCAGCCGCAACTTTACGAGGCTCCTCAGCTGCCTGCTCAAGACCCTGTGGCTGCATATGTGGCACTTCTAAATGTCTCTTAGTGACAGTACATCTGGGGGCTCCGGCCTTGAATACACCTGTAAGCTAAAGAACCACAACAACAATAGGCCATTTCATGGCAGCTTCTCCTGAGCCGTTTTTTATTTCCTGTCTACACAGCTTTTGGCCTCATAGGTCAGAAAGGGGTAAAGCAGAGCAAATATTTTCTAGCTTTTACCTTTTAAGCCCTAAATCCTCTATTTTGTTTTGATAGTGCTCTCGGAATTCCTAACAGCAGAGTGCATTGTTTGAGGGAAGACGTTCTGTGTAAGTTATTTGCATTCATTTCTTTGCAGACAGCCTTTACTGCTGTCAGGGATGCAGCTAGAAGGCAGACCAAGAGAACACAAGGAGCTAAATCAGTCTTCTATTGCCACAACCATGCATCTTCATTTCAGACATGTCCCCGTCTTACCTGTTTTGCAGGAAACAACTGGACACTTCTTTGAGAATCAAGCAAATTATCAGTGTGAGTCTGGCTACCAGATGGTTGGGAGCTCAGTGTTTACGTGTCAAGCCAATCGGCAGTGGTACAGTGAATCACCTCCTTACTGCATTCCCCTCAGCTGTGGAAAACCACCACCCATCCAGCATGGCTACTCCAAGGGAGAAACTTTTGATATGGGATCCAAAGTTGATTTCTTCTGTGATGAAGGCTATGAGCTGATTGGAGATGTTTCTTGGACGTGTCAGAAGTCTGGGAAATGGAGCAAAAAGCAAAGCCCAAAGTGTGTCCCAACAAAATGTCCAGAACCACCCTTGGCAGAAAACCAGCTGGTCTTAAGGGAAGTAACTTATCAAGTTGGTGTTGTACAGTTCTCCTGCAAGGAGGGTTATGTTTTGCATGGCTCCTCTGTACTGAAGTGCTTGCCTTCCCAACAGTGGAATGATTCCTTTCCCTTCTGCAAGGTTGTACAGTGTCCTGCACCTCCATACATCCCCTTTGGTGACCCCTTGACTTCATCCCTTCATTTTGGTAGCACTGTGAAATACATCTGTGTAGATGGGTTTTTACTGAAGGGTGAGTCTATCATCAGATGCCAGGCTGATGGCTCATGGAGCTTGCCTTTGCCAGAATGTATTCCTGTGGAGTGCCCCCACCCAGAAGAAATTCAGAATGGCATTGTTGATGTGCAGGGCCTCACCTTCCTCAGCACAGCTCTCTATACATGTAAACCAGGCTTTGAACTGGTGGGGAACACAACTATTCTCTGTGGAGAAGATGGTCAGTGGCTTGGAGGAAAGCCAGCTTGCAAACCTATTCAATGCTCAAGGCCTAAGAAGATCCTCAATGGCAAATACTCATTCACAAACTTCCATTATGGGCAGAGTGTCAGGTATTCTTGTGACAGAGGTTTCCAGCTCCAAGGGGAGGAAACGCTGAGGTGCCTAGAGACAGGGGAGTGGAGTACAGAGGTTCCCTCCTGCAAAGCTATAAATTGCCAGCCCCCCCAGCCCATTGAGAATGGCTTTGTGGAGGGTGCAGATTATAGCTATGGGGCCATGGTCATTTACAGCTGTGTGCCAGGCTTCCAGCTGTCTGGCCTTGCCATGCAGACCTGTGAAGAATCAGGCTGGTCCAGCTCCACACCAACCTGCCTTCCAACAGACTGCGGCCTGCCTCCTCACATTGACTTCGGGGAGTACGTGCAGGTGAGACATGGGGAAAGACGTTCTGACCAGGAGAGTGTTACAGAGAGTTCCTCCCTTTCACATATGTTACTGGCTGACAATTTCAAAGACTTCAAAAGTTCCTTGAAGGAGGACAGTGCAGCGCAGCTCACCACTTTCTTATTTGGAACTATCATTTTATACACATGTTACTCTGGCTATGAGCTGCTGGGAAACCCAGTTCTAGCTTGCCAAGAAGACGGGGCTTGGAATGGCACTGCCCCTGCCTGCGTTTCAATAGAGTGCGCCTTGCTGTCACCCCCAGAGAATGGTTTTTTACATTTCACTGAGAACACACTCGGTAGTGCGGTGCAGTACACTTGTAAGCCAGGGTTCACGCTTGTTGGCTCCAACACACGACTATGTTTGCCAAGTCGGCAGTGGAGTAACACTACTCCATACTGCACAGCAATAACATGCAACTCGCCTACCCAGCTTATGAATGGGAACATAAGAGGGGAAAACTACACATATGGGAGTGTTGTCTACTATGAGTGTGATCCTGGATACCAGTTAAATGGCCCCACAGAGAGGCGATGCCAAGAAAACCAGAAGTGGGATGGCAGTGAACCGATTTGCATTCCTGTTTCCTGCAGCCCACCACCAGTTTTGGAAAATGGTCGGGTGACTGGAGAGGAGCACACATTCCAGAGACATACAGAGTACAGCTGCAATGAAGGTTTCCTGTTAGATGGAGACAGGATTAGAGTCTGCCTTGCAAACGGAAGCTGGAGTGGAATTGCTCCAGTCTGCAAAGCTGTGGCCTGCCCTGTGCCACTGCCTCTTCCCAACGGGAGAACTAGGGGCTCCGATTTTGGCTTTAAGAAAGAAGTGCACTATTACTGCAATGAAGGCTATAGCCTGCAAGGAGTGTCAATGCTGACCTGTCAGAGTGATGGTACCTGGGATTCAGAAGCTCCACACTGTAAGCCAGTTATTTGTGGACCTCCTGAAGACATCTCCCATGGCTTTCTGAATGGCTCAGGCTTTACCTATGGGGAATTTGCTGAGTATGTGTGCTTCCCTGGTTATGAGCTGCATGGCAATCCTTTACGGCAATGTTTGTCCAATGGCTCCTGGAGTGGAAGCCTTCCATCTTGCCTACCCTGCCTGTGTCCTACACCACAGATTCAAAATGGGGTGGTTCTTGGTACAGATTTCAGCTGTGGGAAAAGCGCCCAGTTTCAGTGCCTGGAAGGCTTCAAACTGCTAGGGCCTTCTGAAGTCACCTGTGAGGCAGCTGGCAAGTGGAGTTCTGGGTTTCCTCGCTGCGGGCAGATTTCCTGTGGCTCTCCACCCATCATCCCCAACACATTTATCAATGGGAGCAGCCCTGCAGATGAGAACACCATCATCTATACCTGCTTGACAGGTTTTGTCATGCGGGGGAGTCCAGAACTGACTTGTGTGGAGACTGGTGTCTGGAAGAAGCCATACCCAAGCTGTGAGCTGTTAAGCTGTGGCCCACCACCTTCTGTCCTAAATGCAGAGGTTCTTGGGAACACTTACACCTATGGGAGCAAGGTCCAGTACAGGTAAGAATGCTGCTGCCGTTCTGTTTCCATCAAATCTCTGAAGGAAAGAAGATGGAAGGTGCATGCACCCTCAGTGCAAGTTTTCAAAAGGCCTGGAAGAAAAATTATGCCCTGTCACATGCTCAGATTCACAAAGCCATGTTCCCACGTACCCTAAATATTATTTGGTCCACTGTCAAAATTCCAGCAAGGTATTTCAGCCTTTTGGGCTGCACTCTTCCATTGCCTTTAATTTCCCATTCCCTTTTGCATTCCTCTTCTCCTCCTCTGTAACACTGTTCAGGACATTCAGGTTTTCTTTGCAGATGGCAGCAACAGTCGGCAGGATGTGCGATTTTTCGCCCCTTTTGGCACCCCATTTACATCTTCCTACTTCAGGTGCCTGTTGTAATACAGAAGGGCTGATCTCCCTCTTGTCCCATTTTCTGCACTGCAACACTGCACTGTCAGCAAGTGTTGCTGATGCAAAGTTACTCCTGTGTCAGATACAAGAGAAAGGGGGTTTTGTTGATTTCCTGAAGTGTGCACACTGGAGATCTTTCTCCAAGGTGACTTCTTTGGCAGAAGGGGAGGGGTTTTTAGCAGTAAAAGCAAATGGTAGTATGGGATAGAGTCTGGACATGGCATGCAGATTAAATTAGCAGTATCAGTCATTTCCTTGCATCTTTAACAAGGCAAAGGGGTGCTTGAGTCTGCCTTTTTACAAGTGAACCCACTTTTGCGAGCCAATTGAGTTGCTCTTGGTGAAGGTCCATGTGGAACAGAACAAATCAGCCTTAAATATCTTAAGTAAGTGCCCTGTGGTCAGCATAAGGCTTGGTTTGTTCTTGGAAGAAAGTGAGATCATCTTTAAATTGCTTGGCAGTCACATGCTGTTTACCTAACCAACAGCACTCCTTGCAAAAGGGCAGCACAGGAGCTACGCTAAAGCGTTCAGTACCCTCCACCCACTAAAAGCCACCAACTCGCTTTCCCTTGTGGTGCTGCAGCAGCATGAGGCAGCTGGAGATGAAGTCTGAAGCTTCAAGCTCTTGCAACAGAATAAAATCAGTCCAGACATGCTTCTGGGTTACCTTGAAGTAGTAGAGAAATCCCAATGTGTGCTTATGAACAACTTGTGCTGAAAAATGGCTGTCTGACTTCATAATTTATGGGTTAGCTTATCCCTAGCTGTGTGTCTGTGGTCAGGTCTTCATGCTGTGTTGCAGATGCCTGGAAGGCTACACAATGGTGACAGAGGTGGATGTATGCATTTGCCAGGAAGATGGACAGTGGTCTCCTCAAAATATTTCCTGTTGCCCCAGAAAGTGTCCCCTCCCAGGAAATATCACCCATGTAATCGTACTTGGGGACAACTTCACTGTGAACGCAAACATCACTTTGTCATGTGTGGAAGGCTATAATCTGGTGGGAACAAGTACATCTGCGTGCAAGGTATAGTGTTATTTGCAATCTTTTATTTTGCCAGCTTTGTTGAATTCAAGAGTCCTCCTCATGCCCTCATTAGCTTTTGGCCCTTAATTGCACACAGCAAAAAAATTTAAAGCATGTCCTGCAAAATATAATGTGCTTCCTTGCTGTCCAGTAAGAACAATTACTGGTTTTCAGAACTAGAAATTACTGATTTCTTCTTCCATTGAAAATTAATGTTGTCCTTTAGAAAAGCATTCCTTTTTTCACATTTCAGGGAATAAATCATGTCCAAGAATTTAAAAAGATGTATCTAAGATTTCTAATGTATTTTGAGGGTTGTGTGCAGAGCTCTTTTTCTCCAGAATAACAGGCAGCACACATTTTAATCCGCTTTGCAGCTGTAGAAACTTGAATCTACAGTATGTTAAAGCGCAAACATCTTCATCAGTTCTGCTACTAACCTGTTGTCACATTAGCTGTGGACAACCTTCGCTTAAGCTTGTAAATAGACTCTTTGAAGTCACGAAGTCCGCTTGTATGAGAGAGGCTGAGCATGTGTGGTTTTGCTCAATCAGCACTTCAATAAGGAGAAGTTTTCCTGTTATTTTGCTGTTTCAAAAATCTGTGGAAGTAGGAGTAGGTGCATTTGATGAGTGTCTCTTCAGGTATCGGACTTCCCTTGGAGAGCCTGGGAAGGCAGCTGGAGCACTTAGTCATGCTGTTAGACATTCAGCCAGGGGACAGCTACAAGTACAGAACATGGTATCAGGCATCTGTAATTTCATTCTTCTGGTGTGTTCCCTGAGCTATTAGGTAACCTTGTACAAGTGAACTACCCTTTCCAAGCTTCTGTTACCCCATTTACGTTTTCTTCCTTCTGTCTTGTAACTCTAAGCTGAATGTTTCTGCCAAAGCTGAGCTCCTGTCTATGTTGCCATCTTAAAAGTGTTGCTTAAATTACTGAGTTTTATTAAGGATTGCACAGATAATAATATTACATTACCCATATCTGTACACCCACAGCCACTGGATGCTTCTACTATGATTTTCCTAACTTTTTCATTTAAACATGAATTAAGCATATAAAGTGGTGCCTTCACACTTCAAACTACATCTGTTTTTCAGGAGAGTGGATTTTGGGTGCCACCATTTTCTGATGACATCTGCATTCCTGTGTCCTGTGGGACCCCAGAGTCTCCAAAGCATGGATTTGTGGTTGGCACTAAATACAAATACAAAGATGTGGTTCTTTATAAATGTGATTCTGGCTATGAATTACAAGTAAGCAAGCTCAAATCTTCAGTGCTCTAAACCTTTAGTTGTCATTTTCAGTTCTTATGTGATTGCGAGAATGTATTATTTCTGGTCTGTACTGATATATTCCCTTAACTGCCGCAGAAGTTAGGTATCTGCTGTTGTTATTGTCTGTAGAAGGTTCCTGGTATGTCTGGGAGAGTACTTAAATGACTTAAGAGTATATTTGAAGCAAATATAAGCATCCTGTTCAGAGATACATGTTCAGCAGATACCTTTCAGTGTTGTTTTTTTTAAATGGAAAGTTGTTTCAAGCCCTTTGCAAATACAGCATTATATATGCTTGTGACCATAAACCATGGAAGAATTAGTTTTTCATGTATTGCTCTCTTGAACTGGTTCTTTGGCCAGACTTAGATTGCATTCTTCCCTCTATTTCATAATGTCCCAAGCATTATGTCTGCTGCATTGTGCCTTTCAGACACAAAGCTCCTGATAAACTCCACTGCCCTCAGTTCTATGACATAGCTAGATGGTACCAAAGTGATATCTCTTGTTTTAGTAAGGCAAAGGGATTCCAGTTTGTTCAATGGCAGCTTTATTCCCTGACAGAGAAAGGAACAAAGCTCGTTCCTGTCCAATACTTTTTACTATGAGTATTGGGCTCTTATCCCCACCTGAGCCCTGGATCAGCACTGCAGTCCCATTTCAGGACTCAAGCTAGCCAATTTAGAGCTGCCTCAGGTGCGTTTTCAAAAGCTGCAGTGAATTCAGAAATGAAAGTATGTTGCTGAGGCACAGCATGGCCTCAGCCATCCCCAGGTGATGGCAGAGTACAGCCCAGTCACATCCAGAGGCATGAGGTGGTGGAGGTGTCACCAGGACAGAGGCTGGCTCTTAATGCTATGTTTTGTGAATACTAAGCAGAATGCAAGTCTGTTTCCTTTGTGCTGTTGTAAGACCAGTAATAAAGTGAGTACTTCGTGAATGGGAATTTACCCAGTCAGGAGGGAATTCACTCAGTATAGAATAAAAAAGAGAGTTTAGAGAATGCTTAGGTAACAATAAATTTAATTTGCATTTTGTTGCCACGTATGTAATATCACTGAGGATGGAGGGGCGGGTTGCTATTTAGACAGATAGGTAGAATTGCTGTTTCAGGTAAATTTTGGAGGTAATAAGCTAGTGCTTTCATACAGTAAAAAGTCCTTCCAAGCTTTGTATTCCCGCTTCGCCACCTAGCGTCAATCTGTCTCCTTGAAGTCCTGATTTTTTTCCTTTGGGAAGCAAAGTCCATCGGGTGTGATGCCACATGATCCTCAGGTCAAACAGCTGCCCTTGTCAGTGGGTTTGCTTTGTAATGAAAGTACATTAGTTCAAGGGACACATTTGGATGTTGTTCTCCATGTCTTGGAATAAAGTAAGAAATCAGTTCTGGGCTATTACACTGGCTATAAAACCTGTACCTAAGAAAGGTTATTTATAAGCAAATTTAAAGAATTGAGTGTTTGGGATGTGGTTAAAATCAGTAGGTTACATTTATAAAACACAAGCTTGTGCTGTTATTGAAAAAAATGCTAGTTAGATTTTCTGTGAGTGAGTCCTGGGAGGAGAAAATCTGTCATCATAACACATTCCTGGGAACAAGAGTGGTAGAACTGACAAGAAAGATAATATCCCAGGGAGAAGGATGAGAGAACTGACTAGCTGGCCCCACAAACTTTTGATTTATAAACAATACCCATCACTTTGCAGGAAAGAGTGCTACCCTAAACTCTGCTGATAGACTTGGGTGGCAGCATTTAGCTGTCTCTTTTTGTGGGTTGCACTTGGAGGGAAAACATCCTGGCCTTGCTGGGTACTAGAGTTGATGGGAGAAAAGAACGGACTAGGTAAAGTTGTTCTTTGAGCATTCTCTTTTGTTTCACAGGGTGATGCAGAGCGGACTTGCCAAGAAGACAGGCTTTGGAGTGGCTCAGTGCCTGTGTGCAGAAGTACGTTCCGCCTCAGTTTATCACTTAGTGTTGGTCAAGGGTGATTTTACACAACAGAAAACACTAATACTTACTTTGCTTTATAACTCATACGGTCTGCATTTGCCTAAAAATTTTGGCAGGGACCACTGATAACATCCTGGTAGAGCTGCAGAATGGCTGGTGCATGCAGGTAATAGTGTGAAGGAAATTACTACACCTTGCTGCTGTATCCCTAAGAAAGCTGTGCAGGCAGCTTCCAAGTTGAAATAGGTCTGACAGTTGATGTTATGATTTCTGGGGTTACTGGGGACCTCTGAACACATTAGTTGCTAGCAGTCACAGGTACTTAACATCCTCAAAAGTGGATACTTATTCCCAAAGGTGCTTCACTTCTGTGAGATGTCTGATGCCCACTGACTGCAATGCCAAAATAGAAGTTGTCTGCATAAGTATTTACCAGCTGTTGGGTGTAAGTGGCAATAGTGGACTCTCCCAAGACTTCCTGCCAGCATACCCACAATAGATTTTTGTCTTTTAGTAGGAACTGGAAGCAGAAAGCATGATACTCTTCTGCTACTCAGGGGTAAATATCTGGGAATGCCCAGACACATGCTGTGTTCTTTGCCCATTTCTCAGAGTAAAACCTGTGGAGGTAGGTCCTGAACAGGGCAGGATATTATGGCTGATAGTAACATATTCCTTGTGTTATAGGAGTATCATGTGGACCCCCAGACATGATAGAAAATGGATCAGTTCAGGGAGAAGAGTTCCTGTTTGGCAGTGAGGTTTTTTACAGTTGTGACCCTGGCTTTGAGCTGCAGGGACCAAGCCGAAGGATTTGCCACGTTGACAAGAAGTGGAGCCCCTCCACCCCTTCGTGCACCCGTAAGTAGCAAGCAGAGCAACACGGTGGCAGTTTTCCAGGACAGTTTGTTCTTGGGAACAAACAGAGTGCTTTTGCTGGCTTCCTCCCAGTCTCCCCCTCCAGCTGGAGGGCTGTAACAGGAGGAGCCAGAGGAGAAGCCAGCAGAGAAATTGTCATTGGCAGTTCCTCTCTGGTCTGAAGGGAGCTCCTTTTGGCACATTAAAATGGCATAAGCATAGAGTTGTGCTTAGGTCGGTAGGGGAGGAGTGTGTCTTGCTGTATTTGATTTGCCTTGCATTGCAGTCAGGGGCCTTGGACATCATGTGCTGTGATGGTTAATCTCTGCCATGCCAAGGATGCCAAGGCTAATATATCCTGGCCACTCTGTATGTCTGGAGATGGAAGACTGTGCTCCCTAGTAACAAATCTTGGCTGTCTGTGCAGCAGAAGGTCATTAATGGTAGGAACATGGAAGGAAGGATTTATGACTTATTTCATACAGGTTATAAATAAAATGCTAATATTTTATAATCTTTACCAATAAATCATTTTTCATCTTCTCATGGTGATGTCATAGTCCTAATCTTTGCATTCTTCTCTCTCACCTCTCACGAGTTTGCCTTGTCTCCACAGTAAGTGTGGGACAGGGGGCAAGATCCTTCTTAACCACTGTCATTTTTCTTGAGGACACCTTGCGATCACCTTCAACTGTAGAGGGAGCAAAGGAGACTGCAAATGCAACCTCTGGCCTGCTCAGAAGAAACAATCTGGATCGCTGATTGAACACACCTCATAGCTCACAACACCATCAGATACATTTGGACACTTTCTCTCTCAGGTGTCCGAAGCCTGAACCCCAAGAGAGAGGGCAGGCAAGGCATCATATAACCCTTCGCCATATAATACTTCACTGCTTCTTTCTTCCTACCTTTCCATTAATTCAGTGTGTGAACAGAGCTGTCAGACAGTGTGTAACAGATGGAGAGAATGGCCTTCATTGTCTGTAAAAAACCAAAATGTTTTCTCTTCTAGGAATTACTTGTGGGCTGCATCCCTCAGTAGAAAAAGCAGAGGCCATTTCTACAGGAAGCACATATAGAAGTAATGTAACTTTTGTGTGCAACTCCGGGTACCATCTTGTTGGGCCCCAGAATATCACATGTCTTGCCAATGGGAGCTGGAGTATACCCTTGCCGTTGTGTGAAGGTAACCGTTTCACGTCTAGCCTGGCACGTTTCATGACCTAGCACATTCCAATCTGGGATAAACAATATCTCCTCCTTCATGCATGCATATCATATGATCCAGGGATTGAGCTGATTTTGGGAAATTATTCTGTAATGTGCATTAAAAATGGTGCCTGAAAAATGAGATGTGTCACCATGAGCACTGCCTGTTACCAAGCCAGAAAGAGCTTAGACATCATTTTTCCTAAGGTTGCAATCTGCAGTTTAGCAAGTTTAATGAGAGATGAGTTTACTTGCCATCTCAGAAAATCAAACCCCTACCAAAGGTGGTAGCTGCATGGACACAAGTGACTTTTCTCCCAGCGATCTCCTGTAGTCAATTAAGTTGATACTCTTGTTTCTGAACTTTGGGCCCCAAAGGCAATCTCAACAGCTCAGCCTTTAACCTCCACTCTACTCACATGAACAAACACCATGAATGTGTACCATTTTGCAAATCACCACTTTCAGGTGCTCCCTCAGCAGGTCCTGTCACTTGAGTCACAAAGCAGAATGAATGCCAAGTGAGAACTGTCTGTGTCACATGGAGTGTGCGGTGGTGGGTGGAAACAAGGCTGTCAACACATAAAGAGAACGAAAACTTAAGATCACAAGTTTGCATAGATAGCCAGTGTTGTTGGGTGATTGTTCGAAATGTAAAGCATATAGAAGCTTACTAAATTGCAGTGTCATTAACTTCTGAGTGCACTTCATTCTTGGCCTCTTTGCCATAAAAACACAAAATCTGGGCTTCGTGCTTTTCTTTTCCTCGAAACACACTAACTTGTTTCCTGCCCATCTACTTCCTTTCAGGCCGTTCTTGTCCCTGCTGCATATACCTCAGGTCTCCCAAGCTGAACTGTAGACCCAGCATCCTGCTTGCTTTTCATAGCTGCTCTTGCCATTCTTACATGGGGCTGACATGATGATGTCTCCACACCCAGCTGCACACACAGATCCAGAGGCAACCAACATGTTGTGACAGCTTCACCGAACTAAGACAGATAATGATCTTCCACTCAAGACAGGTGTTAGGTTCCTGTCACCAGAGCCATGAAAAGTGCATGAATGCTAGGGATCATCAGGTGTGCAGTGTTGGGCAGCCACACAATGCACAGATCACTGTGCGCTACAGTGCCCTGATGCTTTACAGACCTTATAGCAGCAGCCTGGAAAGCTGATAGGGGACATCCACATCAGAGAGGAGGTCTCTAGCACCTAGCCAGCCACCTGAGAAAACTCACACACTAGCGATGCTGAAAATACATCTTGAACAGGGTTGAGCACAGCCACTTCACCAACTCCTGTCTTCCTCTCCTGATGACCTTATGTCTGTCTGATAGTTTAATCTTCGGTCATCCCATTACACAGACCACCTAGGAAAATCAACTGGAAAATGGGATGCAGAACAGAGTCTCTTTTGTAGCAGTGGTAACCCAGCTTGGACTGTTAGCCTGACAGTGTCAGAAACACAGCTGAGATTCTTAAGGGGAGCAATTGGTAATGTCAGTGTTGGCATCTTGCACCAAACCCATCCTTCATCTCTCTGGTATTGTCAGATGAAAAGGAAGGTGCAAAGGGCTGCAAGTTTCTGGGGTACCTCTCAGTGGCAAGAAAGAACCATGTCCATGTTCTGCGCCACTTTGATATGAAGTCATAAATGTGTCCTCTGCTCTCCAGCACTGCCACATTTTGCTGACCTGAAAAACACGTGGCTGTGGCTTTTTTCTGTCACTGGGAGGAGCTCCTTTCCTAGCTTGGCTACATTTCCTTCCCAGGGCTACTGAACTCTCCTTCAATGCTCTTCATGATTAATTGTTCTGTGGCTGCTACTTTAAGCATACTGTGTAATGCAGGAATTGTTAGAAGTCCAAGTCTAATATCCAGCTGTATTAATGTGAGTTCTTCCTTTGCAGAGACCAGATGCAAAGTTCCAGTTTCCTTACTGAATGGGAAGGTGACTTACGAAAACAATACAGTTGGCAGTACAATAGCATATTTCTGTGAGAGGGGATACAGCTTGGAAGGGGAACCTGCAGCAGAGTGCACAAGAGATGGAAGATGGAGTAATCCCTTGCCTCTCTGTAAACGTGTGTGTTTTCTTTGTGATGAAAAATTGGTCTCAATTTGTAAGCACTGAAGTCTAGGCTGCTTTTCATTTAAACTGACAGAAAGAGAGAGCAACTTCTGCAGATCTCTGTGGAAATGTACTGCAATTTTCTTCTGGAGTGGCCACGAGCAGATTTTGTCACTTGTAGTTTAAAAATATGTAGTTTAAAAAATTGGTTTGGCCTACATGGGGAGATTTGTTGGTGTGCGTTCCATTTTTACAGAGGAACAAAGGGAGCAGTTACTAAGATATGTTAAAGCATTAACTTGTCTGAGTGTGGTTTTGTGACAGTAGAAGAACAAAGTGTGTTCTGCCTGGCTTCCCGTAGTTGGAAGGCTGACATAAAATGGAGTCAATTGTAGTCAACCACTCGATATATAAGGAGCAGATGAGATAAAAGTTTGGAGGACAAGGCAGAAAGGCGACTTTATTGTTGTCTATAGCTGACTGTTGGGAGGGTGTAAAGAAAAAGAAGCCAGACTCTTCTCAGAGGTGCACAGTGGTAGGATGAGAGGCAATAGACACAAGTTGCAAGAAAGGAAATTCCAGTTAAGTATTCGAAGAAACTTTTCACAATCATAGTAGTCAAACACAGGAACAGAGACCCAGAGAGGACACGAAATCTCCATCCTTGGAGATACTCAAATCTCAGCTCGTCAAGTCCCAGAGCAACCTCTGACCTAGTTGACCCTGCTTTGAGAGGGAGGTTGGACTTAACAGCTGTATAAATGATTCTGTGATTCTGTGAAATAGCACCTCACATACATGTGCGCTGTGCCACACACACACAGTAGCCTTCTTTGTTGCTCTGTGTCTGTAACAAATTTTAAGATCTGCTGTAGTTTTAGGGTGGTTGATTTGAGATATTTATTTTTTGTATTACAAAGGACTCAGGATTTTAGTTTTCAGGAAACTGGCCTCAATGTCTGCTGTATATAGAGTCCAGCCTTTTCCACAATCATAATGAAATCAACGGACTACGCAAAAATAGCTCAGCAAGCTTACAGCCAGCAATAAATAAGATTATCAGAGAAATTCTAAACTCTAAATCAGGGGTCCTCAAACTGTTTAACCAGGGGCCGGCGCGGATGCAGTGGCAGGCAGCCATCTGCGGCTGCTTGGTTTCCCCCACCAACCCCTGGCGGGGGGCGGGGGGTTCTGTAAATACCGGGGCCAGACTGAGGACCCTGGGGGGCCGTATGCGGCCCGCGGGCTGTAGTTTGAGGACCCCTGATCTAATGGATGTTATTGTTAAGTCTCTGCTCAAACACCTGGATTTTTGCTGCTCTTTATTGACCCAGCCCCTCAGAACAAGAAATAGGATAGGTCTGGGTCTTTTTTAGAGTTACATTAAACAGGAAGGACATGAGCAAATGGTTTGATAGTAACAGGTAGGATATTTCCCACTTAAATACTTGATATGTCTTCTACTGGCATCAGTAGAGTATGGTGGCAAGCTATGTGACAGCAGAGAATCAAACAGTAATAGTAGCAGTAGTATTTTATTACCTTAATTTCATAACGTTACATCGTTATAAATTGGACTTGTGTGCAGCATCTATTTCTATTGCTTTTCACATTATTTGATTTTGAAGTTTGCAGGAACTATTCTAAAGTATTTGCTTCCTTCCTTCCTCCCCTTTTCCCTCCCTTCTCCTTTTCCCTTACACCCTTTCTTTGAACAGCAAACCCTTGTCCTGTGCCTTTCGTAATCCCAGAGAATGCTCTTCTTTCCGAGGTGGATTTTTATGTCGGTCAGAATGTATCCATCAGGTGCAGGGAAGGCTACCAGCTGAAAGGGCAGTCTGTGATCACCTGTAATGCTGATGAGACCTGGACTCCAGCAACAGCCAAGTGTGAAAGTAAGTACCTGATATACAGTTCCACAGGGGTTTGGTACTTTCCAGAGGGCTGGTGACCACAGCTGTATCACACAAAAGTGTGACAGCACAGATGTGTCAGCAGAGCTCTCCATCTAGATGCAGTTATTCTGGAAGCAGAGAACTTTTGTCAGCTGTTGCCATTTGGAGAGGTGGGTTGGTCCAAGAGATCCTGACACACAAAGGTGACCTAAGAAGCTCCACAGAAGAGCTATTTGATTTTCTTTCTAACAAAGTTGTTTCTTTAAAAGGATCCAGAATATACCTATGTGGGTTGATATCCCAACAGCATTCATCCTACTGTCTACTAGGCCCTACTGTAATTTTCTTTTCAATTTACCTTTTGCAAGCACTGGAGCTGGGATTAGCTGTTGTATACACTAAATATCCTGAGAATGATTCCTGTGAGATTATGGGTGATGATGAGGGTTGTAGGGACATGCTGCCTTTTATTATATTTATTGGCACTGACAGAAGGCATAGTGTCTTTTTGCAGACATGTCTGAAAGCTTTTGGCTTCTTGCAAGCAGTATTGATTAGTTTGAACAGTGACTTCACCTCACTCTATAAATCCAGCATTATGAATATCCTGGGACCATCTGAAAGTTTCTGGTCTATGTGGTGGATAGAGCCATTGTTGCATTACCTGAAACTGCTGTTTCTGGTCATCTCAGTGTTCACTGCATGTACGTACAGGTTCTCCCTGTGAGTGTCTGCACCATGAAGAAGTCCTACTTACTAATTTCCCATCAGAAGTGTCTCTCTGGCACCTCGCAGGTCCTTTGTGCAAAGTGCTGTGTCCATGGTTAGAAACTGTATCGTGTAGGCACTGCAGCTTACCAGGCTCTGGGTGGTTTCTTTTTGTTTAGAGATATCTTGCGGCCCCCCAGCTCACACAGAGAATGCTCTGATTCGTGGTAGCTTCTATCAGTATGGAGACATGATCACCTATTCATGCTACAGTGGGTACATGCTGGAGGGGCCCTTGCGGAGCATTTGCTTAGAAAATGGAACATGGACAACACCACCTACCTGCAAAGGTAAGTCTTTTTTATGAACAGAAGCATATCTGAACTTGCCATAAGCGCAGACTTCTCATCCTAACTGCAATAAAAATGAAAATGAATTTTTGCTAGTTTCAGTGCAGTCACAATTTCACCCAGGGCATTTAAAGTGCAGAGTGTTGCTTTATTTCCAAGTGAAACAGAAGGCTTCCACAATTTTTCTCTTTAGTCTTTTCTAACCTTAGAGTTTCTTTTGCTACAGTGTTGTATCCCACACCTAAGATCCTCTCTCCTCACATCTTTTTTGAGAAAGTGATGGAACCAGTCATCTTTCTTACATGCTGAGCTCTTTCAGATAAGCACTGCCACTCAGTCATTCCCGGTCAAAGATCAAGCACTGCCGAAAACAAATGAGATGAGTGCTTAGTCTCCACTGTGTCTAGAGCTTGGCAGGTTCTGAGAATTGTTTTGCAATATAATATTTAAGGATATGTTGATCAGCTCACTAAATAACACACATTAAGTACTGCAGAAAATTTGTGGTTTTAACAAAATACCAAAGACAAAGTCTAGCCTTTCCACCCTTGGTATGCTGGCAGGAAGATGTCACTTCTTGATTTGTTGAGCTAAAATTCACCTGTTTAAATTACAGAATTAACTCTTCTACACAGAAGATTGAAATAAATAAAAAGTTTTGAGCAGAAGATGGGGGAAACTGTTAAAAACATATATGAGCATCTTCAAACAGTAACTTAAAACCAAGGATGAGGCATAGCAAAAGGGTTCCAGGGTCACAGGGCTTTGATGGAAGAGACCTTGCTATGTGCCATTTCTGCATCAGAAGCTTGACTAGCCTTCTGCCATGAGGTAGCTATAAAGCTGTGAGTTACCTTCACCCTTAGGTCTTACCTCAGATGGTGTGACAGCAACCATACTACAAACTGAGCCTTAGGTATTTTGTTTAGAAATTTAAGTATTAAAAGCAATGAAACCTTAGGGCAGATCTGTGGCCAGTCATAAGCAGCCCCATTGCCTAAGCTTGAGAACTCCCACAAAGAGGAAAGGTGCCAGAATGCTCTGGGAACATTGGATCCATCATCAAAGTTGTCTTCTCCTTCTCCTCCTGCAAGTCTCAGCTCCCTGTGTTGAAAATGGAAGTGACAATACCTCCTCTTGGAGATTCTCTGTTTAAGTTAGAAGCCCTTTGGAGATGGAAGATTCTATACCGTGCTAAGCCTGACTAATCAGGGTCCTCTCGTCATTTTTTTAATATGAATTCTGTCAGCAAAATACCATAATGTTAAGACATAGACAAGCTGAGTTGTCCTACACTATGAAAGCACACACTCTGTTAAAATGCTGTATCTAATAGTTATAATGGCCTTGCCTAAAAATCATGGATCAGTAGTTCATTTTGAGGAGACTCAAAACCAAAGAAGTGGGCTCGTAACTCCTGAGTATTTCAGGAATAGAAAAGCTGCTCCTGAAAAAGAGGTTTCTCCTGGTTCTGTGACCATGGCTTGCAATTGCCATGAAGAATCACCTGTCAAGTAGCCAATTAGAGAAGATGTACAGTAAAACCACTCCAGTTACTTCAGATGTCAAGAGGTATCCAAAAGTTATGCTAGAAATTTACACCGCCAGAGCACTGAGACCTTTCTGAAAAGTTTGCCAAGTATCTCGTCATGTCTTTCTAAACTGTGGTGGCTGCAGGATTCGAGGGATCTCTGGATAATAGCTACTCCATCTAGCTAGAATTCATTAGCAAAATTATTTCAATATTGTCTCTTCAGATTGTAACACTTTTGATTCTTCAACTGCCCCTTTAATATTGCTAGCTTTACTTTTTATTCTTATTTAATATTTCTTAGTTACACAGAACCCTACTTTATGCCAAAGGCTGTAGGCTTCTGCTGAGGCTTCTTGCCACTGGTTACTAGGAACCTGGAAGGGCTGATCTGAGAAGCACTGTCAAACATGTGTCCTGTCTGCAACACCATGGAGTCTACTGGGACTGTTCAGAGGAATAAAGATTAGGGAAAAATATTTCAAAAAATGAAGTGGTGAGGTAGACAGATGATCAAGGTGTAGTGTAGGAAAACAAAGAACAAATAACGTGCTTTTTTGTGTATTTGGGGAGAGGAACAATTTCCCCCACTCTTTTTGCCTGAAAAGGGAACTAAAAAGGACTAAAGATGTTTCTGAGAGGACAGACCTGTGTTTTCATGACACATGTCAAAATAATCTTTCAAAACTGCTTTACAATTCATTTGGGGGATTTGCCTAACAAAAGGCCTACAGGACCCAAGCCTTTGTGGTCTACATCAGAAGTGACATGAAAGCACTCTTTGTAGTGACTCATGCTGCATTTCTTGTTTTTGGCTCTGTGAGTTGATTATTAATGCGTTCTAAACCTGCTTGAAATGTTCTGGCCCGGTTGAACAGGTTAGTTAATGCAAATTTTATAATTAAAAAGCAGACTTCGTTAGCTTCTTTGGGAGAGCTCTCACCACCGCTGCACTTGCCTGAATCACTGCTGGTTAGAGGTTGCAGACCAGATTCTGATCTGAGTTTCAGGGGTGAGAAGTATTAGGCTGGATCTGCCAGTCATAAACACCTGCAGGACTCAGCAGGCTGCACGCAGCTTGTCTGACACCAGTTTTTTCTCTCTGAAATGCTCTAAAATCTGTGTTGTCTGTTTGCCCTCTGCCTGCACCTTGCTGACTGTGAATGGTAGTGTGGGGACCTGCCAACCAAAAAGTTCATACCCCATCATCAAACAAAAGCATTGCGAGAGGGCAGCTGAAGCATGGAGGAAATTGTTCACATGCAACCACAGGGAAGATTTTTGGCAAAGCTGAAAACAAGTATCAGAAATTATTTCTTCCCCTTATTACCGCTGTTTGTCTTGCAGCAGCACAATAATTTTGTGTCCTGTGGAGATAACTCTCAGGTATGGATTTACAAGAGGATCTCAAAGATGAGATTGATACCATGGATGTGAGATTTACTACTACTAACTGAAGTCACGCTTAATGGTTCCCGTTCTCTCCCCAGCACATCAGGACTGCATTTGCCATGCTTGCTTTTACAATAGCATAGAAAGAGAATGAGATCCCAGCTTAACTTCCCACCCCAAGCCTTTCTGTAGTCTTACCTGTTGAGTGAAGAATAATCCCCACAACTACAGACACAAAGTCTCTGCCTGCCTAAATTGGTGTGTAACAGGTGCACACGTAGTGAGATACTGTCTTATTCGTTTTCACAACCAGGGCCTGGGCAGTAATCCAGGAAAAGCCTACCTCTGCCCAAGATCCTGGATCGCTGAGCGGGATGGAGTTGCCATCCAAAGCAATTTCTGTAACTCATGAAATATCTACATCTTATCCACTGACAGAGGGAGAGAAAATACATTTCAGAGACCATGGGCTTTGAATTTAGGGTGGGATATCATTTATACACAAACCTTTTAACTCCCATTCCTTTATACTTTCATGGAATATTGTTTCAGTGGTGTGGATCACATAAAGCTTTAAATGGTTTTTGATTAAACTTTCATAATATTTCATTGCACAAAGGACATCTGGTTAGCACACTTTTCTACTTTAGTCAGCACTCGGAGACAAGCTCTCTGCATAGTCATTGCTATCTTTACAACAGAAATTGTTCAAAACCTGTTAAAATATTGCAAGTTCTCTGAACCTGCCAGGGTCTAAGGTCTCCTCCCACTCTTATTATTAGCTGATGTTTGATGAGAAGGCTCTTGAGACTGAAAAACAAAATGGCAAAAGCTTTGACCTCATTTCAACAGATCCAAGCTGCAGCTCGCAGCTTGGATCTGTTAGCTGCAAGAGTGACTCGAGTTTGGCTCTGTCAGAGGAAGATTTGCACTCTTTCCAATGTTGAGCTCAAGTCTGAACAGTGTTTCCATGTGCTAAACCACTGTTTGTATTTAATACTAACGCTGAACAAGATATGAAACACTCAAAGCCTAAACTCACATTTTGCTCACCTAGTAACTAATTAAAGATAGGATGCAATTAACAGTTCAGACTGAGTTTACTGTGGTTACTCTGTGTTCATAGCTACCACTAATTAGAAGTTAGTCTGATTACTTACTTGTACTGTAGTATCATCTCGAAGCCACAATTTTTGATCTTCTGTATATATTATGTACACCAACATGACAAGGATTATACTTCCTCCAATGATCTTTAAGTCTACCATGTTTGTACTTAGCTTGCCACCTGATTTTGTAAAGTCATCCAGGTTTCCCTGCATGTAGTAGCCAAGATGCAGTGCAGTGTTATAGAAGCAACAGTGAGTCCAAAGCCTGTCCAGTCCAGGCAACATATTGGGCTAACGTGACAGAGTCCACTTCAAATTCCTCACTGCCGTGATCGGAGGCTTATTACAGGTGTGCAAGCCAAGGAGCACCAGTCAGCGTGAATGCTAACTGAGGTTTATAATCACACTTTGGGTTCCACAGGTGAATGTTTCACTGTGCCACTGTTGCACCCTGTTGGTCACTCCTCCTTATGCTGGATGATAGTGCAGTAAAAATTGCTCATTTTACCACAGCATTTAATCTTACTTTTGACAAACCCTATATTATGCCAGATGATACTATCTTGGTGTTTCATACCAAGGTTAGAAGAAAGCTTGATTTTATTTTAGAGTTAGTTTAGAAGAGGGAGGAAGAAAAGCTTAATAGTTTTTGTTTGGGGTGGGTTTGTTTGTTTTGTTTTAAAATATGAGTGGGGAAAAGCAGATAAAGGATAGCATCAGCTTTGAAACATCATGCAGATAATTTACCCAACTGTACTAAAAACTTTTAAGTTTTCATTCTTGCCACGGACAATTTTTGATTCTCTTGATATTGTCATACTCTTGCTCACAGTACTTAGACACACAGAGCCAGAAAACAATGTAGCCCTTGAAATCACAACCATGTTTCTATAATTCACTACCTTTGTTTGTCCTACTCTAAACTTTACAACTGCACAGATCTGTGCAAGATACTGAATTATTATGCTTCTAATGAACCATCTTGAGTTTGTAATGAAATTTTATTGTTTTCAGCTGTCTGTCGGTTCCCATGTCAGAACGGTGGCATCTGTGAGCGACCAAATGCCTGCTCATGTCCAAATGGCTGGATGGGTCGTCTCTGTGAAGAGCGTATGTACATCATCCCTAAGCATAGTTTTAAGTGTGTTGTAGGTAAGACAAGTGAATTTAATGCAGTGAACCAGGTAGGAAAATTACAAAGGCATAAGAACGAAAAACATAAAAATCATTGCTTTATTCTGCTTGATGAATTAGAGGGAGTAAAAAGGCCAACTTCTTGCTTGTTTCTAGACCAAAAACCATCACCTGACATCTCCAAACCAAAACAAGCACTTTTTTTAGTTGATGCAATCTTGTTTGTGGGTGCTCTTTCACTATGGTTGAAGAACAGCCTGCTTCAGTGCTCTGAAGTCTGGTTCTAATAGCAATACATGATAGTTTCAGGGGGGGAAATGGGCTGGAACAGAAAAGATGTGTGTTCTGCTGGTGGCTGCATTTGTTTCTTGGCTTCCTTTTCTATCAGTCTCTGGTTATAAACCTGATCAATTAATGGTCAAATAATACAGTTGTGTCACCTTTTCCATGCTGTCCTTCCTGACCTGTGTACCTGTACCCCACAAATTCTGGCCTGGTCTTGCCTCGCCTGGATCCCTGAATAGTTAGAGAACTGGATCTATTCTGATTGAAAAGAGCCAAATCTGACTCTTGAGTCTCTCTGAGATTTCCTGAGGAACACTGGGGATGCGGGTTTGTGCTGTGTTTCCCATCTTCTTTGTGATGGTTTTAGTACAAGGAATTTGAGAGGGCTAACCCTTTCGTGCTGCTGTAGCTGCTGTATGAGAAGCCTTATGACTGCACACATAGTTAGGCATGGGTCTGTGTGGATAGAAAAGTATTTAGCCTTGACATAAAGCTTTCATGTGTCCAACATGTCGCTGAGGTGGTGTCACTGTCCCTGGCTGTGAGTGTACATGGAGATCTACAAAAATATGTGGCACCTCCTCCTGTAGTTCTTGGAGAGGAATGTGGTTCAAGCATTTTGCTAGGTAGATGTATCACATCTGACAATGGTCCTCTGAATCTGCCTCTGCAGCTTTCAGGTCTTCTCTGTGGCAGTGTCAGTTCCACATGGCACAAGTTAGCTGTGGATACAGAATGAGGAGAAGAGATCTGGCAAGTTTTGTCCTTCTGCATTTACAGAAACTCCACCTACATGGTGCATTCACATAGCCCTTCTTTTGCTGTTCCTATGCCTCTCAGTACCACCACAGCCAGACGTGCAAGCGCAGCCCTGTGTGTATCCCAGTGTCAGCAGAAGAGGACTGAGCCCTGTGTCTGGCAGAATTGTGGGTTTTGTATGCCACAGCTGATTTCCTTACCTTACCATTAGTAATGATATTCTAATGTATACTTCAGGACCAGAGGATATATTTTATGCCCCCAGCCTTTTTGTTCTGTCAGCCCATTTCAGACCCTGTTTTCCTGTATGAGGAAAGTGAACAGACAGCTGACAAGCCAGATCACTCTTCCTGCGGATACAGGCACTAGCTCTCTCTTTTTTTTTTTTTTTTTCACTTTAGCATAGGTATTGAGGAGAGAGGAAAAGGATTCCCACAACTGGTTAGTGCTGCCTCAGTTTTCCAGCATTATTTGTCAAACAAGGTGCACCAGTGAACAGAAAAGATAAGTTTAATATTTGAAGTTGAGGACCTGTTGTGGAAGTCAAAGGGATTTTTGAGTCCTAGCATTGAGCACAGATCCAAGTGTTCCTTCTGCAAGTGATAGAGGAGCCAACGAGGAGAGGTGCAATCTTGGACCTTGTTCTCACCACCAAGGAGGGGCTGGTGGGGAATGTGAAGCTCAAGGGCAGCCTTGGCTGCAGTGACCATGAAATGGTGGAGTTCAAGATCTTCAGGGCAGTGAGGAGGGCATACAACAAGTTTGCAACCCTGGACTTCAGGAGAGCAAACCTTGGCCTCTTCAGGGATCTGCTTGGTAGAGGACCCATAGGATAGAGCCCTGGAGCAAAGAGGGGCCCAAGAAATCTGGTTAATACTCAGATTTCTCCAAGCCCAGCAGCGATGCACCCCAGCAAAGAGGAAGTCGGGCAAAAACACCAGGAGGCCTGCACGGATGAACAAGGAGCTCCTGGACAAAGTCAAACACAAAGAGGAAGCTTACGGGGCGTGGAAGCAAGGACAGGTAGCCTGGGAAGAATAGAGAGAAAGTGTCCAAGCAGCCAGGGATCAGGTTAGGAAAGCTAAAGCCCTGATAGAATTAAATCTGGCCAGGGATATCAAGGGCAACAAGAAAAGCTCCCACAGGTACGCTGGTGATAAAAGGAAAACTAAGGAAAACATGGGTCCTCTCCAGAAGGAAACAAGAGACCTGGTTACCTAGGATGTGGAGGAGGCTGAGGTACTGAACAACTTTTTTGCCTTGGTCTTCACCAGCAAGCTCTTCAGCCACACTGTCCCAAGTTGCAGAAGGCAAAGGCAGGGACTGGGAGAATGAAGAACCACCCACTGTAGGACAAGGTGAGGTTTGAGACCATTTAAAGAACCCGAAGGTACACCGGTCCATGGGTCCCGATGAGGTGCATCTGTATGTCCTGAGGGAACTGACAGATGAAGTGGCTAAGCCACTATCCATCATATTTGAGAAGTTGTAGCAGTCCAGTGAAGTTCCCACTGACTTCAAACAGGGAAACATAGCCCCCATTTTTAAAAAGGGAAGAAGAGAAGATCTAGGGAACTACAGGCCAGTCTCACCTCTGTGCCCAGCAAGATCATGGAGCAGATCCTCCTGGAAACTGTGCTAAGGCACATGGAAAATAAGGAGGTGATTTTTGACAGCCAACATGGCTTCACTAAGGGCAAGTCATGCCTGACAAATCTGGTGGCATTCTACAATGGGGTTACAGTATGGGTGAATAAGGGAAGAGTGACTGATGTCATCTACCCGGACTTATGCAAAGCATTTGATGCTGTCCTGTACAACATCCTTGTCTCTTAAACTAGAGAAACATGGATTTGATGGATGGACCACTGGATGGTTGCACTCAAAGAGTTGTGGTCAATGGCTCAATGTCCAAGTGGAGACCAGTGATGAGTGGTGTTCCTCAAGGGTCTGTAGTGGGACCAGCGCTGTTTAACATCTTTGTGAGCAACAGGGACAGTGGGATGGAGTGCACCCTTAGCAGGTTTGCTGACAACACCAAGCTGTGTAGTGCTGTTGACACACTGGAGGGAAGCGTTGCCATCCAGAGGGACCTTGACAGGCTTGAGAGGTGAGCCTGTGTGAACATCATGAAGTTCAGCAAAGCCAAGTATGAGGTCCTGTACCTGGTTCGGGGCAACCCTCAGTATCAATACAGGCTGAGCAGAGACTGCATTGAGAGCAGCCCTGAGGACCTGGGGGTACTGGTGGACAAGAAGCTCAACATGACCCAGCGATGTGCGTTTGCAGCCCAGAAAGCCAACCGTCTCCTGGGCTGTATCATAAGCAGCATGGCCAGCAGGTCAAGGGAGGTGATTCTCCCCTTCTACTCTGCTCTCATGAGACCCCACCTGGAGTTCTGTGTCCAGCTCTGGGGCCCTTGGCATAAGAAAGACGTGGACCTGCTGGAGGGAGTCCAGAGAAGGGCCATGAAGGTGATCAGAGGGCTGGAGCACCTCTGCTATGAAGACAGGCTGAGAGAGCTGGTCTTGTTCAGCCTGGAGAAGGGTCTGAGGAGACCTTATAGCAGCCTTGCAGTACCTAAAGGGGGCCTACAGGAAAACTGGAGAGGGACTTTTTACAAGGGCTTGTAATAGGACAAAGGGGAATGGTTTTAAGCTGAAAGAGGGTAGATTTAGATTAGTTATTGGGAAGAAACTATTTACTGTGAGGGTGGCAAGACACTGGCACAGGTTGCCCAGAGAAGCTGTGCATGCTCCATCCCTGGACATGTTCAAGGCCAGGCTGGATGGGTCTTTGAGGAGCCTGGTCTAGCGGAAGGTGTCTCTGCCCATGGCAGAGGGGCTGGGACGAGATGTCTTTTCTAACCCAAACCATCCTATGATCTGTCGGGATCAGGCCACACTGAGACCACTCAGCTCTGACAAAATTCGGTCACCTAGTAGTTCACAGTGCATTTCACAGATAGCAAGATAGATTCATCTTCCTGAGAGAGGCCTGACCACTCTAAGAAACAGGCATTACTAGTTTAATGACATAGACAATTACTGTTGATATGGCTTAGTCCTGTGAGCTCTGTGGAAGTCCGCTATTCTTTTCGTATCCAGGCTGACTGTACCTGCTCAGCTTGACCTCTGCTATGCAGCAGAAAAGGAAGAACCCCTGCACCAGTCCCCCACAGCCCCCCATCCACCCTCCCAGTATGAAACTCCATTGGAAGTGCTACTTAGGGGTCCAAATTTGAGACCCAGCTCAACTGTTGCTCTTCTTAGAGCATCTTCACACAAGTAGTACTTCATTCAGTTAGGGTAGTAGAGGTGGCAGTTTTGTAAAGGTGCTTAAGTCGTGAAATTGTGCACGTTGGACAAGTGTGTAGATCTGCTCACAGAAGCAGTATAGCTTGATTGGTGCTCAGTCCAAAGGCCATCAGCTGCTTGGTAGCTGCTTTGTTTGCTCCCCAGAGTTTCCAGCCACAGCCAATCTGTTGCATCCAAAATGCCTTATACCAAAGCTGTCTTTCTATGGCAGGCTTGTGGTGTCACCTGTCTCAGCATGTTTTCATGGGCCCAGATCAAGTGCTTTTCTATGGGTAGTGCATAGATGAACACGTTTTGCATGTTACATTGTGGGACCCCAGGGAATCGACAAACAATCCAGTTTTTTGTAATTAAAGCATGAACTGGGTTTGTTAGCCACCATCACGAAGTGGGTAGTGTCTGTGGGCATTATGCATGAGAAGCAAGCAAACAGCCCTGCTCATTTCCAGTGAGCACAGAGCCTACAGGCATCTGAAGGACTCTAGCAACTGCACCAGTCTGTGCATTTGTTTGTCATCATTCCTTCTCGTTTCTGGCAGTTATGCCAGTTGTATTTGTTGCTCGTGCCTTGTGGGTAGATGCTACTCAGCTCTGCTGATACTGCATGCAAACAGTCAAGGGACAGTAGAGTTTCTAATTAAATGTAAGTTCTTTTCTTGCACACTTTATTCTTTGCTTTCATGGAGGTAATTCTTTTCACTGGTTCTCTTCTCCCCTTAGCGATATGCGTTCTGCCATGTCTCAATGGAGGTCGCTGTGTGGCCCCTTACAAGTGTGACTGCCCCGCTGGATGGACTGGATCACGCTGCCATATAGGTAAAACTTCTTTCACCTGCATTTTTTTCTCACTTTTTGTGACTGCTGTCAATACCTAGCACAGTTCACTAAGGACTCTGTAGAACTACTAAGCTTCTCATAGGAAAACCCAGGCCTGCAATAATATTCCTGGAGGATTTACTGTCCCCAGCTGCAGACTATTTTCCAAGTAGTCCCTGATGAGTCTTTCAAATCCTCGGAAGAGTTTGCTCCCAGAAAGGACAGACAGCATTCACAGGAGTGCTCTCTGCAAAAAGCAGAGAGGAGAGTATTTCCAAACAGAAGAATAAAACTAGATTGTCCATTCCAAGAAGAGTTTGAATCTTTTTTTCATCTTCAGCACATGCAGATCACCACAACTCACAAACAAGCTGCAGGTACTATAGAGGTTTTTCACCGCATAGCTGTCTACTTTGGGGGCTTCCCACTTACTGCTTGAGTTCTGAGCAGTGCAAGGATTTGTTTAAAGATGTCTGAGTTTAATGGGTACATGGTACCCATGTAAGGTACTGTGTACATGGTATGCAGGTACCTTACATCAGGTATCATCTACATTCTCTGAACAAACGCAACACGCTCTGCATTTTACTAGATCTCTCACTTGCACCTAACCAAGGTTGAAGGGCATGTAGCACACCAAAACAGTGAGGGGAGTGGTTCTAGGCTCCAGACCTGTGTTCTGGCAAGTCAGCTTGTGTCAGATGAGGCTGGTTTGCAGTTAGGGATAATATTTGAACCCAAGTTTGGGATATATGGTTCCACATCAAGACTAACCAATTTTTGAAAGGCTTGTCCCTCTGTAAATAGACAGTAAAACTCATAGTAATTGAGTGATGATTGAAATGTCTTTCCATCATTATCTAATTTCATATTAAATATTTTTTTAAATTGTTTTATGGTTTGTGCACTGTATTTTTATTGTCCAGGTGCACCTTAACTGATTGTTGACAGGACCTTAACGTGAAAGCCCGGTTTTGCCTTCCTGCAAGACTTTGGAGTGGCTGGTTGGGTGAACTGGAGGAGGATTTCATGCTTTTGTTAATGAACGCTCATATTATTTGTTCATCTGATAAGAATAGTGAGTCGGGGCGTTAAGCTATGTGATACACTGCAAACCCAACTGTCCTTCAGCAAATTGAAATTCCAGAATGAACAGTGCCACTCAGAACTGCTGTCTTTTAAAGGGACACTTGCCTAGCACGTGTATCGTTTCTTCTCCTATTTCACAAACTTTGCAACTATAACAGCATAGGTAGTAAAGGAGGATAAATGACTTCTTCAATTTTGGACCAGCAATTCAAATCTGTTCAGGCTGATATGCTTTTCAGTTGCTAAAGAAAAAGTTCTAGTGAACAAGTGCATCTGTGCCAAAGCCTGTTCATAATAGCTTATAACCACTGCTTATGAAGCTATTAAACCAGTTCTCGTTTTACCTACTGGGTTTGACCTTTTGCCATGACAGAGCAAAGTGAAATGAGAAATATTTGGATTAACTACTGGTCTCACAGGAATAATGATGTGCATAAAGAAAGAGCTAAAGATGTTTCATTCACATGCTTCATTCCAGAATCAGAAGTCATTTTCAACACAGCAAATTTGGTGCACTTAATGTCACAGGGATGGTCCATCTCTATAACCTCCTGCCATTGTTTGTTGATGTTTGGCCCGGAGGAATCAGAGTAGTGTATTTCCGTATCCTTTCGCATTCCTGTGGTTGTTCAGTTCTGTTTCCTGTAATTCCATTTTAATCAGTGTTTCCTGATAGATATTCCTTCAAAAAATATTGCGCAGCATTTGTCCTCACTGGTATCTTTAGGTCCATTCTCTAGATACAGCATTACCTGCTTAAAAGACTTAACGTATTTCAGCTTTCCTGTGATACAAATGTCTGCATTTGAAGGACATCTCTAAGTGATCTCTAAATCTGTTCTGTAAATTGTATGATGCTTTGTCTTCCAGTCTCAAAATTGATAGGAAGACTTGAAGGTTTGACTTTTGTTTGGTTACTTGATATTCTTGGGTTAGGCTGTGTGGATGTGGCTGTGCAGATGTGGCCATTTCACAGCTGGCACGGCACAACCCTATCAGGCAGGCTAGTGTTTGTTCTCTAGTTCACATGTCCTGTACCACCTAGTAACATCTCTTATGGCTGTCCAGTTTCTTTCAGGAATGTACTGATGTTCTGTGCTTCCTTTTCTTGACTCTATACAGGTGCCATTGTGTAAAGTCTTACTGCTTGCCTGCCATTGACCTGTAAATGGCTTTCTGACCTTTACTTTCTCTGTTTATGCTGCCACTTTCTGTACTGTTTTACCATGCCTGGTGTCTGCTTGTCCTGGGTACTGCTTAACCATCACATTCCTTTCAAATAAACACCCACATTTTCTTCCTAGAAATAAGGCCTACTCTCCTGTTGGTCTTCTGACTCTGCTCTTCTAGTTCCTCCACTTGCTTCAACTTGAGACAGAAAGAACAGAGTTTTTAAGGCAACATAAAATAATATACTGTCTGTTTCATGCAGGTTATACACTGTAGCAGGTGGCAAAAGCAGCAGAGAGGGTCAAATGACGTACAGCAGAGATGTGCTTCTAAGGCTGCACTTTCCAGAACAAACTGTCTTTTACGGCAGACTGACAGCTGATGTTTATTATTGTAGTTTTGAGAGTAGTTCATTCTTAACAGAATAGTGCAGGCTGGATTTTCAGTGCTTTGTTCCTTAGCTTGTTGTGGGTGTGCTCATTAATGCATCTCTTACGTGTGTGTATTTCTATGCAGCTGTTTGCCAGCTGCCTTGCTTAAATGGTGGGAAGTGCATACGACCAAATCGGTGCTATTGTCCCTCATCATGGACTGGACATGACTGCTCTAGGTAAGTGTTGCTGAGCACTGTCCCATAGCTAGGCTGAATCACACTAAATCTGAAGAATGTGCAATTAATTTTGCACATTTGGAGAAAAATGTAGATCCTATAAATCAGTAGTCGTTGGATGGCTCGTCATTTGTGGACAGCCTGGAAAGACCTTAAAGACTACTCTGCAAAATGACTGCCAGACTTCTAGAAAGCTCAGAAAATGGTACATTTACATGTAAGGAGACAGGCAAACCTGCAAGGTTTAGCCTTATTTCTAATGATGCAAATGACAGTGTTCGTTGTGGTGTAGTACAGAATGTTCTTCAGGAAATTTGGGTGGCCTACTGTGTACAAGTGTTCTTTCTGAACTGCATGTACCTCAGGTGGGTCCAGGTTTAAGATTAGGGTCATGCCACAGATGTTATAAATAATAGTTTTACTATTTTACACCTAGTGTTGAGCGGTGTGATCATTTGAACACAGTGCCTCTGAGTCAAGTCCCAGTTCATCTGGCAGTGCAGTGCATGTATCAAGAGCCCCAAGGACTGGTCTTAGATCTGGTTCATATGTGCTCTCTTTTAGAAGAGTGTTACCAGTGCTTGTGTTTTGGTTTGCTGATTCATGTCTAATGCGGCAAATAGCGGACTATGTTTTCAAATCAGTGAGCCCCATCAACATGCAAGGCAGCATTTATAAGTCTTAATTGTAGCTTTGGTTTTTTGAAGTTAGCTTGTGAAGTTTGGGTGATTGGCTTCAGGGACAGCCTGAACAGGACTCAGTTTTTCTCTGGAAACCTGTTTCATTTCATGCTGCCGTTAAGACCCACTTACAATCCTGAAGAGGGGAGGCAGGTGGAATGGTGATGATGTTGTTGTGGTCAGGAATCAGACATAATAACAAAATATACAGCATAAGTTCTCCTGCTCCATGTATGAAATATTAATGAAGCCATGAAACACATGCTAATAAAAATATTTATACCTCAACTCACATAGGCTCCTATTGAATGCATTGGTCATTATCCTAGAGAGTTAAATAAATAACAGCTGAATATTAGTGTTTTTCTCTGGGATACAGACAAAGCCTGTTAAATTGTACATTTTTTCTAGTCTTCCTTCTGGACAGGTAGTGACAGACATTCTTCCCTGTCTTTCTGATACACTGTGTATCTTAAAGCTGCAGAAAAGATGCTTGAGAAATTACATTGTCCAGAATGAATGGTTTTCATTTGTCAGCTGTGATTATATATGCCTAACTGAAGCAACTTAAATGTACTAACAGTATCCTGCTTTAGACTGCAAGCTACACATCTAAAGTCTGGTAGTATTTCCATTTAGGACATGAAGCAGAGAAGCCCAAATCCAGTGGATTTAGCAGCCAGAAACAGAGTTTATCTCTGAGGCAAAGTAAAGTTTCAGTCTGTTACCAAACTGAACTCATGTTGGTTTTGGGGTTCCTTTGTCCAAATCCACAGCTCTGTGCAGCATTGTGAAGCCTGAAAGAAGGTGGATCATTAACCTTACAGGCTTGCAGTCCAGCAGCTCATCCATCCAGGAGCTGTTTGAGAGGAAGTTTTCCACACAGAACTGGGAGGGTGGAGGGCAGGGGACAGAATCAAGCACTGAGATCTGTTTGGTGTTTTGTTAAACTCTGGCTTCAGCACTGGTGGGCCTTTATGGGGTACAATACTATTCTGAGGACTCAAAAACAATACAGCCAGGACAGGAGTAGGTGCCATGATAGCAAAGATTTGCTGTTGCAGGTTAACTAGGTGTAATTTATAAGGGGAAGCTGAAAGGGCCCAAAGCTTTTATCAGCATCCAGGACAGGATTAGCCCCAAGCCACCCTGTGATGAGTCATGATTTACATTAAATGCAAGGTATCTCTATTCCCAACGCCCCCCCACTTCCCTGCTCAATAGGCTGCCTTGAGCTTTTGCACTCTAATCCTGGTGTACTTCAGACACCATCCTCTTGTGCCTCACTGTTGATCTTGTTTGGTATGTTCAGTAATATGATTTTATTTTCTTTGGGGTTTTTTTACACAGGAAACGGAAGGCTGGATTCTACCCCTTTTAACATCAGAGCAGCAGTTCTACATTCAGATATCTTTCTTCAGCCTAGGCACCAGGGCTTGGAATCTAATGCATTGTAAATCAAATCCATTGCATACCTCCCCCCCAGCTCCCTTGTTTTGTATTTTATTTTGTGATACACTTTTACTATACCTTTTCATTTTTAAAGAAATCCTCTGTATTTTTCATTTACAAAAGTATTATCAAATATATGCTGCTACACATGCAACATACACATACAAACGTTAAGATTTCTACTGTCCACTGAGGAAGTGGTTGTGTAAAGTGAAGTCCCTCTCATTTCTTACATGTAGTAAGCTAATCAAACAATATTATACTGCCAACTGTGATTAAACAGAATGTGGCAATTCTGGTTACCATCTGCCAGATCATACTGCTGTCCAGCAATTCAACAGTAAAGAATAGTTAAGCAAGGCTAACAGAGCTGCTAAACTTTGCAATGGGCCTGTTTCTGAACTCATGTTGATGTAAATTAGAAATACATGTGATAAAGTCCATGTTGTAACTACAGGTTCTGGTGGGCATAAGAAGAAGATTCTGTAATGTATATTATGTGACGTTAACATCATTGGTGAGTGACTTAATAGAAGGCATCAGAATGAATTTTACCTGAGATTTATTGGTAAAATAGTCAAAAATGTAAAAGAGATAAGAGAACATCATGTCATTTAGGGAACGATGGACAAAGTTGAGCCCACAAGGCTTTTTGGATTATGGGCAGTTCAGGTGTAGCTCTAAAGCTGAATAATCCAGGATCCAGCAGTGGGAAGCAGGCAGACAACTGAAACTTGTGCTTCCCACTTGCTGTGGGACTCACCACCATCCTTTTCTTGAGTAAATTCTGAAATACATGTCTAGCAGCTGTCAGCTAGGCGAATGTTTTTGATACATAGGGTTTGAGTCCCAAAACTAGACTGCCCCTAAGATGGAGAGAGAAGGCACCAGTTATGTTTACAGGTGAAACTTTGCTATTTGCTTACAGAAAAGTTGTATTTGTTTTATGCAGACCCCTCAGACAACTGGAAAAGGCCTCTTTTGAGTACATGCTTAGGCAAAAATGCTTAGCTGAGTGAGAAACACTGAGAGCACACAGGCTGTCAGATTTCTCTTTTCTCAAACCGTTGATCCCATTGCATTTGAGGATAACACACACCTGAATGCTGTCATTAAGTCGTGCACTAATGAATTGAGATGCTAAGATTTACCTACAATTAAGCAGCATGGTGGGGTTACAAGATGGAAGTCACACACATTTTTTGAGGTCAAGTGTTCGGTAATTATAGTCAGTGAGCAAAAAGTCTGATCTATGAGAGAAGATGTTAGAGTGAGAACCTAAGAGTCATTGATCAGAAACTCCATTTTTCCCAGTAATAACAGAAAAGCATGACTTGCAGGCAGCACTGGGAAGAAGGAGCAATAAATTTTACCTTCTGTAGCATTCCTGCTTAGTTACCCTCCAGATTAAGAGTGTGCACAACCTGCCCAACTCCTCCCCCGTTATAGGTTTACCTTCCTTTTATGAATGCATGAACTTGGACACAGGAAAGTGGGATGACACCAAAATGAGCCCACACCAGGGCACTAGTAAACACTGACACATAATTGATGGCTGTTAGCCCAAGACCAGAAATGCAGAAGAAAGAAACAAGCAAATTTGTGAGTCAGTAAGAACTTTCAGCCAATTAAAAGAAAAACAGATAGGTAAAGAATAGGAGTCATTAGGGGATCAGATTAATGTGAATGTAGAATCCTTCCCAGGGGGAGCTGCAACAATCTGGTTGTTTCAGCTCCCACAACCTTCTTTTTCTAATGGACTCTGCTAGCACGTAGCAACAATCTTCTTGTCTCCCAGCTCCACAGCCATCAATGTTTACAGCTTTGACTGAAGTTAGTGTTCATTAAATAATGTCTGCATTTCAACCTGTAGTCACCACCATTTGTAGGCACTTTGTTCCTTAACCTCATTGCTGCCTTAACAGCAGGGAGCAACACAGGACTTCTCAAAGGAAAGAGTGCCTGGGTGAGAAAAGCAGATCTTTGTTTGTATGTCACTCTCGTGTTTTGGTCCCTTTTCCAGTGTGCTTCCCTGGTGTGTGCCCTCAGTCTGCCCTGGTGATC
This sequence comes from Falco naumanni, assembly GCF_017639655.2. Classification (NCBI taxonomy): domain Eukaryota; kingdom Metazoa; phylum Chordata; class Aves; order Falconiformes; family Falconidae; genus Falco; species Falco naumanni. Next base: position 12,800,827 of record NC_054080.1, on the reverse strand, counting down.
TCCAGAGCAGAACACCAGTGGTGATGACAGTGCTTAGAGCTGGCAGGACATTTTTGGAGACTTCAGGGCTGCAGAATGTCTTTTAGCAGTCCAGCTTCACACTAGTGACTAGTACATGGAATCCCGGGATCAATCCAGTCAACATGTTTCATAAGGAGATGTGGTGGTAGGACAGAGTAGCTGAAACTAGAGGCTGTTACATTAGTGCTGTTTATGATGTTTTGATACTTGCTGGAACACTCTCCCCTCCCTACCCAGTACTGTATTGTCATTTATGTCACTGCTTGTTGTGTGTTTTAAACAACTTCTGTGTGATGCACTTTACACTGTAAATAAAGTTGCACCCTGTTTAGTACCCATATAGAGGCAACATTGCATTCTTAATGACTTGCAACAAAAAATCTTGACCTGCCCTTCAGGACCTGCTGGCAAAGCCTGAGTATTAGGGAAAGGGAACTCCACTCAAGGGAAAAGACAAAATAATTGCCAGGAATCTTAAAAGGATGTGCTGGATTCATCCAGGTTTGATCTTCGGGTAAGAATGCAGTTAGCACGTAATTCTTCAAATTCTTTCTGCTGCTAGAGCATATTCTAAAACCTATAAGGGCTAAATTCACCACTGACATAAGCAGATACATTAAAACCTGTTTCACTCACTGCTCAGACCAGATGAAGATACGCCTTGTTTTATTTGGCACCCATACTAGAATTTTTAAAGCTATGGAGACACCTATATTCAAAGACAATTGAGGTGAGAAATGGAGTACTGCAGAAAGAAAACTTTGTAACTCAGCCACCACTCCTCCAAACAAGGAGCATATATGACACAGCAGTCAAAATATTTAGGGTATGGGAGTTTTGAAGGTAACATTAGTAAGCCTTTCAATGTTTTGATAGACAGAGGTAACTTCGAAGTTCAAACAGCGATCAGTGTCTCAAAGCCTCCCCAAAAGCCACCAGCCCAAAAGATGATGTGAGGTTACAGACAGTGCTGTTAATGAAGCCCTGAAATTTGATGTGCATGTGATAGAAAAGATGCAAATTTACATCTCAGATTTACAGTCCTGCAAATACTGGTAATAATCCTGAGTGGAAACATCTGGGCTGCCTTTGCACGTGGACTCAGATGTTGCGTAGACTGCAGAAACACAGAGCCCTGATTTATTTAAAAGAAAGCATGGTAAGAATGGGGCTTTTTCCCTGGCCCTGTCCTTGTTGCCATAACTGAACAAGCTGTAAAGCTGAAGGGAATCTGCTGACATCTAAGTCTCTTTGGTCTTGGAAGTACAGTGGCAAAGGTACAAGTGTCAGCTCTGATCTCAGCTGATCGCTGGACAGGGTTAGTGTGTGACAGTGGTTGTTACTGTGAGGAGTTACCTTTCACTGTGAGGACAGTTTGAGCACTTGATCTGTTTTGTATCTCAGTGCAAGAACAGTTTGTGCATCTCAGGGTTGTCTTAGAGCAGTTTGGATCTTCACTGCAGAAAAGATCCCTGCTGCTTTTACCGCACTGCAGATGCTTTTCTGGGAGAACATACCCTGACCACGCATGCTAGCACTGAAGAATGCATTACAGTACCCAGAGGCAAGCTAGGTGGAATATACAGCACCATTATTGATCTCTTTCTCCAAGGTTATTTCCACTCATGCACACGAAGCAGAGCACTTCACATATCGATTCCATGCACAACGAGCTCCTCTCCCAAAACCAGGACTGCACTTCTATTACACTTGCTTTCTAGGCTGATGTGTTGCTAGTGCCTGCCGATATCAAGGTCTGTGTGCTTGCCACCTCTCCTAGATGAGCTCAAAGCACTATAAAAGCTGGTTCTTTTCACAACCTGATTGATACGGTTCTTTGGTGCAAGCTGGTCCATCCTGCTGGACGTTACTCACGTGAATGGACCAGCATGATCACTTTGTGCTACATGAAGCACCATACATGGCCTAGTGGATAGGACACTGAGTCTCTCCCAGCCAGTGGCAGTCTGTCTCACTGTAAGAAAGTCACTTCAAGTCTTCCTATTTTATGGGCCAGTTGAGCCCTTCCTTTTCCACCAAGGTGCTGCACATGAAAGCAGAGAGATGAGATTTAGGTCTTACCATCATTATTAATGGTAGCCCTTCTGCAGATGTCATCCACAGACCTCATTGCTAGCCCAGTGGACCAGCACTACCCTTAATCTTCCCAGTCAAGTCTCTGCTAAAGGTAAATCTTCCTCCTTCATATTGTTGTTTGCAAGCAACAGCTGCTGAGCAGGTCATCCTGGAAATGTGAATCCCCTCTTTATCTCCAGAAGATTTGAGGCTATGACAATGTCAGCCAGCCCAGACCAGTGCCAGTGCTGGTTGCACCCAGAGCCTGCATGCATGGCTGCGTGCACCAGAGCCTTCTGGGGAGGGATGGGTTGGCTCTGTGATGCTCCTCACCTGCATCACCTGGCAGGCCAGGAGCATGGTGAGGACTGATCATGTGCCGCTGCCCAGCACTCTTCTCTCCTTGATAATGATTTTACTGTATTTCATCCCAGCAACCTCAGGAAATCAGCCTGTCCTTATCCAACCAGGTGGCAAAGAACAACCACTGCAGCCACCACTTCCTCCTCATCCAAGCCCTGTGAACAAATCCAGGGCTTTCCCAGTTGGCCCTTGGCCATGCCTTCCCCTCCTTTCCCCTTCTTTCCCCTCCTAGCTGCTTCCTCAGCATAGTCCATTTATTTTGCTTTGTTTTCAATATCCTGGCTGTAATATTTAAGTTTCTGTTGGAAAAGGAGCCTCAAGATTTTTGCAGCCAAATCAAGTGAACAGGATTCATTTGGCATGAAACCAGCAGCCTCGCTGGCAGGGAGGAGGCACAGTGTGCAGGGTGATTAAGCTGTGCAACTGCTGGTGCAGGCAGGGCTGGAAACACACAGCGGCAGCCCTGTGGAACTGAGCACTCCTCTAGCTGCTGCTGCCTTGCCTTGCCTGCTGCCCCCTTCCTCTTGTACTCCCTGACCGTCTTCTTAGTTTACAGATACAGGCAATGCTTGCAGCTGCCTGGGATGGAGGCTGGCCCTTGCATTTTCCAGGCAGATACCTAAAGCATGGAGCAGAGGCGTATCCAGATCAGCCTGCAATAGGTGGGGAGAAGATGCTGCTCCCTCTCCCCCTGTTCCGCAGCAGACTGGGATCTCCCTTTTCCCTGGCACCGGCTCCACTGGTGTGACTCACAACGGATTTCTGCATCTGTGCTTGCACAGCTCCGAGCACAGGGCTGCTGCCTGATAGATATGGCCATGAGCAGAGTCCTGGGCTAATACAGGAGGGAACAGGAGTCCAGTGATGTGCAGACACCCTGCCCACCTCGTGCATGCACAGTAGGCAGGTCTCAAATATTGCTGAGCACCAAGGGAATTATAAAGGGAATTACTGCTCTCGCCTGTTACTGGAAGGCTATAATGTCAACTGGGAGCTTCCAAGCCACACAGAGCATCAAAGCCAGGCTGCACGGCCATCCCCAGCTGATTCCCCAGGCAAACTCCAGGTTTGCGGCACCCTCTGCCAAAACGAAAACCTTGCACTGGGGCCTTGTCCTGGCTCTGCTGCTGCCTGTCCACTCCAGGAGAAGAGGGGTGTAGCCAAGCACTAGTGGCAGGCACCAGGCATGGGAGCCCAGGAAGGGTCGTCTCCCACCCCCTGGGAGTGAGGTGGGGGAAAAAATGCCTGCAGTTGTTACTGGCAGTGTCGAACAGGAGCAGCCCCAAAGCTCTGCCTGGGGAGAGCCTGGGCACATCTCCAGACCCATGTGACCCAACACAGGGCATTTGAGGAATTCTGGTAAGGGGAGCACCCTGCAAATACAAATGGGATGGCAAAATGGGAGACCATGTGGTATGACAACAACGGAAACATCAATAAAGCTGCAGTTCAGAAAGCACTTAAGTATATATTCATGTCATACAGCCATTAAGAGTACTTAGCTGCACCTATGCAGTTAAAAACAAGTTTAAGAGCTTTTCTGGACTGCAGCCTTAGTCATTATGGGATTATAATACATACAAAAAACTGTGCCTGCCCTGCAGACACTGGTGAGATGGCTGCTAAGTGCCTGGCACTGGGTATTTGCTGTCACCTGAATGCAGAAGGTTGATAAAAGAGGCAGATGCCCAGTCAGGTGTTGCTAGGCCAGATGTCTGGTTTGATTTTATTAAATAGCTTGGTTAACAATGTGGGGTAAGGGATAAACAGCTCATTAATTAATCCTGCTGCTAATAAGCAGGGAGGTGCTGTAAGCACCTGTGGAAATAAATTACATAACAGAAGGATAATCATATTAAGGGAAATGACATGAAATTAAAGTTAGAAATGATAAGTCAGTGCTTCCTGAGCAAAAAACCCAAAACAAATGTGCCCCTGGGGAGGGAGGGAGGGAGGTGTGAAGGCATGCTGGTGTCCTAGCTATTCCCACCCACACTGGGTGTGGGTTTCCTGCTTGGGAAGAAGCAACACTGGCAGAGTTCGAGGCACGAGAGAGAAGAGCAAAATAAAGACCAGCCCGCAGCACAGCAGTGGTGCAGCAACAGAGCCTGTGTGGGTTTTGGTTCATCTCTGTTTTGGTGCCAGCAAGGTTATGGTTTCTGTCTGGCCAGCACCAGCGAGATAATGTTGCTGCCATTCCTGTGTGTGCTGGCATATGAAGCAAGTGGCTTCTGGCAGCTGGCTTCTGCACAGCAGGGGGAATTGGCTAGAGGTGCAGGGCTCTGAAATGGCAGATAAATAAGCAAAGATAAATACAGCCAGGCATGGGGAGCAGACCCTGCTTGTGCCACCAAAGATCGTGCTGCACAGCACAACTCGGAAAGCCTGCTTCTGTTGAGAGCCTGGGCTCTAGCTTTTCCCTCCTGCTCAGAGTGCAACTTTGCAACCTATATGTTCTGAAAGTATGGGGTGCTCCTGATGTCATGCCTGGCAGGACTGCCCAAGCCAGACACAAGTGGCTGTCATGTATAAATGCCATGTCTGAGAGGAGTCGCTCAGTGTCCCTCTGGGGATATATAAAGAAACAGGACTGAAGACAAGTGAAGCAGGTATTCCATTGCACCAAAAAGCGTATGAGTTTTTTGGGATACCTGTTAGCTAGGCTCTCTCTGAGAAAATCCTGGAATTCATCAGTTTACTTGGTGTAAAACTAGGTGTGATACAGCATGATGAACACGTTGTACAGTCCAGAGAGCTTGCTCCAAAAGGTTTATTTTATTTCTGTTCTCAAGAAACTACTGGAGGGGGGGGTGGGGCAGGGCGGGGCAGGGGGAGCAGCAGAGGGGAGGGCAGTTGAGTCTTTCAGGGTATTCACAGAAAGATGCAAAAGTAGTGAAGAATGCAGACAGTCTGCCTGGGGGTATGTGACTCAGGCTACACTGACACTGGCACTTTGGAAACCACCAAACACTTAAGCACGGAGGATTAAAACAAGGAGCCATATCCATCCACCTACGTTTGCAAGAAGAATTAATAACAGGGCCTTAGGGCAACAGAGATAAAGCTGAGCAGCAAAAGTGAATCATAGAATCATTTATGTTGGAAAAGACTTTTAAGGTCATTCAGTGCAACCATTAATCCAGGACTGCCAAGTCCACCAGTAAACCATGTCCTTAAGCACCGCATCTACATGTTTCCTAAACAACTCTGGGGATGGTGATTCCACCACCTCCCTGGGCAGCCTGTTCCAATGCTTCACCACCCTTTCAGTGAAGATATTTTTCTTAATATCGAATCTAAACCTGCCCTGGTGCAACTCGAGGTCATTTCCTATTGTCCTGTCACTTGTTACCTGGGAGAGGAGACCGACCCCCACCTGCCCACAGCCTCCTGCCAGGTAGCTGTAGAGAGCAGTAAGGTCCCCCCTGAGCTGCCTCTTCTCTTCCAGTTCCTTCAGCGGCTCCTTGTAAGACCTGTGCCCCAGCCCCTTCCCCAGCCCCGCTGCCCGTCTCTGGACACGCTGCAGCCCCTCTACGTCCCTCTTGCAGAGAGGGGCCCAGACCTGAACACAGGGTTCGAGGGGCGGCCTCAGCAGTGCCCAGTGCAGGGGGACGGTCACTGCCCTGGTCCTGCTGGCCACCCTGCTGGGGACACCGGCCAGGGTGCTGCTGGCCGCCTGGGCCCCCTGGGCACACTGCTGGCTCCTGCCCAGCCGGCCGTCACCCAGCACCCCCAGGCCCTTTCCCACCAGGCCCTTTCCAGCCGCTCTGCCCCAGCCTGTAGCGCTGCGTGGGGCTGGTGTGACCCAAGGGCAGGACCCGGCACTGAGCCCTGCTGACCCTCACACCACTGGCCTGGGCCCATCGCTCCAGCCTGCCCAGGTCCCGCTGCAGAGCCTCCTGCCCTCAGGCAGGTCAGCACTCCCCCCAGCTTGGTGTCATCTGCAAACTGACTGAGGGTGCACTCGATCCCCTCATCCAGGTCATCGATAAAGATATTAAACAGCACTGGCCCCATTACCGAGCCCTGGGGAACACCACCTGTGACCAGCTGCCAACTGGATTGCAGCTCCATTCACCACCGCTCTTTGGCTCTTTGGGTTCAGCTGTTCAGCCAGCTTTTAATTCAGCAAAGAGTACACATGCCCAAGCCCTGAGCAGCTGGTGTCTCCAGGAGAATGCTGTGGGTGACTGTGTCAAAGGCTTGACTAAACTCTAGGTAGACACCATCCACAGCCTTTCCCTCATCCACTAGCTGGGTCGTCTTGTCATAGAAGGAGATCAGGTTCGTCGGGCAGCACCTGCCTTTCATAACCCCATGCTCAGTAGGCCTGATCCCCCCGTTGTCCTGCATGTGTTGTGTGATGGCACTCAGGATGATCTGCTCCATAACCTTCCCCAGCAGCGAGGCCAGGCTGGCAGGGCTGCGGCTCCCTGGATCCTCCTTCCTGGCCTTCTTGCAGATGGGCACCACACTGGCTGACCTCCTCAGTTAGACGGGACTGTTGATAAATGATGGAAAGTGGTTTGGTGAGCAGTTCCACCAGCTCCCTCAGTACCCTCGAGTAGATTCCATCCAGCCCCATACACTTATGTGTGTCCAAACGGTGTAGCAGGTCGCCTGTCATTTCCCTTTGGATTATGGGGGCTTCATTCTGCTCCGTGTCGCTGTCTTCCAGCTCAGGGGGCTGGCACCTGGAGAACAACTGACCTGTACTATTAAAGACTGAGGCAGAGGTGGCGTTAATTACCTCAGCCTTTTCCTCAGCCTTTGTCATTATGTTTCTGCCTGCATCCAGTATATGATGGAGATTCTCCTTGGCTCTCCTTTTGTTTCTAATGTATTTATAGAAACTTTTTTTATTGTCTTTTACAGCAGCAGCCAGGTTAAGTTCTGGCTGTGCTTCGGTCCCTCTAACTTCCTCCTTGCATAACCCCATGACACCCTTGTAGTCCTCCAGAGTTGCCTGCCCCTTCTGCCAAAGGTCATAAACACTCTTTTTTTTCCTGAGTTCCAGCCAAACTTCTTTGTTCAGGTGCAGGTGAGGGTGCAGGTTTGCACAAGAGCTCTCCTTCACTGATGCCAGATTCAGGCTCCCAGTTTGACAGGAAAAGACTCAGCACCCCATCATTTTTTTGAGGTTTGAGATGTGCTCAGGCACACCATCTCCCTTAGCCCTGTTCTCATCACCAGTGGGTGTCTTTGGTCCCAAAAGCAGCTGCAGATATCTCTGGCAATTGGTGTTTGGAGTTGGACAAAGACCCTTCTGTGGGATTTAATGAAATTAAACCCAGGATCAGATTCCGTATGAGGCATCAGTGGGCTGGAGCAGGAAATAACACCCGCAGTGAATACCTGTCGAAGACAACAAAGAGCACAACTGGATTTTCCACATTGCCCAACACCCCAAAAATTTCCACTGGACTTGGGCATCACTTAATCCAGAAAATATCTGCTATGAGAAAACCTTCATGGCTGATATATCCCATCACATGAACTATTTCTACACCTCAGTTGTGCACATGCACGTGCACAGAGGCACAGTGTTTGCCGTGCGTGGGGAAGCAGCACCAGTGCTTGTGCTGGCTCTGTGTTTCCCTGCTCTGTACTGAGGCATGGATGGAGTTGCTGCAGGGGACAATCCAGATCAGCTGCTCATGATTAAAGTTACTTCTCCTAATTTAAAAACAGCCAAAGCCTGTTGGTGGGAGCTTTAGTCGTGCCCTGCCCATGCAGGCATGGTGAGGCAGGCATCTTCAGGGCTGCAAAGCACTGAGTCAGACCCAGAGCAGCTGGTGCCCTGCAGCCTTGCCCTGCTCTGCCCCACAGTAAGACCTCTTCCAGGGGCAGTGCTGCTCTGCTCTGCAGCCATATGGAGAAGCAATGCCCAGCGCCTTGCCTCGACTGCCTCAGAGCACCTGTACAGGATGCATATCCCCATAGTGCTCATGCACAATCAGCCTCCCCAGGGAGGTGGTTTTGGGCCAAAAGTGAGTGCCATGCAGCCTGCAGGCATGCACCTGGCAGGGAGCGGGGCAAGTGGAACTCCAAGCAGACAACCTGATGGGCCTACAGAGGAAAGTCAAGAGCTTTCCCTGGGGGAACAAAGTTGCTGTCCCTCTGCAGGCTGATGCGGAGCTGCACTGACCCCTGTCTAGAACTAGCATGTGGCAGCCAACCCAAGGCTGGCCTCCAAGAGCAGTGCTGTGTCCTCTGTGGTGTCCTGTTGCCCCATGCTGGGACTACAGACCTCCTTGGTCCCCCCACACTCAAGGGTAGAGCCAGCTGCTGCAGCTGCAGTAGCAGCCCAGGCTTTTGCATAGGGGTGCCAGGAGCTCTGCCTCCTCTGCCATCTCCACCTAGATGTGCTGGTTAGGTGGGATGGATACTGCTGCTGCTCTCTGTTACTGCCCAAACATTGCTGCAGCTGGGCTGGACTAACACTCTTCTGATGCCAATACTATGCGTGGATGTCGCTCGTTGCAGTGCCAGGCTGCAGGTCAGACCTGCAGATGGGCTTCAGCTTGGCCTGTTTGCAGACCACAGCCACATGTGATTAATTTCTGTAGCAAGGCTTGCAAGTACTGATGTCACCTACAGAGACGGGGAAACTAAAGCACAGGCACTGAGTAATCTGCCCAGCCGTGCACAGGAGATGGAGAGATACAGTCTAGGACTGGAGCTGGGACTTTCCAGCTCCTCTCCCGAGCTGTACTGCTGCCAGCCTATGGCTGCCAAGCAGAGCTCGCACTCGTCAGCTGCTGAGGCTCTCAGGGGTGTGGTGGGGTGCCTGAGGATGCAGAAGACAAGTCCCATGTCACCATTACCAGGGTACCCTCTGCTTCAAAGGCAAACAGAGGAGTATGCAAGAAACCCTGGGAGAGCCACATGGTCGATCACATAGGGGATCACCTGGACCCTAAAGGCAGCAAATAACTGAAAGCAGGGAGTAATAAGAAAGCTCTGCAACACGTAGAAAAACCCAAGTTTTAGGATGCACTGGGTTTGGGCTTTCAGGCTAACCATTCCCTTGTGAAAGTTTCTAGAAAGTGGCAGGATTTCAGGTTCCCTCCTGCTCATTAGTCACTGCATCAGCAGCATTGGCCATCAGATCAATCTGTGAGACTGGTGCAACCAGACGGGAAGTACTGCAACTGCTTATCTGCTGCTGAAGAAGATACCTATTAGAATAGAAGAAGGAGAAAAAAACCTCAAAGGAAGCCAGCTGCATCAGAAGTTTGTTTCATGATGTTCAGGCTTGTCTGGAAAGATCCAGGTCAGACTTGACATATTCCTGCTTGCTGGGAGGAGGCACTCAGGCAGCAGCCAGCCTTGCCTCCACCTGCCCATCCTGGGGACAGAAAAAGTGGCAGGTGTAAGAAAAGGCTGTTGGCTCTGCTGTCATTTCCCATAGCCACAAAACCCCATTATTTGTCTAGTGGGGGTCCCAGCAGCCTGTGTTTTGCCTGCTGGTGCAGCTCCTGTCTCAGACCAGACTGGCAGCCCCATGACAGAGGCCTCCTCACCCTGTTCATGGAGATTTTTGGTGGGAGATTGGACCCTGCATCCTTGCCAAGCAGTGCACTGCTGCCACACCACTGCAGAGAAGAGAGGTGTTCAATGGGCAGCTCCTCTGCCTTCCCCCCAAAAGCGGTGCTTGCACATCGGCACTGTTTGCAAATGGACTCCCCGGGGAGCTGCAAGGCTGCAGTTACAGCAGGTTGCATCAGCCCCCAGGTGTGAGCATGTTGCTTGCAGTTTCGCAGTGGGTACCAGCAAAGCAGCAACCCAAGGGCAAATGCCTAAACACCCTCTGCCTGCAGCGCAACCGGCTGACCCTGGAGAGGCCCAAAGAGGGACACCAGGGCTGGGCTGGGTCCTCCTGGACCAAAAGGGGACCCTGAGGAGCTTTACTACCTTGGATAAAACATTCTCTTGAGAGTCCTTTTCTGAGGCATTTTTGCTCTGGCCTTGGTGAAAACGGTCTGACATATAGCTCCTGGTTTTTTCCTAGGACAGTCTATTTTCAGTGCTCTTCCTTCGAGCACTGTGGGAGGAAGGAGTGCTTTTACCACATGAGCAAAGCAAGAGCACACATCTCCAGCTTGGCCAAAAGAGTCAGATGAAGATACCACTGCTTCCCTGACAACCCTGTGATGTTTAGGCCGGGATTTGATGCAGTCTGACTGACATGTCCAAATGAAATGCTCCTGTGCTGTGAGCTGCTTACATTCCTGGACTCTGCCTTCAGCCTCTCAATAGGGCAGTGACTCCCATGGGAGCCCAAAACTGCAGCCTGTACCCTGCCACTCTCTGCAGCATCCCCTTCACACACCCCTCCCTCGGTCTGTCCATGCCAGAGCCAAACAGCACAACACATGGTTTCGCTTTCTCTGTGCTGCGTGCAGCTGTACATTTCTCCTCATCTCTGTAACATCTCATACACCTTTTTTTTGGGGGTTTTTTTTCCCCTACCTTTATCCTGTTTCTGCTTTTCTTTCCCCATAAGACCCAGCAAGTGTGCCCAGCTGGAACTTTTTTACATGTGGTATCAACACCTGTGCATTGCCACTAAATGCTTCAGGTGTTGCTGTTCAGGGCAATAACACAGCCCTGCAAGTTGGACCAGAGCTCACAAGACTCCTGCCAGACCTGCTATTGGCTCAAGCACGTGCGGGCAAACCCCTCGTCCCCCATCAGTTTCTGTGTGGACCTTGGGCACCAGCTGCCTTTGACAGGCTGGCACAGACATATTCATACCGAAGTGGGTTGCATAGGGACTTGCAGTGGGGGGAAGCCTTTTCTCTGTTGGCAGCAGGGTCCCAGCTGAATGCTAAAGCCTAATCCACACTCCCAGCCTGCAGCTCCATCCCTTCCACTGTCCCTGACAGTGCCTGCAGTGCTGGTGTTCCTCCATGGCTGCCATGACCAGAGCATACAAGCCCTTGTTGGGATGTGCCATCCTGTCCTCAAAAGCAGCTATAAACACACCTCTCCACTTTCTACTATATTTTTTCTGCAGATGCCAGAAGCCTTCTATACTCTAAAAGTTTCAGTGCCCCGGCCTGGCGCAGTGAGTCTCCCCCACCATGCTGGTCTCTGTGGGAAGGAAGATATAGCATAGGTCCCATGCCTTCCAAAATATTCTATGTTATCTATGTTTGCAACATCCCTCCTCTATATCGTATCTGCCCATGGTCCCTCAGGGTGAGGGTTTTTTTTCCAGTTTGTCTTAATTTTTATTACACAGAAACAAGAAGAGCAGAAAGGAAGGAAGAGATTTGAGGAGGCAGTGAGAAGGGAAACATCTCTGATCTTCCCCTCCCCAGTGCTTACCTCTAAGCCCAAGCACGTCCAATGCAACCCCTCCAGGGTCAGATGGTCTCAAGACCACCCAAGACTCAACATCCAAAGGCATTCTTGTGTCTTCACTTTTCACAGCTGAGCACCCACAATGGGAACCCTCATCCCCCCAGACCCCTGCCCTAGACCACTGTCTGGACCATCTCCAGCCAGCACATACACACAGTATGAGACACCGTTTTTTCATGTCTTGTGCTGATAAAGGTGGGGTTTGTCTTCTTCCTTTTCTACTCTATGTGCCCAGTATCAGCTTGTCAGCCACCAGAAGGGAAAGAAGTTTCCCAGACTTGCTGCATGGATGCAAAGGAATTGTTTGCACAAATAAGTGTTTGCACTTGTGCTTTTTCAGAGTAATTCCTTTTATTTTCCAAACCTCTCTTCCAATTTGCCAAAATATTTAGTCCTACTCCTGTTCTCCCAGTGCCTCCCAGTTTAATGTCATCTGCTGAGGTCAGAAGCACATGCCATAGTCCAGCATCCAGTTCAATTATAAAAATACCAAGTGGGACCAAACTGACAGAAAAGCCAACCAAAAAATCCTAAACCTTGCTTGAAGCACCTCTGCAATGTGCAGATTGGCACTAGATGCAATCACCCAACAAAGTCTGCACCCACCTTGTAGCAATCTTATTCAAACGATGCTGTGGAGAACCTCACAGGAGATGTAAAAAGCCTTGGTAGTGCCAAGCAAAGTGCCAAGTATCCTGGTACTGCGTGTCAGCATCACCTCTTAACTTATTATAGGAGAAAATCAGGCTGGTGTAGTACAATGTCATGACTGCTGTGCAGGTGCCATGATGCGCTTTTTGAGCCTTCTGCCCTCTGCAAATTTTCAGTGGTAATCACAAATAGTAATTTGTATTTACTCAGCCTGGGACTGACTAAGCCAACTCTTGTATGGTTTGAAGATTAATTTTGTTAGGCCATAACAACCTGTAAGTGTCTAACAGCAGTGGGTTTTTCCTCTCCTTCTCGATCTTGTTGTTTCCTACTGCTATTTAACATCTAGCTCAAAAATCCAGCATGTGCCTCAAAATGAAGACTGATGCAAATACAACATTAATCAGTTTGGCCTTTCCAGCACCAACAGTTCCTGCCTTTTTTTTCACTTTGAGTCTCACAGGAGGCTACCACTATATTGACTGGGACTTGCAGTGGATCTGCTTGGACTGTAGTATTTGAAACCACATATATACTAAAGATGAGAAAAAAAAGACAGAAAAGAAAACATAAGCTTTGTTAGCCTTCTTGTGCTGGTGCTCACAAAATTTCCAACACAAACAGGACAGGAGCATAATGACCATGATGCTGCATTTCTGGCAGAGAAGGTACTGTCATTGCACACTCCAGAAATAGCTGGCAAAACCATTTAATGAAGTAGGACAGGATGTGAACGCCAGGGTCAGAGGATGGCTCTGGGATTTGTCAGACATTCAGAAGTACTTCAAACATGTGGTACCACCAAAGTACACAAGTGGGATGGGTGAGAGGTTTGCAGAAAGGCCTTTTTGGCAGGTCAACAGCACTGCCATACTCAGCAAACTCCTCCTTAGCCAGAGTGGAAGGAAAGGTTCATACAGCCTTCACTCTTAGCTGGTTGTATTGGGTTTGCGTGACAAGGGTTTAGTAGCAGGGAGGCTGCAGGGGTGGCTTCTGTGAGGAGGTTCTGTGAGGAGCTGCCCCCGTGTCCCGCAGCGCCAGCACCAGCCGGCTCCAGGCCGGACCCGCCGCTGGCCGAGGCCGAGCCGGCAGCGAGGGCGGTGGCGCCTCGGGGGTGACGGCTGGGAAGGGGGAAAGTCGCTGTGCAAAGGCGACCGCAGGCAGCGGGGAGCGAGAGCGTGAGCGCAGCCGCCCTGCAGGCACCCGGGGCAGGGCAGGGCAGGGCAGGGCAGGGCAGGGCAGGGGGGCTCCGGGCGCCGGAGCAGAGGTTCCCCCCCAGCCCGTGGGGAAGCCCCCGGTGAGACGGGCTGTGCCCCCAGCCCCTGGAGCCCACGGGGAGCAGCCCCCCCCCCGCAGCCCGGGCAGGGCCCCACGCCGGGGCAGGGGGACGCCCCGAGGGGGCTGTGACCCGCGGGCAGCCCGCGCTGGGGCAGCTCCGGGCAGGGCCTGTGGCCCCGCGGGGACCCGGGCTGGAGCCGGCTGGGCCGGGGGGGCTGCGCCCCGCGGGGGGGCTCACGCTGGGGCAGCTCACGGGGAGCTGCGGCCCCTGGGAAGGCCCCGTGCTGGAGAAGCTTGTGGAGGACTCTCCCATGGGAGAGAGACCCCAGGCTGGAGCAGGGGCAGAGTGTGGGGAGCCTCCCCACCACAGGCATCAGGCTGAATCCAGTATATACACATTTTAAAGGTCCTTCACCCTAAATCGGCAATTACCAGGTTAAAACAGACAGTGGTAGCAGAGACACATTGGACTCTCCTTTCATTCTTTTTCTGACAAAGGGCAGCACTGACACGAAAAGCTTGTGGGACCTTAACCACCTGTCACCCCCTCAAGACCTTCAGAAGATGCTTTTCCTCCAGACTCCCCACTGTCAGAGGCAACGAGGTCCATCCTCAAAGCTCAGGCTGCAGGTGAGGGCTGGGATGCATCCTGATGAACCCTGCACCTGCCCGTTTCAAGGGGCATTGGTACAGTTACCGCAGCAAGTGAAAAGTTTGTCAGTGCTCCTTACAAACATGAATGACACATCAAAGCCACAGAAAACCTGCGGGCTGTAAAACAGCTCTGTGGTTTGCCTGATAAAGCTCTTCCTGAAGCTGTTCACTGTGCTTCTGGTCCTGTTGTTAGTAACAAAGCAGTGGAGGTGATGCATTCAAAAAATTAACTGTGTGTTTCATTTAAAAAGCCTTTGTCCCCATCAAGCTACATTTCTTAAGCCACTGATCCTCCAGAGGAGATGGTTTTCAAAGTCAATGCAAAGTCATCTCCCAGCTGCCTGGAGCTCTAGTCTAAGTGAGCTGTTAGCACTGATTATGACTGCTGGTCAATGTTGAAGACTACCTAAAACACCCTGCTAAAACATTTGGAGAGATGCTGTGCAATCAAGGCTACTTACCTGGAAAGCAGCAGTTTTATTTCTTTTAAAACATGCAGAGCACTGTCCCCAGGCAGCCCAGCTGTTCACCTCCTGTTGGAGCAGTGAGTGGTTCCTGGGACAACAACACTTGCTCCCAAAGCCTCCCAGGGTGCACCCCATGTATTCCCCCCCGCCCCAGCACACCTCCCACGTGTGTAGTTTCCACCTAACAGCATCATCACCCCTTTTCCGCTTCAAAGGTCCCAAGTATGGCTGGCTGAGCACCGAAAGGCAGCCCCCCATGGGGATGGGAGGGCAGCCCTGGGAAGAGGTGGGAGCCAATAGGCCCACAGATGTTTTTACTTTTGGCTCCCAAAGCCAGCTTAGGCCATGCAGCATACACAGACTTGACAAATTTAATTGAGACCCATGAATTTTAACCCCCTTAGTGCCCAGTTCATCTCAGCAGAGGACTCCAAATATTTGAGATGCACTTAAAACCAATAATGGGCACAAGCCAGCCAGTGTTTTCTGAGATGCCAGCCAGCAATTGCTCCCTGCCAGCCAGGTAAACTGCACAGTTAAACAGAAGTTTAACCCATGTGGCTGCACGGTGTGAGTAGGATGTGCTTTCAGCTGGCTGCTTTCCTGAAAACTCATCCCTGGGACTTTCAATGTGATGAACCACACTGCGAGAAAAAGGGTTTGCTCAGGAGCATACACAACAGAAGCACATGTCCAAAACCCATTCACCTGTAAAATAATAGAGATTCACAGAACTTGGTTGTTCTTCATACAAAGGCACTGCCTTGTTGTCTTGTGCCTGTACAAGTAGAGTAAGGTGACCCAGGCTTACGAGGAATTTGTCATTGAAGGATAAAGATGTGTTGCTACATTTGACAGACATTCAGATAACTATATAAAAATATAGTGATGGTGTAACTGTGGGTAATGGTGGCACTTTATTGCACTGTCAATTATCTGTAAAGTTAGCACAAAGTGAAATTTGTACAAAAGAAGAGAAAGAGGTTTGGGGTGTTTTTTTCTTTTTTTTTTTTTGGTGGCAAAACAGCAAGAAATGCAGGTGAATATGGATGACAGGAGGGAGAAGAGAAATGTTCACCATCTTGGCTTTAACTTGGGGAGTTTCTACTGAGAAAAAAAGGAGGATGTTGAAAAGCATCCCAAATGTTGAGTCTTACCTTTTCCTCCAGCCTCATGCCCTGTTTGCTCAATGCCCAGTTTGCTCACCTGTACAGTTTTCTGGTTTGGTGGCTGTATCATGAAAAGACATTATTTTGCTTGCTGATTTTCATAATATGTGGCACTTTCCCTCCTCCATGCATGGCTGGGCTGGCCTTGCCTCCTCACAGGGATCTCAGCAAGGGCCCCGCACCTTAATCATAAAATGCAAAGAAGGGTATTTAATTTCTACCAAAAGCTGGGCACCTCCACTCAGACAACATCAACAGGGCCAGTGCTACAGAGAGCTCCAGTGTCACCACCCATCCCCGCTGGACCACTGCTCCCCTGCCAAAAGTGAATGGGATCAGCTGTAAGGATGAATTCTGGCACTGCTGTCCTGAAGACCACCCGATACATATGGCCACTGGGACCCAACAGCTGGCCTGAAGGCAATGAAGAGCGCTGCCCTTTACTGGCATCTTGGCAGATGCAAAAACGACAAGTGGAGTTTAAAAAGAAGAAAACAAAGGACCTCAGGTGCAGTAAGCTGCTGAGATGCTGCTCCCAAGCAAGGGGATACTCTACCCACCAAAACCTAACATAGAAAAGCTCCTGCAGAAGAGAGGTCTCCTCTCCACAGGGCGGGGTAGCTGTTTCTTTCTTAACGTGGAACCGTGGAACCGTGGCGTGAGCTGCACCTTTGGGCTGACTTAACCTGCCCCATGCTGGGCAGCGGGAGCGCCAACAGGAGGGAGCAGCGTGCAGCCACCTCCAGCAGCACAAGGCTTAGGGGCCTTCACTTTTGCTGGCAAAGTCACAGGGGCTAAGCATCTCTGGCAGTCTGATGGGCTCCTTCTTAGTCTTTGCTAATTGCTCTTTTTTGTTTGGTTGGTTTTTTGTTCTTGTTCTTATTTTTTATGTCTCTGCTACAGGGCTTTCAAGTCTCCACTCTGAAGTGAATTTCAGCTGGGTGGTCACCAGGGAGTTTGCTGCCTGCAGACCCAGGTGGACCATCCTGTATCAGGCCTCCGTGCCTGTTAGTTCTTGAAGGCTTGGTGTTATAAATTAGCTTTCATTTTTGGTGCTGCAGCCTTGTGCTGAGGGGACAGCTGGCCAGGCTGCAGCCATTAGACATGGCTGCTGCAGGTAAACTCCTCTTATGCTGTGCTTGGAGGAGTTGACTTCAGCTGATTTTTCATCTGCCTCTGCACCTCAGGCACAGGGAGAGGTCCCTGTGTGTGATCCACCCTGCATCTGTCTAGGCTGTACCAGGAATCGAGCCTTTTCCTGGATGACAGCTGAAGCTGCAATGGCTAATCCCGCTGAGTAATGAAAGGATTATTTCCACAGCTGTCATGCAATTGCAATAGCATCCCCAAGGGTCTATAGAAACCCACAGAAATACCCACAACTGCAAGGCTGGTCCTGTACCCTACCCCTGGTCCAAGCACAAGCACAGTCTCATCCTGACCTGCTGAAGCACCATTGCACATCCCTGTCTGGAAGCACCCCTGGCCACTGCTAGCAATAAGACTTCAAGGTAGCTGGACCTCTGATCCGGCTCAGCATGGCCATTTCTGTGCTCCTACCTCAGATAAGGGATTGCTGCAGACATCAAGTCATTCTTACAGCTCCATTTGAAATCTCCCCATTTTTCAGTATCTTTCTAGGAACTCCTGGAGATGGAGAAGCCACAGACAGTTTTCTAGGATAGATAATCTTGTGCCTTTAGTATTGCCCTATTTAATACTCCCAGTGCTTGATGTCATGGAAAATACAACTTTCTTGCTGAAGAACACATCAAAGAGCCAAGTATAAACAAAAATATCGACCGAGCACCTCTGTCTTCTGAGTCAGTTAGCGATTTTCCATCCTTTAGCTCTTTTCCACTCACAACTCCCCCATCTCTGTGTGACTCTGCATTTAAGGAGTCTTTCTCATTGTTCATTTCCTGCTTGCCAGAGATTTTGTTCATGAGTTCATCAGTCTTAACCAAAGAGCAGGCTTTCCTAACTCCAGCTCTGCACCTGTAGTTGCTAGTGATCCTAGCTTTTCATTTGACTTGTACTGGATTGTTTGTAAATGCTGTTTTCTTTCCCTTTCGCAATGAAATTGGATTTCCAGGTAAGAAAGCCCCCTTACATCAATGCAGCACTAGAGGACATGGTGGAGTCTCAAAAGCCCTTCCTGGTCTCTCTTCAGCCAGCACCATGCTTACTTTCACATTTTCTTTCATGTGAATTTGAATACAGGCACCCATACATACATATGCACATGCACGTGTACACACACACACATATGCATATGCATGGTCAAATGAGGACAAGGGAAGATACCCACCTGAAGAGCGCCAGCCCTTCTGAGCCTGTAATTCAGCAGAATGCAACACCCCAGACCTGGAGACCTCGCAGCCCTGCGTCCCAGGCCTGACAGGGGTTGTCAGGACTACATCTTGCTGTGGTGTGAATGAGAAAGTGCAACACAGAAAGGCTGGTGCCAAAACCACAGAGGCTTCAGGGAGTCCTTCTTGTGGTTGCAGGAACTCTAGGAAAAAAGTCCATCCAAGAAGCCAGGAGTTTGGCTTGCCAAACCCTGGGTACAGCCAGCTCCCAGCAGACAGGGCAGGTTGACCCCAGTTCTAGGACACCTGGCAGGGAGCACCTCATCCCCAAAATCAAAGCGGCTGCAGGATGTACTATGGATGTGTGTGTCAGCACTGCAAATGTTTTACTGTAAAGCCCTCATAAAAGGGCTTCTTTAATACCTGAGCTGACTTCTTGGGCTGTCAGTCACAAGAGATTTCAGTGGCGTTATGGCAACCAAAACTGGAATAAGGGGAAGAAAGATCAACCTTATTTCACTGCAGGTCTGTACTTTCCTGTGGTTGATGCAAGTTCCTCTGGTATCTCATCACACCTTACTTCACTGATCCTGACCTACATGTCAGGTGGGACACAATGTAAAAAAGGTCTGAATAATTTATTATTGACCCAGCATGGGAAAAAGTAAATAATGAACAGATTGTTATCGAGAAGCCTTTGAAGTAAAGGAAACAGAAATGTCTCACTGCAGATGAGACATTCTTTCTGCTGGTAAATGACAACCAGCTGTGACGACTGAAAAAGCCTTGTTCAGTCCAGTGTCCCAGCTCCAGGGTTGTCATGCAGTGTTGGTACAGTGGTATTTGGGGCACACACCACCACACACTGGATAACTGATGTGTGCAGACAGTCACACGTGGAGGCACACCAAAGCACAGGCTCTATGTGCAAAAAGCCTTGCCAAATCCTGTTGTCAAACTGGGACTCATTTTTTTTAGTGTTGACAGCTGGACAAAGTGCCTCGCTTGCAGCAGGAACTTTCCTGAGCATGAGTATCAGGATTTGTAGCATGGGGTCCCCATTAAAGAAAACATCCCCAGGAAACTTGCTAAACAAGAAAAAAAAGTGTTGAACTGGACCTGTTTTGCTGAGTCTGGATGATGCAAAGGTGCTTGAAGGAAACAAACACTTCTGAGTCATCTGATGAAATCATATACTCAGACTATCTCTTAACTCTTCTGGTGACTTAAACGGAAAATACTCAGTAGTTTTGTGAATTCCAGGCTTGAGTAGGCTGTTGGAAATACACTAATTGTCTGGTAGATGGGTGTGTGCTGTACATTGTTCCTGTGGATTTACTCAAGCCCTCTTTCTGACCTCTCTCACTTGCAAAGGAGGAGTGCCATTGCACTGACAATAAAGTTGAGCTGGTATAAAAGCGGGGTATGATCAGAGCCAGTCACCTGGGGTTTTGCAAAGCCCAGCTAGCACAGAAAATTTTGTACCAGGACACCTTTTTGAGATATTGGGGCATTACCTTAGGATTATGCTACTGCTTGGTAAAGGCAAACTAATCCTGCAAATAGAATCATAGAATCATTTAGGTTGGAAAAGACCTTTGACATCATCAAGTCCAACCATTAACCCAGCACTGCCAAGTCCATCACAAAACCATGTTCCTAAGCACCACATCTACACATTTTTTGAACACCTCCAGAGATGGTGACTCCAGCACCTCCCTGGGCAGCCTGTTTCAATGCTTCACCACCCTTTCAGTGAAGTTATTTTTCTTAATGTCCAATCTCAACCTCCTCTGGTGCAGCTTGAGGCCCTTTCCTCCTGTTCTGTCGCTTGTTATCTGGGAGAACAGATGGACACCCACCTGCCTACAACCTCATTTCAGAGGTTCAGAGAGCAATAAGGTCCCCCCCGAGCCTCCTCTTCTCCAGACTAAATAACTCCAGTTCTCTCAGAAACTTGTGCCCCAGACCCTTCCCCAGCCCTGCTGCCCATGAGGGGCTCAAACCTGAACACAGGATTCGAGGTGCAGCCTCACAGTGCAGGGGGACAATTCCTGGTCCTGCTGGCCACCCTGCTGGGGACACCAGCCAGGGTGCTGCTGGCCGCCTGGGCGCCCTGGGCACACTGCTGGCTCCTGCCCAGCCGGCCGTCACCCAGCACCCCCAGGCCCTTTCCAGCCGCTCTGCCCCAGCCTGTAGCGCTGCGTGGGGCTGGTGTGACCCAAGGGCAGGACCCGGCACTGAGCCCTGCTGCACCTCATACAAATACAGCATGTTCCTGAAAAACCGTTGGTGTAGACTTAACAAAACCCTTAGGTCAGCAGTGTAGAAAGCAGGTAGAGGCTAGAGAGCCATCCTGCACACCCTCAGCCAGTGCCCAGGAGATCACTTCATCTCTTGAGGGCAGGTGGGCAATGCAGTCACATCAACAGCACTCATACGTGTCCTGCACATCTTTGAATAAGCAGCATGGATTTTCCTAGGCAAACTTTTATGAGCCCTCCCCTCAGCACATGCTGTCATATGATTTTTTCTTATAACGCGTTTCGTTTGCATTTTCCCTGCTTTGCTGTTTGCCTCTGTGCAGAAATAAGCCATGGGGTGAACCCATGCATTCATCCCTAGAGCAAAGGCATGTCACTGCCAGGAGTGGAGTCTTTTTATCCAGGCTACAGGGTGGTTTTGGGGTGGTATTGCATTGCAAGGGATAACATTCCACCAAGGTTTGTAGGAAGTAAAGCAATGGCTGTGGTAACTGCCAGGACTGTATCCACATGGGCAGGGCTTTCAAATTTGTGTCCTCAAGTATAGAAGGATGTCTGTGTCCCTAACTACATATTACTGAGTTTTTCCCAGACCAGTATTTTATCTAAAGTGCATTTGCTAGACATCTTTAGCCGGGTAGCTACATCAGCTTTTAGCATCCTTTTTCCCCCTCATGAAGAGTGCTCATCTCCCAGTGAACATGAAGGCTGCTGACTCAGAACAGCCTGCTGGCTTCTGCCCTGGGAGCAGAGCTGAACTGCAGCAGGGAGGCACCCAGCAGAGCCCCGCCACAGACACTAGCCTGTGGGAGCAGAGACCCCCAACCCATCTCAGGGCATTCGTCAGAAACTGCTCTTGCTGCTTAGGATGAAATGTAAGCAGAATTCCAGCTCCTCAGGGTTAATAACCAGCTGCAATAAAGACAACTAATGCTACAAAATAGCAAAACAACCATCAGTTAGGCTGAGAATGTCACTAACAGATATTTTTCCAGCCCTGCTTCAAAGCACAATGATGGGCTTTCAGCAGAGCAATTAAAGCAATGCTCAGAGTGGAAATATCTCACATGCACCAAGTCCCTCTGGGTGGTTTGGCTGCAAATTGTACTTATGCTTAAGGTTCAAAGGATGTAAAAAGGGTTTAAATATTTGGGGAAGGGGGATGAGGGGAAAGTATGCATACTATCGAAAAATACCCTCTGGCTCTTCTTAAGAGGGACAACTCAGGGCACATGGTGCTATGGCATGCCGGAGAGGTGATGTCACCTAAAATCGATCCTCCAGAAGGAACAGATAAAACTACTTCATCCTCGTCTCTGTCCCTGGATGTTGCTGTTCTGTGTTACACCTCCATGAAGAAGGAGACTCTCCTCCAGGCAACCTGTAGCTGGTTTGGGGTCCCCTCACCTAACCAGCAGGTAGAGAGCGCCAGGCGGACAACCCAGATTCCTGGGAGCACCTTGTGGTGCTGGGATGCTGTGCTGCACCATGTTCATCTGCTGCTGCAGGATCAGGCAGAGATCTGCTAATGCACAGCAAGCAACAAACAAAACATGTGATCAAGTGGAGGGAATGCCATTTTCTGGGGAAACCTCCAAGTCCTTGGGAGCTATGGCATCTTTCCTCCTGCAGCTGCTCTTTTGCTTCCACGCAGGTCAGACAAGAGCTGAGGGCTCCTGTGCGGTATTTAAAGCAGCAGTAGAGGAAGCTGACAGGGCAAATGCTTTTTTTTCCCTGCTGTCCATCCACCTGCATTGAGCTGGGAGGGGCATGAGTGGTCCCCCCCTCTGCAGGAAGAGGTCAGGAGAGGGGAGTCCAGCCCTGGTAATCAGCTTTGACCCCAGAGAGCAGCCCTGGCTGCCCACACTGCTCTGGGGGGGTGAAGGGGGAGGGCACTGTGCTGCAGTGCTCATCCTAGCAGCAGCAGCAGGAACCCTGATGTGGGGCATCTGATCCAGGCACAGGCACCTGGGGTTATTGCTCATCACACCAGCTGTACAAGGTACCCCAGTTCCGGTCAGCCCTCAGTGCAGCATGGGTCTGGCTCTCTCGTGAGCACTCAAGCCAAGCAAGACTGTTTTTGAGGCTATGGGATCAGATAAAGGGAAATGCAGGGTGAAATGCAACACCTGGATCCAGGAGCAAATGCTGAAATTCCCCAAGGCTTGAGGGAATTTGCTCCAAGAGGTTTGTCTCCAGCTTTCCTCTTTTCTTTGCCAGTAATCCCTGCCCCCCGCCCCCCCCACCCCCCCACCCCCAGCCAAAAGCAAGACAAGCATTTGTATGGACCCAGCTGTATTGCTCACAGAGAAAACCATTACTGGCAGCACCACAGCCCTGCAAGGATCCTCTGTCTTCAGCAAGCACAGTGCAAGTGGTGTCTAAAGAAGCTTTCTAGCTGTCTCACTAGCTAGCTTTAGCAATAACCTGCCACAATCATGTCTTTCCTGGGGAGCAAATAAAATCCAGCTTTCAGCTCAAAGCAGATGAAAAAAATTTACTTCGGAGGAGGGTCTGGTTTGTAACTGCTATGGTTTAATTGCAGCAGGGCGGCCTGTCCAAATGCACCACATCCAAGGAGACCCTGCAGCTCTTCTCTGCCTAGGAGTCTATGGACTGAAGACAGCATGCTCAGATAGAATAGCACAGTTCCTGTGCTGTGGAGTGCTGGCAAGTGATGGGTTTATTACTTGTCATTATGGCAAATCCATTTATTCTACTTACTCCAAAAAATGAGCAACACAATGTTCTGTAATTTTGAAGTCAGTCTGGCGGTAGTTAAGCAACGGAAGACAGAGACTGAGTCACCTTTACTTGTAAAGTCCAACAATAATAGATCTTGGACATAAAAACCAAACTACTAAGCCACCCTCCCCAGACTGCAAGAATTTAAAGCATCACCAATTCATCCAAGTAAAGCAGTCCCGTTGACTGCAAGAGGATGCATTTTCAAGGGTCAGACTAACAAGCAAACTAAGTTTTGCGCATAATATTTAGTAACTTGAGTGTAAAGGAGATATAAGGGGTGAAAAAAGAGGCATTTCCATGGGCTACTTCCCCTTCCTAAAGTTACTTGTCTGTCCTCCAGCCACTGAGCCTTGCAATAAAATGAAAAGGGAATCAAACTGCTCCTGGTTTTGATTCTTGCAAGACCAAAACTTCAGATACATTGGGATGTAAGTCGAGCACTAAATGCCCCAAATTATCCACTGATTCAGGTTTGTTGGAAACACATACTGGGCATCTAACGCAGTTCTTGTTTCACATCCCTGGAACTTACATCAAAGTCAGGCCCTACTCAGTAGAGATCACTCCTGGTACAGATATGCATAACAAAGAGGGGGTTCAACATGCACTGGTAACTTTTTTGCCAATCCTTGTCCCTTTTGTTTAGTGGTAACTCAGTATACAGCAACTAAACAGTTAACATTAATATACCAAATGTAAAACACACCTTTCCTTTGGTGGAATAGAACACACCCTGTTCTATTCAAGTCACCAGATCCATGTCAGCTAATAAAGATGGCCAAGCAAATCCAAATCAAATACAGGCCATGATCTTTTATTATTGACAATAGGAGAGGGTTTCTGGTCAGCTGCCAGGAAGTTAATGTAGGATTAACTGGGTGTTTCTTGTTTCAAAGACCTGACCTTCTATCGCTATTTGAATTTCCACCTTGGTATATGTCTGGGAAACGTGGTTGCTTCTTGCAATGGGGAAATCTCTTAACTGTGGCAAACAAGTAAAACAGGAAAGAAATCAGGAAATGGTAAGTCTCCTACTAGGAGTGGGGAAGCAGATTCTGTAAGACTGGGTGTGGACAAATCTTGTACTGGGGGAAGGTGGTATGTTTTCTCCAAAATACGCTTCACAGCAGCCTTTCATGGTCTCTGCATTTAGTGGGCACTTATTTCTACTTGTGCCAATGAGTAACTGAAGCCTCAGCTTCTCCAGGCCTGCATCTGGCTGTCTTGACAAAAACCTGCCTGCAGCTCAAACACACCTCTTTTGCTAATATTTCAATCCTGGGGGCCCAAAAAAGGCAGACCGTGGGGGAAAAGGGCAGCTACCTTTTAGACAGATGTAGGCCAGAAACTCAAAAGTTTACACCCAGGGTCATGCATGATCTTGGGGTGTCCTGCTACAAGGGTGGTTAGTGTTAAACTCCAGGACCAAATAGACAAAGGCATCAGAGTAGGAATTTTCTTACCCAGTTTTTGATGAGACTACATCCCAGCAAATACCATTGCTCCTGAAGGCTTGAGCTACAGTGTTGAAGCATTACTAGTGTTTTGGTTTTAATCTATGTTAAAAAGAAGGAAAAAAAAAAAAGAGGACTGAATTGTTTTTGCGTGGTCCTGATATATTGTGTGAGAGCTGCAGAAATGAGAACCCTGAGCAGGTGTTAAAGACTGCCTGGCACCTTTCAGCCCAAGGTAATATACACCAGCTGGTTTCCAGCCTATATAACAGCCAAAAGCAACATGAGCTAGCCACAATAAAAGAAGAGGTATGAACAGAAAAAAAGCAGGGTGCAGTTCAGTAGCCTTTGCCTCCTTCCCTGGTCATGCCCTGTTCAAAAAATGAAAGGCCAATGACCAGTCAATGTAAACTACGGCCAGAGGTCCTCTTGGAAACACCAGCTTAGTTTTGAGTCAACAGGCATCAGGCAATTCGCACCAAGTGGCCAGGGCTGGTCCAGAGATTGTTGAAGGCTGGAAATACTCCCAGGTATTGTGATCATTGGAGTTGGTTTTTATACTGGACATGTACCAGCCCAGGTCTGGGTGCCCTCGCAGTCTTGTTCTCTCCATTTCAGCTGCTTTAGCAAACTTCCTTTGACGTCCCTCAGCCAGCCAGCCACTGGCCTCACTCTTAGGCAAAGCAAGCCTAACCTGGGCCCACAGACCCCAAAACCCAACAGCACACCACAGCCTTGCTTTCTGCCCACGCCTCCAGCTGCCTAATGAAGTGTGCTTGCAGTGACCCACCAGTTTCAGCACTTTGCTGAATTGCATCCTAAAGCCAGTGTCCCAGACCACACTGTGCAAGCCTGGTGCCTAGAGCATTGCAAGACTGGAGGAGCCTGGTTCCTCCCTCCTGGTGACTTGGTTTTCATCAGGACATTAGGAGAAAATCTGCCACCACCACTTGGGAATGGGGCCAGGCTTCCCACTGCATGAGCAGGGAGTCCCCACTGAACCAGTTTCTTTTCGCATACAATCCTCCCCCAAAAATAAAAGAGTTTGCTGCAATGACAGCATTCTCTCTGTAAGAGACTGTTGTCAAAAACTGGGCCTTTATTCCAATACTGAAAAGAGAAGTGAGTCAAGACAGCCCTTAATCTTCTTAAGAGTTCAGAGGACTCCGAAACATTAATTGGCCTGTCTAGACCAACGCCGTGTCTGGACACTGTTATTGCAGTCTCTCTTGCAGATGTTGAAATTAGAGTGTGCGACCACACAAAAAACTTTAAATTTTCTTTCTTTACATTGCATCACCCTATTTCCTGCCTGAAGCCTTTTCTTCTTTCATTTCTTAACAAAAAAGAACAAACTTTTGCATTTCTATTAGTCTTTGTATTGCTAAGTTTCTGTGCTTTGTAGCTGCTGGGAAAAAGCTAGAGCTCTGATTGCATTAAAAGGAAAATACATAAATATGATGTTAAAGGGTAAGCCTAGGACAGAGTGTGCTCGGCTGGCACAGCTGCCATGCTAGTGTTGTGCAACACAAATGCAAGTGAGGAGCCCCTGCTAAGTTCCACAGCAAGATTAATGTTTACGACTTGAATTTGGGTCAAATCTGAAGAAAATCTCCAAATCTTAAAGCAGTTGTCACTTGTCACCGAGACAGGATCTCCCCCAGGCCATGGTGAGGGGGGATTCTTTTTGGAGCAAGGGATGCTTCATCTGTCCCTGTGGACTGGTGCTTGCCAGGTGCAATGCTGCAACACTGACAGGAAAAGCCAAGGTTTATCAGAAAGCTGATGACCATGCTAAAACCCACCAGCCCACATGGACTCCCAAGGTGGCCCCCCTGCAGAAATCCCTGCTGCACCAATGCCATCCACCAACACCAAACATGGGGTGGCCATGGAAGAAGTCAACGCCTATCCTTGCAGCAGGGCACTCACGCCCAGGTAGGGTGTCCAGCCCATTTGTCTCTGGTGGCAATAGCATTGCCCCCACCCAGAAGCATCTCTCATCAGGCACGAGGGGCCCTGAAGGCTGTTAACTGGTGTCACACTTCTCAGAAACTTCTCATAAGTCATTCCAGCATTGTCAGGAGAAGAAATTGCATGGCAATAAACCAGAACTGTTTGGTTCCTGTTAATTAGTCAGAAAGGCGGTAAACAGTAACTACACATGCGAATCATATGATGCATACAGGTGTTCAGGACCTGTTCTCAGCTGAATACTTTTTTTTTCATTTGGAAATTTTTTTTTTCATTCTGGAGCGGGGCTGTCTCATGAATCCTATAGGACACAACAACATACCTAAGGGGAGTCAGATGTGCAGCATGGGAAGGGAAAGCAGCAGCTGCACCTCCCTGCATCATTAATTGATGTCACATCCTTTGCCCTCCAGCAGGTCAGAGAGCTGGTACGACAGCTCTGCCCACAGCAGTGTTCACCTTTCCAACAAAGAAGAAAATGAAGGGGAAGTCCACACGTTCCCCTGCGCCTTGACTAGGCATCCAGGTGTAGCTTGACTGGGAGGTGCGTAGTCTGCAGGTGGCACAGCCCAGTAACCTGAAAGCCTCTGCCAGTCAGTGGCTGAGGTTCAGCCCGGTTACAGAGAGGGTGGAGAGTGACCTAGTGCTCCTCTCTCCATCAGGCACTGCCATAGCTAGTAAGGGTCCCAGCAGAGAACGATGGCCTGGGCTATGCAGCTCCACACATGGTGGGGAAAGCCAAAGCTTTGTCTTCTTAATACTCTGTGGGCTGCCCGGGAGGAGGCTCCCTGTCCTCCTCCACACCAATAAAGACACCTGATGCTGACCAATGCCTGAAACACATCGCCCACATTTGCATGACCTGCAGCCAGCCGTACACTTCGGTACCTTCTGCGGGTGGTCACCTTGCCCCGCAAGCCCCACATACACATTCACCAAGCAGCTGTGAAATCCTTATGAAAGAGATGTCACCGGCCACCAGTATGAATGTGACACCATTTACAGCATATCTTCTGTCCAGATTTAGTAGTGGCTTGAGATGGCCAATGGATAAGTCAGACTAGAGGAGAGCCTCCCTCCCCCATCCTGGGACTCTGGCTGTGTCATTCCTCGAGCTTTCCTGTCATTGCATCAATCACAGCCACCTCCGAGCATGTGGAAGAGGCAAGTGAGCAGATGCATGTGTCATGAGGCAGCAAGCTAGTGTTGTTTCTTCCTGTCTGCTCTAGGGCATCTCAGCACAACTCTTCAGCTTGTTTTGATCTGGCTAGTGATTTTGGTTGCCCTGGTTTTCAAATGCTTTATTATAGGTACTTCAAGCAGCCTAAGGTTTTCCAGGATGTGGTGGCCATCTTCCCACCCATCCCTGCACTCTAAAACTGGTCACAGTTGGACACTGCGTAATTTGCACATCCAAAAATATAATTGCTTTGAAAACTGTCAGCTGGAGCGCTTCTGCAGTGTTAACACAGGCTCTTCAGCATCACCTGCTCAGACACAGAAATGCAATTAAATATGTATTTTCGGAAACTGGAGCCTGTGCACATC
Source organism: Falco naumanni (assembly GCF_017639655.2). NCBI lineage: Eukaryota > Metazoa > Chordata > Aves > Falconiformes > Falconidae > Falco > Falco naumanni. The sequence goes on along the minus strand of NC_054080.1, from coordinate 12,772,476 downwards.
TCACTTCAGTGAGGATTACATTTCCATTAATGAGCCTCTAGAAAATCACAGACAGTATGTTTTTTAAACTTAGCTCCATGCCCACACACAACCATCCCCTGACCTGAGCCAGCATCAATAGTTGGAGTGCTCTTGGTTTTGGGTAAGGCAAAGAGACACCAGTGCTTTATGGATGTTTGAGTTTGCATGGCAAGGTTTTGCTAGCAGCCGGGCTGCAGGGGTGGCCTCTGTGAGGAGGTCCCAGAAGCGGCCCCCGTGTCCCACAGCGCCAGCACCAGCCGGCTCCGGGCCGGACCCGCCGCTGGCCGAGGCCGAGCCGGCAGCGAGGGCGGTGGCGCCTCGGGGGTGACGGCTGGGAAGGGGGAAAGTCGCTGTGCAAAGGCGACCGCAGGCAGCGGGGAGCGAGAGCGTGAGCGCAGCCGCCCTGCAGGCACCCGGGGCAGGGCAGGGCAGGGCAGGGGGGCTCCGGGCGCCGGAGCAGAGGTTCCCCCCCAGCCCGTGGGGAAGCCCCCGGTGAGACGGGCTGTGCCCCCAGCCCCTGGAGCCCACGGGGAGCAGCCCCCCCCCCCGCAGCCCGGGCAGGGCCCCACGCCGGGGCAGGGGGACGCCCCGAGGGGGCTGTGACCCGCGGGCAGCCCGCGCTGGGGCAGCTCCGGGCAGGGCCTGTGGCCCCGCGGGGACCCGGGCTGGAGCCGGCTGGGCCGGGGGGGGCTGCGCCCCGCGGGGGGGCTCACGCTGGGGCAGCTCACGGGGAGCTGCGGCCCCTGGGAAGGCCCCGTGCTGGAGAAGCTCACGGAGGACTCTCCCATGGGAGAGAGACCCCAGGCTGGAGCAGGGGCAGAGTGTGGGGAGCCTGCCCTGGGGAGGGAAGAGCAGCACGGCAACGTGTGAGGGACTGACCGCAGCCCCATTCCCTGTCCCCCTGCACTGCTGGGGCGGGGGAGAAGGTGGAGGAAACGGGGAGTGAAGCTGAGCTGGGGAAGTAGGGAGGGGTGGGGGGAAAGTACTTTAAGGTTTGTTCCAATTTCTCACTATCCTAATCTGACTTTTGTCCGACAATAAATTAATTTCCAGAAGCTGCAGCTGTTTTGCCTATGACAGTAAAAGGTGAGCAATGTCCCTGTCCTTATCTTGACCTCCAGGCCTTTCACCATGTTTTCTCCCCCCTGAGCAGTTCAGCGGAGGAGTCATAGAGTGGGTTGGTGGGCGTCTGGCCTCCAGCTAAGTCAGCCCACCGCACCCGGAAGCAAAACAAACACCAACATGCTTTTGTCCTCTAGTGCAGACACCACACGTGCACTTACTCCTTGTGGTTTACTTCCTCAAAGACATCTCCACATGTGCACCAACAAGCTTGTCCTAACATCCCAGTGTTTGCCTATGATCAGGCAAAACCAGCACATACTCTTCCCCAGACAAAAAGTTATAACCATACAAACATCCTCAAGAAGGCAAAAATCTCTCCCTGCCCCCTCTCTAGGAGTCTCTTGGTGCAGCCCTGATGCCTCACTCAGCAGACACCCAGCACAAGCACAGCAACCACGAAGTGCAAGATTTCACCTTATGCTTTGGCCAGGCCTTGAACTCTTTCTCGCTTTGGATACTGCTGCGCTCCAGCACAAGCACTTTGCAATACTGCTGGGTGTTTACCCTCCTGCCCCACAAAAGGGTCTTGCTCTTTTGGGGGATGTGTGGTGCAGACAGATCCAGCAGCATCCCCTAGGAAAAACACAGGGGCCTTTAGAAAAAACACAGTGTCTCCTAAGCAAAATGCAGATCTGCTTGCTCCAGCCTGCCCTGCTCCCTGTTGAAGTGCAGAGGCTGTGAGGATGGAGGAGGTGACTGAAAATCACAGGCTGATTTGAGCTATTTAAGGTAATTACACAACCGGTCTAAGTCTCTCAGCTTGAGACCAGAAAGCATGGATGCGTGTTCCCATGTTTGCAAATATCATGTCAGAAGTACCTTCCTCTCTGGAGACCCAGAGCATGCCATAAATCCAAGTGAGCTCAGAGGTTTATTTAAAAACAAATGAACAGGTTAACTCTAATACAAGGCCCAAAAGTACCAGCTTCATCAGCTCAGGAGTGTTTTGAAATTCCCTTATCCAAAGAACTTACTAAAAATGGAGTGACAATGAGCAGGAATGAAAATGAGCACGCATGTTGTTCTTGGCTGTAGGAGGAACTGCTTGGTTAATCAATATCCCCGCTCGGTAAGGGGACATGAACTGTGGCCAAGATTCTCATTTTCCTTTTTCTTCCTCAGCTTCTCCTCTCATCTTTTAACCAGACGTGCTACACCAAACATTCAAAAGACTCTGGGTAATTAGGTTGGTAATACATAATCTTGGGAGAGAAAAGCATGTTTGCTCTGTGACTTATGCTGGCACAACACCAAGCACACCTATCTAATTATTAAATATTTATTGCATCTTTAATAGGTCAGTTACAAGAGCAAAATCTTCTAGAATAGCAGGCTGGAAGGAAAGGGAAAGCACAATTCAAGGCTGCTGCTTTTTTTCTGGTGTCAGGGCCAGGTGTAACACCCCTAATTTACATTGTAAGGCGCTGGCAAATAACGTGGCCTTCCTGTGATGTGGCCTTCCTGTGATAAAATCTTATGCAGATGTTCCTGGAGTTGTTGCCTCTAGCAGCTTGTTCATTTCTGCAACTGTCTGCACCATTGCTTAATACTGGACATGAGTGACCATCTGTGCCATGGCTGTAGTAATATTTTGCCTGTAGTTGTCCCTTTTACTGCATCACACATTTGAGAAGTCAGGTGACTTAAACAGTGTTTTGGGGAGACAGAAGTTTGTCTTACTTGTGTTCACGGGAGCTTGGAGGGGTTAACATCTGAGGAGTTAGCACAGGCTGCTGGATCTGGGTCCCTGCTGTCTTTTCCTTTGTTCTTCCTCTTTTTTCCCCCTTATTTTTGGGTTTCCTCACTGTCCATCACAAGCCTGTAGGGAAATGGAACATGAGTGACCACTGTGTGCCAGAGCCCCAAGCCTGCAAGAACTGGCTTTCTGTTGGTGAACATTCAGCAGTGCCACCGTTAGGATGTCTGGCTGCAGATCCCCAGCCCACCTTAAGTCTCACTGCTCGATGGTGTTTCCTCCAGCCACCAACATGCACTGGCTCACAAAGCAGAAAAGACAAAAATGAGCCCTGGAAAGCAGATCCATGTCTCCAGAGCCCAGCAGGTTTGTTTGCCCTCAACTGCCAACAGAGAGATGCTGCTGGAAAGCTGCTGGCAGAGGCACATGTGAGGTTACAGGAGCATCACACTCACCACATTCATACAGATGGATGCCATGATTAAAGCCCTACCTAACTGGTTGTCCTGACAGGTATCACTGTTGCCCACCTTTCCCACCTCTCCTAGCAGCTTGGAAAGAACTGAAAACATAATTTGTCCAGCCTCTCAAAACTCCTATGGGCCTGACCCTGAGCACACTGAGGTTCACCACCTGCTATGGGCAATGCCCTTCATCACTGCTCATGCATGTTACTCTCACCTAAAGAGGTGACAGAAATCAGCACAAGCTGAGTTTAAAAATATGGATGCCTTCTGTCACAGGAGCTTTAAAGATGATTCAAAGAGGTCAAATTTTCATGGTTTACCCAACCAGATGTTTGTGAGGGTCATGGTGGGCATGGGCTGGTCAAAATACAGACCTTTTTACTGGCCTGCATCTAAGTGGTGCTGATTAATTCAGCTGAGAGCACCTAAATTTAGACCTGCCAACTTCCTCTCCCACAGTCATTCCACACATCAAAGAAGTGTAGCAATTCATTCTTATAGTGCACGGATGGTATGAGCATTCTTCAATGTCTCCAGAGCTTTTGCGAGAGAAACTCTCTAAAGACTGATTTTTGCAGCATTTGCTGTATTTCTACCCTGTCCTTCCTCCAGCCACATTCTCTGACTTTAAGGAGCAAGCAAAACCACGTTCCTGAAGGGCAAAGACGTGTCTTTAAAAGTGCTTCCTGGTTCCTCCATGCGTTTGCCAAGAGCCTGTCTATTGGCTCACCGTCCTATCAAGTGACTCCTGCGTGTGACACAGCATACAGCAATCTGCTGAAGCACAAAATTAATTCCATTTCCAACCTCCCCACAGTCGACACGCATATTTTTAACAGCCACCTTCCCTGGAACTCCAGCAGCTCAGGAGAGAGAAGTGTGTTGCATTTATGGCTGTGAGAAAGGTGGATGGGAGTGAGGGCACATGAGAAGAAAAAGCCTCCATAGTTGAGTGACTGCGTGCATGGTACAGCTACAGCACTGTTGAGCTAAACTATGAGACACTCCATAGTTTACAAAAAATAATTAAAAAATTTTGAAAAAAATAAACTATGAGACACTCCATAGTTCACAAAAAATAATTAAAAAAAACACCAAAATAATAAGAAGACAGGGTGTGTGGGTTGTTGTTTTGTTTTCTTTTTCCAGCCAGAGGACCCAACTCCCCTCTGTGATTTCTACTATGTTCTGTCGTGACAGTAAGTAGTACACTCTAAGGATCAAGTGCAGATCACATAGATTATATTACTGTCCAGTTATTTTAGGCATTCATACAACAATCGCACAGCAACTTTTCAGACTTCAAACTGCCACATGCCTAAGCTTGTACCTGACTGTAAGCACACCAGGAAGCAAATGGTTGTAGACGGATTCTGAGGACAGGGGGCATGCAGGCACCTCTCCTTCTAGTTCATAGAATTTATCCATCCATGCTCACTTATAGGAAGCAGCACGAAGGAATTTACTATCTGTTATCTAGGTGAGCTGTTTCCTACTGTTCGCACTAGGTTTAGTGAGAGCTGGGAGATGCTGAGCTGAGCTGGGGTGCTTGGGAGCTGGGTTCTGAAAGTAGTCTGGGTTTCTCTTATCGTTTCATCCTGCCTGGCAGCAGGTTTCAAAGCAAGGTGCCTTAGCTAATAAGGGTTTCCTGCTTTTCCTCTTCTGAGTCAGCCGCGCCTCCCTCAAAGCAGCACCAGGCACATGCACCAAGCTGCCCGCCTCTGTCTGCCACAGGGGCACACAGACAACAGGAGCAATGGGGACCAGCTGGAAGAAAAAACAAAACCCAGCAGGAGCTACCAAGCTCTCATGGTGTTGCTTCTTACTCACAGACTTCCTAGGTCCTCTGGTATTGCCATCAAAGGAAAAAGGGGATGCTCATGGCATGGGATAGGCAGGGGAAGGAGCATGGAGAGCAGGACCCAAAGTGCTTCAGGTAGGTAAAACCAGGTCTAGAAAGGACTAGGTGGGAGGTGACCCATGATGGCACACACAAAAGTTGCACCCACAAGCAGGAGGAAGAGCAAAGGGGATGGCACTGCAGAGTCGGAAAAGAGCCTAGTGGTTGTTGTGGTTCTGCTGCTGTAGTAAGCCACACGCTTTAATAAACTTCCAAAATAAAACCTGACATATTCTCCTCACAAATTTCCAATGTATGAGATGTCCAGCACAAATCTCATGGGGCAACCGTTGAGGCTTGTGAGGGATGTTACCATTTTTTCAGTGTCTACCACAAAGCAAAGCAACGAATCAAGGTACATCCTGTTGGGATAGATCGGTACCTGTACCCAAGCCAAACTATCTTTTATTTGCTCTTTTTCTTTCTTTTTTAATGAAGAAACATCTTTTTATCCAAGATGTCCACTAGTCTTCCCATCCTCTCTGCTCAGCTACATCACAGAGCAAACCTTCCACAGGCTGGTAGCCTGGCTGTGAAAGCCTGCAGGAATGCTTCATTCAGGACATACCCAGCACCAAGTATTCCAAAACCTAACATCACCTTTCCTGTGTCCCGTGTAGTGGGAGCTGGAGTCAGTAACCCCATACCCCAAAATGAAATCTTACCACCCCAACAATAGGAAAGGAGGGCTGTGACCACCCCATTTTGCACTCTTGCACGCTGGTGCCGCCAGTAGAACAAAGGACTTCTCCAAAACAGGGAGAAATAAATGAGGTAAGTGGAAATTTAACGTTCTGTGACAGTCCCTTCAGCTGGGAAGGCTGAAAGAGTGTGTTTCTTAAGGGCTGTTTCTGATCCTGGCTGACTTCCTGCAAGAGGTGAGCCACACCAGATGGTCACGGTGTCTCTAGTCATCTGCACTGACTTCAGTGTTTGCCACCCGGCAAGCACCGCTCGTGTGGGCGAGCACTGCTGTGCTGCAAAGCCTGCAAAGCACAGAGAGGCAGAGCTGCTCTCCTGCCCTATCCCGCGCCTTTTTGTTGGTTTTTTTTTTTTTTTTTTTGGGAGGGGGGGGGTTGTGGGTTTTTTTGTGGTGGTTTGTTTTTTTGGGGTTTTTTTTGTTGTTTTTTTGTAGACTGGGGGGAAGGAAGGAAAAAAAAGGCAGAAGCCCTCCCGCGCTGTATTCCTCCAACATGGCCCTTCCCTGCCTTTTAGCTTTGCAACAGCCCTGCTGCCTGGGCGCCGCGGGCAGCGCCCCGCGCTCCGGCTGCCACGTCAGAGCCCGGCTCTGCGGCGGGGAAGGAGGAGGAGGAGGAGGAGGCGGGGACCCGTGGGAGCCCGGGGGACGGCGCCTCCGACACACTTCCTGCTCATCGTTACACAGCACTTTTTCCGGCGTCCACAGGCGGTTCGCTGCTGCTTCTCCCCGGCTGCCGGCAGGGACGCAAGGCGCGCCTTCCTCGCGTGCTCGGCCGGCCGGGCGGGGTCGGGGGGCGGGGCGGCGGGAGCTGTGCGGGGGGGGAGGGGCCTGCGGCCACGGCCTGCCCGCCCCGCCCCGCCGCTCACCGGCCCGCCGCCCCCGCCGTGCGCCCCGGCGCAGCCCGCGCGCCCGCCACCCCCCCTGCCGCGCGCGCCGTGGCGTCGCCCGCGCCCGGGGGAATTCGAGCCCCGCGCCATGGGGCGGGGAAGGCGCGGCAGGCGCATGCGCAGCGCGGCGCGGCGCGGCGGCGGGCATATAAGGGGGGCGCCGGGGCGGTGGCGGGAGGGCGCTGAGGCGGCTGGAAGGGGCGGAGGGCAGCGCGAGCGGAGCGCAGCAGAGCAGAGCAAGAGCGGCGCAGGGACAAGGGCCTTGGCCGCCTTCTTGCCGTTTCGCCGCCGACCCCGAGCCGTCGCCCCGCCGACCCTCCTCCCCAGCTCCGAGCCGTCGCCATGGTGAAGACCGTGGGCAGCCTGGTGAGTCCGTTAGGCGCGTGGCGGCCGCTGGCGCCGCGCGGACCGGCCGTACCCCCGCCCTGCCGGCGGCCTCCTCCGCCGGGGGCCGCGGGGGGCAGCGCGCTTCTGCCCTCGCCTTGGGCGTGGCGGCCGCTGTCCCCGGGCGGCGCGGCCTCGTCCTTCCGCCCAGGGAGCGGGCCGGGCGGCGAGCGGAGCGTTCCCTCCGCGGCGCGGGGGGAGGGGGCGGGTCTGCTGGGCCGGCCGCTGGGGAGGCCCAGGCGAACAGGTGCCTCGCCTTGGGCCGCCGCGCAGCCCGGTGGGGCTTGGCCGGCGGAGGCGGGCGGGTGAGAGCCCCACGGGGGTCGCCGTCAGTGTCCCGGGCTTGCCCGGGCCGCAGCCCGCCAGCCGCTGCGAGTGGGAACGGGGAAACGGAACGGAGGAGTCGCCTAGACCGGAGGGAGGGAACAAATAACTGTACGGCCTAACGCTTCAGATAGCCGGAATGAGCAGGGAGATGATGTGACTGCATAGCACGACGCATTGTTGCTCGTCTCCACTTAAAATCTTAAGAAAATGTCATGGTTTGTTTCTCAGGCTGGTAACACTGCACCACGGTACCCTCGTGTGGAAGTCCCAGCTTGCCTTAGGTGCTCTCAGTGTGAAGGGGGTTAGGCAATTTTCTTAGCAGAGATTGGCCTAAGTTGTGGTGTGTTTCTGGATAGGCATTCATGGAAAACATGAATACAGCTTTGCTGACTTTGAAAGGAATTACTAGAGCCTATTCCTGTACTTAAATAACCGGAGTTGCTGGCATAAGAAGCATTTCCCTCGTTATGTGCTGACTTGCTCAGTACACTATTGCAGCACCTCATTGTTTGGATGGCTCTATGAATACAAACACATCTGTGGCTTTGAGATACAGAATAGTAATAAAACTTAAGCCAACACATGGAGAATACGCTGCTGGTGGTGAAATAGTGCATGGTCTTGTGCACAGCAGCTGATGCAGTTGTAGACAACAATAGAGTACTTGTTAGCTGTAAAGTTAGTCTTTTAAGTTTTGAACTTGAAATTCCCTTGAACTGCCAGATTAATCTGATTGTGAGGGGTTTGTAAGTAATGCTCTGTGGCATCCAACTCTGTCTTCTAGGCTATGCTCTTCTGCAGTCTGCTGTGTAAGTGAAAAAGCATGGCAGACTTCCCCCGTTAGACTGCTATGGTGTTAACATCAGATACACGAGTATACTAATTCTTACGACCGCAGCTTAAATACCTGTGAATACAGAGAGCTCCTTAAAGTTAAGATGAACAAAATTTTTGCCTTATCATTCAGGTCCTGGAGATGGCACAGTGTGTGAGTTCACCTGAAATTCTTATTCCAGTCTGCATCTCTTCCTTTTCCCCTTTCTCTTCTTAGGGAGTGACAGAAGGGGTGAACTTTTTGAGTTAAGGTGTGAGATTTCTGATATAGGCTGGAACAGCTTAAAAATGGAGAGTCAATAAACCTGGCTTTGGAGGAGAAGCCTGCTCTAACTTACGTGGTCAGACTTCCACTGTCCTCCCAGCTATGAGCACTGATTAATAGTCTGCCACGGTTAAAGCATGGTTTTGTTGCTCATCCATGGAGAGACAACAATCATGCTGACAACAAGATTTTAACATCAGCAACATCCAGAGTATTCAAGTACAGTGCAACTGGGATTTCTGGATTAGTTCTGGTTTTCAGCAAAGTGGGTTTGTATTCTTATCTGATAGAAAGAGGAAGACCTCTTCCTCCACTACCTGCAGAAGATTCTGTGAGTGACAACTGTAGGGCAGTGTGAACACGGCAGCTAGCTAAATGTGGCCCATTTCCTAGCACACCTGTTCAGAAACTTGACTAGCTTCTGAAGAGTGGCTGCTTTCAGGGTGCTTTACTGGTCCCTCTCAAGCCCCTGCTGGTAGACAGAAGGAGCAATACTTGAGCTGGTTTAAGTTTGTAGTCTTGAGATGGGTGACTCATGTAACTTGTAACAGGGTTTGAGTATGGGACATAATGCCTTTTATAGCAGAAGTTAATGGGGTATATGAGCTATTAAAAAGCTAGTGTTGTCAAAGTTTTCCTCTTCACACTAGCTGCCTCTGTTATTTGAGTCAAAGCAAATACTGTAAAATTGCAACTTGGGATGCAGGTGATAGTTTTAGAAGTGGTGTCTGCTAGAGAGTTCAGGCAGTTAGACCTGCAGTCTGTTTATGCTGGCTTCTGTATTTAAAAACTCTCAGACTACTAAACTATGTAGTAATGATTAGAAATCACCTGATTGGGTTAATCAAAGGTTCAAGGGTGACTTGATATGTGTTGGAAATCATGTTTACAACTAAGGTCCACACCATCTGGCAGATTTGATTAAAGCCATTTTACTTGTTGCTGAGAGCAGTAGACATCTTTCATTACTAGAGCCTTTTCTCTTACTTGGCCCTTGGAAACAGAGGCCCGCTACCAATGTGTTTGTTGCATTTGGTGTGCACTTTTCTGTTGGAGGCCAATACAAGCAAAATGTCTATGCTCAGAGGGGTTGTAGTTAAATCTTAAAAAAACCAACCAGCTAACTGGTAAGAAGTGTTCCCCAATAAGGTGCTACCTGAAGAAAATACTGGTTAGCAAAGCTGTAAGATCTTCTAATAGTGTGGCCAAATGGTCTTGCAGTGGGACGTTCCCCTTCTGTTAAGAAAGATGTTTGTTTTTTATAAGAAAACTTGTCACTTGACAGTTAACACAAGTCAACTATGGAAGTTGATCGGACAGGTCAGGTAGCTTGTTTTGCCTCCACTACTGTCTTCGTTACTCCAGGGAAATTAAGTTATCTGGGAAAACTTTCAGGACTTACCCCCTGGTTCAGTATTTCTTAACTTGCAATAGTAAGCATCTTTGGACCCTCTATTTCTTCTCAATCTCCCACAGAAATTTTAGCTGATACTAGAGATGACTTGCAAGGTAGCACCTGATTGTAGTCAGGACCAGGTCTCCAGTGATGTATGATGCATAAACAACTGTAGGTATCATGTCCTCCCACTTACTCCTCATTCTGTGGAACAGCAAACCTGAGGGGTTTTGCCATATGACACACACATCCCAAGGCTGAACTTTCTTTTGCAGAATATGGTAATTATGCAGCTGCACAGAAGACTTTAGGGTAAGAAGAGGATGGTCTCACTGGCAGATGCAGCAAGTGGAATTGATAAAGAGCTGGTGATGTTACAGAGCAGACATGTGAGCAGCCATACCAGAAAACAAGCTGTAGGATGTGAAGGTGGGGAGGAGCGAGGCTTGACTGAGGAACTTGTAGTGTGAGCATCTAATGTGGGTTGCTGTGTACAGGGACATGGAACTTCAGTGGAAAAGGAGTACTTCAGGGACTGGGACCCGGGAATGCATACTATGTCAGCACAGGAGTTGGGGGAATGTGGGGAGACAGGAAAACTTACTGTTCCCATCTCTTTCAGACAGAGTAGTTGATGTGGAGTGTTAGCTACTGATCTTACAGCAGAGTAGTCTATGTGAATATCCAAGGTGCAAGCATGGAAGAGCTAATCATCTGGAGGCTGAGCTTCTGAAGATAGCTACATTGTCTTACTAACAGGGAGACTTGGTGGTTTTGAAGTTACAGGAAGCTATAAAGACTTAAAGGTTTATATATATACTAATATATGTATATATATAAATATTGCAGAAGCTGGCATTAGTTAACTCCTGCCCTACAAAACTAATGACACAGCGTACATGTGGCCGTAACCATGTTGCTTTCAGTTAGCTTCTAATGCTCTGGTCTGTGAAGCTGGGAGGAGTAAAGCAGCTACTTTTTATATGCATAATCTGAAATTAAGTTTGTATTTACAGCTTCCCTGAAGCTTGCATTGCCATGAGGACAAAGTTGAATGTTGAAGTAGCTTGTACTTGCTTTGGAAAAGACACTGTCAGGAAGTAGCTGATTAGCATTTTCTGCTTCTGCCCAAGAAACTTGTTTGTCTTTTGCTAGCTTGCAAGTATTTATTGCTTTTATTGTCTTTCAGTTCTGCTAAAACATTCACTGTTGGACCAGAAAACATGGTTAATGGCATGTAAGGACCTCTAAATTACAAAGAACATTGTGTAAAAAAGATTGGTGTGACAAAGTGCAACAGATAGACTCAAAGCTTTAAATAAATATTGGGTGTTAGATGTGTAGCATTGCTTTGGCTGGTGATGTTCCATGTGGGTTCACTGGGCAAAATAAGTAAAATAACTATCCTGTGACGTTGCTTTAGGAAACATGCTGCAGAGTAAACAATACAACATCATTTTGATGTTAGACATTGATTGGAAAAAGCATCAAAATGGGGGAGTGTTACAAAGGTTTGTGTCCTTTTCAAATCCTACAGAGGAAGGTCTGTCCCAGAAGAAAATGGCAGTCTTCCTGCTAAGAGAGAAATGAGAAAATGGATTATTGAAAACCATTAGGATCACATTCAGGGGGTAACACTAAACAGTTGGCAGAGTTGAAGATTGTAGGCTAGATTAATTTCTAGTTTGTTTCCACAATTCAGTGAGTTGCGGTGACAGAGCATTGTGGTCTTTCCTAACTGAAGAGTCATAAGACACTGGCTGATCTAGCACTGATGAAAACAGTTCATACTGAAGCACTTGCATGATGGTACAAATACCCCAGTTAAGCAAAGTGTTTAAAGAGAGCTACCAAAATGGTTAGTGTCAAGGCTGAGAGCAAGCTAGCTTTGTGATTAGTCTAAACCATTTTGGAAAGGAGGGGGAAAAGCATCAATATGTTCTTTTTCTTATAGGTTCAGTTTGAGGAAGAACTGAAATCTGCTGGTGACAAGCTTATAGTAGTTGATTTCTCAGCCACATGGTGTGGACCATGCAAAATGATCAAGCCCTTTTTCCATGTAAGTAGCCTTTCTGTTTTTATTGGTAACTGTATTGGAGTGCATAGAAACATTTTTTGTGCTGCTTGACAGTAACATGGAGGAAACTTCTTTTTGCCACATGTGATTGCCAGCATTTTCTGGAAAAGGGAGAAGTCACGGAAGTACCTACTTTGAAACTGTCAAGTTTAATATACTAGCCTTTAATATAGCTTGGAGCTCCAAGGTGGTTTAACTTCTACTGTCCTAATGCTTACATGTATCTCAGGTCTATAGGGATGTAACAGTTGCATTGCCTTAAGGGGTGGGATATAGAATGGAAACAATGTTTATCCTTCTGTACACAGTTACTGTAATCACTCTAGCTGTGTTGAGGTGGCAATATAATCTAGTAAAATATGAGAGAGGCTGTAGCATTGTTTGGTGATCAGCTGAAGGCTGTAAGACAAGACCTTTTACCTATGTCTTTGGATATTTAAGTCTTCTCTGTGGGGAGTATGTTTGAACAAGTTTGAAGAGACTTCCAGGTACTGAACAAAAAAAAAAAATTTTGCACTGGTCAGTAAAACAGCTGCTTTAAGCAGGCAAGTTTCACAGTGGGTAAGCGGCACCAGCTTTATAACTTATATGAATGTGTCTTAAAAGAAAGCTTTCCTGGAACACTAACTGCATAGTTTCTTGTTTTATTCTAGAGTTTGTCTGACAAGTATAGTGATGTGGTGTTCATTGAAATTGATGTGGACGATGCCCAGGTATGGTCCAGGGGGATGCTGAGAGAGGGAAGCTAATGAGTTTCACACAAATGACAATGTATTTTTTTTTTAATGTCCTTGCACATACTGAAACAAAAAGAGATTACTTCAGCTTTGAGAAGCAGAGGGGTTTAGCACTTACACTGGAATGAATTATTTTTTTCTAGGGGACACCTGAATAGAACAAGCTGTCTTGGTTATTTGCATGCTTGAAGCCTTATGGCATGTGTTAGATAATTTGGGAAAACTGACCCTCTACTTTGGGAGGAAGGGTTAGTCTAAGGCCTTAAGCTGCTTTGATGCAATCTTCCCTAAAACTAGTGGCTCGCAACTGTCTGCTGGTTAGTCTGGTCTCTCCACTGCTCTCGGCACTGTTTCCCCTTTCATGTCTTGCATTAAGTGCAATAAAACGTCTGCTGTACAGCAGTTCAGCAGCGTCACATAGGTACTTGAGCAATGTCAGGTTGAAACACAAGAGTTGCCATAGGGCTCTGAGCCTTACAAAGAGTCCTGTCTGTTTTGATTCAGAAGTCAAGCTGTTCTTGCTAGTGCTGGACTACCAGAAGTGCTCTTGCTTCAATTTGAGCAGGATCAGCTTTGCCCTATCACCTAAACAAAAGGCAACTTAGTGAGTTCCAAATGCAGCATCCTTCAGACATGCACAGCTGAAGATTGTTTTCTGTCTCTTCCAGGACGTTGCTGCACACTGTGATGTGAAGTGCATGCCGACGTTCCAGTTCTACAAGAGTGGGAAGAAGGTAGGCTCTGTTCTTTTGGAGCTGGAGCAGGCAAGCTAAACACTTGAAGACGGGGAACGTGTAGCCTGCTTTCTGTTGATAACTTATCTGGGGCACCCCTGGCATTAAGACACTCCTGAGAGCGAGTTCATCTTGGTGCTGCAGCAAATGTAATGTGGACCAGCAGTTAACTGATGAAGTTGTTGTTCACTGATGGTGAACTGAATTAGTGTTACAGGTCAGTCTTACAGGCAGAGCTTTGTGAGGTTAGTGGGGTTAGATGTCTGCCTAGCACCCTGCTTTTTGCTGATCTTGTTTAGTATTTGTTGTCTGGATGCAGCTCACATTCAAGCAGAGACATGACTGTATGTGCCTATGGAATCTCACCCAAACAGAAGTCTCTAACATGGTTGTATATACACATGGCTGCAACAGCTGCTTGGATGCTTTTACACAGAGGCTGCATAACCTGTGAAGTGGAGGTCCTGTACCTGTCAGAGGATTCAACAGACATTGTGCCTGCTCTGCCAAGAGGTCAATGAGATGGCATGCAGACCGTGCTCTGGCAGCATACCGTGCAGCCTACCTGTGCAGGGTAGTTGTGAATTGCTTTCTGCCTGAACTAAAGAATTGCTGAATTGCTAAGAATTGATAAAATGTGTTCTCTCAGGCTTTTGAGTTTGCTGAGAAGGCTGAAGGTAGGCTTTTATACCATGAAACGATGCCTGAATGGAAGTTTCATGGCTGCAGGCAATGGAATTGTGCCTTGAGTGTCAGATGCTGAGTGACCTTCAGTTCAGTTTAATATGAGACCGAATCTTGATTAATAGTGAACCTTTGACAGCTTTTGCAGGGTCAGCTTCCACAGCTTCATAATGTAATTGGAAAGAATTAAGGTTATGGTGTGACAGTGTGTGAAGGTGATATGCCTAACCCTGTTGTGTGGCTTTTTGTTTTGAGTGACCTTGGCAGTTCTGTGGACACATGACTATCAAGCAAGCAATTTCATGGCCCATAGTGTAGTCCAGCACTGTAGGTGCTGGAGCTGATGTTATTGAAACATTAATGTTGTCTTTCTCTTTCTGCTCTGTAAGCTGCAACAAGAATAGTTCTCACAGGAGAAGCCAGGCTCAGGGACAGGTAATTTGGAGCAATCCTTCCAGAACTTGATTGGTAGGGGACCTATGCAACTCGAAAGTAACTGTGAGCTACCTCTGCTGTGCATTGACTTCCAGAGTGTCTTCAAGCCTGTATTTGAGTCTTACACAGCATTGGTTCAGGATCAGTTGTTCCTTTTACATGTAGAAGGCTCCAGCAGTGGTAGTTTGGAAGTGATTCTTGACAGCCTCCTGTCCCAGTTTCTGTAAAGGTTGAGTGGGAGATGAACAGGTGAAAATCTACAAAATGCTTCCTGTTCTGGGAGTGAAAAAATTTTAGTTGTAGCAGGGTTGAACAGATGTATGTGTCTGAATACTATGCAACTAATGTTATGAAGCACTGAATGCAGAATGCAACAGTTCTAAAAATCAATTTCTTTACAGGTGCAGGAGTTCTCTGGGGCCAATAAAGAAAAGCTGGAAGACACCATTAAAAATCTAGTCTAATCTACAGCTGTGGAGACACTGAAGCATGATTGCTTTGGCCTGTGACTTTTCTACTTAAAAGATCTAAACAAGGTAGCTAGGTTAAGTGGTGGAAACTATCCTCTTGATCTATGTAAATGAGTACAATAAAGTGTAAGTTCTTCACTTTTGGATATTACCCTGTGTTTGAATGAAAATGTGAGGAATGTTGTGATGTCACCAAGGTGTCAGTTTTTGCTGTGTTAAAGGCATACTGATCAGATACAAAGGCTTGTCAAATGCAACCTGATCTGTTGGTGTGTTATTGCTGTGGGTGGAAAATTGTGTTTGTTCCCTGGGATAGCAATGACAGTTGCTTTAGGAGAAGTCTGCTGCCCTCTGACTCCTCAGGTGGTGGTGACCAGGCTATAATCTGAAGAGTGGCAGTCTGGCTTGGAGATACAGAAAGGGGAGTTTAGTTGTTGAAAAGTGGGTAGTCATGGGGTGGGATAAGTTCTTTCTTTTGTTACCTCTTCTTAACTAAAGATTCTTTCAAAATTTGTCAGGCTTCATTTTAGATTTCAAAGCTAAGGCTTGGCTTGACAGAACATAATACCAATCCTACCATGGAATTGTAAGGTAGGACTTGGAGCTGATGCCCTTTTACCCTTCCAGTGTTGCCTCGCCACTGGTATGCCTTCTGGTTCTATTAGTAGCAAAACACATTTAGTCTCTGAGTTGGGCTGCTCTGTTCCTAGGCAATAGTCTGGAATGTGTGACTGAAGAGGCAGAACACATAGTGTCTTAAGCCCAAGGTACTTCAATTTATGTGTTCTTGTCATTTAATTTGACTGCACTATTGCATTCTGAGAACATACTGACTTCCACATGCTGGACATTAAACTGGACTCTGCAGTCCTCAACACCTACATAAGGTTGTCTAATGCTAACCTGTGCCAGCCCCTGTGCCATTCAGCTGCTCTTTCTGGTGTTGCTGAGAACTGCATTGTTTTTCCGCCATATCAAAGTGGCTTTCTTGCTGGCTTGGGTCTTACCTGGGATAAGAACTCTGTAAATAAGGAAGCAGGGCTGTAGCTAGCAGCTATGCCTAGTGCTGTGGTTGTGGTGAAGGTGAGCTGTGCTTCTCCTTGAGTATCACTGATGAAAAAGCAAGACTTCCTGCTACATAGGCAGACGACGTGGAATGAACAAACCTCTTGTCTTCGTGGTAGGGAGTTCATGTGTGACTCAGCCTAACACTCATTTCACCAGCATGCATGAATCTCCTGGCTCTTGAGGATTGGGGGCCTTTGCCAGCTTGCTATGCATGTTCTGCATTGGAAACAAGATTTTTCTTGTCCAAGAAGTGACCACACCCTTTAGCCGAGGATGAGCCATCAAGGATCTTGGATGTAAGCTCTGATTTGTTTGTAATCATGGAATGAGAAGGACATGCAAAATGTTTTCTGCGTAGCTCTAGCTGTTTGACTGGGAGTGCAGCAGGATGTTTAAAGGACTGTTCACACAGGTGAGAAACAACAACCCCAAGTGGTACTGTGGACAGGTTCATGGGAAGAGAATAAAATGAAGCTGGAGCAAGAATGCACCATAACATTACAGCACCTGCAATAAGCATTGCTTTTAAAAGCAGTTTCTGGGTGGCCTACTTATTCTGTCTGGGTAGTAGCTGGGAGCAAGAAAGTGAAGTTAAGTAGGAGGCTCTAACACATCCAGTTTCATCTTTAAGAAATAATGAAGCTAGTAAGATGTGTTGCAATATACAGTATTTCTCCTGAGGTGAGGCCAGACCAGGTTGCTACTGATTACAGCAGGGAGAGGTGCAGTTAATGGGAAATGCTCCTTGGGTGTCGAGTTTGACTTCGCACTTTGTTTACTCCCTTAATAAGATGCCACTCTGCAGTAGCCTGGAAAGATCCAGGTGACAAGTGACCATACATTAAGGATAGGATTGGGAAAGATCAGAAAGGCTGGATTAACAAGATCTTGTGCTGAAACCAGGGGTGCAGAGCAGTTCTTTCAAGTGCGGTGACTCTGGTATCCTGTGCTGCAGTACCTTCCTGTTCCGAGAGCTGGCATGTAGGTATAGTGTGACTGCAAATAACTTGCATAGCCTTGTTTGGAAGGAAGTGTTCTTTAAGGCTAGGCTCTTTGAGGAACATACAGGGAGGATCTGTGTGTTAGGTAAGCTTTCCCTTCAAAGGAACTACCAAGTGTATTCTCTTCAAATGTGCAGTTATGCGAGAACCCGAGTGTGTGAAGTTGGTGGTTGTCGTTACAGGTCATTCAAAGCAAAGCCTAATGATTATACCTAGTTGAAGTGCAAGGAGTCCTAGTTCCTACAGCAACAGTGCCCCTGCTGGGAGAGAACACCATTTTGGGGTGGGAACCGGCCTGAGTCTTGCAACAGGAAAGAACTTGGGGTTTCAGCAGTTAACAAAGCCTAGATATAGTAAATAGGTGCTTTGCCTGAAATAGAATGGGTGCAAGTAGCCTTGCTAAAAATTTGGGCTATATGCCCTGCCATGTGGCCCAGGTTATTAAGGAAAACCCTGGAGGGCTCTGTGTGTGTGCTTTTTGGGTTTTTTTGCTTGCTTGTTTTTCCTGTGAAGGACTGAGATCAGTATTGCAGTATGCCAGACAGTAGTGCAGCAGAGTCACTCTTGCTGAACTCTGCTGCTTGCATGAACAGAAACGACTGCTTTGACCCAGTAACCTGGAAGGATGCCTGCAAGAGGGAGGTGGTAGATGACCAGTGGACATCATTGTTTGGAAACAACTTGATGTACATAGCAGAGAAGAAATAACATACAAAGGTTTCTTTGGGAGTAAGGGCTTCAGGAAGAAGTTCCCCCCTCAGGTAATGACTGCAGTCTCATTTGGCTGTGAAATGGTTGGGATCTGTCTTTCGCTGTCAAACCAGCAGAGCAAGATATTTCTGTCTGCAGGCCTGTAACATAGCTTGCTTTCTTATAGTGGGCTGGCCAACTGGAAGAGAAGTACTTCCTTGAGTACAGCAATTGGAACACATGGTTAGAATAACTAGGCTTAATGAGAGAGGACTAATGATCATGAAGGGGAGGGCCAAGGAGTCACAGTGAGTGGACGAGGGAACTGTGTGTGATTAGATTGCAGTGAAACAGTGACACTCCTTAACTCCATCTGTGTGTTCTGAAACTGCTGTCCTGCACTTGGGCAAGGATTCTCATAGTCACCTGTATATCTCTTCGACGTATTCTCTCGTAGCAGTCAGCCTAACTTCAGTTCCCATTAACCATCTGCTTTTCATTCTTTCCTTAACCTGAATGAAGTTAGACTTGGATTCTCCCCTTGAATGATTCCAATTTAGAGTATTTATAACTAACATTTAAATTTTTACTCTTCATTCATCAAAACTAGCTGGATCTAGTAAGGACATAAAACAACTGTTGTTTTACCAGTGCCAACAAATGGTGGCATAGCAGCTCTGTGCTATGCTTTGACAAGCAACTTCGAGCCACTCAAGGAACAGGCTTGAGGAATAAGCTGGTGAAATCCTTGCTAAACTAACTCTGTAGTGCTGACCCCTTACCCCTGCTGAGGGGTGGGAGAGGTTGACTGGTGTGTTGACTTTGGCTAGCTGCCAGGTGCCCACCAAGCCCCTCTTCACACTTACCCTCCTCAGCAGGACGGGGAGAAAATTACAGAAAAGCTTGTGGCTAAATAAAGATGGGGAGATCACACAGCAATTACAGTTGCAGGCAAAAGAGACTCAACTTGGGGAAATTAATGTATTGCAATTAAACAGAGTAGGATAATAAGAAATAAATCTATAAACACCTTCCCCTGTGTCTCCCTTCTTCCCAGGCTTAGTTACATTCCTGGCTCTTCTACTTCTCCACACATTAGCAGCAAGGGGGGATGGGGGTTGCAGTGCATTCATAACATGTTGTCTCTGCTGCTCCTCCCTCCTGACACTCTTCCCTTGCTCCAGTGTGGGGTCTGTGGGGTATGGCCCTTTGGGAATGGGCTGTTCCAGTGTGGGTGCCCCATGGGTCCATAGGTCCTGCCAGGAGCTGGATCCTCTGGGCTGTCCAGGGGCTGTAGCTTCCTTTGGACACATCCACCTGCTCTGATGTGGGGTCCTCCGTGGGCTGCAGGTGGGTATCTGCTCTGGTGCCTGGAGCACCTCCCTTTGTGCACTGACCTGGGTGTCCGCAGGGCTGTTGCTCTCATACTCCTTCCTCTCCCCCTGCTGCTTCTGTTTACTTTTTTCTTTTTTTTTTTTAAACCCTTTCTCAAATATATTATCACAGAGGGTTCAGCTTTGGCCAGCAGCTGGTGTCTCTTGGAGCTGGCTGTCACTGGCTCAGTCTGATGTGGTAGTAGTTTCTCATGGAATCTGACCCCCAGCACCACCCCACACCAAACCTTCCCATGTAAACCTGATACACTGACAAGAGGCAGTGCGGGACTGTGAGGGCACCAGACGTAGCAGTAGCCTAGCCATGGCATGGAGTCTCTGCTCTTCATCTGAGGCGATAACTTGTATACAGACTGCTACAGCTGTGAGTCTTCCGCAGTCAGAAGACCAAGCACAAAGCTAAGGCAGGAAGAAGAGTCTTAGAAGGAGCTCTGGAGAGGCAGTGGGCATGGTACTCGGTTTAGCTGTGCTGACGTTGAACCATACTGTGGCATCCTTATTTTCGATGGAGGTTTCACACAGATGAGAAGTATACCCAGCCAGGTGCCTCCAGATCTGGTAAGGGTCAACTGGATGAGTTAGAGGAACTTGCGGGGAAAAAAACTCTTCTGGAGATGTTGAGGAAGTGCATCCATGTGAAATGTGATTTTTCTTCTGGAAAGGGAAAGATGGTCCAAGTTGGTAGAGAAGAGGTGGTGAAGAGTGCATGGGAGCTATGTGAAGCCTCGGCTCTAGCTGCAGCTGGTAAAGACAAATCTGTGACAGATGCAGGTCTCCAGAAGGTGGCAGTGACTGTCTATGTTAATACATACACTTAGACACACACTGGCTGTGGGGATGCCTTGTGCTTTTCCCTCTAACAGCACTGCTGTCATGGTAGTACCTCTAGGTAATGGGCTAGAGGAGAATGCATGGGGGGTGGGTTCCTGCTATCCGTGTGGCACCATCTGCCTGGCCTCCTGGAACTTGAGCATCGAGGGTGGGGTGGATGTGGCAGAGGTGTGAACAGACTGTAGTGGAGTGGAGAAGTGTGGGTCCAACTGTATCCACAGAGGAAGAGTTTTAGACCAAGTATGGTTCATCTCCCTTTCACCTGAGTCAGTCGATGGCATTTCCTCAGGGAAGCAATCAAGTCTGGTTTTTCACTTCACATCTGTTTTTAGTTCCTCTGGGAGAGGAGCCTGGGGGAAGAGCAATGGCTGGCACCACGAACAGTCCTCAGAACTGTGAGGCCTGCCGATAAGGGAAATGCAGTGGTTAGTTTTAGCACCACCTAGCAGGATGGCCCCAGAGGCTTTCAGCTAACCAGGAAGCAGAGCCCGTGTTCAGATAGTGATGAGGAGCTGAGGATATGGGCAGGAGGAGTCTCCCCATGCTGCAGGTAATAGCCAGCAGCAAGCTAAGCTGTGAGGGAGGGATGTATTTGGAGCTGATGCTGGGGGGGGCTGGGGTGTGAGCGATTAACAGCTACAGTCAGGGGACATGGGAATAAGGTGAGGGCAAAGGATCTGAGGTATGTTTTGCTTGCTTCGATACAGGCTGCATCACAGGTACACCTCTGATGCTGGGGGGGTTTAAAGTTGGATTTGATTCAGCTGGAAAATGGGTCAAATGAGAATGGATGCTGTGGCTGGGCCATGTTGACCTGACCCATCCTGTGGACACCTGTCCTGGATGACCATGAGAGAAGCTCAGCAGACATCAATGAACTCCAGGAATAGCTCCTTGGTATCAGCAACCCACAGCTCTTTGCAGCGATTTCCAGGGCTCCCTGAGGCCACCCTTGGTGTGGCAGGCCATGGTGAGCTCCTCAAGGCTGTTCCCCACTGTGTCCTGAGCTCAGGCAGGTTATTTCCACCAGCCCCAGAACAGGAGACAAAATTTGCAATATTTATTACTGGAACACCTCTAACCTAGAGCCTGTTTCATTTTGCACAAGCAAGCATAAGGCATCAAGTGGTTAAACCACTACTCTAGAAGTAATGATACGTATAAATAAAGAGCTGTTTAGTCAACAGATGATGAAGCCTGCAGCTGTTTACGTTTAAGATTATGAAATAAACTCTTCCTCTTGCTCTCATACATTACATCCTCAATGAATTGGGACCCTAAACAGTCTCAGAAATCCCACTGTCAAGCCTACTTCCTAAGTAAGTGTAACGTACTTAGGTAGTGGAACAGATACAGCCACGTGGACTGAGGAAAAGCAGCACAAAAAGACCAGAGGTGGCTATCAGCACAGCCCCAGCTGCAGGCCCTGCAACCTAGGCAGAGCCTTTTCACCTTTGCAGATGCATGCAATGGAGGACCGATGCAGCTGCTGAGGACCTAGCCCCAGGCAACATCTTGCACACCTGACAGCCACTGGGGCCACCAAGAGCTCACTCTTTCCCGGAAAACCTTTAGGCTCAGCTGCAGAGTGATAATGTTAGAAGAAGGGTGTCGGCAGCCGGTATTTGCCACTCACAGGCCTTGTGCAACTGGCTGGAGGATTGGCTTCACCTCCACAGCGCTACGAGTGCTCTGCCTAAAAGCACACATGATCATGTATTGGCAAAAAGGGCCTGTCCCAGCAGCACATCGCTGCGCCTTTGCTGGGCGTTGGCACCTTGTTCAACTTCATTACACCGACTGTACTCATAGAGTTAGCTGCTTCTCTAGAGGGGAAAAATACAGAGGGTTTTTGTGAACTTCATCCTTCCTTGTGCTACCAACACTCACTCCCATGACTGTCAAGGAAAAAAGAAAACAAACTATGTTTTTAATACTCCCTTTTTGTTTTCATCAACACTGTGGAAAAATTCAGCTGTCTCTCCATAGGCTTTAGAACTTGAGAGGACAACCAGGCTCACAGTGAGAAACTACTGCAAGACCTCTAGACAGTGGCAGACAATAAGGGATATTACTGTCATTACTCACATGCTTCCAGTGTTTCCAGTGTGTAATAAAGAACTTGGATTTTCGGGAGGAAATAGCTACCTTCCCCAGTGAAGCTGAGAGGTTCAGGGTGTAGTTTGGTTTTACAAAAAAGTTATATTGTGAGCATAAAACAGCCTTGCAAAATCAGCTACAATTCATGAAGTATGAAATCTATACACAGTGAGGGGAGCTTACAGGTCAGTATTTTATGAGAAAGCAGGCCAAGCCGGGATTATTCTGACTGACATCTTTATGCAGCTCATTAAGGCCACTTGGGATCCCTCTTCACAGATCGATAATGAGACCTAAAAACTACCAAGAAGTCCTCCACAGTCATTGAAGATGGATCACCTTCAATGCCCGTCTGTATCCCCTGGTAACAGGTGCTTGTTCTGGCTTTTTCAAAATATCTAAGGTATTTATTGTTGCTAATCTCTTTGTCTCCTTCGCTTGGTGCCGTGTGGGTCCTGGACACCAATTTAGCATGGCTAGGGCAAGCATATTGATCTCACCTTCCAGGAAAGCCAGGGTGAACAGGATGGCAAAATCAACTCCAGACTTGGACACCGGTGGCCAAATTACTCAAGGAAATAAGCAGCCTATCTATATCACCTGTACTGTGAGACCTGCTGGGATAAGTAAGTGCTTGTAATATTTTAGCCACTCTGTGTTAACCACAAGGTAGTGGAGGACATTCCACAAACAGGACTATAACACAAGGAAAGCATCCATTAACAGAGTTATTATTTCTTCCCATAATCTCAGAATAACTGAGATATGTGCATTTCCTGATGAAAGGGGGGGGGGGGGAGGAAGCTGGGAACCCCCCAGGTGGTGGTAGCCTGTTCTTTGCTCCTCAATATTAGTTAAAAGTCCCTCTGGGGCAGGTTCTGGGCCAAACCAGTGGTTAAACATGAGTCATGAGATGTGCCATCTGCTGGCAAAGCCTTTAGAATTGTTTTTCCTTTCTACAAGCCAACTCGTGGAAAGGTTCAAGCTACTATTAAATTTGTTACAGTTCTGATGAAGGTCAGCAGATTTAAGGCACTTTTTTGTGGAGCTTTGAGTAGCAGCTTTTAAGTTCTTCAAGAGCAAAGCAACTGGCATATACTTAACCCCTACTAGCCCAATTATTAACAGAAGTTATCATCACCAAACATCCAGCAAAAAGTCTGAAAAATACCTTTCAATCGGTGAGTTAAAAACACTTAACAGAATCGCATTCTCCACCAGTCTCCCAGGAACATGTAATCTTCAGACATTTACAATGGCTTTTCCAAGACTTTCTCCCTTTAACATTCCAATGAAAGCCATTGGCACGTTCTCAGATCCTTCAGTAACTTGTTCATGGCACTTTCACTTTGCCCTGTCAAAAGTAAGACAGGAAATCGCTGAGTTTTCATTCCCCAGATGCCTAGTTTTTACCATCTTCTGGGGACTAAATTGCAACCAGGTTTTCTCCAGCTTGTACGTTTCATCTGAAACATGCAAGCTGGCATGCACCAGGGTAACTAAAACTAGGTAGGCTGTTGTGAGGATCAGCTTTTGTTGCACAGCTTTCTACTTGGAGTCATAACAAGGAGCAAAAGTCACTGCTATAAAAACACACCAAGACAGATACAGTGCTACTTGATCCCCAAAGAATGGATAGGTAGGGGATTATTGCCACAAAGCCAGACCTGTCTCTACCTGTAGGGAAGTATGGAACTGCAAACCCAAATGGTCACAAGCTGAGCCATCCCAAATCCCCATGTTTGTAAAAGCTAGAGCCTCTTAGCCTTTAGTGTTCACACCCACAAGCTTTTCACAGCCATGAATCAAGTGTTAAACTCGGCATCCATTTAGAAAAATAAAATTTCAGAAATTCCCCATTAAGTCCCTTTAAAGCCCAGCTCTCAATTCCATAAAAACATCCATTCTTGTCAGTAATTTCAGCACACCACTACAATGGGAATCCTTGCTCATACCACAAATAGAAGGAGACTTCTGAATGAGAAATAGAGGCACTGCTCTAAATATGACTCTTCATTGCCAGAGAAGTGTTTTGAATTACTCCGGAAGCATCTTTTTTCAAAGCCTACATGTCTTCAGGAATATATCTAAGTCCACAAGGCAAAGTCCAAACAAAGCAGAAGGGATCAGGCATGTTCACTATGGTTTGAGTGACCCCAAAAGGCTCAAAAATTCAATCGGGTGGAAGCAAAGTATCACACTGGGACCTCACCTCAACAGTTAGGACAAGAGAACGCTTGCAAAGAGGAAAGCTGTGATGTGAGTACACCTTACATAAAACTACCCCTTCCTCCCTTATCTCCACAACCCATTTTAGCAGCGCTTTCAGACTTTCCTCCCAGCAGTTATTCCAGTGGGTCACAATAAACCCTTCCATTCAAAGGTCTTTGAAGATCACTGGAACCTGCATGGAAGGCCCTGCAAGAGAAAGGAACCATCACACCATCTGTAATATCAGTTTCATTTAAAATAAGACCCAATGTATAAAGTGATATTTTAGCCAGTAAAGACTGCTGAATCACTGTTCCAGCCAGAAGCAACTGCTGTTTTTTCCAAACAGAATTTCCAGAGCAAAAACCCAAGGATTCATGGACAGACAGCCACCCAGGGAAACAAAGGCCTGATCCATAAGGCTGTGGGACCAAACACCCAACAATTCTGAAAACAGTTTCATTTAGAAGTGGCCTGAGCTTCACCTGAGGGGCTTTAGTTGAATCCTGGAAATCCTATTTTGACAGCTTGTTTGATAGCCTGCCAAGCTCTCATGCTCTTCCTAAATCTCAAAAAAAAGTTATACACATTAAAAAACAGCTCCCTCAATCACAAAAATGTGTGATAGACTCCCCACTCTCAAAAGCCTGTCCCATTTTCAAACTAATGTGGGAGTCCAAAGCCAGTCAGTTGTCAAAGAGAATTCAGACCTCCCATTCCTTCTAGAAGGCAAATCCGGAAAACTTGGCGCTATTGAAAGTCAATAATTCATCTCAGCCACACTTCCCAGCAGTTCCACCAGTAGCTGAAATCTTAGGGGAAAAAAAACCCCAAAGCCTAAGATGCCTCATCTAAAAACCCAAGGGAAATCCATCCTCTCATCTGAAAGTACATACTGCGTAAATGGCATCATGCCACCGCACCTGTCTTCTACTGATCTGTATCTGCTCAGAGCCCTGGGGAGTGCTGTTTTCAGTAGTTCAGTCTCCTTCATTTCTAATCAGCTGATGTTCTCCATCTGATATGAGTGTGCACAACGGAGGATGAGTGCATGCACACACAGGGAGTGTGGTCACACTCCCACTGTCCCAGAGCAGCGGCAGCGGTTAGTCACCCAAACGTACACACGTACATATATTCAAACGGCATATGGAAACAACCAATAAAATGTCAAGAGACACCTATTACGTCTTTCTTTCTGCCATCACTGAACAGGAAATAAATTTAGTCACAGGAAAGCAGGCACAGCGTCATAGTACTGAGAGATGGCTCCACAGACTGCAATCCTTCCATTTCTTCCTCTGGTTGATAGCAGTACTGGCAAATTCTCCACCCACCTACAAGAACAAGAGCATATGCAGTGTTACAGACAATAAAGTGTGGCATTGACCGCCAGAACCTGCCAACCTTGCACTGTTGCACCAACAGGTTCAATCAAGAGGTGAAGAGGTGAGTTCCACTACTCCAAAGACTTGGTGGTTGCAGAAACACTTACACTTAGTCAACACCTGTGAGGGCTAGATCTCACTGTTCTAAAAATTAGTTATGGACACAGGGAATCAGTCTGAATTCCAAATCTGCTTCTTCACAAAGCTTGGATTGGAAACACTGGGCAGGACTTGCCCTTAGTTCCCTTCTCCTAAGAAGCACCCACCACCTCTGCTTTTCCCTCACAGCGTTCTGCACTTTTACCTCTTCACACCATGCTGATGTCAAGTTTTTACTTAATGATTCTCTTTTTCCAAATAGAGACACGCTTGTGCTCAGAAGCTTTTAATGGAGAAAAGCTGTGAGAAAATTTACTGCTGTGGAGAGCTCTGCACAAAAATTGGAAGTGAGAAGGAAGGGAATGGATGTGATCATAAAACCTATTTAAGACCTTAGCAGCACAGGACATGAATTTTGGAAGGGTAAGGCACAGCAACAAGGAGTTCCTGCTGCAGGGGCAAGCGCTTTGCCCTGGCACCGTGTGTTCACATTGATTGTCAGGGCAAGGCAAGTGTGTTGCAATCCACACAGAACTACAGTGCCATCGCCCATGGGTTGTTGAAAGACCTATTAAAGGGGTGATGATGGATGCCCTTTAAACCAAGTAGCTAACCAGAGAATTTTAGGCCAGTGTCTCAGCTAATACCCCTGCGCTAGGTGTTATATTATCGGGTATAATGCATACATTAGTTGTACTAGAAAATTCAAAAAGCCAGCACTTGTGTACTGGCTTGAGGGTGAACTGACACCGTTTGACTGCATCCGTACTGTTAAACTCTCTTAGCCTCCAAATCAGGATGATCACATTCAAACAGCCTGTTGAGAACAGCCCGCAGTCCCCATAAACCCCAGCCGTACTTAGGAGAGCTCAGAAGCCACTCCTCCAATTTTACAAGTGTGCCTCG
Organism: Falco naumanni; assembly: GCF_017639655.2. Taxonomy (NCBI): domain Eukaryota; kingdom Metazoa; phylum Chordata; class Aves; order Falconiformes; family Falconidae; genus Falco; species Falco naumanni. The sequence goes on along the minus strand of NC_054080.1, from coordinate 12,745,649 downwards.
CAACTGCTGTGTTTACAGGGACTGGTGTAGCCACCTAGGTCAGGTAAGGTGGGGCTGTCCACACTCAGCCCCTTCCAGCAACAGCAGAGAACTGCCTGTGGTCCAAGGTGGGGCTGGGAGCGGACTGGAGCTCTCTCTGTTCAGCATCAGGTAAAAGTTCACTGTGACCCTCACCTCCATGGTCAAAGGATTATGACAGACCAGGGATTCATGACAGTGTGTGTCATACTTTCCAGAGAGTGAAGGTGAGATTCTCTCTCTCTCCATTCACAAACAAGGCCAACAGTCCAGCTTTGCCTTTGCACCTTTGTTCTGCTACTGCCCAAGTCAGCTGCAGAAGTAAGTGTGGGAAGCGAACAGGAGAGCAGCACACTTATGGAGGCCATTTCTCAGCTAGATGGTACTCCATAATAAGTTCCTGGTGTAGTCTTCATTTAGATATATACAGTACTGAGTTCCTGCTATAGCTTAAGGAAAATGACGGTCTACTCAGGGCAGGACCCTCTCTCTGAACTCACATTGTCAAGGAAACTGTCAGAGCCATCAGAATCTTTATGCAGTGCTTCATCCAGAGATGTAACAGTCTTGCAATTAAAGGCTTATTCTTTTCAGATAAGCAACCTTGTCATCTCAGCTAGCACAGCCAACCACTTTGCAACCCTGCAAGGAAAGAGGAAAAACATTTCCAAATAACCCCTCACAACACAGGCTGACACTTGGAGAGTGCTGCACCCTTAGAGTACTCACCACACAAGTTTCTGAGCTCTAGGAAACATTTAACTAGCTTTGCTATGACATCAGCAGCTTGTCCCATCTCAAGACCTTACAGTAAGGCATGCCTTCAGGATGCTTACCCTCCTGATCACCCATGACCTTGTTCCCCTGTCTCCCAGGCGAGCCTTCTGAGGAGCAAGTATGAGCAATTCAAGCCACTCACCCCAGTTTTAGCAATCTGCCCCACCGCAGGGCCCACAGCGCCAGCTGCAGCATTAACCAGCACCGTCTCTCCTGGCTTCATCTTGCAGACCTCCAGCAGACCAAAACATGCTGTGAAGAAAGGAATAAAAGTGAGGAATAAAAGATACCAGACACAGAGATGCAACTTGACCACACTGAATTAAAATATCGTCACAACCAGAACAAGATTCAGTTTTTCTGATTCTTTATAAAATAAAAAAATTAACCCAAACTTCTTAATCTGGCTTTTTTACAGTCATCCCAGAAAAAAAAACCAGATACACTACTGGGAAACAGTATGTTATGGCAGAAGTCTGCTTTAGGTGAAAACAGCTTTCTAGCTGGAAGGAGAAACACATAGAACTCTAAGGTGACAAGTCAGTTACATACTGGAAAAAAGAGTAAATGCAAGCTAGACAGAGGTCAGTAGCCAGCTGGCATCTATCAGATTGAGGCAAAGATTAAATGACACTCATCACAAATCAAAGCTAGCAGAAAAATGGTGGCAAAACCTTGCTGAACTGATGGACACGCTGCTCCTGGAGACTGGATGAACGGTAATCGGTTTTAGGAACCACTGAAGCTCAGCTCAGGCATGTTTCACTGAGAGCATAAGTACTGAATGACATCAGGCTTGCAGGCATCTGCAAGCTTCCTGAAGCGATTTGATCGACTGGAACAGAATCCAAACAAACTTTTCTTCTAACTTCTAAATTCAAGCTTAGAGCTTCCCACGTGGTCCAAACTGAAAGGGTGAACTGAATCCATCTAGCAGCTGTCTGGGAAAAGATGCATGAAATTTGAGAAGTTCTACATCACACACAATATTGCAATTGTTTTGAAAGCCTTCCATGTCAACAAGACTGACCAAGTCCAGATCTCCTAATACAACCTACAGAGAAAGAGAGAAGAAACATAAGAAGATGACAAACACTGCAGCAGAGAGCAGGAATTCTGAAGCACTGCAGCTGTGTCTGCTGCAGTGCAATTTAAAGGACATCTATTTTTGTCACAATACGACAGCTGTCTTTTGCCATTTGGGGGGCAATTCTGGAAATATGGTGACAGCAGAAGACCCCAATCAGGAAAAGCAGACTACTTCAGGTGCAGTGAAGTCTGAGTCTTTCTACTGAGGTTAATTCAGATTAAACTGGATTCTTTCCAGCCCCTCCTGGATTCTCTTCCTATCTTATTACAACTTCTGAAGCAGAATGATAACATAAATTCGGTCATGGAGAGAAACCCTCCAAGACTGGATTTGAAGTTTTAGAAGACAGGCAGTCTTTATTACAGCGCTGGGAGCACGGGGGAATGTTTCCCCCAAGCGTGCTCTGCCAGTTACTCGAGGATACACGTTATTCGCAGCAGAGTACCTGCACATTCCTAGTACATTACATACGCATTTCCACTCACACACAGGACTGGTTACGAGTTGCTCGCCTCTAATGCGAAGCGGCGTGCACCCTCCGATAGCGCTGCTGGAGTTTGTCACCACCTGCACGTGCTCCCCCGGCCGGGGTTTGCCCTCCCTCGGGGGGGCTCTTTGGGTCGGAGGTCACGATCTCCCACCACCACAGCTGCCTTTGTCCCACTTTCAACCAGCTTTCTGTGGGTCGCAGCGCTCCATCAGCCTGTCTCCTCTTGCAGCCAGACCTCCCTCCCTCCCTCCCTCGGAGGCTTCTTTCTGCAGAGCTTCAGATAACGGCACTCTTCTCGCCATCCACTGTCTTTCTCGTCCTTCCCCGGGCTCGCTCCCTTGATGGGAAGTCCCTTCATCTGTCACTTTTAACAGCTTTAGAGGGGGGGGGTCAGATTGCCCCAAACCTTAGGCACAGGTTTGTTTAACATACAGCTAAACGCTGGATCAGAGTTTTGTAATTCAGGAGTTCAGACATCTTGTCCCTCATATGGCAAAAGTCTTTCAACGTAATCCTGAACAGATGGAAAGGTTAAGGCCTTTTGCTGAGCCAGCAACCTTCCCTTAACAGAATACTTTGGCATAAATGCACATACAGTGGTATCTACACAGTGGCATCATTCAGCTCCCCACCGCCACCACCACCTTTTTTCTTGAGGCTTTGAATTTTTTCAAAATCAAAAGCCTCACTTAGATCAGATAACTGTAATATTACGTCATGTTACAGCATGGTTTTCCGGGGAGGTGCCATTTAACATAGCTACATGCTATGAACAATACTACAATGATTGTTATAACAATTACAGTTTGCAAGAGGTTAGCTAGCCATCTTCTTATTAACCACCCACCTAATTCTTGAAGCAGCTCATTAAGCCAGATTCCTTCTGCTGTTTCCTATAATTCTCATCTGGCCTTTGCAAAACTTTGCATCTCCTCAAGATGTTCCTGGAGACCCTCGGTGTCATGTGAGATATGTGAACAACAGTGTTCGGTGTCTACTTTTAAGTACTCACATACTCCATGTTCTTTGGCTAGTAATAAATTTAACACCATCTGATTCTCTAAAGTATTTTTGGTATTTGCTTGTACTTGTTTATCTATCAGTTTGAATGCTCTTTCAGTTGCTTTAGCTAGTGTTTCAACTTGCCGTGTGAAACTTTCTAGCAAGTATCTATTCTCCAGTGCCATTAAGCCCAGTAAAATCAAGTTCTCAAGTCCCCAGATCACTAGTACCAAAGTGGAGGGTCCATGCTATGGCTCTTCTGCATTTTGAGCTCCTTTAATTTTTCCCCAATATTTAGATTTGACTGATTTCTCTCTCCATGTGGGGCACAAGGTCAGTAAACCTAAGGTTACTGGTCGAGTTATTTTTGTAAGCTCTGGTCTAGTTGTCCAATATCCATCTCCACTTGCCCATACTAAAAGTCTTGGAGCAGAGAGTGCTAGGGAACAAGATTTTTGTTGATTTTGATTTTGCTTACAGGTATTCATTATGCAGAATCCCTCTTGAAAAATCATAGTTTTGCTTTATTAATAACCTTAGTGCAGTTCCATTCCAGCAGGGTCACACTATACATGGTTTAAAACACCATTGAACATACGAGATGCACTTTATTGCCCTTCAGTTTGTTTAGACCATGTTTTGGGGACCTCTAAGTTTTCACATCCTGGCAGGCTGATTTTACTTCCTTTGGTAGTCTTTTCTATACAGAATTTTAAGTTGCACTGTATCAGTGCTTCCTGAAGCGATTCCTAAATCTAGGGGTTGTGAATTGAGCAGAGACTCACCAGTTCCTGGTGAAAACAGAGTTTTATTTCCTTTGATCAATGGATCTTGAAGGACTTTGCTTCCTTGCTGTTGACACTGGCCCCTTCTGTCAAGAAAATAAGATACCGCAGCTTTGCAGGCCTTGTCGGTGACATTATCTACCCATTCAAAATTGAACACTGCAAGGTGCTGGGTCTCCCACAGCCTGAGGTACAGGAACGCAAGCAGTGATGCTAGTCAGATTTCTTATTCTTCCGAACCCTTGCACCAGTTTCCTAACCAAATTTTCCTGTGTTTCACTTAGGCTTACTCTGATCAATAGCAGGATGAACAAAACTTGTTAGTAACTACTTAAATAGAAAACACTATGCTGTGCTACAAATGCCTATACCTATTGATTTAACAATTTATATATAATTCTCTGTTGTCTCATTGAACTTTATTCATTAATCCTGTTTCGTTATTTTATGCATTTGAGAGGGGCCAGCTGTTCTGCTGTCCATGATGGAGCTAGTTGAATTCTTAAATAATGTATCCAGGGTCCTTTGCCCCAAACCTTGACTGCTATACAGGTCGTTAAAAGCATTTGATATGGTCCTTTCCACTTTTCTGTCAGAGGTTCCGCATTCCATGACTTGATATACACCTAATCTCCAGGCTGGAAAGGATGAGCTAGTGTATTGAGTTCTAAGGGTCTACTTGTTGTCATGTACTTCTGACGTTCCTGCAAAACATTCCCTAAAGACACTAATAAGTTTTCAAAGTTAATTCCCCCATTATATGAATATCACAAGGTGTATGTGAAGCCTGATAGGGCTGTCTATACAATTCCTATGGGCTCAAATTACCCTTCCCTTAAGGCTGGTTTCTTATTCTTAATAATGCCAGAGGCAGTGCCTGAACCCAAGTCATAGATGTTCCCCAACAAATTTTTCCTAGTTGTTGTTTAAGAGTGCAGTGCATACGCTCCACTTTACTGCTAGATTGTGATCTGTATGGAGTGTGGTAGTCCCAGGTTATGAACAAAATTTTACTCAACTGTTTTATGATTCCAGCCAATAAAATGGGACCCATTAGCTGATGACGTTCCTAAAGGTATACCAAACCTGTGAATAATTTCTTTTAACAGGATTTTAGCTACCTCCCTTGCCTTGTTGGTTCAACAAGGGAAAGCTTCGGGTCATCCAGTGAAGGTATTGAGTAAAACCAAAATGTATCAATATCCTTCTCTTCTGGGTAATTCAGTGAAATCTATTTGTCAATAGTCTCCAGGAGAATTTCCTACCTTAATCACCACAATGATCAGCTTACTAGTAGTATTTGGATTGTTTCTAAGACATATTTCACACCTCCCTGTAATGGATCTGATAATCTCTGCCATGGCTCTATTTATAATTGTCTTCCAGAGGTTTTTCACTAAATTTCGAGTTCCTCAGTGTATGTTCTTATGCATGTCTTGGGCTATCTCTCTCATTACTATAGGTGAAACAATTGTTCTGTGGCTGTAACTGCCCATTCCTTTACCCATTCTTTGGCCTGCAACTTAGTTACTAACTTACTATCCTTTTTATCATATTTTAACAGTGCATCTGGCAGGACTATTTCCTTTTCAGGTAATAGATTCAGGATACCTTTTTCTGCAGCTGCCTTTGCAGCCATATCTGCCAATTGGTTTCCTAATTGCAGAGAAGTTTTACCTGCTTGATGTGTTTTGCAATGCATAATTGCAACTGCCACTGGTTTTGGAATGCTCTTTAATAATTCCTGGATCTGAGGTGCATGTTTGATCACAGTTCCTTGAGCAGATAATAGTCCTCTGTCTTTCTTAAATAGGTTCACTCCAAAGGCATACTATGAATCTGTCCGTACGTGGGATCATTTCCCTTCGCTCAGGTCCAGTGCCCTGGTAAGGACAATCATTTCGGCTTCCGGAGCAGAGACCTCTGGGGGTAAAGCTTGTGATTCTGTTACCTTGTCAATGGTAGTTACAGCATATCCAGGTAATTGCTTTCCCTCTTGGACGTAGCTGCTGCCATCAGTATACAGCTCCCAATCTGGTTCTTCTAATGGAGCGGCCTTGAGACCTGGTCAGCTGGAGTAGGCTTCCTCTAATAGTCTGCAAACAACCAAGTTCTGGGGTTCCTTCCGTGTGGTCAGCCGAAAGAAATACAGCAGGGTTAATAACTGAAGTAGTTTTAAGACGTATGTCATTTTGTTCCACTAATACCACCTGATATTTTAACATTCAGCTAGGGGCCAGCCAATGTCCTCCTTTTTGTTCTGCTACCGTGATTACCACATGTGGTACATACACAGTAATCTTCTGCCCCATGGGGAACTTATGGGCCTCCTGAATCACTAGTACAGCTGCTGTTACTGCTTTAAGGCATCCAGGCCATCTCGAGATCACATAATGCAGCTGTTTGGAGAAATAAGCTACAGCTCGCCGCTGAGGCCCTAAAAATCGCGCCAGAACTCCCCAGGCAATACCTTTTCTCTCATGGGTAAAAAGTTCAAAAACTCTTTGCTAATTCAGGTAATCCCAATGTGGGGGCCTCCACCAGAGCTCACTTCAGCCACTTGAAAACAGCTTTTCCATCCTCTTCTGTCCAGTCGGTATACCCACTGCGGGAAGGTTCCAACAGCTCCTGCAGAGGGGTCACGAACAACCCGTGATTTGCTGTCTGAAGGCGACACCACCTGCCCACGCCGAGAAATGCCCGCAACTGCTTGAGAGCTTTAGGCTCCAGGAGGTGGCAAACAGCCTCTTCCTGTTCAGATCCCAATTGACCTTTCAGGATTTCAAACCCCAAATACATAACTGAATCCTGGATAATTTGAGCCTTATCCTTTGACACTTGATACCCACTATTTCCCAAGGAATTAAAAGGTTTAGAGTCAGGGAAAGACACGGCTCCCTAGTTTCTGCTGCGATCAGAGTATCGTCCGCGGATTGTAGCACTGTTCCCTGATTGTTTTCTTTTCTCCAAATTTCTAACACTTTTGCCAATTGATTTCCAAAGATTGTTGGGCTATTTTTAAAGCCTTGTGGTAAAACTGTCCAAATGTATTGCATTTTCCTTCTTCTTTCTGGGTTATCCCATTCAAAAGTAAAAAGCTCCTGACTTCCCATGTCCAGGGCAATACAGAGACAGGTAGCCTTTAAATCTAAAACTGTAAACCATCCCTGTTCCCCTGTAAGGGCTGTTAACAATGTGTACAGATTTGCTACTACAGGGTAAATGTCTTGAGTTATTTGATTTATTGCTCTTAAATCCTGCACCAATTGGTAATTTTTACTGTTGGCCTTTTTGAACGGCAAAATAGGGCTGCTGTACGTCAACTTGCATTCCACCAACAATTTGTACTTCAAGAATTTCTGAATTATCAGTACCAACCCATTCCTAACTTCTAGTTTTAGGGGATATCATTTAATTCTTACCAGGGATGATCCAGGCTTTAAGTCAATCCTTACTGCTTTTGCCCTTTTGTATTTTCCTAGGACCTCTCCAGCCCATGCAATAGGAATCACAGCATCTTCAGCCTCCCGGGCTATCTTGTTCCTTTCAGGGGACATATCCTGTAACAACAAAGCTGCTGCCTCAAGATATTTAGTTTCTAGAATTAAAATTTCTATTTCCCCCCTTTTAAATCAGATTTCTCCTTCCAGTCTTTCAAGTAGATCTCTCCCTAGTAATGGTTTTGGAGAATCTGGAAAATATAAAAACTGATGAGTAACCCGCTGTTTTCCCAACTTCATTGTTAAAGGTTTAAAAACTGGCTATTTCACAGGTCCCTGGCGCACCAACAATGTTTATGTTCTTATGGCTTAGATCCCCTTCTAAAGTGTTCAGAACAGAGTAAGTAGCCCCAGTATCTACCAAAACCTCAATTTCTTGATTTCCCAGAAGCAGAGGTTCTTCTGGGAGAGACTCCTCCAGTTCCCCTCATTCCTGGCTTACTGGGAGCAAGGTTGCAGAGGGGGTCCGACTCTTAAGAGGACACTTCTGTTTCCAGTGTCCACCCCTTTTGCACTATGCGCATTGATTACCACCTAGCCAAGACCCAGGCCAGGGGCTGCCTCTTGGTGGCCCACCCTGTCCAAGGCCCCTTCCTCTGATCCTAGTATTTTCCTCCAATACCACCACCAGTCTAGTATTTACTCTTTCCTTTCGACCGTCTCTATTTCTATATGCAATCCAAGCAACATGCAACAACCTTCCCCAATCTCGAGCATCATTTCCTTGTCATTTTTTAAATTTTCTTCTAATATCACCTGAGGACTGCCCCACAAATAGAGGGACTAATTGACTTTGTCCCTCTTCCGATTCAGGGTCAATATTTGTATATTTGCAGGTTACCTCCTTCATTCTATTCAGGAAATCTGTGGGGACTCTTTCCTATCTTGCCTAACCTCACGTAATTTAGACATGTTTATTGCCTTAGGCACAGCATTTCAAATTCCAAACAAAATCCATTTCTGATATTGAGTCAAAATTTGCCTGAGTCTGTTAATATTCTAGTTCCAGTTCAGATCAACAGAAGGCAAATGATGCTCCACAGTTCCTTGTAAGGTTCCTGAGTTAACCTGAGCTTCCACATGTATTGTAGCTGCTCGATGAGTCATCTCCTTCTCAGTACTACCAAACAAAACCTGCATTATCACTTCTATACTCTTCCAGTCTGGATCCTGTGTTTTAACCATCATTTCAAACACACTAGCCACTTTCTTGGAGTCACCCACGTAATTTCCAGCGGTTGCTTACTGGTTATCCAAGTCTGTTATTGAAAATGGGACCCTGACTGTAACGGGTCCTTCACTTCCCACAGCCTGGCACAAGGGAGCCTGTGTAACTTCTGTTTGGCCCATGTTCGACCTGCTACTGGGCTAAAACCTTCTGCCCCCAGCCCTTATCCACTCTCCTGATTACTACCCATTAGTGTTTCCCTGCTTCGCCAGGCCCATCATCTCTAGGTCTAAAATGTCTCTCAGGAGCATTCATTGATTCAGTATCATCCTCCTCCTCTTGTTCATATAAACATCTCTGTCCTATCCAACAAGCAGAACAGCACCTTTCCAAAGACCTGTTCTTATCCTCTTCCAAAGCTAAGACAAAAGGATCACTGGGAGCTAAATTTATACCATGCTCTTCTTGCCATTCAGGGTGGTTCTTTAAAGTGAAAAACAAATCAGCATATATATAAAACTTCATCTGACTTCATTTCTCGCCTTAAAAACAGCATCAGCTATAACATTGTATTATACTTCCAAGTGCCGTTCATTGGCCATTTTTCCTTGTCATCCAGTTTATACAACGGCCACCACTGCCTACAGTATTTAAGTAGGTTGCTTTTAGTTAACATTTCCCCCAGAGCAATCCCCTGTTTGTTTCCAGTGTCCCAAAATATATCCCAATGGAGATTTGTGTAAAATACGCCTTTTAGACTGACGGGTGCCCATTTTCTTTTATTGTGCTTAAAATTTTATAACAATATACATGTATATAAATATATTCAGATGCTCAGAGTGCACTATATGAGACAGAAATATATATATATATATATATATACACTTATGTATGTCAGGCAGAAATTTTACCAGACAGATTATTTCCAGGAGAGCCCTCAATAACCCAGCTCAGTGGGGTTTTCAGCGCGCCTTATGGGCAGGTATCCCAGCCCAGAAATAATGCCCTACATCTTACCAGGGAACTTTGCTTTGGAGCCTTTGGTCCGGGGATCAGAGGTCTTCCCTGAGAATCCCTAACAATCGGTGCCAGCTGGAATTCCTGTGATCCCACAGATCCACTGATGCTCAATAGCAGTGTCCCATCTGGGTCACCAGAAAATGAAACCATAGTGTTGTTCATGGAGAGAAACCCTCTAAGACTGGATTTGAAGTTTTAGAAGACAGGCAGTCTTTATTACAGCGCTGGGAGCACGGGGGAATGTTTCCCCCAAGCGTGCTCTGCCAGTTACTCGAGGATACACGTTATACGCAGCAGAGTACCTGCACATTCCTAGTACATTACATACGCATTTCCACTCACACACAGGACTGGTTACGAGTTGCTCGCCTCTAATGCGAAGCGGCGTGCACCCTCCGATAGCGCTGCTGGAGTTTGTCACCACCTGCACGTGCTCCCCCGGCCGGGGTTTGCCCTCCCTCGGGGGGGCTCTTTGGGTCAGAGGTCACGATCTCCCACCACCACAGCTGCCTTTGTCCCACTTTCAACCAGCTTTCTGTGGGTCGCAGCGCTCCATCAGCCTGTCTCCTCTTGCAGCCAGACCTCCCTCCCTCCCTCCCTCCCTCCCTCCCTCCCTCCCTCCCTCCCTCCCTCCCTCCCTCCCTCCCTCCCTCCCTCGGAGGCTTCTTTCTGCAGAGCTTCAGATAACGGCACTCTTCTCGCCATCCACTGTCTTTCTCGTCCTTCCCCGGGCTCGCTCCCTTGATGGGAAGTCCCTTCATCTGTCACTTTTAACAGCTTTAGAGGGGGGGGTCAGATTGCCCCAAACCTTAGGCACAGGTTTGTTTAACATACAGCTAAACGCTGAATCAGAGTTTTGTAATTCAGGAGTTCAGACATCTTGTCCCTCATATGGCAAAAGTCTTTCAACGTAATCCTGAACAGGTGGAAAGGTTAAGGCCTTTTGCTGAGCCAGCAACCTTCCCTTGACAGAATACTTTGGCATAAATGCACATACAGTGGTATCTACACAGTGGCATCAAGAGGCACCATAATGTCCAAGGCAAATCTCTGATCTAGAGGATGGGCCAAACTTCAGGCCCTCCACAGGGTAAGGGCATTCAGAAGCACACTTTTTTTTATCAGAGTGACCAGACAACACGCTGGTGGAATGAGATGAGGGGAGAAAGGTCATACAGGTAGGCAGAAACATCCTGCACAGCAAAATCCAGGGGATAGTTGCCTTTGCATCTCGAAACTCACCCTGGCATGCCAACCATCCCAACGGTCAGAGATTTGGGGAGTGATTCCAGCCAACTGGAAGGAAGGAGTTGTAGGTCTTTCCCATCAGAGATGAAACGAGTCCTCCAGCCACAACAAAGGCCCCCACGGTGAAAGCAGGATTCTTGCTCTTTACAATCTTGTTTAAAAGAAGAAACAAACAACAAAAAAATAATAATACCTTGTCAGAGACAAACTATTACTGGCTCTTTCCTCCTTTATTCCTGTTGCCCTGTGGTGCAGGGGAAAAGAAGTATTTCATGTCAGGACATCTAGCCCATACCTACAGATGCTGAAGGCTTCAGATGTCTTTTCTAGAATGTCTACAATCTCCCATCACCAGGGGGATATTTGACAAGATGATTCTAGACTCAGCCCAGCCCACAACAAATCCAATGCTCCCACATGGATGCTGACTTTTTTTTTACTAACACTGGTCTGGTATGAATTCAGGCTAGGTTTCTGTGAGTTAGAAGGCAGGAAAGGGGATGTGGTATTAAAGGGTGGAAAAGAAGGAAGTCACAGTTAGGTTGTAACAAGCAGTTCCCTTCTCAGACACCTGCACCTCATTTAAATGTAATTTAATGTAATTTAAATGTAAATTAAATGAAGATTCTGAAGATGGAACCTCTTGAGGTAACAAAACCAGACAGAAAGCAGTATCTAAGAATAGGGAGAAGTTCATACTAGCCGTGTCTCTATTCCAGATGAAAATTCAACTCTCTTAGTCCAACAGGAAAACTACATCGGGAAGGGGTAGGTAAGCAGCTTTGAAATGGTGGAAACAGTTGGCCTTTGTTCAGAAGACTTGGTTGGTTGTTCATTTTTCCCAACTCTCAGTGTTACTGCAGGGAAACACAAGAGTCAAAGGCCACAGATGTTTCTGGGAAGAAACCTGGAGGCAGCACGGCAGGGACAAGCTGAAAAAGGCAAACATCTGTGTGGCTAAATTACCACAACCTCAGGAAAGGATAGATTTAAGGTTAGATAACTGTTTGGCTAGAGCTGTATCTTAGGTGATGATGAGGTATTCTCAACTGGAGTAGGCAGCATGCATGGTTTAGGGCATGCAATTACTAGCACATCAGATTTTAAAATATGAAGCTGACATGGCAAGTAAAATAGTCAGACCTTCATACCTCTGCTTGTAAAAATTTCTTTTATTATTGCCAAAAATAACATATAGTTTGTATCAGAGGACTTAATGCTCTCCAAGAAGGCAAAGAGGCTCTTAGGGAAAAACACATTCTAACCAATTACAGATAAGAATACAGAATTGCGTGAGTATGTAAACTCAAGCCAAGAATAGTCAGTGCAGGCTGCAGATGTCTCAAATGTCAGTACATTCCTTTCAGATCTGCGTGTGTATGGATAACCAGAACTGAAGCTCTTATCTGGCAAGCTGTCTGCCTATCATTATGTCCCCTTCCTTCATGTCTCTTTGACTGTAAGATCTGTAACACAGGCAGAGACGGTTTACTGTAAGCAACTTTAATGTTGTTCCAGATACACTATGAAGTAGTAGCTGACCTGGAAAGACAGCATAAATAGTGATCTTGAACAGATTGCAAAGAGCTTGCCATTGTAATGACATACCTGGATGCTTCCCCTAGCCAGCTACTTGAGCATCCTGTCTTGACCAAATACACACAGTAGCACTAATCTTCCCAGCATGGTCCACCACTACAAGAAGGCTGAGACTTCAGAGAACTATCTCTGACACCAATGTCCACCAGGCTTCTTCAAACTATCCTGTCTCCCTGTGCTTGAACTACCACCTACCCATTAATATGGGCATATCAGCAATTTCCTACTCGGAATATGTATCCTTACATACAAGCAGCTACTGCAACAGGGCTGCAGTCTCATTTGACCCCATCGCACTCCAGTGGAAGAAACATGACAAGGAACAACAGCATGGTCCAAGAAAAGTCTAGGGCTGCAGCACTGTTATCCCAATGCCTGGCTAAATCTGGCACAGCTCCATACTGGAAGTCTTGTAATTTACACAAGTTTTATCAAAAGCAGACAAAGGCACCAGGGACTCTGGCATCAGGGGGTGCTCCCAGTACGTGTTGTTTTGAGGTTTAAGTGGGGGTTCAAATGAGGTATCTTAGCCAGCAATTTAAAAAGAAGAAAAATACCTCATGTAAGTATCAACACTGAGAAACACCTATTTAAGCAGCAACTCTGCAACAAAAGACAAGGCAAATTCCTGGGCATTAGCAGTGCAGTAAAGCATAGTTTCCACAAGTCAGTCTTTCAACAAAAGCAACAGGAATTCCTGACAGCTCAAAACCCCTATATTCCATCATCCTTTAGGGAAAAAACTACCAGAAGCCACTACCGTGTTCATCAGCTTTGTCTGGATCATTGCTGTGCTGTTACAGAAGACACTTTCTGTAGTGTCTCTTTAGGAGGCTAGCTTCTTCTCAACCCCATTTTTCTTTACCTGTCTCCTCTCTCCCCAGAAGGCTCAAGAGGCCAGGCCCTATAAGCAAGTCACTAACTTACTTCGACCCACATATAAAATGCCTTCACATGGTTCAGCCAGCAGAGGGCGGTAAGAAACCTTGCCACCGGTCGAATAAAAACACAACTGTGGCTGCTGTAACAAAGCATTAGGCTCTTTTCTAGGCAGCCTAATCCACCTTTACTGTCTCTAATACCACTACTTCTTGTGAAAGACACCGCTAAACAAATTTTAATTTAAATTCTCATTCACGCAGCAGTTTCAGCTGTTCATCTCCACCTAAAAATACTTTCCATTGCCTGTGCTGCAGCGGTCTAGCTAATACAAGCTAGAAATATATTCAGATATAAATATTTTCCCATTATTCAGAGTAAGCAGGAAGCATAATCAAGGCAATGTAACATAACAAGAAAGGCCATCTCCTTTAAAAGTGTTGCTCTAATATGAAGTTATGCCTTTTCTTGTAGTAGGAATTAAAATGGGAAGGAGGAAATGACTCCATGCTTTTAAATACCCACAGGCATGAAATATTTAAGTGCATCTGAACACTATAGAAGTGCACATGCTACACAAACACTTGAAAGTATATATATGAAGAAATCACCTTTCAAACCTTTAAGCTGTAAACAGAACTAGTACTTTAATGCAATTTCTTTGGCACACCTGCTAAACCGGAGTAGATTTTGTAAAGGACGAGTGGTGGGGTGAGGTTCAAGACAGCATGGCATTGAATGCCCATGTGAAGTCAAAAATCAAGGTTCATTCTTCTATCAACAACTCTTGCATATAATAGCTTACCATATTCCCTACCCTTTTCAAAAGAGAGGAACACAGGATGTGCATTTCTTTCTCTTTTTATTCATTCTCTCTTGCTGTCACAACAGGTCAAATATAACAGACAAGCAGTGGGGTAAAAAAAATAGATGTTGAATATGGATAGCAGTCTTGACTCGTTGCTTCTTAAAATGAAAGACTGACTTCATTGCCAAAGCTTCCAAGATGCAGGCTCACTCCCACCCCAGTCATTCTCCTCTCCCCTGGCACTATCCTCAATACCTTCCCTATCAGCATGGAAAACTCCGATGAAAACCTACTTCCAGAGGCTGATGTCTTGCCCAGCTTTCTCCAAAGGATGAAGTATATGAAAAGGATGAAGTATATGAAAAGCTCTCACCAGTGAAGCATGTTTGGGTTTTACTACAGTTACCTTGTTTCCTCTGTCATGGTTCACATCTCTCTTTCTAAATTAAACAAATTCTGTTTCCTTGTGGCGGTCAGTTTCAGGGGCCTATTGCTTCGGCAATTTTCTCCAGTAAGCTTTATTTGCAAACACATTCTAATGCCTTTGCTACCGAGCACCATGTGTGACTAGGCACTGTGAGACTGTGAAAAGCATGCTGCAGCTGTTGCTGCTTGAGTTAGAAGAGCTCAGACGCTGTTTCTAAGGGTATTATTGGAAGTCAAGTGCCTTAAAACCCAGCAAACCCATCAGCACACACGTTCCTAAGCAATCGCCTTTCTCTGCCTAAGGTGCATGGCTTGTCACAAGCTGTGCTAACCCATTTTTGAAAATCCAAGCCAGAGAAACATACAAACAGTTCTACAGACGGACAGCCATTCATCATCAATCAACAAACGCTGGAAAAAAAAACAGGTGGCACTCCTCTCACCTCCATCCTTTAGGTTTGACAGCTCTATCTTTTCCAAGGTCAAAGTCACTGGTTTTGGGGAAACCCTCAAAATGCTTCTTCAGAACCCACACCTTGGCATTCACCATCCTGCACAGCAAACAGCACAGCCAAAGAGCGCCTGTCAAAGAGATGCCCAACAGTGCTGGGCTGCTCATGAGGGCTAGTTTAGATTTCACAAAGCAGAATGGTATCTTGATAACATGCCATCACACAAGACAGCCTTTGCTTGCACCCTGTGGCAGTATTGCCAGATCAAGAAAACATTTGAAAAGTCCTTTCGTTGTCCAAACAACCCACAGCTTCCTACCACCTGCCGGACTGCCCTGCCTGCTGGCAGCAAGCCCTGGCGTGTGAAGTCAGCCCCAGGAAGATGTACAGCTCCCACTCTAAAGAAACTGAAGAGGGAAAATTTACTAGTTTAAGGAGATAAAAAAAAATCCTGGAAGGAAAAAAACCCAAACACTTAAACTTACTCTTGTGTCCCAGTTACATGGGATGAGTACTGAACCTGAACTTCGACAGGTTTTTTTACAGTGCAAGTGAGAAATACAAAGGAAAGAAAGACCTTTTTTTGTGACACCCTGTATGCTGAAAGAAAACGCTTCTCCAGTTGCCAAGCTAAGGGCTTGGAGCTCGGAGCATATCGTCACCAGCATTTTCCATACAGGATGGAAACAAATAAATTACTTGCATTTGTTTTACCCTTACAGACCCTTTTTCCTTCCTATAACCAAGCACATGAAAAAGGCCAAAGAAAAATAAGTTTATACTTAGAGCAGGCTGGTGGGAAACCGTGTCTTCTGCTGACAAGGTCAGTCAATAACCTTCTGCATTTGACTCAGTGGCTGGAGTCCTCCAGCCACACAGACCTCCTAAAAGGTGAAGATACCTGCTTTTATCAACAGAGCAGGTACTGCCTTCAGTCCACTTCCCCAGGAGCAAGTGTAAACCCCTAGTAAACTTAGTACAGAGCACACCCAATGTGATTCACCTTTCTCCTATTAAGATCTGCGATCATCCACGCAGAGCACTCAGCTCTGCCCAGCCATTTGCATAGGAATGCGCTACAATATGCCAAACCAAATACAACTAAACCCCACAGTTCTAGAAACCACAAAATACCAGAGTCTGGAGACTAAGATTATCTCCCAGAGCAGCCATTTCTTCAAATCATATTTTACCAGTCCAGCCCTAAAACTCTTATAGAGTTCTGCCACTGAAGAAAACATATATAATTAAAAATTAACATAAAATTCACAGTTCAGTCTGTTGCCTAAACTCCCTAATTACTGAACTCTGATTTAGTTAAACAAACCTGTGCCTAAGGTTTGGGGCAATCTGACCCTCTAAAGCTGTTAAAAGTGACAGATGAAGGGACTTCCCATCAAGGGAGCGAGCCCGGGGAAGGACGAGAAAGACAGTGGATGGCGAGAAGAGTGCCGTTATCTGAAGCTCTGCAGAAAGAAGCCTCCGAGGGAGGGAGGGAGGGAGGGAGGGAGGGAGGGAGGGAGGGAGGTCTGGCTGCAAGAGGAGACAGGCTGATGGAGCGCTGCGACCCACAGAAAGCTGGTTGAAAGTGGGACAAAGGCAGCTGTGGTGGTGGGAGATCGTGACCTCCGACCCAAAGAGCCCCCCCGAGGGAGGGCAAACCCCGGCCTGGGGAGCACGTGCAGGTGGTGACAAACTCCAGCAGCGCTATCGGAGGGTGCACGCCGCTTCGCATTAGAGGCGAGCAACTCGTAACCAGTCCTGTGTGTGAGTGGAAATGCGTATGTAATGTACTAGGAATGTGCAGGTACTCTGCTGCGAATAACGTGTATCCTCGAGCAACTTGGTTACGTGTGCATGTCAGGAGGAAGTATCTCCCATGCACCTAGTGCTGCGATAAACCAATGTCGGCTTTCTAAACTATCAATGGATTTGGAGAGTTTTCCTGGTTACGATTTTTGGAAAGAGAATTTGGTGACACAGGTGGGACTTGCTCTCTGGAATCTCAACGGACCAGAGGAGTCATAACGACTCCAAGCACACACCAGAGTGTTTTCAAGGAGTGTCTCTAATTCCCTGGCCAGGTGAGTTGCTATGACAGCTCCCTCTAATATTAACAATATTGGTCATAAATACTTAGGTTGCTTACAAGTAGGTTGTATTGGAGAGTGGGTAGAGTCCCACCAGAATATCTGAATACATGTCGTTAAGCTGTTGGTATTGTGGGCTAGACTCACACCAGGATATTTGAAGTGCACAACTGCGTAAATCTGTGTACTATTACAGGGATACCTGGAGTCTGAATTTTGGGTATTGGTAATTTGAATCTTTGTTGGATATTGTTTGCCGGATCTTGTGTGTTGGTGATTTGAAACTTTGCTGGATTTTGTCTCTATTGGATTTTGTCTTTGTTGCATTTTTTCTCTGTTGGATTTTGTTTAAGTATTGAATATTTGTGATTTTGAAAATTTTGTAACATGATCATTGGATATTCTGCTGGGGGTATGGGGGTGGTGGGGTGCCGTTGTAAGAGTACTCCGTTGGGCTGTGTATTGAGATACTGGAACAAGTTTGTAGGTGACACCCTCACTTGGAAAAAACTGGTAAAATATTGTAATCACTGGTGGCCCTTGTATACCTTAGATTATCAGAAAAAATGGCCTAAGAACACAAGTATAAATTATAATACAGTATTGCAGTTAATGTTGTTTTGCAGATGCAAAGGAAAATAAAGTCACATATGTGAATTTGGGTTTTTTTGCCTTGAGAAATTATCCTGAAACAAGGAAGAAGCATAAATTGATGATATTTGATTCTAATGTGTTGACAGTGCTGGAGGATAGAAAGAAACTGACTTGGTGTTTTTCTGCTTGTAACATTGGAAAAAGGTGTTTGAAAACGAAGACTGAAGAAAAGGATGTACAACTGATGGTGTCAGGACAGTGTTGTTAGTAACAGGGAGGGAGATTCTTGCCTAAGGAAAAAGAATGGTGTTGGAGAAGACTCAGGAAGAGAATGAGAGGGTAAGTGACTTTTACTGCTTTGTTTGTAGGGCAGTCAGCTCCAGATATAACAAAAAAGTTGCAAAAAGTAGATGGTATATCTGTTGATTGAAATTGCTCCTAAGGTCATAATAGCAGAGAGGGATTGGAGAGGGGGAAAAAAAAAGATAAACAGAAAGAGAAAGTAAAGAAACAAAATGCTGCAATTTTGGCAGCTGCATTCACCCAAGCTCAAACCTCATCTCAGGCAAAAGGTTTCCTGAGAGGTTGAGGGCATGGAAGAGAATAAAGAATAGGAGGAAATATAAGGAACAGAATCCCTCTGAGGAAAGATCAGTGCATGCTTTGCAAGGAAAAAGGACACTGGGAAAATGAACATCCAAAGAAACAATCAACTGCATCCATTCCAGAGGCAGACCTGCTTACGGTTGGTACAGAAGATTCAGATTGTCAGGGACTGGGGGTGAGCTTAGAGGCATCCCCAGCAGATCCCCTGGTGTCAATAAAGCTGAGGAATTAAACTATAGATTTCTTGGTAGATATAGAAGCAACTTATTCCATAGTAACTAGTTGTAAGGGGCTTCTTGGTAAACTTCATATGTCAGTTGTTGGGGTTACTGGAAAGAGAGAATTAAGGCCATTTTTTAAACCAAAGGAATGTCACACTGGAGGTAAAAGTATCCATGAGTGCTCATATATGCCAGAATGCCCTATACCTCTCTTAGGTCAGGATCTACTTAGTAAACTACAGGCCCAAATAATGGGGTTGTTTGGAGAATTCCATTCAGTTATACATCCCACTGGGAAAAGCCTGGAAAGCACAATTATATCCGATGCAAGGGGAACAATTAAGTGAACCAGAAGTCTCCTAAGAAATCCTGGATGCTGTATTTCTGTTGATGGGGCTACTGAAATACCGGGAAAAGCTAGTACCACACCGGTAAAGACAGAATTAAAACAGAACCCCAAACTGGTAAGAGGAAAAAAGAAAAAGGAAAACAATATCCTATGAAAATGGAAGCAAAAATTGGATTAGAAACTTTGATTTGTACCACATGCTGTGTGACCTCAGTGCTGGAGCAACAGAGACATCACTGGTTATCACCTAAGTAGAGCGATCCAATGTCAAGCAGTATTATTGGAACTGGACGACGTAACTTGAAGGGCAACAACTGAATCCTGCCACTTTGTTGCTGATATCTGATAATAAAAACTTGGAACATGACTGTATACTAACTATTGAACAAATATTTTCCAGTAGGCCAGATCTGAAGCATGTTCCACTGGAAAATCTGCAGTGGACTATACATGCTGAATGGAGAATGATGATCCGGATATGCAGTGGTAACTTTGGAGGACACGACTGAATCACAATCCTTGTCATCAAATAACTCAGCACAAAAAGCTGAATTAATTGCCTTGACTAGACCCTTGAAATTGTCACAGGATAAACAAGTCAATATGTATATTGACTGACTCTAAATATGCCTTTGGAGTCATACATGGACATGGGGCAATATGGAAGGAAAGAGGACTTTCAGCCTCACAAAGGGTCACCTATTAAGCATGGATCAGAAATACTGGAATTATTAGAAGCCGTTCAGAGAAACATAAGGAGTTGGCCGTAATTCATTGAAGGCTCACCAACCTGGACATTGTGAACTCATACAAGGGATTCGTAACGCTGATGAGACGGCAAAGAGAGCAGCCAATGAAGCAATGGGAGCCTTGACTCTTCAAAACGTTCTAACTGAAGCGCCCAGATACACTGAAAAGGAGAATGAACTAGCTAAGATGCTAAAATGTATAAGGACTTCAGACAGATGGTGGATAATATCTACTGAACAATGTTCACTAACAGCTCCCATAATGCGGAAGTCGCTACAGCAGACACTGTAAGGAACTCACACGGGAAGAGATGCTACAATCACAAGCATTAGGAGACAGGCAATAGGGCCAAAGATGCACAGCTATGCCAATCAAACAGTAAAACAATACGTAACATGTTGTACAATAATTCTAAAATGGGATTATGGCCTCCACCTGAAGAGGTAAAGAAAAGGATTATTCCAGAAGAATAGTGGCAGATTGATTTTTCTGAAACGCAATAATTATAAATATATTTTGGTATTGGTAGATACCTTTTAATGATGGCCTAAAGCTCTCCCCTGCCAAACTGAGTTCCAGGTAAGAAATAAATTATTAAATGAGATTATACCAAGATTTGGAGTTGCAAGTGGTATCTCAGCAAACAGAAACACACTCTTTATAGCAGAAATAATACAATTTCTTCCCTTTTAGGAATAAAATGGGATTTACATACACCTTGGAGACCCCAGACTAGTGGGAAAGTAGAAAGAATTACTAGATCTTTAAAGAAACTATTGGCTAAATTGTGCCAATAAACTAATTTAAAATGGATATATGTTTTACCCATCGATTCAATGAGAAACAGAATCATCCCAAAAGTTAAGAAAAACCGAGCTGGTTTCAAGTATTACATGGAAGACCTTATGCTGTAAATTTAACAGGAGAGGAAGACAAAGTTCATATTTCTGGTGATTGGGTGTTAACTGAATATATATTGTCTTTGGGAAAGACTCTTTCCTCACTGTACTGGTAAATTCAACAAAGAGAACCTGTACCATTGGATGTGCCAGTGCATCCTTCCGACTTGGAGGTCAAGTGTATCTGAGAATGTGGTCAGATGAGCCATTGAAAGAGAAGTGGAAAGGACCTTTCCATATTTTACCTACCACCTACACTGCTGTCAGGCTTGAAAGAATCACTCCATGGATACACCACAGCATGGTCAAGCCAGCCACATGGCCAGAATGAACTGTCAAGCAAGAAGGACCTTCATGCTTGAAACCAACTCAGGAATCATAAAGCTCTAGGTTGGGTCTCTTGCAATATTGCCAGGCAGCATGAAATACGACCAAAATAAGACCTTATATAGACCTGGATTGTATACAGGGAGGTTTGAGGTTGTTAACATGTTTTCTTTGTCGGTACCTGTTTAAACATGTTTTACATATATGCAGGATTTTGCTTGTTACATGGTATGATAAATACTCACATTTGGTGGGATCAGGAGAAACCCATAGACTCAAAACAGACACTTCATGATGATCCAGAAAACCATACATATAGCCAATAAGACCAACTGTTGGGTATGTACCCATTTATGGAACTCAGGTATTTGTGGGGCATTGCTCAATGCAACTGGTGAACCTGTCAGAATTAACTGCAAGTAAGTACTGCAATGTTCCACTGGGTGATAATCTGTAGTTAAGAACTTACCTGGAGAAAGATATAGGTGGAGTCAAAACCCCCTTACAGAAAGATTCATTGGATTTCATTCTTTTGCTAGGTGATTTATTCCTGGGTTAGGGATTGCTGAACTGGAAGAGGCAATTATAAATATATCTGCACTAATGGAAGGGATGGCCAGCGACACTGCAGATACCGTAAAGGCTTTACAGGAGTAAGTTTCAGAAATAGCTCATAGAACTATATGCAAAATAGAATGGCATTAGATATGATGTTGGCATCTCAAGGCAGAGTTTGTACTATTTTCAATACTTGTTGTTGCATGTACGTGGATCAAAGTGGGACAATTTCTACCGACTTGCAAGAGATTTGGAAACATACTAAAATTTTGCATGAAATCCCGGAAGATTATACTTCTTACAGATTTCAAAAGTTTGGAATTGGCTGATGTCCTGGTTTCCTGATTTACACTTGTGGGTTACAAATTTAATTGTAATTCTTGTACTCATGATTGTTATATTTGTGTGATTGTATGTTTTATTAAACTGCATGGTGAAGGGTTGTATTGCTGCAAGAGAAGTTCAGAGAGAGTGAGACTTATTTGATATATATTGTTACCTAAACTCCCGAATTAACTATATATTAAACAAGTATGCACACAAAGTTTAGGTCAAGCTGACCCACCCTCTCAGGTCATCAAAACTGATGAAGGAAAGGACTTCTAATCAAGGGAGTGAACCTTGGGAGACAAAGAACAGCTAATCACTAAATAAATTACCAAACAAATAAAAAAACCCCCTACTAAGTTACTAAAATTATGCAGAAAGAAGCCATCGAGTGAGAAAGAACTTGTAACCAGTCCTGTACGTGAATGAAAATGCATACATAATGTACTACGAATGTGCAGGTACTCTGCTGTATGTAACGTGTATCCTCGAGTAACTTGGTGTGCGTGTTAGGAGGAAAGATGCCCCATGCTTCCAGTGCTGCAATAAACCAGTGTTGGCTTTCTAAATTATCATTTGATTTGGAGAGTTTTCCTTGTTAGGATTCTCAGTAACATGCTGGGGAAATTACCTGTATTAGGACGCATAGGTCATTCACAAAACGAAAGAAGTATTGTCCCGTAGGCAGGTTTGTTACCGGCGTGCAGCACCAATTCACACACTGAGTCAAGGTATTTCTCTTCCTTTCTTCTACTTTGTGCAAGGGAGGGGCCTAGGTGGTAACCCGCAAATGCCTAGCTCACCCATTGTCAAAAGTTCACACTATACAGTTCAGCAGGCACAAGTTACAGAATTCCTTCATTACTTAACACTCAGTTTCCTATTTGTCAAGTAAATCTTTCGCTTCTCATGTTGTTACCAAAAATCGTAACCAGGAAAACTCTCCAAATCCAATGATAGTTTAGAAAGCCGACATTGGTTTATCGCAGTGCTGGGTGCATGGGGGATCCTTCCTCCTAACATGCACACGTAACCAAGTTACTCAAGGGCACACGTTACATACAGCAGAGTACTTGTACCTTCATCAGCCATTTTCATTCACACACAGGATTGGTTACAAGTTTCTCATTTCTAGTGCAGGTTGATGATTGCAACACTTTATCTGCTTGTCTCCTCTTGCAGCCAGAACTTTTTCACTTGGACACCTCTTTCTGCATAATTTACTCAACAGTGTTCTTATTACTATCTGTTATTTCCCGAGATTGACTCCTTTGATTAGAAGTCCTTCCCATCATCGGTTTTGACCACTTGAGATGGTTGGTGGGTGTTTGAGCATTAACTGCTTGAGAAGGTGGGTCAGCTCGACCCAAACCTCATGCTATTTTTGTTTAATTAAACCAGGGTTTGGTAGTTGGGGAGTTTAGACAACAGTGTTAATACTGTTCCCATGCACGGTCTACACTTCTTTTTGGGTCTGGAGAGGTTCTTGAGTCAGTGGTCAATGAGCCAGTCGTCCTGGTCTCCCCGTGTTGGAATTGCCTTTCCCCTAGCTATGCTTCTTTTGGTAAACTTCCAGTCAGCTCATTCATCCTGTGGTGCTACTTTCCTCCTTTAAACAAAGAACTTGCTGGTCCTTAATGAAGCGGTTAGCAGGACATACAAAAATGCTTGTATTTTGAATTTACCATTAACTCATTTGTTCTAATTGCCTTAAAGTCAAACTACTAACAATACATTCAATTTTATTAATCATGTGATATCAGTACTAAGCTCACTGTCAAAGCATCCCCCATTTGTCAAGCAAGCAGCCAAAAGCAGCATTCCTCACATCCCACATACAATCACAAGAAGGAAGGTCACAGAAAACTTACCTGCAGCAATCGCCATCTGACCTGCAACTGTTTTTTCTTGAAAAACAAAACAAAGACAAAGGCAGGTGGCACTCCCCTGACATTTCCATCTGCTCCTGCTTTTGCTTTGTTATCAAAGGTGCTTACCTGTTCTTTTCAGTAGCAAATGACATTGCAACACTGTAGCAAAGTAGATTCAGCAAAGGGGCTTACAGGAGCAAAAGGTGAGTTACACAAACCGATCCCACTCATGCCCTTACACCCACAAGCACTAACAGGGCTTTGTCCCAGCAGCGTGTCCTGCGTTCAGACACAGGTACCTAAGTGCTCCAGCCAGGAATGACCAGGGACAAGCGCTGGCTAGGCTGGCAGAAATCCTTTGTTTCCCATCCTGTCCCACCTCTGTGAGTCACCACTACTGACTCCCTGCTTTTTGTCTCTTTCCTCTGGGTGCCTCAAGGCTCCAGCCCTGTTCTTTACGATTGAGGAATTTCTTTTCGGGAGTATATATCACATAATCAAAGGAAAATTGCCTCCTGTCTAATATAATGTCCCCAAGAGTACATGTACCTGGACCAAACAGCAGCCTCTTCCTGGCTAGAAAGACTGGGAGAGGCAGCTGGGTGGGGAAGAGGGTTAATGACCTGGAGGAAGTGGGAGCAGGGATTAGCAGCAGCAGTGGAGAGAGGAGCTGCTCTGCAGCCTCAAGGGCAGCTTGGAGCCTCGCTGACGAGCTTGCAGCTTGGGAGAGGGTGCTCCTTTTCACTGAGCTGCTGTATTACATTCCCACCTTCATCTCTTAATAGCTTGATTCTTCACTGTAGCCTGAGTGCAGGAGGGGTGGCATGCCTTGTTTTAGGCAGTCCTCTGTGCTCCCCATCTGGCCCTCTAAGAAGCTGCACAAAGGAGCTGTAATCCTGATGATCTGCAAATCTAGGTGCCATCTCTCTTCTACTGTTTCTTCTGGTGCTTCCACACTCAGACCTTCCATCCACACCAATTATCACATTCCTATCAAAAATGTCAACACAGATTTTTCAGCGCAGCAATGATCCCTCCTACAAACAATACTGAAAGATTGATTTCACTGAACCATTTTTATTAAATTTAGGCCTGCTTTTGAGGACACAACAAATTTTCTGCTGACCATTTCTCACTTTCTACTGAAACAGCACTATTAGAGCTACTTCAAGGCTAGGCATGTTTTCTGTAGGCTGTAAAACAAAAAGCCCCAAACTAAACAAACAGAAAACAGAACACAGACACATGCGTGATGAATGGATTCACAAACCAATTTCCAAGTTAACAAACCATGATTATTTTGAACGTTTAGACATAAAACCGTAAGAACTGGTAAGGACTATGTTGCTTAAGCATATTAAAGGACTCTGAAGCATAAACAGCAGTGATGCAACACTTGCAGGGTCCACTGAAAGTATTGCTGGACTAAGCATGTGGCAGCCACCATCTCAGATCCAAGAGCAGTAACCTTTGCACTGTAAAACTAATTCATTGTCTGTGTCAGTGGGTTTGAATAATACGTTTCTTTTGTGTGCTTTCCGTAAAGTGCTTCATAGACCATGATAATCCTTACCACAAAGAGGAAGCTATGATAAAAACTTGAGAAAGGACAGTCCATTAAAGTGATAAAGAGTCTTAAAAATAATTCATTTCTAGCAAGTTCCAGGAAAAAAGGTGATGCTTTTCTGCTTGATATTCTTATGAAAGAACCATTAAGCTTCTACTGAAATTGAAGTCCATTACAGCATTTATTCTGATGACCTTCAAACCCTCCTTGTCCTCTTGTTATATCCCAAATCCGGGCTCTTCACCACACAGTCAGTCAAGATAGTTGTTTATTGCATGTCTGCACAGAGATGGGTGCTGGGTGGTAAATCCACAAAGCTAGCACACCTCTTAACATATAGTAAAACATTTAATGTGCTTTGAACAATTGTTTACAATTCTTTTTAGTCAAACTTCATTTCCATTGGTTCTTGCATGTCTCACCTCCATTTAAAGGTACAGTGCTGGGTTTTCTTGTACTGTGCATGTTCTGTGAGAAGGGGGGCTTTCTTTGCTAGAGGGGGGGGGATCTTTTAGGATGCTAATTAGGATAGTTCACACATAGTCCCAGTAACTTTCTGTTCAGTCTTATTAACCATTTGGTTCTCCTTGAGCTTGTATCCCAGCTTGACATATTTATGGAATCTGTTCCTACTCCCACTGCCATGTGTGAACTATTTCTAAGGATTTAACTGACATCCTCTGTTTTCCAAGTTGTTTCTTGTTTTTCACTACAGATACTTACTTTTTTCGGGTTTCCCCTCTTTCTTTTTTCAAGTAAATAATCCTTACATCACTCTGGTCCAGCCCCTCAAGTTATCAAAGAATAAAGTTTTACATTAATCTGTCAACTTTTCCCATAAAATCAGACACCTAGGAAAGAAGTAATGGATTGGGGAATCCCAGGTTTATGCAGTAACAATATCATAAAAAAGCAAAGATCTAGTCTGTGTTCACATATTGCAGTTTGTGCAGACTGTAGCAGAGCTGCAAGCACAGCACCTTCGCACAGGTTATTGCTGTTCAATCCCCAAAATCAGGACAGGGAAGGAGATGCATAATTCATAGGAAAATGGGAGACAAGAAGGAAGAGGTGAAAACTGGGATCCCCCAGCAGATACTAGCAACTGGAAAAAAAGGTCTGGAATAAAAGAGAGTACAGAGAAGTCCAAGAAAATTGAAAGAGAATGACTGGAGGCTGAGGAGCTGGTGGTGATATCTGAAATCTGGGAATCTTCACATTTAAAGTAGAAGAGTAGTAAAGCCCTCAAGGGAGCATCAGTCAAATCACTACAGTTTACATTCCTTAAGTAACCCCAGCTAACATTCGCACCTTGCATAGTACAGTTTCCCAGCCTGGACACATCCAAATCTAACCTTGAGGACAAAACCATCTTAAAAGCCTGTCAGTTACAAATAAATTTAATTCAAATTTGGGTTTAGCTTAACAGTTCATCTTGGTGCCAGTCAAAATTAATTGGCAGGTATGGCTGCAGTACTTGTTTCCTTTTACCCCCACCGTGAAGCAGGAACAGCTATGCTCACAGCTACAATGGAAGAAAAGGGCATGATTAAAAGCTGAGCAAAATACACGTCAGACATAACTCGTTTGTAGATCAGTGCTGAGGAAAAAACCACGCATTACCACAACAGCAAATCTGTTCACGAAATCATCATCACACGATGATCTAGTCCCTTCCTCCAGATCCAACTTACACAGTCTCCTGCAGCATTTCAATGCAATATCCCAGGCATCAGCATAAAGGACTTTCTAAATACTTTAAAAAACAACCAAACAAAAAAACTTCAAAGGGCTTCTTGGCAGTAGAGACCACCTCAGAACTCCCCATACATCACAGTTACCTATTACCTGGCAGTGAATACAGCCTCAAAACACAAGTGCCTCTAAGTCTTAGCAAAAATTACCTGTTCCTTCCCCTCCAGCTTAGTTAGTACAATGGTTTCTCAGATTTTTTTTTCCTGTGGTGAAAAACAAGGTAAAGGCATATCACTCCCATGTTACTTCTGGCAGACATGACACTGCAAATACCTGAGCAAGCATGATGCTGCATTATGAAACAATAAAGCTGCAACTTCACTTGTTTATGCAGTGCTACCACACCCTGGAAGGAGGTCAAAGATTGGAGGTGAGTAGTCACCACTCGGTAAAGAGTGCCACCCCACACTTTGTTACAAGGCTGTAATTCCAACAGAGGTTCAATAGTCCTGCAGAGCAAGCTCACACAGGGAGGGGAAAAGGGAAGCCAAGACCTGCACTGAAACAGGTCATCTGCCCTTCAGCTCTCAGAAATTGCACATCAAATGAGGATCTTAAGAATCACATCTGGTAAGAAAGAAGAAGCAAGAAGCCCACAGATAGGAAGGAAGGCAGGACACTGCAGGTGACTGGGGCTGATAAACCAAGCCAAAGCTTCTTAAAGGGCCAGCTGTGTTTCCCTGGTCACTGTGGGGCACCTTCAAGCACTTTTTCTCCTTTCCCCTCACTTAAATGTTGATACAATCCAAGCACATGCTGCAACATCAGCGAATGCAAAATTTCATCAAAGCCATTTGAGACATACTGCAGCACAGTTCCACTTCTTATATATGCAGGGACATGCCTGCTATGGCACCACAGAGAAAAATGTTTCATTTGCTTGCTTTTACAGCTGCCAAAGAAAACTCAGTGTTTTCTTTAAAAGCGCCATTAAATTTAAATTTCTAGAAAACTTCATTTAAATTAAACCCTAAACTTTTGACTACACCAAGCAAGCAATCTTGTTTTAGTGGGAAAAGACAAGAAATCGCAGTCTGATACCTGACGTTGTAAAGTTACTGCAAGAGCTTCAGCATTTATTAAGCCTGTCTGCTGACTACTCCTTCCCTCATTTCTCAGTACTTACTTCCTTACTTCTGCAAAGGTTAAGCACCCCTGTCTCTTACAGCATAGTGTAGTAAGACAGCCCTGTGTGGTCAGGAGGGAAGTTACAAACATACACTTCCAAGCACCAGCAGTCCCTCTGAGGGCCCCTCCTGAATTTCTGTAATATTACAAGAGCAGATTCATCCCGGAGTGAATTCCTGCTCATAACACACACAACCACCTTCTCCCTCAAGAGGGCAACTCGCTGCCCCAGCCCACCTAGCCTATCTAAGACATACCTGTTTTATCTGTTACCACTCTAATACATCTGTGGTATTAACAAGACTGAGACCAATAAATGAAAAGACAAAGGAACAAGGGAGAAAAAGAAAAAAAAAAAAAAAAAAAAAAAGGAAGTCAATGAGAGTCTAAGAAACTGCTTTGGAAAGGTGGAAGTGTAGAGCACTGATCAGCACCTGTTGTATCACTGCTTTAGACAGCAGGCAGCATTTGGCAAAAGGGGCCTGGGGACCTCCCCACACCCACAGCACACACCAGCTCAGCGTAGAACTTTACTGTTATATTCCACAGCGGGTAAAAATGGGTGCATCCATGCAAAATGCCATCCTAGTGCTCCCAGTGCCACAACAGAGAAGCCATCCTGCAGTGATGTACAGCCTCTCACAACTGATAAACACTGGTCACCTGTGTCAGCTCTGACTGAGACATTGCCTGTGGTCTGTAAATGGCAGTGTCCACCTAGTCCTGCCAGAGGGGATGTGATACTGGATCTGTTGGTCACCAACGCAAGTGAGCTAATCAGTGACATCAAGACTGGAGGCAGCCTGGGCTGCAGTGATCATGCACTGGTGGAGTTTTGCAATCCTGATAGGTCAGATGAAGACTAAATTCAGGACCCTGAATTTCAGGGAAGCAAAACTCCAGATGTTCAAGGAGTTAGTCAAGAGAACCCTCTGGGAAACTGCCCTCAGGGACAAGGCAAGCAGAAGAGAGCTGGCAATTCTTTAACGATGTTTTCCACAGAGTGCAAGAGCTCTCAGTCTCCAGGTGTAAGAAATCAGGGAAGGATGGCAAGAGACTAGCAGGGCTGAGTCAACACCTACCGGTCAAACTAAAGGGCAAGAAGGAAATGCACAGGCAGTGGAAGCAGGGATAGGTATCCTGTGAAGAGTGTAGGGATGTTGCCCAGTTGTGTAGGGATGGGGGGAGGAAGGCCAAAGTGCAGCTGGAGCTGAACTTGTTAAGGGATGCAAGGGATAACAAGGAGGGCTTCTATCGGTATGTCAGCCAGAAAAGGAAGGTCACAGAAAGCGTACCCCCTTTGACGAATGTGACTGGCAAGCTGGTAGAACAGATGAGGATAAGGCTGAGATGCTGAACGACTCTTCCGCCTCAGTCTTCGCTGGCAATCTCCCCCAAGGCAGGGACTGGGGGGAGCAAAGCCCCTCCCGCTGTAAGAGAAGATCAGGTTCGTGAGCACCCAAGGAACCTGAACATACATAAGTCTATGGGATCTGATGAGATGCATCCCAGAGTCCTGAGGGAAGTGGCTGATGTAGCTGCCAAGCCACTCTCTATCATATTTGAAAAGTCATGGCAGTCAGGTAAGTCCCTGGTGACTGGAAAAAGGGAAACACTGCACCCATTGTTAAAAAGGGTAGAAAGGGTGACCCTGGGAACTACTGACCTCACCTCTGTGCCTGGGAAAATCATGGAACAGACTTCCCCAGAAATCTGTGGTACGGCACGTGGAGGACAGGAAGGTGATGTGAGACAGCCAGCATGGCTTCACCAAGGGCAAGTCCAGCCTGATCAATCCGGTGGCCTTCTACGGTGGAGTGACTACAACAGTGGACAAGGGAAGAGCTGCAGATGTCACCTATCTGGACTCCTCTAAGGCCTTTGACACGGTCTCCCACAACACCCTTCTCTCTAAATTGGCGAGAGATGGATTTGTTTGGTGGACTGTTCGGTGGATGGCCACATCCAGAGGGTAGACAGCTTAATGTCTAGGTGGAGACTGGTGACAAGTGGTGTCCCTCAGGGTTCTGTACTGGGACTACTACTGTTTAATTTCTTCAACAATGACAGACAGTGGGATCAAGTGCATGCTCAGCCAGTCTGCAGATGACACCAAGTTGAGTGGTGCGGCTGATGCCCCTGGGACAGGATGCCGTCCAGAGGCACCTGGACAAGCTGGAGAAGTGGCCCCATGAGAAAGTCATCAGGTTCAACAAGACCAAGTGCAACAAGGTCCTGCATCTGGGTCAGGGCAACCCCTAGTATCAGCACAGGCTGGGGATGCAGGGACTGAGAGCAGGCCTGCAGAGAAGGGCTTGGGGGTACTGGTGGACGAAAAGCTGGGCATGAGCTGGCAATGTGCGTTTGCAGCCCAGAAAGCCAACTGTATCTTGGGCTGCATCACAAGCAACATGCCCAGCAGGTTGAGAGAGGAGATTCTGTCCCTCTACTCCACTCTGCTGAGATCGCACCTTGAGCACTTCCAGCTCAGGAGTCTTCAGCACAGGAAAGACATGGACCAGTTGGAGCAGGTCCAGAGGAGGGCCACAAAAGTGATCAGAGCGCTGCAGCACCCCTTCTGTGAGGAAAGGCTGGGAGACTTGGGGTGGTTCAGCCTGGAGAAGAGAAGACTCTGGGGAGACCTTATTGTGGCCTTTCAGTACTTACAGGGGGCTTATCAGAAAGATGAGGACAGGTGTTTCACTGATAGGACAAGGGGTAATGGTTTAAAAATAGAAGAGAGTAGATTCAGACCAGATATAAGGAAGAAAATTTTTACAATGAAAGTGGTGAAACACATTGCTCATAGAGGTGGCAGATGCCCCATCCCTGCAAGCATTCAGGGTCAGGTTGGAAGGGGCTCTGAGCAACCTGACCTAGCTGAAGATGTCCCAGCTAATTGCAGAGGGGGTTGGGCTACGTGACCTTTAAAGGTCCCTTTCAACGCGAACTATTCTATGATCTTTCTCTCCTGCTTTCTTCCTTCCCTCCATCTATACGCTTGCTTGCTTGCTTGCTCCCTGGGAAAACGTTCTCCTGTGTCTCATATAGCCCATATCATCTACCATCAAGGCACCTGCAGGGCTTCTCTTTCAACCCTTTTCCTGTACGCCAAATGTGGTTTGAGAATTGCACCCTTGCAGACAACATTCACTTCAAATGAAACGCATACACATATAGCTTGCACAGCATGGACCTTCCTCCCCTATAAAAGCAGAAACACGGTCCCTCGCTCAAATTCATATCCAGCACAGCACAAGAAAACTTGGGAGAATTAAAGCAAAGATTACATCCATCACAGCAGTTTAAAACACTGTATCTGCGGGATTGAAAAAAAAATATCCTCGAGCTCCCCACCACATCACCTGTTCTTAGCCTGCCTGCCTTTCCTCCGGTGGTTTGTGAAGATCAGCACCTCTCCATGTGTGCAAGATGGAGAGCTGTCACAGTGAATCTCAGAGGGAAGCTTCACGGAAGCTTCGCGCGTTTTTTACAGAGACAGCTCTTCTCCAGTGTTCCGGTTTCTCTGACTAAAGCTTTTCCCATGTGAGAACCCCAAGCACACACCAACCTGCCGCCCTTGTGTACTGAGGAGCATTGCCAGACTTTTAGGGTCCCACCTGTCCTCCAGAACCCTTCTTTCAAGGGTTGTAAACCCTAATGGGAATATCAGCTCAAGAGGGACAGACTCCAGCAGATACAAACCTTCAACGCAACAAGGAGAATGAAGTATCATCTCACAAGGAGACTGCAGTATCACCACAAAAGAAATGACATCCAGTGAGTATTCAGCTTGTCTAGATTAGAAATTTACTTTAGCCTCAGTTACCTGACAGAAGGAAGGTGTGAATTTCTAAACTGCCTGCTTAATATTTTGTCTGGTATTTAACCTTTGTTCTTGGTGCCATTCTCAAACTGCAAGATTACTGAATTTCAATATGCTAATCAAGCTTTCAATAACCTACTGGATTTGCCAGTTCACCTGTGGTCCCAAATTTCCCAGGAAACTGAGTCATAACCTGCATTAGTTGATCTCGGATGCTACTGATTGGTGCAAAGAAAGTTGTACCTGCTTTAGACTGAGACAGGCATGGTTTTTCATGGGAAGAACATTTAAGCAAATAAAGCTACACAGACACAGCAAAGAATCAAATAGGAACAGGTCACTGACACAATTTCTCGTAGTATCCTCACAGCCAAACTGGTGAGATAAATTGGTGCATAAGTAGGTTTGAAGGTACAGGATTGCAGGATTGTACTCAGTGGGACAAAGCCCAGTTGGTAGCCCATTACTAGTAACCTCCCTCAGCGGTCATGTTGGGCGCCATAATGTTTGATGCCCTTACAAAAGACCTGGACACTCATGACCTGGGAGGACAGAGACTTTTCCACCACCCTGAACTCAGACCCAGCTGCATCCAGAGCACTGTGCTGAGTTCTCAGCTCCCCAGTACGTGAAAGTCACTGACATACTTGAGTAAGCCCAGTCACCAAGATGATGAAGGGACTGGAAAATGTTACAGATCTGGAAAAAACTGAGAGAAATGGCTTTGTTTAGCCTCCAGAAACAAATGCTATGGGAAGACTGCAGCTGCTTAGTAAGACAGTATAAAGAAAATGGAAACCAGCTCATCTGAGGGGGGTGTGCAGCGACAGGGTAAGAGATGATGAATGTAGTTTGGAAGACAGTCTTTTCCAATGATAATGGAAAGTTGTGGGATTCCCTGACCCACCCAAACCATGGCAGGTTCACATATTGGAACAGGTTGCCTGAAGAGATTATGGAATCTCCATTTTTCAAAATGTATGCAACTTCACATGCCTGTGAGCAATCTGACCTATCTGGTCTGGCTTTGGTCACATGTACAGACTACATGACTTCCCCAAATCCCTACCAACCTAAATTAATCTGTGACTATATAATGGCAACCAGCACTCTGAATTCATAATTAGCTCTTGGTACAACAGGTGCTTATTTCATAGGAAAAGCTGTGGGCATGAACTCCTTAAGAATGAAATCAGTGTTAGGAACAAGTTACAATTTCATATTTATCATTATTTGTTTTACTTATTCTTTAATGCAGGTTTCTAGAAGATACTCTTCAAAATACCTACAGAAGCAGAAAACACTCATGGGAGACTTATTCAGGACATACATGCCCTAACTTCTTTCACCAGAACTGAGATCCGAGAAGAAAAAAAGAACAGTTACCTCCCCTGAACCAAGAACCAACAGCACTATAGCATGATATAGCAAAAAACCCCACCAACATCAAAAAAACAACCCTTACAATACTTGTCTACCCAAAAGGCTTAGTGTTAAATCCCATAAAAGAAAAAGAATCAGGCATCGCTTTACCAAAATAGAACACCATCTTTCATGTATCTGCTGTGACTATGCTTTCAGTCTTTGGAGATTCTAGTGAACACTGGTGAGTTCCAAATATGCCACCTCTTTCTGAACTGACTACATCATTAATTTTGCGCTTTACTAAAACAAAAAATTACTAAAATTTTCCAAATTCCTAAAATATTCCTTTCACAAACCAGTGAAGCTATACTATGTATTTACCTTTGCAGAATGTGTACTTGAGGCTTCAGAGGTAGGAAAGGTATGAGATATATTTGGTATAACGCACATTATGGTATAATAATACTGCAAATTCTCCTAGATAACTAACTGCTAAAAAATACCCTGTCCTTCCTCAAACCACATACTATATTCATTCAACATGCTAAATGCATGCTGAGTAGCTGCAACACTTTTTTTTATTCCTTAAAATTGGACACAATCATTAAAATAGCACATCTTACCATTTTGCCAAAGGAAGCACCCTATTTTTAGGGCCTATGAGGTCAAAGCTATGACATAACCACTTAAGAAAGGATGAAATTACTCTCTCTCTCATGTCACATGCAAATAAGAGAACATACACTACTATAGCAGATAGTCTCACATCTGAAGCGTGTGGTGGTGTTTTTTTCTTTTTTTTTTAATTTTCAATTTTCTTCTTTCAGGCTGCAGTTAGCCCGCATGGAAAAGGGGTAGCTGCAGCAGGTACAGCACTGACTACTCAGCTGCCAGCTCCATCAGCCACGAAATGAGAATCATTCCGGCCCTTTGAAGGGCAACCCGGTGCCATCTGCAGCGTAATCCAAGCAGCCACCTCTCACAGAAACTCATCAGGAGCTCGCCTTCAGGCAAGAAACATGTAAGCATGTTTGCCAGAGACTGCACATTTTTTGCCAATGAAAAATGATTCAAAAATAATTTGGGAAGATTTTCAATTCCCCAAATAAAAAGAGGCATTTAGTGGTGGCTGTATAGTTATGCGACATCAGTGTAATTGTTCCCCATAATTGGAACATGAATTTTCTCACTATGTGTCTCAGTAATGAACAGCTAATGGAACACCATCACGTGCTATTCCATCCTGGCTACAGAACCCCCAGCATTAGTGCTGTCACATTAGTCGCTTCAACAGACCAAGCTGCACGCAACGTAACTTCTGAAGAAATTCCCTATAATGCAGGAGTGCAGCCTGAATTACTTCAAAGGATTAAAATCACCTCAGACTATAGGCCAGGTAGTTCAGTGCAGCGAGTTTTACAGCAGCTCCCCAGATCTCGGGGGTAACACGACGTCCAGCTGACAGGCCAGCACTGCCCTCCTGCAGGTTCCCTGCCTGCTCTCACAGCGGTTACAGCCGCTTCAGAAGCGGGCGAGGGCACCCACCGAGCGGCTGTCCCCCCCGCGGCCGGCGCAGCTTCTTCCCGTGGCATGCCCTCGCAGGTTCTGAACCGGTACGCTGTTGTGCTCGAATCAAACACCTCTGTAATAACACAGCAAGATAGCTGAAACGCCGCAGAGAGTTTTGAGGGTGGGGGGAGCTGAAGTCCAAAACTGCACTTGCTTAATTTTAAGGTAACTTAAGGGCGGTACAAAGACGCGCCCCGCCGTGGCCTGGAGTTAGCCCTCGAACTCCTCAGCGCCGCGCGTAACCCCACGCTACCGCGCAGGCGCCTCCTCACCCGCTCTGCCCGCGGGGGCCGCGGCCTCACAGCTGCGGCTCCGCCCCCGCCCCTCACGAAACCGACACCCGCCGCTTCCCCGACGGCCACAACCCCTCCCCCGCCGGGCGCGGCTGGAGAGGCCTTTCCACACCCGCCTGGCCCGGGCGTGCGCACTGTGCGTCCCGCCCGAGGAGCCGCCCTGCGGCCACGCTCAGGCCCCCCCCGCCACGGATGGGGGGAGGCCCCCGCCCCTGCCCTCCCTCGGTGGGAGGGGCGCGCCGGGCGGCCGGGGGCAGGCGGGGCCCGGGCAGCCGCGATCAGGCGCCGCCTCCTTTAACGGTCGCCGCCTTTTGGCGCCGAAGTTGAACCGGCGCGGGCGGCTGTGAGCGGTGAGGCCCCGCCGAGGCCCCGGTGAGGCGGGGGGTGTCGGGTGGTGTCGGGTGGTGTCGGGTGTCCCGCCGGCGGTAGAGGCGGCTTGGTAGGGGCTCCCGCGGGGCTGTGGGGAGTCACGTCGCCATCGGCGAGAGCAGTGGGGCAGGCGCCGTAGCGGCGGGGGCTGGGGAGGGGGGTGTGGGGGAGGGGCTGCGCTGATGGCGCTCCAGAGCGGAGGCTGTCGGTTTCCGGGGCTTCAGCCCCCCGGCGCGGCGGGGCCGAGCCGGTGGCGGTGCTGCAGGCTGGAGGGAGGGGTTCCCCCCTGCCCGGTGCCGGGAGCGCCTGGCCTTTCCCTGCCTCTCGCTGGCTGATGGGCGGACGGCCAGCTCTGCGAGGAGCCAGGGTTATGCCACAGCTATCGTGGAAGTGTTGTGATAGCGTTGTGTGAAGTCATGTCGCTTAAAAATGCTGAAGGGCAGGTTATTGTTGGGGTGCTTCCTGAATCCGGGGTCTGCTTGGAATGTGCCATTTATAAAGGCATAGTATTTTTGTTATAAAAGGCATGTGTTCTTTCAGCTTTTCTCACACATTGAGCTGTTTGTTTGGCATGAAGTATGATTCGTTTGCAGCTGCTTTTTTTCTCCTTTTCTTCGAAATATCCAGATACCTTTGCTCATACTCATTGGAGGGATACTTTGCCTGGTCGCCTGGGAACGTACAGAAGATGTACATCAAGAAAATTGTTCTTGATGGATTTAAGTCATATGCTCAGAGGACAGAAATTCCTGACTTTGACCCATTATTCAATGCCATTACTGGCTTGAATGGCAGTGGCAAGTCCAACATCTTGGACTCAATCTGTTTCCTCTTGGGTATCAGCAGTCTGTCACAGGTAAAAAGAAGGGAGTGTTTAAGAAAGGGCTGTCATGTGTCAGCAATGTTTCATCCTACTCTGTTGAGTAATTGCCACTGGAAGACCTAAAGTGGTGTTTCTGTCCAAAAAAA
The DNA here is from genome assembly GCF_017639655.2 of Falco naumanni. Lineage (NCBI taxonomy): Eukaryota > Metazoa > Chordata > Aves > Falconiformes > Falconidae > Falco > Falco naumanni. The sequence continues at coordinate 12,708,954 of NC_054080.1, read as the reverse complement.
AAGAAAAAAAAGGTTTTATTTATTTGGATTTTCATTATGTGAGACCTTTTCTGTCATTCTTGCTCATTCTTACATTAAGATTGAATTACAGTTTCTGCAATATACTACAGTAGCTCAAAGTATACAGCTTAAGTGGGTATTTTTAGTTTAATATTTAAAAGGCAGCAGTCTCAACTGAAGATATTTTGCAGCTAAAGGCACTATCTTGTTTATTTGTAGCAAACTTTTTCACTTCTGAATTGGTTCTTCACATTTGGCCAACTGTTTCATCACAAAAAAAAGAAAAAGCTGGTTTTCATGCAATACCTGCTATTTGAAAGATGATACATCTGCTTTACTTTTAGGAAAAAATTGTGGGCTTTGATGTTAATTTGAATCTGTCTTCAGGCGATTATTTTTTTTTTATCCACCCCACCTCCCAGTTGTAGACAAATCCAGCAAACCTCCAAGAAACACTTTCTGATTAATTTCCCTGTGAACTGCATTATGAATAATAAATGTTCTTGGTTTTTTTTCTTTTAAACATCAGGTTTTGACAGGAATCTCGTACAGAAGCTCACTAAAACTACAGATTTTGCCAGTGGTTTTACAGCACTAGCACCATACAGGCCCCATATGTCAGTCTTAAATTGGCAGCTAGATTTCCATTTTTTTAATTAATTTCTCCAAAACCTACAGTAGTGCACTGAACCTGTGTAATTAATTGTTTTAAAAAAAATATTTGCCTGTTCTGTGGATTTAGGTGCGTGCTTCCAACTTACAAGACCTAGTTTATAAAAATGGGCAAGCTGGAGTTACTAAAGCAACTGTGTCTGTTACCTTTGATAATTCTGACAAGCAACTGAGTCCACTGGGATTTGAAGCTAATGATGAAATCATCGTCACTAGGCAGGTGAGTCTTAAGTATCTGTATTGCTTAGTACCCTATTTTTACCACGCTCAGCAGAGTGACTTTTCAAGATTTAAAAAAACCGTAATTTTTAAAGTCCCTGAGTTTTTGCAGTTAAGGCAGTGCTTCTACGATGAAGTTAGTAATGTGAACTATAAAAGTAGATCCAGTGTACTAGATAAAAAAAAAAATCGGAATTACATGGGAAATCAGTTGAATATTGTTGAATGTATTATGTCAGTAATGTTTTCTGTGGACTTGCACAGAAACAATAATGAAATAATGTTTCTAAAGCAAGTTCCAATTTTCTGTTTCATGGCTTTTTCTTCTGCTTTAATATTTCCCTCTTAATATCTGAACTGTGTGTTAAATTTGGTCTCCAAGAACAAAAGAGCCTTTATATTTCTGATTTTCCGATGAAGATGTCTCACGATTTTTAAAAAAAAAAAAAAGGAAAACTTGTGGACTTTGGAAATTTTCTTGTCCATATTGCCCTCGGTGATTGATCTTTCATGTTTGAGTTAGATACTCTAAATGTCTTCAGTCTCACACGATCTGTTTGGACGTTCTGTATAGTAGGTGTATATGTGTGTATGCAAGGATAGAATATACGGGATTTGCTCCAATTTTGTATCCTGTTACAGTTTATATTCTCATAATGCCAAGTAATGTTCAAATCACTTGCAGTTTCTTCCATTTCTTTTCCTCCTTCAGATTGCCGTTGGTGGTAGAAATAAGTATCTTATCAATGGTGTGAGTGCTACCAACACTCGTGTGCAAGATCTCTTCTGTTCCATTGGACTTAATGTTAATAACCCTCACTTCCTCATTATGCAGGTATTGTGCGCATCCTTATACAATTCAAAAGGAATAGAAGTTGTGTTAAGTTTGAGGTGGGTAGATGGTGGAAGATCATTTAATTTCCTAATCAGAGAAAAGCAACTTCTTATCAAGTAAAAATCAAATGTCTGAAGTAGTTAAGGTTTCATAGTTTGACTCTAAAACATGTGTCTTGGAGCACAAGATGTTGTGTAGCCCTTATGCAGCAAGCTTTTTCTGAAACATGGTCTAATTTTATTTTCCTCTTTTGTCTCTGTAAGAAAGGTCTTGCATTTATTATTATGCTAAAAAGGCAGATTTTCTTTTCTAATATGTGTGTTCTGTGTCAGGCAATTTTATATATTAAGTTGACATACCTGCCGCCTTAAGCCACGGTTAAAAAAGAGAGAACTGACCAGCTGAAAAGACCCTTATCAACATCAACACAGGGAACAGACAATTCCTGAAATATTTGCAAGGAATGATAAAACAGAGCAGGATTACTGTCTCCAGTGGAACTGTCCCAAATTGGGGAGGGGGTGGGGGAAGGGCAATTTTGTGCCTTTTCTGCTTCCTATTCCTTACATATGAGCTAACTTTCCAAAAAGCCAGTTTATGGTTAATTCAACATCAGCAACTCAGTAAGACTCTAGAAGAAAACATGTATGTTACTCCTTTAAGATGTAATCGGGAATGTGGATGATGAGCCATTTCAAACATGCTGAGTGAGGTGACTTGTTTGAACGTCCAAGAGCAAAACAACTGAGTAAACCAGATTATCCTTGAAGGCGGAAAAAAACCCTCATATTTGAACTTATAATGCATAAAAATGAGTGGGGTTTTTTGTTTGGTGTTGACTTTTTTTTTATTACTATTGCATGGTACACAGACATGATTCTTGTTTTATCTTGCTGTCACCAGGGTCGAATTACCAAAGTTTTAAATATGAAGCCACCAGAGGTAAGGAAGTTGTAGGAGTTTTTTGTATCAAGTTTTACTGATTCATTTAGAGTGACAGGTATCAATACTTTTGGGGTGGGGCAGGACACACAGACACACACACAAAAAAAGTGTCAGAGGGGGATGAGATGTTCAGCTCAGTTCTGAGTTGAACCTATCTAACATAAGAAGAAACGGCAAATTTTTGTTGCATTGCTGTATTTCAGATTTTAGCTATGATTGAAGAAGCAGCTGGTACTAGGATGTATGAATCCAAGAAACTAGGTGTCCAGAAAACCATAATGAAGAAGGAAGCCAAACTGAAAGATATTGAAACGGTACTGTGTTGAAAGTATACTGTCTCTAGTTATTGAAGTTAACTGAATAACTAGTGTAGTTTTTAACTTGTAGAATATTTGATTTCTGCACCTAGAAGTAGGTATTCATGCTTAGACATATGAGAGTTTTGAAAATTGGAATATAAATGTTTTGTGTTTCAGGTCTTAAATGAGGAGATCACTCCAACTTTAGAGAGACTGAAAGAGGTATGGAAAAAGTTGAAGAGTGGTAGGGCCCTTAAAGTACTAAAAAAATACTTTCAGCTACTTTGAACCAGTATATGGTGGCTAAAACAACAGCATGTTTTCAAGCTTTGTAGAATCTTTTAAGAAAGATAAAATTTTTCTTCTGTCCAAATACAGATGAAGTGACATTCAGGACTTCCAGGAAGTCCTAGAGGGGGATGTAGGGAAAAGCAAGAAAACAAGAGAACTAGGTAAAACCAGAAGATAAAAACATATATTCGTTCTTAAAAAAACCCCTTGTGCCAAGTGGTATTTCTGCTGTACAATCAATTGTATGAGTAGTGTTTTATGTAAGATTTGCCTAAGCAGGCCTGCAGTGTACAATACTGAATATCGTAACATGGAGAATCCTTACTCTTATCTAAAATAATAATGTTAGTAGAAGTACTCTACGAGATTTCTGTAACAGTCCTGTTTAATATTATTTTTCCATCAATATTTAGATATTTTTTTATTGTTGCCTTTTCAGGACCGAACAGCATATCTAGAATACCAAAAAGTAGTACGAGCATTAGATCATTTAAGCCACCTCTGTATAGCTTATGAGTTTTTTCTGGCTGAAAAGACAAAGACAGCCTCTGCTGAATTATTAAAGGAAATGAAGGGTAATATAGAGAAGCTTTGTGAATCAGTGGCTGAAAATGAAGAGAAGATAAGACAACTTAATGAAGAAATAGTGGGGATGGAAAAGAAAAGGGATGAGGTAAGTGAGAACAGTGTTGTGCTTTTCTGAATATCTGGCTACAAGGAGTTAGATGAGAAGTGAATTAATTTTATAGAAGATATACCCTTGAATTTTTATCTTTTTCTGGTGTGTTGTTTAGATTATACACTGTTGTCGTTCTTAGCTGTTGACTAAAAGACATCCATTTAAAGTTTTGTCTGAAATTGTTTACTTCCACTTGCTGTAGATGAGTAATAACTGAAGAATAGAAACTGTTTGCCTTCGTGTTTCCACTCTGTATTCAATGGTAAATTTTACCGAAGATTTGTTTTTTCCTCCTTTTTTGTTGATGTATCAAAGAAACACACTTCAAGTGGAAAGTGCTTGTTCAACAAAAATCGGTACTGACTGATTTTTGGACACAGTAAGTTTGATGTTTGGATGCAATAAATTTGGTTAGATACAGGATGGCCCATAGGGTGTTAGCATGCCTAAATGTAGCTTTTGTGCAGGGACAGTGTCCCATGGTATGGAATGGTGTGGGTCTTCAAAATAACTCAACACCAGTACTGGATAATGGAGGGAAAAGATGTTCTGACCTGTTTGCATTGGAGTCTTAACTGCCCACTTGGTCAGCTATTTATCTTCTCTACGTACAGCTGTGAACAGAAGATGAAATACTGCAAATATTTCTACTAATTTCTTAGGCTAAATTAAATTTCCTTTATTTATGATTGTAGGAAGTTGGTGGTAGGCTCTCTTCACTGGAAGATGCTCTTTCAAAAATTCAAAAAGTTGATACTAAAGCACAAAGTGCCCTTGATGTCAAGAAGGAAAACTTAAAAGTTGAAGAGATTAAGTACAAAGAATTGATAAAAAGTTTGGAGGAGGTAAGAGCTCCGTATATAATTTTCTTTAATTCCGATTGAGGGGGACAACTTTTTTCTTACCTATTACGATAAGAGAAATCCTATGATTGGCAAGAATTACATCAGGAAAGCAGAAACAAATGGTAAGGGCATTATTTGTTTTGTGCAGCATAGGTAGTAGCATCACATTTGTTTCTAATGTAAAGCGTGTACAAAGAAAGTGCAACTCTTCACAGCTGCCAACCTTCCATTAAGCTCAGGAGAGATCCCTGTAGCTTCAAAAGGATTATGCTCGCTGGACATGGGGTATTCTTTAATTTTGAGAAATTTCTACATTGCCTATTTCTGATGGTTGATGGTTGTTTTTTTTTTATGCAAGAGGATGAGAATGAATATCCAAAAGAACTGAAGAATACCTTCTAGATATTAGGAAGAAAGAGCTATGTCTCCTAGTTCTTGGGCTGTTGTCATCTCTTCCTGTATTTTGTCTTTCTGTAGATCTTCACTGCACTCATGGGGCAAGTACACACTTGAAAGCATGCGAAGACAAATTATAAGATAATAAAATCTGACAAAGGGTCATAGAAATTTAGGTGACGAAACTAGTCACAGCTCCTTATCTAACTGGTATGAATGCAAAGTTGATGGGATGGATGGGACTCAGGTTCTTCCCCCCCCCCCCCCCCCCCCCCCCCCCCCCCCGATTTGTTTTGCTGAAGGAGTCTGAAGTATTATTGTCAAAGGAGAAAGCGCTAAAGGAGGTACAGAAAGCACTAAATACTCTACAGGAAGCAAGTGAAAAAGATGCAGACGCTCTAGCTGCAGCACAACTGCATTTTAATGCAGTGTCTGCTGGCTTGTCCAGCAGTGACAGTGGTGAAGAAGCTACTCTTGCTGGGCAGATGATAACCTGCAAAAATGAAATCAGCAAAGCAGCAACAGAGGCTAAACAGGTAAGAATAAAAGCTCTGCCTGTCTTAGACCAGTCTTCCTGCTTCTTTTGAGAGTTGTTCGAAAACCAAATGACACGCACGAAGGTCAGTGAAAAGATGTGCAGAATTATCTCTACAAGTTATTTTACAAGTTAGCTTATACATTAAGGTGGCTCTTTGATGAAATAAATCATTAGAAATAATAAAATCCTTGCATAAATATAAATAGGGAAAACCTGTAACACCACTGTGAGGAAGTACAGAAACTGACATTTGAGACGTAAAGTAGGACTCGCAGTACTGAAGTGACTGACAGTCTTGGGTAGGAATAAATTAAGACCGCTTTCTGTCATGTGCATTCATGCTATAGGTATTTCTACAGTAAAACTTAATGGAATCACAACAAAGATGCCTGATACTGTAAATGGAAAGTTCAGAAGAAACTATTTTCTCCTCAGTTAAATTGTGTGCTAGTCACATAACTGAAACAGACACCACTTCTTTTGTCTTAAGATAAGAAACCTCTGCTGAGGTAGTTTTTACAGTGGAATTTAAATTTTCAGAGTTGAAAAGTCCACCTTGCTTGTCTCATTAAGGAAAAAATCTTTTGGGGAAAATAACAAGGGCAGCTGTGTCCCACCTTATTTTACCTTGTTTCTCCTCTGACTCTCTTCTTGTGCTAACATGACTTACCATATCCAAATACGTGATTTATGTTTTTATTTCCAAAACACCTGTGCCCTTACCTTCAAAATGCAAGGCTGCTTTTTGGCATTTCTGCAACCAGTGGAAACATGATATTAATGTATGTGTTCTAAATCCACACCTGCAAGGATCTCTTTTGATTCCGTGTTTTCTTACTCCTTACAGGCTGAAATGAAGTTGAATTATGCACGCCAAGAATTAAAGACAAAACAAGCTAAAGTTAAAAAGATGGACGAAGGCTACAAGAAAGACCAAGAAGCGTTTGAAGCTGTCAGAAAAACAAAAGAAGTACTAGAGGACCAAATGAAGAAGCTGAACTATGAAGGTCTGTACAGACTTCTGGTACATACTTTTGGGGGAATCTGAAGAGGAATATAGAAGTGTGGTGGATTGACCCCAGCTAGAGGACAGGTAGACCAAAAGTGTTTTATTGCTTCCCTCCTCGGCTGTACAGGGGAGAGAAAATACAACCAAAGGCTGGTGGGTCGAGATGAGGACAGGGAGATCACTCAGCAATTACTGTCACAGGCAAAATGGACTACTCGATTTGGGGAAATTAATTTAATTTATTACCAATCCTATCAGAGTAGGATAATGAGAAATAAACCCAAATCTTAAAAACACCTTCCTCTGACCTATCCCTTCTTCCTGGGCTCAGCTTTGCTCCTGATTTTCTCTGCCTCCTCCCCCCACATAGTGCAGGGGGACAGGGAATGGGGGCTGCGGTCAGTCCCTCACACGCCATCTCTGCCACTCCTTCCCCAGGGGAGGCTCCTCACACTCTGCCCCTGCTCCAGCCTGGGGTTCCTCCCATGGGAGACAGTCTTCCACAAGCTTCTCCAGCGTGGGTCCTGCCCATGAGCGGGGGTCACAAGTCCTAGCCAGGAGCCTCACAGGCTTCCCCCAGGTCACAGCCTTCTACAGGGCATATTCACCCTGCTCCGGGGTGGGGCCTTCCATGGGCTGCAGGTGGATGGATATCCACCTCCCTGTGGACCTTCATGGGTGGGCTGAGGGGCACAGCCTGCCTCACCACGGGCCTCACCATGGGCTTCACCATGGGCTGCAGGGAAACCTGTGCTGTGGTGCCTGGGCACCTCCTGCCCCTCCTTCTGCACTGACCTGAGTGTCTGCAGAGTTGTTGCTTTCACATATTCTCACTCCTCTTTCCCAGATGCTTTTGTGCAGCAGTTTCTACCCCTTCAGGTTATTACAGAAACACTACCAGCACTTCTGATGGACTCAGCCTCAGCCAGCTGTGGGCCAGCTGGTACTCTTTCTGTCAGACACAGAAGCAATGGAAAATAAAAAGATAGTCTTTGCTTCTGATCAGCAGCTGATGTCCAGACACTTCTGTGAAGTAGGGCCTCAGTATGCGTAGCAGCTGTTCTGGAAGAAAAATGCCTTAATAATGAATGCTCCCTCCCCCTCTTCCTCTCTCTTAACTTGTATTGTTATGCACACCTTCATATGGTATGGAATATTGTTTGGGTCAACTGTCCTGGCTATGTCCCCTCCCGACCTCTTGCCCAGCCCCAGCCTACTGCCCTTTGGAGCCAGGGTTGGAGAGACAGCTCTGATGCTGCGGGAGCACTGCTCGGTGTAGTCAGAACACTGGAGTGTTACCACCATCTTTCTACTAGAAGTACAAAGCACAGCATTATGAGGGCTGCTGTGGGGAACATAAATTCCATCCTAGCCAGACTAAACACAAGAAGGAACTGAAAAAACAAGTATGCTGCTTTCATACACAAAGACATTTCTCTAGTTATAATAACAGTTTTTTGCAAAGTTTAGGCCAAATGCTTTAAAGTTTGTTGGCAAATTTAAATTCGATCTAAAACGCGGATGGAAAAGGTGACTAACCTGCCTATTCATTCATGGTTTTCTCTACCTTAAAGCACTTCTTAAAGTTCATTTCTCATTCCAGGTAACATTTGTTGCAGAAGCTATCAAAACTGTAAATTGATATTCCAGAATGACATTCAGAAGCACATTAGACTTTAAACTCTCTCTTTGGCATATTTGGTATTGTGATGCCATTATTTTGTCTAAACTGGAAATTTACAAAGAATTTTATAAAGTGTTAAAGTATTCTCTACATCTATGTAGATAGACAGTGTAGCGTACCAGTTTTTAAGCTAATAGGTTTCTGTGCCCTGGGTATTCGTCTGCTGCTTGTGCTCAACTGTTCAGAAGAGAAAGAAGAAGCCCTTTTAGCAGAGAAAGTGGCATTGACTCGTGACATCAGCCGACTGAGAGAACGCCATGAAAGCTTAGTTGCAAAGTTTCCTCATCTACAGTTTGAATACAAGTAAGATCTCGGCGTCATCCTGAAAGACACTTCAGAGTGCTTTTTGGGGCATTTTGTTTGGCTTATGGGACTTGCAGGATAATTCCAGCAATTGCTTAGCTGTTGCTTTCCTTTTAGTGCCAGTGAATAATGACTGTCTTAACTTGATGCAGTTGAAGGGGGGAGTGGGGCAGGGAAGTCGGGAAATGCTACTTGATTTAATGGGCAGCAGGGAAAGTGACACAGTCGTTCTTAAGTGACAGACATAAAAATCACTGGAATTTAAAAGTTTTGTATGATGGTGTTTGCAACTTCAGTAGCTGAAACCGAATAGAATAGAAACCAAATAGTAGAATCCAAAGGCCTAAACTTCAAAAATGCATTATCATTACTTTTCAGAGTCCTGCCTGAGGACTGTGAGTAGACTTGTGCTGTGGAGGTCAGCATTGTATCTGTTCCCGCCAATCAAATATATATACATACATACATATATATATATCCCTATATGTATTTGCTTACGTAATAATCGGTCTGAACATACTCATATAACTGTGCTAATAATAGAACCTGTAGTTAAAATAATTTTAAAATTGCATGAACAAATTGTACCAAAATCAGAAGGGCCATATGTTTAATGTACCATATGTTTCTTTGTAACTGATATTTTATTGGGAGGTTTCTTGCCCTGAAGTACTTAATCTAATGATTTTCTGTGGGTTTTTTCCTGATAGAATTTAGAATGTCTTACACGTGTATAATAAGCAGTATGATTTATTAAATATAACTTTTTTTAAGATGTGTGGGACAGAAACAAATGTGATTATCGTAACTTAAATTTATTTTAAGGCATCCAGAGAAAAATTGGAATGTGAATTCTGTGAAAGGCCCTGTTGTGCACCTTTTTACTGTGAAAGATCTATCCAAAGCAAAAGCCCTGGAAGCGGTGGCTGGAGGGAAACTCTATCAGATTGTTGTGGACACAGAGGTATATTTATTACTTCAGTACAGAGATTCAGTACAGATTGTGTGATTCAGGGTTAGCCAGCATGCGAGTTCTTACTGAATTCTGTAAGAAGTGGTTGGGGCCCATGCATGTGTTTGAATTAGAGTAAGTGTCGTGCATATTTAGTGGCAACGATAGAGTCCTCTTGCAATGCCCTATTGCCTTACTTGACCTGAAGAGGTAACTGATTTTGTATACTTTGTCTCTCATTTGAGGTTACTGGCAAAAAGCTTTTAGAAAAGGGTGCACTAAAGTGTCGATCCACCATCATTCCACTGAACAAAATTTCAGCCAGGTGTGTTAAAGAAGAGAAAATCAAGTTGGCCCAAACCTTGGTATGTAAATAAATATACTGTTTACTATCTTTTGTTTGTGTACCTTTTTAGTTTTGTTTCTTTACTAAAAACATGAGCTTCTTAATGGTAGTACTGGTAATAATTTCTAAAGGCTTTGAGGATTTCTTAATTTTTACTTTTTTCCTTTGTATCCTTTCAGTTACATGATGTTTCAATGGATATTCATTATTCCATTTTTAACTGAAATGCCTTTAAAATGTGATGATGTTTTTAGAAAGTGTTTTTATCAAGAGAAGACAGAAATTCAAGTTGAAAATTCTTACACCTTAAGGGATACTAATTGCATTTCATTTGATTTCTAGGCTGGTCATGGTAACGTGTATTTAGCCCTTTATCTGATTGAATATGAATCTGAACTGCAGAAAGCAATGGAGTATGTCTTTGGAACAACACTGGTCTGTAATAACATGGAAAATGCTAAGAGAGTGACCTTTGACAAAAGGATAATGATGAGAAGTATTACATTTGATGGAGACGTGTTTGACCCCCAGGGCACTCTGCGTGGAGGCAATTGCTGGTTTTATTTCTAGAATAATACTGTGTGTCTGTTGATTTGTTTACTTCTCTGCATGTTTTTCATAAAAACGAATGGTAACCTTTTTGTTTAGACTCGTAGTGAGGCTAATATCTCTTTGAGCAAAGATTTGTTGGTCTTGAGCTGAAGTAAGATTTGATTAGACTAAAAAAATGAATGGCAAACTATTTGCGTGAAGTAGTTTAGATTTTAAATACTTAAATCCTATTTGGCTACGTAATTCTCCTGGAAGAAGTGCTTTGAATTCAGGTACTTTTTGAAGTCATTCATAATTAGTTTCAGGTAACGGCATAAATTATGAAGTTAGTTGATTTCACAAGAAATGCACAGTCAGTCTGCAGAATTAAATACTTTAGCAGAGGAGGTAGTCTTTTTCCATTGAGAACTTAAGCTGCCTTTCTGTGCAAACAAATTTTTCTGCATCATTATTAACATTTAGAATATGCTGTTTGCCAGTGGTGTATCCACTAGTCTACTTCCAATTAGCTTGACTTGACTTTTTTTTTTTCACTGAACAGGTGGGTGCTTACAGTTTACATCAGTGTTGTCTAACCTTCAAGAAATGAAAAATGTTGCAGCAAAACTCAAGGAAAAGGAATCTGAACTTGAGACTGTAGAGGATGAGCTGGCAAGGTTGAAGAAGGTTGCTGAAAAGTAAGGTTTGCCTTACAAAATAAAACGTCTGTAACTTCTCTTACGTGACTGAATAACTGTAATACAAAGGTTTTATTGGAGGGCATAGGGCCTGTTGAGAATGTAATATGCAGAAAATTATTCTCTTCCTCTCTATTCACCCGCCCCCCCCCTCCCCCCCCCCCCCCCAACAAAAAAACCCAGTTTAATTTGTAAGTACAGCAGTCAACAAGAAAATTCAGTTTTTAGATAATACATGCAAGAAAACTTATTTTTGGATAGCACAGGGAAAAAAAAAAAGGCATACAATGATGTCTACTTGAAATCATTTGAAGTTTTCCAAAGTTTCATGAAGTCTGCTGAAGAATGAATCTGTGCCAGCCGTATTTTGTAACTCCCCATACAAAATTTCAGTTTGTGATAGCTCTTATTTTTCTCCCAAGAAAACACAAAGATACGAAAGGGGAGTATCTGAGTGATACTGTAAGTAATTTTAAGTTTATTTGATTTTCAGCTACCTAATTACTGAAGATCTTATTAAAAGACGGAATATAAAAATATGTTTGGTCAGGTCTATAAAAATCCCATAAAGAGACAGTGTTATGTAGCATGCTACCTACCACCTGGATTTATTTTTCAGATTGTTTTGAGTCATAATAGACTTCCACAAATATGACCAAAAGGAAGAAACGAGTTTTACCTTTAGGTATTTTTTTCTTTAATCATTCAGCCTAGCATTTGCCATGCTGCTGGTTCCAAAAAAATACCAGCTCTGAATTGTTGTCAAACTCCATGTGTTGCATTTGTTTGGTTTTGATATATTGTATTAGGGCTATGTAACCAGGAGTTACATATATAATAACTTAGATACCTACAAACTTCACAATTACTATTTAAGAAATTATATCGGGCTTTCTTGCGTTTAAGCTTATTTGACCTACAGTTGTCATTGTTTCTGTCATTAGAAGGGGAATGTAAGTATTTTTCTGCTCACTTTTCTATCTACTTATGTCAACTTTGAAACTGAAGTGCTGGGTACTTTTCATATCATTACTGTCTTCAAAGGTACCGGCAACTGAAACAGCAGTGGGAGATGAAGTCTGAGGAAGCAGAGCTGCTGAAAACAAAGCTTCATCAAAGTGCTTATCACAAACAAGAGGAGGAGCTGCTTGCCTTGAAGAAAACAATTGGTGACAAATGTGTTCCTTATCTTTTAATTGCAAAATAATTGTTGAGAATGAACTGGATATTTAGCTGTTTGAGTAGCAGAATCCTTGCTTAAGAAAAAAACATTTTTTGCTTTGAAAATACTGTGTCTATATTTTGGAACATGTAACAAAATACAGAATCACAGTAGACTTGCATAGAGGTGATTCGCATAAGGTTGGTCATTCTCTTGTAGTAAAGGTTATATCCTTAGGTGTTTGATATGCTTTACAACAAAAGGAAAAACAGCTTTGCCAGGGAAGTTTTAAAATGGGTTTGATCCCATATTTGAATAATCTTTACTTATTTTTCCAAGGTATCTGTTTCTGTATGTATTTAAGGTTAGCAATATTGTTTGTGTAACTAAAAGTATTGGAAAGAAGTACTGTTCATGTAGCTAAGGAAAACTGTAAAAGGAAGCAAATTAAGCAGTAAGTAAAACACCTAAAGAAAAAAGAGGGGCAGACGTGATGCATATGTAGACATAGTATTCTAGGGATGAGGTGATAGCTTATGAGGTAGCCATCTGATTAATTACTTCTTGATCATGTGGTTCGGCATATACTTGCCTCTGTCAAAAAAAAAAAAAAGGCTTGTTTTTATTAATTTTAATGACTGGTTGTCTGTTTGGTGCCCTACCAATAATTGGTAACAGCACATACTGTCTTAGGGTAATCACTGAAATAGCTGTCTTCAGTATCTAGCAAACTTACAACCGCTTCTTTCTGTTAGCGGTGAAGATGGATTTATTTCACTTGGAGTTTATTATGTAAATTTAAAGATAAGAACTACGCTCAATCTCAGTACTGTACTTCTTGATTCAGTGGAATGTGAAGAGACATTAAAGAAAACTGAAGAGAGCCAAAAGAAAGCAGAAGATAAATATAAGGTATTAGAGAATAAAATGAAAAATGCAAAAGTGGAATGTGAAAAAGAACTAAAAAATGCCCAGCAGAAACTAGATGATGCAAAGAAAAAGGCAGAGGCTTCAAGCAAAAAAATGAAAGAAAAGCAGCAGGTAAAACTTAATCTTTACTGCAACCACTTTTGACATTGAGAAAATTGCCAATAATCAGAAAGTTTGATTCTTCTTGAAGTTTTAATACTATCAGGTTTGGAACTTAATTATATTTATTCCATGGTCCCTGACATCTGACATAGAAATTGCTGATGCTTTTTTTTTTTTTTTTTTTTGTGAGATTGCCCCCTTGCTGAAGAATGGGTACTGTTAATATTCTACAGCATTTACTATGTTACACTGAATCTTAATTCTTTCCAGTTAAATATAACTAATAAATTCGGAAACATCTCTCTAGGAAGTTGAAGCTCTAGTTCTGGAAATTGAAGAGCTAAAACAAGAACAGGCCTCCTATAAACAACAGATAGCAGCTGCAGATAAAGCAATCCAGTCCTACCACGAGGAATTTAATGCTATGGCAGCTGAGGTATCCAAGATTAAGGTAAAAATGAATACTGTGTTTGATTATCTATTTTGATGTTACTGAATTAGAGCTTTAGGGGATCATGTCTTATAATGTGTGTGTTGTTGTTGGATTGTCTTACTAGCACTCAATTGTGTCTAGCCTGGGTAGTTATTTTTTGGGTTTGTTACCACATATGAATTTTTTTTCTCCTTCCTTTCTGTGTCCTTCTAACAACTGTTTTAACACCAGCCTTTAAAAGAAGCTAATAAATGGCTGTTGGATTTGCTTTTCAGGAATCTCTAAAGAAATCACAGGAGGAGCTGGCCAAGGAAAAGGAATTAATTGCATTACAGGATGAAGCAATTAAAGCCAAGTATGCAGAGAGAGCAAAATACACGGAACAACACAATGAATTACAGCTTAAGGCTAAAGCTTTAGAACACGACATCAGCAAACATCAACAAGAGGCTGCAGATGCTGCTACCAAGGTATTTCGGAACTGTGCCTTTCCTTAATCTTGTGACCAAGAGTGGTCATTTCCCTTGCCACATGCAGAGGAAATAAGCCTTTTTATCTTAATAAGCACCGTCACATTTGCAGCTCTTGATGTGAAGAGTTTTATCCTAGGAAGAAGGGGTGGAAACTGTAAATTGTATGACAGCTTATTTTATGGAATAATAGAGTAGATCACAGTGAGGAGGTGATCATTGAGAAGAACATTCTGACTGTATGGACAAATCAGATAACTAATTAAAGAAGCTAATCCCAAGATATAGGGACAGTGGCTTAGTCCAGATACAGAAGAGTGTGTTCCAAGGAAACATGATGGGTATATGTGAAAGCTTCCTTAAAATCCTGCTTCATCTATAGTGCTGGAAATCACATGAAGTATTTTAAAGGTATGCACCTGTGCAGTGTTGGGCTAGAAGAATTAATGTAATTTCAGGAGGTTGGTTGATAATTTTTTTTTTTTAAATTCCTGTTTGAGAAGGTGAGTGGGGAGGAAAAAGCCTCAATGTATCTTCTTGTTTCCAGGTGACCAAAATGCTGAAAGAGCATGAGTGGATAGCTTCAGAGAAAACACTTTTTGGTCAGCCAAACACAGCCTATGACTTCAAAGTTAACAATCTAAAAGCAGCAGGTCGGGAGATGCAGAAATTGCAGGCAAAGAAAGAGATGTTGGGAAGGCATGTGAACGTGAAAGCTATGACTATGCTTTCTGAGACAGAGGAAAGGGTAAACACTCCGTGGTTTAATGTATAAAGATTGGGCAGCTTGGGTATATGGTATTATGTATAACATAGCTTTGTCTTTTCATATGCTCTGTTTCTGAATATACTGAAAATAGAACTAAATCTTCATGAGATAGCAGGAAACCTTTTGTTAGGTCTTTTATGCTAATCTTATATCTTTCAACTAGTCATGTGTGCGTTAGTTTTCTAAGTTATGTGTAATCTTTACTTTGGATGATAAAAAGAATTAATTCCATTGTTCCCTACCCCAGTCCATCCTGAGTTAGCAGCAGCAGCATTAGTCAAGCTTTCTGGTATCCATTACAGTAGCTGAGAATTATATGCTTTATTAAAGGTTGCAGATCAGAACACTGTTCATCTTCAAGCATGATAGCTTGAAGGTGTTCCAGGGTTGTCTCAAATTCATCTGTATTTTGAGGCTATTCCAGGATTGTCTCAAAACTGTCCATTGAATGATGCTCCCAGCTTTTCTACTATTTTCATTAGAATTGGCTTGTTCCTCTCAGCCTCCAGAAGCACCCTTTCTTCTGTGGAAAAGCAAATGAAACAATGAAACATGATTAACTTGAAATGGAAGTGCCACTTTTCAGAGTAATGTTGGTCTTCCCCTTTGCTGATTGTTGAAAATCCTGATGCTTTAATTTGCAAATAATTTCCTAAAACTTAAGTCCTGTGTACAGCTAAATGAATGATTTGGATTTCAATCTTGCAGTTAATGGCTATTTCATAGTTAGAAAAAAGGTAAACAGTGAAACTGTTAAGATTGTGCTGAAATACATTTTGTGCCAAAATTCACTGAAACTGGTCTTTTCTCATTGCACCAGTACAATGACCTAATGAGGAAAAAAAGAATTGTAGAGAATGACAAGTTAAAAATTCTTGAAACTATTGAAGAGCTTGACCAGAAGAAAAATGAAGTTTTACAAATTGCTTGGGAAAAGGTATGTGACACTTGAAATCTGATCTTCACATTCTAGCAGAGGACCAGATTTAGATAGGATTACTGTTTTGCGTATTTCCATGGGGGAAAAAAAAAGCCTGTTTCCAGAACTGATCTTCCTTGTATTTAAATTACAAAACAACCACTTCATTTCTCCTATTTCATCTCACTTTTGAGAAAAAGATAGGAATTCTCTGAGAATTGTAAAGATGTAATCAAACCTGCAAAACTACTTTTATCATTACTTTCTAGTGACCACAAAAATTTAAAGAAGGTCAAGCTACTGGCATGCTGAAATCACTGTCTCTCACATGGAAGTTCAACAAAACAGTAATGCGGTGTATTTTGCTTTTTGTTTGCTTAAACTAGTGTTTGACCAGAGTTAAAATCTTCAGGTTCTGTGTAGCCCCATACAATGGGGGCTGTGGACCTGGGCTACTACTGTGTCTGTCACTGATGGGGTAGGTAATACTGGAATAGAGCAACAACTGATTAATGTTTCTGTTATCTAAGCACTCTGCCTTCTTACTAATTCTCTCATATCGTGAGCTATAACAAAATTATAAAACTTTCCCTTTCTATATAGAAAGCCTGACACATTGTTTTCTGCTGTACCAGGAGAACTTGTACTTTTTGGCCTTTGAAAAGATCAGTGATATCTAAGATTAAATTGCTCACAAATGAAGTATCAGTTTTAATTATTACTGCCCATACCGAAGGTATCGCTGACAAAATGGTACCTTTTCATTGCAAAATCTTGTTTGGCAGAAGTTAGTGAATTGTATTTAAAAGCATCATGGGTGGTGGAGAAAGTGCGTTCTCGGATACATTCTTTGACCTAGGAAACTACGCTGAGTTTACAAAGTTGCATCCCATCCAATACCTAGGTATTGTTTAAGTAATCATGGGAAGAAAAAGAGGGGAGAAGATGCTAGTGTGTGCCTTTTGCAAGGTGCTTATATACTTTCAATAGTTCTTTAATTGGGAGAAATAACAGTTTACCAGTTAATAAATCTGAGATGGGGCATAACCTTTTCCCTGGCTGATAGCATAAAAAAACCTTCTAATATTCCTTCCATTTAATCCTTCTAAAATGCTTGGTATAGGGTGTTGCATATATATATATACACACACACGTGTGTATTGGTGTTGCTTTTCTTTTCAGTACAGAGAGAATTCTGTACTAATTCCATATGCTAGTATTTTCTCACCGTCCTCTGTGTGTTAATCTTCAAGACATAAGAAGTCATGGGGTTAAATAGGGCAAGAAGTCCAGAGCATAGTGAAGCTTACCCCACTAAGTTTTTAGCTGTTTGTGCTCTTGATGCAAAGCATGCACATACTTTTTTTTTATGGTCTGACTTCTAGGTGAACAAAGACTTTGGTTCAATTTTCTCAATGCTTCTACCAGAAGCCAAAGCTATGCTAGTACCCTGTAAAACCCAGGATGTCTTGCATGGCCTGGAGTTCAGAGTTGCCTTAGGAAACACCTGGAAGGAAAACTTAACGGAGCTTAGCGGAGGACAAAGGTTGGTGAACTTTGTGTGGTTTTTTTGTTTTCCATTGCAGTTGTGTATGTAATATGTCTAGCTAATTATAGCTCAGAAAAGCAAAAAATTAGTATTTTCCGTAGTCAAAGTGGGGACTTCTGTCTCCTTCCAACCTGACTTAATATTGAAAGCATTATTAATTCAGCTCAGCTCAAAGAAGCATCCAACTTAGAAAGAATGCATTACTTGGCATACAATAGTGAACAAGATTTTACTCCATGGAGAAGTGAGAAAAAATTGAGTAATGAGAAAACTGCAGTTAACTCTAGGTAGTACTGTGGTACTGTTGAATAAAATGCTCCAGCATTTGAGTTGTAGTTTCAAAAACCTATGCAGACAGATTCTGCCACGGTGTCAAAGGAGTGTCACGGGGACAGTTCTCTTCTCCGGTGATTACAGCTGCTGTGTAGGGGATGTGCTTCTTTGCAACTGCTAAGGGAAAAATCTAACAAGAGCAGAAATGGAATTTAGGAAGAGGTGAGACGGAGAACTTTCACAAGGACAGAATGCTTCAAGAGCTGTACATTAAAAAACAGCATTACAAAATTCAGAATTGAGAATAGGTAAAGCAACAGTGTGATTTTAAATATTGCCACGAATCTAACCTGAATCTGATAAAAGAGAAGTAACATATGTCACTTCAGGCTTCACATTTTGAAATCAGAAGTTGTAGCAGAAGCTGTCATTTTGTCTCTTCAGAACTCACAGCAGAAATCTTCTTTTGAGGGAGAATTTTGTTACTACCAAATTGTTTTCAAGTCAAAGTCTCTCAAACGAGGGCAAAACATAACTTTCTTCTCTGTATTAGATCATTGGTGGCTCTGTCCTTGATCTTATCCATGCTTCTCTTCAAACCTGCCCCAATTTACATCTTGGATGAAGTGGATGCAGCTCTTGATCTCTCTCATACTCAGAATATTGGCCAGATGCTTCATGCTCATTTCAAACATTCCCAGGTATGAACTTGAAACTATTGTGATCATCTGTTTATACACTTTAGTTATTTTCAGAGGCAGTCTGCCACTGAGGAGTCTCAGCTGTCTGAGTACTTTATTCCAGAGTTGTCTGTTGTATGGCTAGGTTATTTAAACTGCAAGTTACACTGATGATGTGGCAACTGTGAATCTTCTAAACATTGTGTTTTAATGTAAGCTGTTGCTGCAGTGGCTAAAAACTGTAACTTATATTATTTGTATTAATAGGGAAGAGTATCTGTGATGCAATCAATTTCAGGCATGACCCACACACTGTGATTTCCCCCCACCCCCCAAGTGCTGTAACCTGAGCTTTAAAAATACTTTATTTTTGACCCTGTTGAAGTAAGCCAGGCACTAGTCAAAAGAATCTCTGGATCACTGTGGCCTATGCATGAAGAAAATCTGTAGGAGTGAAGAAACTTAGTTTCTGTTTGGTGGTAGGACATGACCTTTCCAAATTAATGAGAGAGGGGAAGGGAACATTGGTTAAGCAGTACTGTAATATAATGTGAGCAGTATCTTTAGACTATGCAAGACCCTGAATCCTTACAGAATTCATAGCAACACTTCTTTTCCAGTGATGGATGCACCATGAACTGGTATTCTGTGTTGTGGCCTGTATCCCAGGCCAAAGCGCTGGGATATGGGCAGACCCATACATCGCTAGCTGCAGAAAATGTCTCACATGTGGGTGTATGTTAACCTGCTTAGTACATTCTGTTGCTCTTCATCTAAAGTTTAGAATACTTTTTGAGGAGTTAACATCAAGATATTAGCTGAATAAAGTAAAAGGAATTACCTTTTGAGAGCCTTTTCCAATGTTATTTAAAGTCTTTGTTTGGATGGCAGTATTTACTTTAATGCTATAAATGCTATAAATACTTCAATAATGTATATATATATAATACTAAATTCTGCTTTGTTTTTAGTTTATTGTGGTGTCCTTGAAGGATGGAATGTTTAGCAATGCCAATGTCCTCTACAAGACCAAGTTTGTGGATGGTGTATCCACTGTCACAAGACACAGTCAGCTTAAAGAAAGAAAGAATGCATCTGTCCTTGAGAAAGCCCAGAAAATACCTAAAGAGTGACAAAAGAGGGGCTGCAGAACCAGGAAAGTTACTCACTGGCCCTTCACGTGCAGTAACAGCTGCTTAAGTGTTCTCTGTCTTTCTGTCTGTAGCTAGGCCAGGAAGACACTCTTAATTCTTTTTTAGAAGTACTTTAAATCTTGAAATACTCTTTTATGTCTCAGCCTTTAGTTCACATCTGTATCTTACATCAGTGCTGTAAATTATAAAAATTTTAAAATTAACTTGGGATTTTAAAAATTAATTCTCAGTATTTAGCAGCATCTCAACATAAACCATCAGGTTGTGTTGTTTGCCTTTCTCACTTTTTCATTGAACAGCATCTACTCTGAATTAAGCACCATGTTGTATTTCTCGGTAATTTGATTTAATTACGTTATTTTAAACATCAGAGGCAAGAGAATCTATATTTCTATGACCATCTGTGCCTAAGGTCAGATAATGCTGATGTCTTTTTATAGTATACTTAATTTCCCTTGTCTTCCTTAAGTAGTGAACCCAAACAACATAATGTTATCCTGCTGCCCTTGCTAGTGGAAACCTGTCTGCAGCAGAAAGCAAACTTTAGTCACGCTGCCTGCATGGAGTATCTTCACTCACTGCAGCAACCTGCACTATGACAAAGGGATGCGGACCTACCACGAGCAGCAGCAAGGTTCTGTGTTTTGGGGGTGTATGGTGTGACAACGTTCATCTTACCAGATGGCGGCCAACATGCACAAAGGCGGTATTCCCTCCCCCCTGAGGCAAGTTCAGAGATAAATGTAATTGAGGTTTGCGGTGCGAGGCAGGGAATGTGTCTGTCTGGAAATGTTATGTTCTTAAATATCATTAAAGCAAATGTAAACTTTCAATCTTGTGGTCTCATCTTGCATATATGTATATATATGCATGTGTATAAATATAATTGTATTCCATTTTCTGTATACATGTTCTGTAATTAACACTGCTGGGTTGCAAGAGACAAAGCTGTTGCTTAAAAGGCAACCTGACACAGTTCCTCCTAACCAGGTGTTGCAGTCCGTAGCACATGCATTCTGCCTGGACAGCTGATACCCACAGCTGGGATGGCCCAGTGCTCCACTGGAATACTGTAAAACACTTGCAGTGGGAGAAAAAACCACTACCAGTCACTTCAAAGAACAGGTCATGCAGCTTTTATTTAGTTTTACCTTTTTGGTAAGCAAGAGGGTTTTTCTTTCAGTCAGACCATTCACATACTTTTGACAGCACAGATTGCAGTGAATTTGATGGAGATCTTGCAACGTTAGAAAACTTTTCTCTATACATCCATTTAAGCAACAGCTTGTAAGTCAGAATGTGAGTGCTAGAGTCAAGTCTGCGCACTGCACTCCAGGTATACAAAGCATTGCAGCAGCACAAGAAAGGCCCGCACTGGGCAAAGTACAGTGTGTTTTACATAGTGCAATCACATTTAGAGGAAAAACTCTAGGAAGGCCACATCTATTCATTATTTATTATTTTTTTTAAATCCTGTCAAGTTTACAAATGCGAGGGGGGTAGAAATCAAACCTCTGACTGAATTAACTTTTGTACAGGTAGGTTTTGTGTATAGGCACGTGCTTTAGAGAGGAGCTCTGAATCTGTTCTGTAATCACGAGAAAGACATATTGCTTTGTGACTCAGAAAGTGTTATACCATCTCTAACCTTCCTAACACTCTTAGCCAGAGATGTTAATCCAGCTGTTTTGTAGAGTTCCTAGAATATGCTCTTCCCTCTAGTGTAAATCCCCAATACAGAAATTCAGGTTGCTATTGATAGCAATTACAGTTATTCTACTTGCGGTCATCTGACCGTGTTAGGCATTGCCTCTGATTACTCCAGTCCACAGTGAAAACTCAGATTACCAGAGACATGGAGGCTCTTGCTTTTCTGTTACTGTCACTCACCAATACGAAAAAAAACCAAGTCAGACAATGAACTGCTACAGCAAAGCATAACTGGTAATACTCATCTAAAACAAACAAAAAAGGAGCACTCATGACACTGTCATGGTAAGCAAATTTTTAAAGATACCGCAGGGTGATTTGCCCAGTAAAATTTTAAAACATACACTGTGCTCAATAGTTCAAACTACACATAAACAAAGAGCAGCTCCCTGCAACAAAGTGTAAATCAAAACGTTATAGCACCAGCTCCCAAGCACCAAGGAGTTGCCCACTGACCAGTTCTAGTGTACAATGCAATAGTGCTCGCTGAGGTTTCTGCTACAGGAGAGCCACAGTGGGACAGCTCTGCCCATTTCTTGCTGACATGTTCTTAACAGGTGTGCACAAATTACATTCCTCCCTTCCCATGGAGAGCAAGTCAAGATGACGAGATTGTTACAGTACCAGAAAACACTGAATGGGAAATGGCACCTGAGGGAAAAGTAGGTACTGCATACCTGATTTTGAATAAATGGGCATGGAGGAAACGTGATGTTATCTGAGCAGTCCTCTCCCTAACAGATCGCATCTGGAAGGAGCTGCAGACTGTAAGAAAAGAAACAAGCCTTCCTATGCTGAAAGCCACGGACACGGTATTGCCCACACTAATGATTGTATTTCACCATCAGCAAAGCATTTATCCCCAAAAAGCTGTACACATACTGGTCAGATTATGGTGCAGTGCTATACTTTACACTGTTAAAAGTCTGTTGCTATAGTGGTCAGGTTTGTCTTTTATCTGAAGAGGGCAAAAAGGAAACAGGCAGCATGGCCACATCATCATATAGCAATTTTACTCCACGTTAATGCAGGTATGATCTTTCTTCTTAAGTGCAAATAAAAAAGTATTTCCGAGAAACCAGCATGACTTGGGCTGCTGAGAAATGACAGGTGATTCAGTTTCTTACAAATACCGACAAGTTTAAATCATTACAGGTTTCCAAAGCAAGAACAGGGTTACGAACAGGAAGGGAATAAAACATTACCACTATTAGAAAGACATGTCATTGGAAACTTCAAACACTCTTCAAAAACATATCTAGAAAAGATTGTTCTCCTTTTTTTTTTTTTCTTTTTCTTCCTGCAGCTGAGGAGTGTCCATGCAAAACAATTTTGAGAAGAGCAGTGTTCTACCTGGGTACCAACTAGGCCCAACTTTGTCCCACACAGCTCAGTAAAGTGCTCTCTTGTGCATCCTTTCAGGAAAAAAATTCTCATTTAAGTTTGGGAGGCCGAGGTTGCTAGCTGGGGGAGGCATAGTCTCGGTCAATCCATGTTGAGGTCAGAGAAGGAGGAAGGAGTGAAGTTAACAGTACTCTGCCTTTCATAGCTCACAGACAACAGGCTGCAAGGGAGGAGCATGCAGGAGAAGCAGCGGTGGGTATCAGAGGAAACCCTGCCCCTGGGAAGCCACAGAAGTTTAACACAGGCTTCATCAGGGAAAGCATTTCATTCTCTAAAGATAAAAGCACTAGCTCTGCTGCAGAGTCCTGAAGGTTTACTGTTCAGACACCAGGTAACACATGACATAAGTGAAAATCAAATATGCTTTTCACTTCCTGTGCTGGTCATTTTTCAACAATTCCTTTGAAGTACAAAGGGGATCCGAGTAACATTCTTTTGCCGATGTAAAGAAAAAAAAAGCATCTTGCCCTCAACATTTTTTATGTTGCACATTTATAAACATTCTAGGGCAGACTGTTAGAGGTATTTACTGATAAAAGAACTAACCATCAGCTTAAAAGAGTAAAACCAACATTAATGGGGAAAAGAATAAGGCATTTTCTATTTTGGCCAGGAATGATGCATGCTACAGAATAATCTTCATTTTTCCACTTGGTTTTCAGACCACTGCACTTTTTCTTTTTGTTTTACATGGCACTTTGTGTTTTACAACTTAGTCAAGCTTTTCAAGTGTTTTCTTCAATATAAATGCCTTCTCTTGTAGCTCGGGTCTGCTGTCTGATGCCATTGTAGACAACGAATGAATGAGGTGCTCTCTGCTTTCTGGTGTCAGGCTTTCCCACTGTTGAGCTTCTGTGTAGAGACACATAAGACACTTGACATGAATACCAGAATGCCAAAAAAACCCAAAAGGCCATCTCCATCCCCAGACAGGCTGAAAGAGTGACTGCTTCAGCATTTCACCTGCAGTCCACGCTGCTCTTCTAGGAGCAGGCAAATTCAACTGGACGCTTGGGTGCACGGTGCTGCCTCCTGCACAGGGAGTCAGGTCTGTTCAGACTAGGCTTACTGTCTTAGGACTGTAATGTGGAAACAAGGGCCTGAAAACCCAAATGTTTCCCATTTCACAATAGCTCCATGTAGTGTAAGATTTTTGCTGGAATACAGGAAACATGAAAGGCGTAACAGAAATCCAAAGGAAACGTTTACCACAGAACAACTGCAGAAATGCATGACCTTAAGACCTAACTAGACTAATTCTCTCAAGTTCCATGAGGTTTAAATCCTAAATAATGAGGAACTAAACTTGGCACTGAAAGGGTAGAAACTACTCTTCTGCACAAACAGCAGCTCTTCCTTCTGTGGAGCTCGCACACAGAGCAGAATCTGACTACACACTCAGTCCTGTGTGCTCTCCCTGGGACCCTCCTTGCTGGATGTTTTCCTCACCCAAGGAGTATCCAACAGTACTTCAGACCTTGAGTTTATCCACAGGTACTTCAAACCAAGTTTCCAGAGTCACCAAGCACAGAACTCCAAGTCCCAACCACCCTAAAACCACCCAGTGCTGCAAGCAGAAGGTAACACCATCTCTCCAGGGCTCCAGGCCACACAGCCAAGTGCCTTCTTTACCAAACAAGAGGCTCTCCCAGGTGGCAAGCAAAAAGTCTCACCTTGCAGTCTGGTAAGCAGCAGCTGTATCACAGACAAAGCTTCTGTTCTTATGGACGTGTAACTTTTGTTTTCTGAGGGATTTAAAAAACAAACACAAAAAAACCCCACAACCACACTGAGAACCAAAGGCACATTAACTGTACAAAGAGCAGTCACCACTGTAGTCTCCAGACCACTCCTGTTAGCACAGCTCACTGAAGCTCACTTGTGCCGGCAGTCTGCACGGCTCCCCGGTTAGACACAGCTGAATGGCAGCAAGTGGCCAACTAGAGGCTGATGAGTCAGCTAAACCTTGTGCGTCTCCTCTGCCTCTACTGCAGTGCTTGCATGGGTTGAAAGGGAACAATGCTGGCCTAGCTGCAGCGTGATGACACGCAACTTGTGCGCTAACAGCCTGTTCTTTTGGTGAGTTGTAACGGCTATAAACCACCCAAATTTTAACAAGTAGCATTAAGTGAGGGTACTCTATGCCAAGAAGCACAAGCTTGACACAAAAAGTTATTTGGTCTCCTGAGGTAAAATCTTGCTTAGAGTCTCATTCCAGGAGGACTCATAGCTAAAAAGAAGCTTTCTCCAAAGGGGTCTCTGGATTGGTAGCCACATGTGGGTATGAGGAGACTTGGGACACTGTTACAGTCACAGGACAAGCAGAAACACTACCAAAGTCATGAAGAGCCCCACAACCGTCAACATTACATAGGCAGCATTTACAGCCCCATGGGCACTTGGCCCAGGAAGAACACAAACTGCCTCAAAGCCTCCGAGCTTCATGCGCTAGCTGTCTGAGAAAATTTTGAGTCTTTCCAATGCATACGTATCCAAGAAGTCCGAACTGGAGCAGAAAGCTTGTGATTCATTAAATCAGTAACAGCTGGATTAGGTGGGGTCCATCTTCTGCATGCTGAAAATTACCATGCTTCCAGTTTGCATACCTGAGAGGTTGCAGTTTGCTGTCTGCCTCTCCTTCCCCTTTCAGAACTCTTTTGCACCACACCAATTTACTTCTCTGTGCATAGCACCCTGCACAGTACTGTCCTGAACAGCTACTGCAACACCAGAATAACCACAGTGCAGTGCAAGGAAAAGCAAAATGTCATCTCTGAGAGCTTATGCTTATGCTGCACTCCCTATACCAGCCAACCCCCGCAGGAGGAATGTATTAATGAGCAATTAATTATCAACCACAAACCAGGAAAAGTCCATTTACCTAAAGAATGTGTGATAGACGAACAAGTTTCCAACAGTATTTCTGTCAAAGCCACAGGGTCTGACTGCTCCTCCTCAAACAGCATAAGCCTGCCAAATACAGAAACTCTGTCAGACATGCTGTATCACGGGCAGAAGTCAGCTTGACTTCCTCAAGAGAATCCAGCGTCACCTTCAATTTCATTAAACAGTTTGAAGCAACAAAGAAAAGACAGAAAGTGGATTGCAGAAAGGAGAATTACCCTTGAAAGTATATATTCATGGCTTGTAGCACTCCAAGCTGCACTTTCCACGTGCTGAGTTTCAGACGGTCACACATTAACTTGCAAAACTCTTGGCGATAGCAACCTACAGAAAAATAAGAATGCAATTGTGTCACTGTGGGGAAAGGCAAAGGGAAAACACTTCCTGTTCTGTCTCCCAGGTGTTCCTTGTGCTCCTCCTCCAAGTGACATCAAGCTAGTCACTGCATATGACCAAGTCAACATCCTGCAATGAGGGACTCTGAAAGTCTCCATCACATCAACACTCTCCTTACAACCACTGGAAGATAAACAGCTGCATTACACATTTTGGCATGCTAATAAAAGCAACGTATTTGTTTTTTTGGTGTTGGCTGTTGGTTTTTTTTCCCCAGAATACCCAGTTCCTCCACCTTCTAACAGCTTTAATGCAGACATAAAATGTGAGCAGCGAAACTAGGCTGCTTTTGACTAAGCAAGCCACCTCAGGCATTCTGCATGTCTCCATACACTCAGAACAGTTTGGTGAAGTGAATTTAAGACATTAAAGCAATTTCCCCAAGGATGGGCTACTCCGTGGGAAAGATGTTGAGGCAACTTTCTCACTGAAGATCTTGCAAGCTGCAGGCAGCAAGAACCTGCAGCTCCTCAAAATCTTCCTTACTCCTCACACCATCTCCAGGTCCCTCCCTCCTTCC
Organism: Falco naumanni; assembly: GCF_017639655.2. NCBI lineage: Eukaryota > Metazoa > Chordata > Aves > Falconiformes > Falconidae > Falco > Falco naumanni. The sequence continues at coordinate 12,682,337 of NC_054080.1, read as the reverse complement.
CTTCTTAATTTTAAGAGGAAACAGTTTGAGCTGAGAAAATTTGCTTTGCACACCATTAGCCAACTTACGCTGTGTCTCTGGGCTCCTTGGCCAAGCTTTGCCCAGGGTCTCGAAGGCACAGATCACGTACTCCATCTGCAGCTCCTTCTCCCTCATGTCCTCATCCTCTTCATCATGCTTTGGTAAACTCAAGCCCATGCTCTCCAGAGAGTTCTGCAGAGACCATGGGGGGCAGTGTGATTGACAGAAGGAGGATGGCAGGCTAGCCACACACTTCAGTGCATTTCAGTCTTCCCTTGCACTCTGTGCCCACCAGTCCTGTAACCTCTTGGTGCCTCCACACAGATGCAGCACAGGCTCCCCACAGCCTGCAGAAGTGCACGGTAGGCTCTCTGGCCTTGCACCCAAACTATATTGCCTGTGCTATACCAGTCCCACTTGCAGAGCTGTGAAGCACTACTGATACTAAACAGAAGCACCCTAACACAGCTTCCTACAAGTGCCTTGCTGCCTGCAGAGCAGCCAGGAAATAACTTCCAATGCTGTATCAGAGCAGCACTGTACACCAGAGGAAGGGCTCTGCCTAGAGAACAGTTGGGCCAGTTCAGAATTTGGGCAGCACAGGTACAAGCCCTGATGGGGCTCACCAACAGTCTTTCAGTTGCACCAGGGATCTAGCTGAGTGTGGGGCAGAAACCTGGCATGTGTCCAGCATCAGCTGGACTGTCACCACTTGGGTCTTTTGCACCGAAAGAGGGCAAACTCAAGAAACTGAACCGTCACCTTCTTTATCATGGGAAAGATGATATCTGCCAGCTCCTGGAACCGGTCTTCCTTGGTTGCCTGCAGCACCCCAGCCACACAGCGCAATGCCACCATCTTATACTTTAGATTCTCTTTCCGACATTCTTTCAGGACAGCCTGGACAATATCATTGACAGTGGGCTGGCCAGGCACCGACTTCTGCAGCTCTGCACTGAAACACGGCACACAGAAACTGTCAGACCCACATTAATCCCTTCCCAAACACCACTCTTCTCACAGACAGGAGGTAATTCCTGTGCCCAGGCGCAGGGCTTCCTACCAACAGTTACAGCAGAAGTTACACTCCCATGCTCTTCTTCGCTCTTACCCTGTCTGTTCTCCCTGTTTCTTTCCTGTCTTCCCTCATATGTTTCCGACGTACTTTCCCCCTCACTCTTCTATTTACCTCTTCCTATCTTTTCCCCTTTAAGGTGTCCATCCTTCCCCTTAGGCTCTTCTTTCTTCTTTGCAATTCTGGCCTCTCAGCACCCTCTTCCTTGCCCTACGTTACCTCTGCAGGTCTCTCAGAAGCATCGCTTGCCCCTCCCAGCTCTCACCAGTGACCCACATGTTGACAAGCAGAATGGAGAGAGACTCCTCACATGCCGATACAAGGTCAGGATGTGCTTTTCAGTCTCCCTAACACCAGACAGGCAACAACATTGTGCAACAACCCCCTTCTTTGAGATCTCACGTTCTGAGACTACCGCCTCTTTCAAGAAACTTACTTGCATGCAGAGACGACACTGGCAATGGCCTTTAACAGCTCCTCCTGCAACAAGTAAAACAGATAGCACTGAGAAATGCTACACAGCCAAATGGCACAGTCCTGCTGTACAAGCAAAACCTTTGTACTCTGCTGTGAGAGGTAGTGGGGAAATATGCCTATGACACCAGCCTAGAGAAGTAATGTCTGGCTCTCACCACTTCTGCTGTAGCGGACTTGGCTTTCCATCTGCAGTAAACTGGCAACGGAAAGGAGCCTTGCAGCACCCCTGTGCAGCACAAGCTAGTACCCCTCAAGGCTAGAATATGGTGCAATGCAAGTAATCTAAGCAGGAACCCAACGACTAAAGCCGCATGAACTCTATCTACTTATCCTCCGTGTCATTTTTATATCTGTTAAATGCAGGGCATAAGGCAGACTTCCTACACATGCTGCTCTGCAGCACAGAACATCGCATTTCCTGGCCCAAGGGCGGAGTGCTGCTGTTCACTGTGATCCACGAGGTGCCAGTCTCTTTTTTTACCTTCCCAGTCCAGGTTCTCCCTGGCAGGCCTTGCAGCAGGGCAGAGATAACTATTCCCAGATGTGGCGGTACAAGGGAGCCTGTCTGTTTGGCAATTGATGCCATGGCAGCTGCTCCCTGGGCTTTCATCTTCCAGGACTGGGACTGCAGAGCCTTCTGGGTAATGGCTATCAACTCCTGCATATACAGCCTGATGCCACCCTGAGTACCTGTGTGGCAAACAGAGAAACACCATAATGCTGCCACAAACCCAATAAAAATCTGATCTTATTTAAAAAAAGAGGCAAAAAGAAAAAGCGATTACAGATTTCTCTTTTTTTATTTTGGCTATGAAACATATCAGCATGGCCTACTTCAGGCAAAGGGGTTAAGAATTCCTCTCAGGCTGATTTGGTTCTGTTTCCCAGGTGCTTCCAAAGAAAATCTTTAGCATACATCTAACCAAGAGCTCATCTCAGTCCTTCCATATGGCAGACACCAGACATTGTGTTAGCCTGTTTATAAGGAATATAATTTGTGGGGTTGTTTGTTTGGTTTTTGTTTTTTTGGTTTTTTTTTTTTTGGTTTTTTTTTACGAGAACAGGTCACCAGTAAAACTTTTTGCAGCTCCTTTCTGAAGTTCCAGAAAAGTGATCTCGTCACTGAGGGACCAGATCCAAAATCAGGTCAGAGAAAGGAGCCAGCAAAACCATTTCACCATGCACGCAGGTTTTCCTCTGCAGACAGACAGCATGGCAAAATAGCCCTTCTACAGCAGACTCATTCACTGAAGTTAAAGACACAGGCATCAGAGAGATCTCCACAGAAACCAAGGCCAAAGTCCCCAGTAACTTCAGAGTGTACAGCAGCCCATAAAGGCTTGCATAAAAATTTCCAAAGATGTCCAGCTATCTGCACCACAATCATGGCCACTACAGTGGCATTCAGTACCTCCCAGTCTTAAAATACTTCTGACTGTGTCTGTGTATCCCCAGCTATTAACACCCCTGTCATTATTTTAAATACTCGTAAAGAAGCTAGCGTGCCAAAACTCACACAGGATATCTTTAGCAAGCAAGAAAATGTAAACAAGCTTCCCAAATTTTTTACCATGAGAACTCTATTTCCAAAATGGATTTCCAGAAAGCATGGTACTTCTCCCTCCCTGCTTCCCAGAAAGCTTTCAGCACTCAGCACAACTTACCAGGTACATTTTCCTGCCAAACTTCAGTCCACAGAGTAGAATTCTCTTTGTCTCCTTTCTCTTCATCAGGAAACTCATGCATGCCAAGAAAAGCCAATGGCAGCACATGTTTGGCATGGTTCTTCACTACGTCTGGACTGTAGCGTCCCATTGCATGCACAGTTAAAGCACAGCCTGTTCTGTACACTGGCTCTGAAGGAGCAAAACAATCACACATTATGACTGGGAAGCAGGATTTGCCTTCAACAGCTTGGTCTGCCTCTTGAGAAGCAAAGAAATGCAGTGTATTATGTAACAATACGTGGGAATTAGCCAGTGAAACCAAGCACCACAATATAGCAATGTTTCTTTACTAGCTTCTGCTATCAACAGGAACTTTTTCTGCACTGTATTCTGTAGCTGAACACCCCCAAAGCAACATACCTTCCTTCTCCATGTACCAACTGCTGAGTTTGTGCAGCAGCTTCTCAGTGCTACTGTCCCTGGAAGTCTGTAACAGGGAAGAGACTCAATTCACTCAAAAACTTCAAAAAAACCCCAACAACAAAAACCCTAAAACCATCTCAACCCCCTACTCACCCGGACTAGATGCCCCATAGCAAAAGCAAAAGACTTCTGTACCACGCTGTTGCGATCAGTCAGGCCAGTAAGTAAAGCACTCATAAGTTTGCCTGTTGGAAGAGACTTTGCTTTATCAGAAGTATCATGTTTTCATTGCTGTGGCAAGAATTACAACAGCCTGCATTTCATTAGATTGCCTGATTGTATGCCTTCTTACTTGTCACATACTTGTGGGGTCCTTACGTTTAAACAAGTGCATAGCACAACACAGCGAGCCTCAGTGGAGGCTAGCGTTTTGCCAGCCTCAGCCTGCACACCACGACTGCTCATATTCCTGAAAGGAAGCACCCCAGCTAATCATGCTTTCAGCTTTATTCCTATCTTGCAACAGAAAGGTGACCTTCTTTCTACTATCAAATCACAGTAAATTGTAAAGAGAAGACTGAGACACAGGGAAGAGACATCCCTGTTTCTGTTCCTCCCATAGCTCCAGTTCAAGGAACAAGTGCTTATGGACAGCACTGCACTGACACAGGCATTGTTAGCCTGCTCCAAGGGAGTCTAGCGATATTTCTGCCTGTTCTTGCCGGGTGTTATTGAATTCCCTCAACTCCTTCCTCTGCCTCTTCCACCCTGACGAGGTATGTAACAGCCCCTGGACCTACCCCCTAGCATGCCAGTCTTATACGGACAAGACAACTTCAAACAGCTCTCCAAGGAAAATATGCATCTAAAGATCATTCCTGTGATAAAATCAAAGGCCAACAGGGAGGAAATACTACCTACAGAACATCAACAAAAAGCACTACTAAAACCTAACACTAGAAACAAACCTTACCTGAATAAGGTGTTAAGTCCTGAGGACACTGTGTGGTTAATGACACAATTACACTGGCACAGCCTCCCTGGAAGATTGCGGGGGGGGGGGGGGGGGGGGGGAGAAACAAAAAGGTAACATACAAGAATATTAGCCCCTGGCTATTACTGTCAATACTTGCTGCGGGGCTACATGCACTTGTATGACATGATCTAGGCCCACCTAGCCTCTGCCCTGATATCCCAGGAGCCACGGGCAGAAGCAGAAAACCAGTCTGTAACAAATGAGTAACAAGAATTGAATTAGGAAGTGAAAAAGTTACCGGGACCCACACTCAGGATAGATGGTCCTCAAAGACTTACAGCTATCAAGGGCAGCCTTCCCCACTGAAGTGTCACTGAGCCCAAGAGCCATATTGTGGCTAACAGGGGAGGTTAAGGCAGCACACGTTCAGAAAATCACAAGTATGACTCCAGTATGAATGAGCCCAAGCTGTCACTTTAAAAGAGACAGTCAAAAGAACCATATTTACATTGGCACTGCTCTGTGTTCCGTCTCCATTTCCAAATAGACTATTAAAGTCACAGACATACCTTTGTGCCAAGGCCTACTCCACTTTTGATCAGTTCACACAGCCGAGGAACCAGCTCACCCAGGACAGACACATCCAAATACTGCAAGCCCTAGAGAAAGGCAAGGGATAGGGTGGGGGGAAGAAAGAAAGACAGAAAGAAAGAAAGAAAGTAAGTAAGAAAGGTAATGGTAGCAGACGTAAGCTGATCTACTTCCAGCTGAGGCATGCCTCAGTTCTGCAGGCTGGTCTCTTCAGGTGAGTCATGCAAGTTTGCTGCATGGTGGGAAAAAAGCACCACAAAGTGGCTTCCACCACATACAGATTCTCCGGTCCCACTCCTGTGCTGAGCTGACCCCGCTAAAATTATCATTTGCTGGAAATGACATCCTCCTGCACTCCAACTGTTCTGAAAGCAACACACCAGCAAGAACTCCTTCTGGGGAAGTAAAGAGACGCAAAGGTGTGCATGTCCAAGGACAAAAGCCAATATTTCCCCAACTTCCTGAAACCCTGAAGCATTAACACATCCAAATGAGAAAATGAAATTAAACTAGTCAAGACAGTTTTTGAACAACTCAAGACAAACAAGCGGTATAAATGACATAAAGGTACAAAAAGGACGTTACTGGTATTGTTTCTAATCTCCCATGAATAAAATACCACTGGGTGAAACAGAAAGCCTCATGTTACCAGCACTCTGTGAAGCGCTGCTGTTAGGGGTAGGGGGAGATCCATCCCTGCAAATTCAAGCGTCACAAACAAACTGAAGGTAAGCCTCTCCTAGCTTCAGAAGTCCTATCATCTGTCACTTCCCCCTCCTGCACTGGTATGGTGAAGAGAATTAGATAATTATATATTGATTATATATTTATGATATATATATATTTATGATATATATTTTTTACATATATATATATGGGGAAGGGAAGATTATATCATATAATCTCCCAGCCAGCCCCAGAATATACAGGAATAGAGAGAATGTTGCTCATAAGCCAGGACATCTTCATGCTACTCCGTCCTGTTTCTCTTCTCCTCCAGGAAGCACAGCCACCTCCTGCAGGTCTGGCAGAGGCAAGGCATGGCCTGGGAGGAGGGACAGCAGCAGCTGCTGCAGCCTGATGCGTGGCAGTGAGTACGCTTTTTCATGGAGCCTTCCATTCCTAGCTGCTTTACACACTATTTATAGAGAGCACTCCACCTGACACCAGAACTCAGCTCCACATGCTGCTATGTACAAGAAGGCTTGCTGTTGATAATTTTCCATAAGTACAAGAAAGAAAGAATAGCTCTGGTGGCTATGCTTCTCCTAAAGCTCAATGCTCACACACCCAGCCTGCTCACATGTGCCTCGCTGTGTGCAGTGCCTGAGCAGAAAAGTGAGTTTTCTTTGGGAAGGGACAGGCTCTTACAGAGGTCAGAGCGCTCTGCCAAGACAGACCCTACAGCACAGTGTCTGCGCATCAGCAACTCCTCCTCCAGCAGCAGGAAACTATGGTGCCAAACACCAGCTCCTGACAGTGCTTGCAGTATGCCTTCTTTATCAGAGCAGACAGGTCTTGAGGTGGAGAAATAATCCCTCCAACTCCAAATGGAGCCAAGGTTATTCACAACTGATCTGAGGTGTAAGTTGTGGTGACAGGATGAAGGAAGTCAGAACGTGAAAAAGAAGGTGGACATCTCCATGGAAATGTGATGATAAAATGAACCCTGAAGAAGTATTCTGAAAAGTTCCCACTTCGATTCATCTCCTACAACGTACCTTACACTGGAACCCTTCTGAATCAAGTACTTACCATGTTAATGGTTTCCATCATAGGAGATGACTTGACAGCACTAAGTCTGGCACTATCCATTGCAGTCTAAAAAAAAGAAAGAAAAAAAAGGAAAAAACCAAAACCAAGTGTAAACTCAACATAAAAACAGCAAAAAGGGCATAATCTGTAAGTTACCACCTCACATACTCAACCCAAAATCCATTCCTGATGCACACAGACAGAAAATAATTATGTGTACAGACTATGAGTGTCTCCTTTTCAGAGCCAGACGAATGTTCTAGCTGGAGTACATAAGCTAAACCATGTACTCTTGACATCATGGAAAGGAAAAAAAAAAGAAAAGGCGGCGGCAAAAAAAGAAAAAAGGGGAGGGGGGGAGGAAAATTTCCTCTCTGACCTGCTGGTCACTCCTTTCTCATTGGCAAAGGACTGAGTTTGCAGAAGATGGAGTCCCTCCCCACAATGAAATTAGCTATATTTGCTTCTGAACAGTGGGTTTCAGTCACTTTCCTAGAAGACCACTACTGATTAATAAGTTTCTTTGAGACAGATTAATGGACACCGTGCTGACAACGTCCACCTCCAGCCCACAGTACTACGGCACACCTTCTAACTTGTGTTGTGAGTTTTGCAGTTATCCCCCTGTGTAAACCAGAAAGGTTTGACAGTACAGGTATACTGCAGATAATTATTAGAGACTCTCTTCACCTGTTTCACAGTTGTATATGGTGTTGACATTTAACAACTGGTCTTACTAAGATTGCTCTTCAATTTCTGAAATATGTGGTGGTCTAGTGAATAAAAAAACAACCCTAACTCTTCAAAAAATCCCCACATTTATCCAGTCATATTCCAATGATGAAACTTTTTTTAATAACTTACTAGCTACTTCTCTCTGCATCTTTGAACACCTCTCAACCAAATCTGCTATTTTTCTGTTCACTGAATGAAGCTTAAATCTTTGTTATTTTTGTTCTGATGGTACTTTCTCATTATAATTGCACTTACCTTCTCCTGATCTGTTGCACAAAGACTCAAATAATTAAGGACCTGAGGCTCCAGCACACTCAAGGATTCCAGCAGGGCTGGGATAAGTTTTGGTGCATGAGGTTTCAGCATAGACCCAGCACTTTTACTGATCTTCACAAGAGTGTTAATGCTGGAAAAAGATCAAAAGGACGGTCAACAGAGAAGCACACAGACTTAGCTGAAAAACCTCTCTGGTGTACTGTAATCCAGTATCAACAAGGCCAATTCAAACCTGAGATACACCAAGATGAATCTACCTGCAAACACAAATCTGTGTATTTCTTTGCTTAAGCAAAATCATACCCTAGCCCTGAGCTTCCAACTGATGCTACGCTTTGCACAGAGGCTGTTTACTTTGGCCAGGGTATCACAAAGAGAATGGGCAAAGAGGCAGTACTATAGACGGACAGGAAGAAATAACCCATCTTCATGTTTTAAAAAAGCTCTGGGCACAGTCACCACAGAGGCATCCATTGTCTCTGCCCAAGAAAAATACTACAATCATCTGTTCAAATCTCACTTGTCAGCTTCAGACTGACCACATCTCTCAGGCTTCATTTTGACAAAGGGTTTTCAGATCTTCAAAAGGGATGAAAAATTCAAGGAATATTCACTATAATTTGTTAGAAGCTTTCTAACCTTCCTGGATAATCATGTTCAATAAAAATTATTTTTTTGCAAACATCAACTACACTCCAGGTCTGAATTTTCCAGCTTTTCTGTCCTTCAAGCAAATGAAGGAATAAACAGGGTTACAAAGTGACAAGTCCCAACACATTAAGGGACATCCAATGGTTACAAGACATAAAATGTATTTGAACAGTGCGACTAAATGCAGCCACCTCTGGGGTGTGAACTGTCCTTACTCACAACCAGTCATGCAGTAAGACCTGGCAGTTTCAAGAACTATGGTGGGATTTTCTGTTTACAGGCAGGTGAGGTATGCTGGTCCTGAAGGACAGCTTCATGCACAGCAAATCAGAAAACAACTTCCTGCCGGAAACTCAATCTGAGCTTTTGCAGAGAGGCCAGATACTCCCAAAAAACAGGCAGAGTTCCCAGGGCGGGGGGGTTGAACTCTGTGAGAAGAGGACTCGGCAGGAAAGCTGTTTTGGGGAGAGATATGTCACTTCAAACACAAAGAACTTTCTGCAACTCAAGTGAACAAGCTGGGTCTCCCGGGGACAAATCATGACACAAGTCCCAGGCAACACACATGATGCAAAACTAACCTGAGAGATCGGACTTCAGCAACTGTGCTTACTATTCCTTTGCCTAGGAGGCAAGGGAGCAATACAGCTATCGTCTTCTGACCTGCTGCTCCTTTAGAGGGATCACACATTTTCACACAGACCTGGGGACAGGTGAGAATCAGCGTTGCAGTTATATACAAACCCCATGCTCAAATTACATTAAAGCACATTCTCTGTCAGGCAGAAGACAGGAGCAGCTGCTCACAGCCAAACCCAGGCTCTGTTAACACCTTCATTATCCTCTCCAGGAGGTACTTAAGCCCTAAGCCACATCCCTGAAAGGAGTTTCAGCTATGGTCAGCTTCCAGAAAAGACAAAAATTCAGACCCTAGCAGGCCTTGGTCTGCATCTGGATGAAGAGAAGGACCAAAGGACCTCTCAGTTGAGCGACAGCCTATCTCAGCCACACGAATTCAATCATTACATGAGGCAGAGCAGCAAGTCTCAGATCAGAACAGATCCTGCAATTGCAACAAAATTTTTGGACCAGATCACTATTTTTGCCATTGAAATGTCATGCTGCATGCACTGTGAAGGTTGCGATTTTAAAGACAGCTCTTAAGACCTATTTCCATTTCCACTAATAAGACTTTTTGAGAGGAATACCAGACACAGTATTAAGCGGTATGTGTACTACACCCAAAGAATCTTGTGTTAGTAACAGCACTGGTAAGTGAAGTCCAGTCAGATCACTCTGTTTCACAGCAGTGAGGTTCCATAACTTAGTCAACTAGATCGGTTGAGCTTGATCAACTGTTAGAAGTTACAGGAAGTTTCCTTAAATCCCACCCCCAACTGGGGAAAAAAAAAAAAAAAAGGACATCGGGGGAAAAAAACCCCCAGCACCCCAGTTCATTATATCCCTCCTTCGGTTGTATAGAACTTAACATTGCACTACCCTCAAGCAGCAGAACTTCACCAGCATCAACAGAAGTACAGAGCAGTATGTGGTCAAGCTATTATGATTGCTTTCAAGGGGGCTGCCCTGTTTATCACAACCCCTCCTTGTACTACAGATCTTTTCTAGACAACAGTCCATGGTGAACAGGTCAGTCCTGCAGATATGGTAGTGAACGATTACCTGACATCAAAACCACACACATCTCCATGCTCAAATGACAAAATTAGTGTTTTACCTTGCTTAAAGTTTTTAGGGCTAGTTCTGCTGCCTTTCGCACAGTCTCCTAAAAAAGAAATCAACAATCCATTGTTGCTATTTTTAAATCTTCTGTAGAATGATTCATATTAACTGGTAAGTATAACACTAGTACTGACAATTATTATTATTATTATTCATGGCCAATACTTAATATGATACCTTTCAAAGAAATTTTTGCTTTGGTCCATTGGAGTATCTGGTCTAGTCAAATACATAAACAAACCTGCCTGACACTGCCAGGTTCTCTGAGCTTCTGTTCACATTTGTGCCTGTGATAATATTTTATTGGTTGTCCTTTTCAAAACAAAAGGACACACCAACAAAAAACCCACAAAAAAAGCCAAACAAATATCAAAAACCCAAAACAAACCCCCAGAAAACAATGGAACTTTCTACTGCAAAAAGTAGTATACCATGCTCTGGGTTTGCTTTACCCACTCCTCAGTATAATGCTGAGTGATGCTTTAGTGATGCTTTAGTGAACTGAATGTCTAGGACTAGAGAAAGATGGACTAAAAGTAAACAGTAAAATCAGTGCAGCTGTGGTGGCACATGACACCACCACCAATTAGACTCTTTACCTGTATTGATGAATTAAGCTGTATCTACCAATACAGCTAGATAGCAGTTACTGGGTACTGAAACACAATCACCTGGACTGGTAATGTCTTAGGGTGTTCTTGGAAAAAATCTGGCCTGCCACAAGTACACTTTCCCAAACAATTTCAAGTAAAATTCAGGAATTAGACCCTTCCCAAAAGGCAGTCTGCAGGTGGTTGCTCTGTTCTGCAGGCTAATACAGCCTAAGGAAAAACTGCTCAGTTGGTTCCAGTTCCCAGGCACATTTCTGAACACACTAAATCTACTAGTATGGAAGCAACTTCCTGGTACACAGTACACTTTGGAAAACAGCTCAGCTTTTGCTTAAGCTTGACCAGGGAAGTCTGGATTCAGCAAAAATGCAGCTTGGAAAGACCTGACAATTCTGACTTTGTATATGCAAGATATTTAAGCACACAAGCAGCCCAAAATAAGTGTTTCTAAACTTGAGAGTTAAGCAAATACTTAGGAATTCTTGTATATTCACGAAAAATGCTGAACCATCAAGAATAAACACGGTACAAATGAAAACCAACACTTAAAAATGTGAGAAACATATACAAATAATTCCCAATGTGGCATGGAGATTTTAACTGCAAGAGGCTTTCAACTTCTAGTCTGATTAATACCCAAAATTCCCACTGGCTTCGACTTTACTTCTCACAGAATCTCTCTTTAAACACCTCAGAGCTTGATCACTGTATTTTCTGTTGAAGATTCCTGTTCAATTGTCAGTTCCATTACCTTAATGTCATCTTGCACTCTGAATAGGATTTCCCAGATCTCTGGAAGCTTGTCTATGATGTCATCCAAAGGTCTTCCTCTTAGTAAGTCATTCAGTGCCAGACAGCTGCAAACAAGGAATTTTCTTTCTTTCATATGGTGTACTTACTTGATATAGGTGTATATAGATACATTTATAAATGTAAGCAAGTGGTTAAAAAAACCCCAAGAATATTTCACATTCCTTATTTTCCTCAAATCCTCAACCTACTCTGTCATAAGAACATCTCCTTTAGCAGAGGAAAAAAGATGTTTAGCCAGTCAGGTGAAATCTGAAACAGGTGACAGCAAGTGAGAAAGCAATCTTCACCACAGCAGCCTATGCAAACATTCCAGTTACAAAATTGTTTCCGATTTCTTTTTTATAAGTATAGGATAAGAACAAAACAAAATGGTCTAAAGTCTAGAACTGAAACTAAAATGGAAGTTTCCAATACAGCGTAACTACAAACCACTATAAACAAAAAGCTTTATTAAAAATACTATACCAACTGGCATCCCGCTGCCAAGTATATATTTAGCCAGACTGCCAAGATTTTCTAACATTAAGCAATATTTCAGGTCCAAGAATATGCAAGAACTTTGCAACCAAAAATCTCCTCCTTCAGAGAATGTTGTTTAGTATCATGCTCAAGCTACATGCAAAAAAAAATGTCAGGCTCAACGAAGCAAACAGCTTCAAGATTGTACCACATTTCAAGTGCAGACTGCAAGACTGGGCTCTATCCTGATGAAAGGATGTGTTCTCTTCCCCCCCTCAACTTCTTCAGGTTAACACGTTTATGGTGAAAAAGAGGAAAGAAAGTTTGAAGAAAAATCTGTTACTTTTCCTAGCAATACCTGGATTCCCTGATCCTCCACAGACTGCTGGTTAGGTTACTGATCAAATCCTCAAGAATTTCCTTCATGTACTTATCAACCTATTATTAAAAAAAAGGAAAAATCATGAAACAAACATGGGTCATGCATCCTCATTCTGTATTTTGGGTGGGGGGCAGGGGGGTGGGGTAGAAGAAAAAAAAAAAAAAAGATCCTTTTGGACAACACAACCTGCCTTCAGTCACAGCAGGTGAACTAATGCTTGCCAGAGCTTACCCAATGCAAACTTACTCTGACTTTGCTTTAGACACTTTCTCTGCACTGCTTCAGGGCTTAATGCTGTGACATAGATGACAAGAAAAGAGTTCTTTCCCAGCTGAACTGTTTAGAAGCAGCACAAAACACACATTTACAGGAGAAGCAGCTGCACTCTGATGAGGTATCAGAGCAGATGACTTCATCCTAAGATCAGCTTTGCTAGGAGAAAAGATCTGCAAACCCAGTTCCAGGCCTTTCACAGCAAAAGCAAGGCCACCTCACAAAAATCACTTATTTCTGAAATTTGTCTAGGAGAAATTTCCCTCAGACTGATGGAACAGCTTCTTCCCATGGGTTTCCTCCCACTTAAAAACTGAGGAACCATACTTAGATGCTCTTGCTCTAGGAAGCACATCTTAGGCCACAAGGATTCCTGAAGAGCTTCTCATAAGCAATGTCAAAGCAATATCAAGGGGTGGAAAGACTCCCTTAAAGTAAAGTCAACCATGAACTCCTAACACTGGCTGTACAAACAAGGTCTGCGATATGCTTTCACATGTAAGGGGCAGTACAAAACCTGTGCACACACCCCAGCTCACACATGGATTCAAGCACCTCTTTCTCTGTAGGACAATACTTCCCCCCTTCCTGCACAGCCCCTCCTTTCACAAGATGCAACCGTCCCACAAGGATCTTTGAGATGCTGCTGGCTAGCAGCAAACCCACCGCTATGCACTTTGCTGTTCACTCACCATTGACTTGTCCATGACCAAGGCATTCCAAATACTGGTCATTGCCTGTCGAATGCCCAGGTTGGGGTCAAACTGGTAACGGTAGAGCCGGGGAAGAAGCTGGGGCAAAAATGGAGCTAGCTGTTCTCCAGCCTTGGCAGCTATCACATTGAAACCAAAAGCTGCTCCCTGAAATGATGACAAAGGAGTATTTTTTGAAACAATCTAATCACTCACTCAGTTACTGCACCTGAGCACACCAGTCAGTGGCAAAGTTGATTGATACAGTTTAGATTTAGACTAAACCAAAAGGGCTAGAATGGTACCAGAATTACGCCCACCCATCAGCACTACAGTACCACAGTGTTCACAAGCATACAAACACACTCAGCAGACAACATAATACTTCAAAACTTCTTTCTCTTCAACCTTCATTTCAAGATACTGATTGACTCCCTTTGCAAAATTGGTGGTGAAGAATTAAAACTATCAAGACTTGAATATACTCTTCTGAAAGATTCTTTCTCCGTAAAACTGGTGAGGGTGGGCCACCGCTTCCCTACAACTCTGCTGTATTTAGAACAACTTAGGAACTGAGAAGCTAAGACAACTTTACCTTACCTCTACAACCTGAAACTTCTGTGGATTATCATTTTGCATCTGTTCATATTTACTTTTAAACGCAAGTACTCTTCCATACTCTTTTCTTTCTCCAACACTGTCAATCCCACTGTCAATTGTAACACAGGGGAATTGATGCTTGCCTGTGAAGTCCCTTGGGATTTGGGAGGACAGCCCAATAAGAAATTGTAGTGCAGTGACAGCCTCTAATGACTTCATGTCAGTGTCAAAAGCTGCCACTCAAAACCCCATGCTAGGAATTTCACAGTACAGGATGTGCTGTCTGGGTTAGTCTAGAAAAGGAAGACTAATAAAGACACTCTCAGTTAGGACCACTGCTGTGATGAGCAAGAGGCTGCAGAAAATAGAAGGAAAAGGGAGGCATCATCTGCAAGGCCCTGAAAGGCCTGCTCTGCCTAGCTCTTGTGTGGAGGCTTGGAGCAGAGACTTCCAGATGCCCCTTTCAACTTGCATGATTCTGAAAATTCCTGAAATGCTAAAGCTCAACCTACAGTTGCTGAGTGGATTTTCTTGACTCATCCTGACTGCTGCAATTCCACAAGGGTCAGGAACCTAACCATGCTCCTGTCCTTCTCAGTTCCCAGGCAAAGAGCGGGAAGTCTTGAGAAGCACGACGATTTGTCACACTCTGGATGAAACTTAATGCTGGGGCTTGTTTTTTGCATTAGGTGGTGTTGCCAGACTTAAAATCTCAGGTAGCAAGGAGGAAAGAGTGTGAAAGGTGCAGTATAGTAGGTGCAGCTACTTGGTTCTTCTGCATGAAAGCACTCAAAAGGTGCTCTGCCTGCTCCCAGGGTCACAACCAGTTTTCCATGCTTATCTAAAGCCAGTGAACAAGTTCCCAAGTTAAGCTCTGAGAAGTATACCTGAATCTTCAAATTTATGATGTGACTTTTTTTGGCAGGATGTGGATCCTGTACTATTTTGGCTTTGCTAGAGTTCCTAGTAGCTTTAAAATACCAAGACCCAGTTAAAAAAGGGTACTTCTGGCAGCAGTGATTTAACTGGTATATTGTCAACTGGCTTCGCAACAAGTTCCTAAACTTGTTGCTGAATACTTTTTGCTCTGCCTTTTTACATAACAAAAGTCACCTTCTCTAGCATCTGAAAACTCATTCTGTTTTGAAAATATTACCTCACTGTTTGAACATGTCAAGACCTGGCCTCTAAGCACACTCAAAAGTAAAGGGAAAGGATCACAGTTGATTCAGAGAGTAATGCAGAATGATATGAACCCTACGATACCAATGTGTTGTTGTAAGAATTTCAAGCAATCCTAAATCTGTTTTTCAGGCTGATAAATTTCCATTGAACCTAACATCAAAGCATTCGCAAGCAGTTACCCACAGATCCCATAACCAGAGCTAGAGAAATGCAGTTATTGTTTCCAGAGTTCGTGGTGGGAATGGAAGTGGTATGAAAGCAGTAAATTACCTTCCGAGAATTCCACATGGCATGATGGTTGGCCAGGTTCATGAATTTGTACACCAGGTCTGGTTGATTGAGATCACTAGCCAGAGAACAAAGCTCCTTGTAGGTAGACAGGCCTTGACTTTGGAAAACAGAAGTGAGATCAGTGTCACTATGTTTAGCTACACAAGTGCCATAATAGCTAAAACTATAGTCAAACCACAGACTAAAGCAGACAGAGATAAATGAATACCCTATCTGTATCACAAGAAAATAGTTAACGGTAAGTTAAAGAACAAGAAGGAACAAAAAGCTCAGGAAGCCGTTTTATAAGCAAGGGAATACTCTTTCAGCACTGATTGTGCGTCTGTCACTGAGACTGCCAGTAAACTTACCCATCTGGGGTTTTGCTCAGGCCACCCTGAAACACCACAGTTTCTCCAGTCATCTCATGTTTGGCTCTGGTAGAAAAGAGGTCCAGAATTAGCTTTACCAAACTCTACCCCTGAATGGACCACACTACAGAACAGAAAGTTAATTTGGTTTGCTTTATTAACTCAGCATTTTCCCATTCCTTCAGCTCAAATCCCACAAAAATCATATAGGTGTGAAACCACACAAGCTGCAAGGAATCTCATTAACCCGCATCATGTGTAGTATTAAGGAGATGCTGCAGAAAGTGAAGGTTCTGCTGTGCAGTCAAAAGGTAAAAAGTCAAAACGTGAAAGGATGGCTTTTTATTTCTGCTCACACACAACCCATATAATGGTTTGCAATTCTCTACTTCAAAATGAAAAAAATCCAATTTCCATTCATCTAATCTCTTTCAGTTTACCATCGCTGGATCCCCATACTCCCAGCCTAGGTTTTTGTCATTCACAGTGGCCACACTCATACAAGATTAGACAGGAGTAGGCTGTTAGAAGAACATTTCCAGCACCCATGAACATAATTACTAGCCAGGAGTCCTGCAGGACCAGCATTGTTTGCAGTGAAGCAGACAAGCAACCATTAAACAAGAATTCCTCGGCAAAAGGTACATTTTGGGCACAAGCAAGTCCCTGCTTCTGCAACATTCACACTATGCAGAGTTGCTGCAAGTGGCCATTGTCTTTTGCAATTACACAATGCAGCAAGTAGGAAATCTAACCCAACCCCAACTGATCTGAACTGCTTGAACCAGGAAAGAACCATTATTTTGAAGCTTTGTTGAATGAAACAAAATCAGAACAATTTCAGTTACTACAAACTAAGCTGAATTAAGAAATGTCCCAGTTTACCCACTGGGAATATACACATGTTGGCTTGCCCCTGACCACAAGACATCTCTTTCCACACGCAAGAGAGGTACACTTTTGTTGCCATCAGACACATAGCTCAGAGTACTCCCTCACTGTACCTTTTCCCAGTCATAAGTGTATCAACAAGTGTGGTGACTAGCTCTTGCTGATCCTGTTCACTTCCTAGTTCATATATCAGTCCAAGACCTTTTGAAGCAACATCTTGACTAAGCTCTGCAAGAAATTTTACAAAGTAAAATTAAATACAAGCATGTAATAAAGTAACATACAAATTTCAAAAATAAGTCCCAACCAAAAGATCTCTGTGCTGCAGTTCACAACTCTCCGTTTCAGACAAGATCTAGTCTGGCAAGACACCAGCTTTGAATTCTGAAACAGCTATTTGTTTTGAAAGCATACTGCCATCATTCCAGGTGACACCTTCATATTAATATTGTCAGTGCAGGTTTTAAAATAGCGGAGATAGTTCCAAGAGTCCTAAGTATTCTGACACACTGCTGGCCCCTGAAGTCCAGCAGAGTTAATAGTAATACTCTCTTCAACTTCAGTGAGCTTTGGATAGGCTGCCACACGCCACCCTTTCCAGCAGCTGCAATGGGGAGAACTACCAGCCAAAATCTGGTAGCTTAAAGATGGCTTAGAGTTCCTGTCCATGCAGAACTCTGTTATGCATCCTGCTGCTCAAAGCAGACCAGAAGCAGCACCACTGAACAGCTTCTGTCATTGCAGTCTGAAAGGGCAAATGCAGAAAAAAGATTTGTGCATGGTTAGCAAAGAACAGAAAAAAGCTGTGCTTCTCAAGACTACATGTGATGTCTGGAAATCATTCCTATTACATCAGAAATAGGATGTTGCTACAGTCACCTTTTAATGCTGACTGACAGAGAGAACGTAGGTGACTTTCTGCCTGCTCAAACATTCCCTCCATTCCGTTAAAGACCACCAAAAGACACAACTCTTAAGATGTGATAGTACTTACCATCACTATCTGACAGAATTGAAACAAATGCACTTTGAATATCCTTGAGATGAGACTGTAAAGTGAGAAAAAAGGACATTATTTTTATCTCAGGTTTTGGATCCTTTGTCTGGTCTCAAGGCAAGTTCCTAACAGATGAACAGAGGCTACTGTATCAGTGAGGTTGCCTATTTGAGCTGCACCTATGACAAGAACTGCCCTCCTTTCCAGACAGGTAAGCAGCAGCTTTACTGACATTCACAGAAGGTAACAGTTATTAATTAGTCCAGCATCTCCTTACAGCTATCATGCCATTAGTAAACAACTTTTATTTTCCTTGTCTAATACATAGGAGTAATGCAGCCAGATGGGGCTGTCTTTCGTGCAAGGACATCTTTACTTCATCCCCAAACTAGTGGATTTTGCCACCTCCCACAAGGTGCATTGTTCAGATCAGTGTAAATATGATCTTACATTTGCAAAGCACTTATTGTCCCAAAGCTCTTTATCATTACCTGGAGAGCAGAAAATGGTTACATGGTCCCATCACAGCCTGTAGTACCTCTACGCAGAGAGCAGACATTTTGGTTGGGAATGCTTTATTAAGTCCTTGCATGGGACCTTTCACATTCTCTCATTACAGACAAGCACCCTAAACATAAGGTTTCCATCAAAGCACATCAAAAATACGGAGCACATGAAGGACATCATAACTGCTCTCAGGTACCAAAGTTGTGATAAGCTCTGTGAAACCGGGTCCAGGAATTCCATCTAGTTCTCCCCCTTCTTCCCCAACTAGAGTGCCTTTTAATGTTTTCCAAAAATAAACCCTGAAAATTATACAGACACCAATCTCTCCTTCCCAAGGGAAGACGTACTATTACATTTTGCAACAGCTGTTCACACTAAGCTCACTCTGACTTCAGTGCAAGTCAGATGTTTACAAAGGTGCCAAACAGCCTTGTTCACCTACCAGTTAGTACGTCCCCCTAGTAACAGAAGATAAGGCACATCTCAAAAAGACCTCAATAAGGTCTCAGTAAGTGCAGCACTGGGGGAAAAGAGTCAATGGAAGTGAAGGAGAAGGAAGGCACAGAAAGGAGGTGAGACAAAAACAGGGACAAGGAGCCAGTGTTGGGAAAGGAGCCTATTTCTTACCTTAATTGCTTTGTGTGTGCTCAGCTTCTTCACCATTGACAGAAGCCAGATGCAAGCTGCCTGCCTGACGTGTGGGTTGGGGCTGATAATGTGCTTGTTCAAAATAAGGTCTAGGACCCAGGGAACCACGTCATTCGCTTTCAAACCTATATGGAAGAAAGAAAGGTGAAGGGGAGAGAGGGAACTTTGAGAATCTGCCGCACCTATTTTTTATTTCAATAATGTGCAGTGGCAATGCAAAACCTAATCAGGTCATAAGTACTCAGATGACACCTTAATCTCTGCTTATTTAGGAAAAGCCTTCACTGGAGCCACTGGGAAAGTATTCCTCCTAAAAAACAGTGAATAGAATCCTCCTAACCCTTCCTGAAAGTGTTTCGGAGCCTGTGGCCAAGATGAGGTAGCACTCACACTGCGTGAGACCCACTGCACTACTGTTAGGACTCAAAATTTCTGGAGCAATGGCAGGATTTGGTTCCTACCCCATTCTGCACATGCTCAGCTCTGTGAACAATAGATATCTAAGACCACTCTTACAACATTAAAACACCTGTTTGCAGATCTAAGGCCAATAGGTGCCTGTTCATTTTGTCATGCTTGTATTTCAGTGGGTACCAAATCTTAGTCTTCAAATAAAATTTCTGCATTTATTGCATGCAAATGTAATTTAATCATATCACTCCAAGTCGTTGGAAAAATACTTGTAATTTAGTTTTATAGCGCTGTTTTCCTGTGCAGGCTTCAAAATGCTATTTTAAAAGGTCTGTGTGTCTCAAACTTGAATTAATACAACATGGCAAACCAAAATGAAAAAACCCGAAACAAATGCAGTGTCAACTGGCAGTGAATTAGATTTCATGAAGAAGCTATTTAAACAGCACATGAGACAGTCTTTTACCCTCTGAGTAAATGGACTTGAAGAGGTGAAACGACCCATATATAATCAGCACAGCAGAACATGGCACTGTGCTAACAGACAAAAAAGGCTCTTACTTCTACTGTTACAAATCAAACACCACAGAAATAAAAGTTATGGAGCCCAGTGATTTTACACTGTATGATATTTTACATTCCTCAGCCTAGCCCCTGTATTAGGAAGGCCTACCTGAAGGAGGGATATATTCCTCCTCTGTGACTGTCCATGCATCACGTGCAGCCACTGAGCTGGTTCCTACAGCAGCACTGGTAATAGCTTCACCTACAGTGAACTGCAGTTCTATTTGTTTGGCCTGAAAAACACAACAGAGCCTCACTGACAGTACTAATTAAACACACCCGAAAACTTTTGGCACTTACGCCACAAAACCACAGTCCCTCTTCCAACCCCAACTCTCAACACCAATTTTCAGTAAGATCAATCCTTTGGTGAGCTTCTGAAACTATGTGGCACCTAAGACCCACTGAAATTGACGGAAACTGAGCAGATGTCGAACTCGCCAAGATATATGGTAAAAGCTAAAATTTCCATACTTATTTTTTAAAGTGTACCTCCTACAAACTATTTGCTAGTCTCTGCAAAAGTTCAAGTTAGTGAACAGAAAGAATTGGAGAGGCAGGATAAAAATAAAGTTAGAACAAGACTGCCAGTCATTAATGAAAATTACTGTGGCTTGGTTACATATGCAATAGTAGAAAGATTTTCCTGTAATTCCCCAAGAGATGCACAAACCTGTTTTTCACATTAAAAGAGTTCACACAATACTTTCCTTTGCTTCTTTGTTCTATTTTCACTATTCTCTAAGCTCTCAGGAACAGAATGTGCAGAACTGTGCCACTTTTTGTCATTATTTATGATGAATCTTGAGTCGTAAGAACTGATTTCCATACCTTCTGAGCACCTTCTAGATTGCTTTTCTTATTCTCTGGAAGCATGAAATGCTCAGGCATTTGAAGAAGCCCTTAGCTTCCTGCAATCTAAGATAAATTGTTTTGTTTTTTCAAGTACACATTTTAAAAAGGAAGCTGTTAATGTCCCTAAGCAGTTAAAGGAGGTAAAATTATGTTTCCAACTGCTGTTTCTATGTTCGTGTACGCAATGTTCTTACGATTACTGCTTGTTTGATCACATCAGATTGAAGGACTCAAAGTCTGTCTGATATATTCAACAGCTGCTTCTACAGCGCTGAACCCTATGTCAGTCTGAACAAGAAAGGAAGGTGAAGCAAGCTGTAAATGAAGAACACTAAAAAAAGTTCCCTGACTATTTGATTCTGCTGTCTGGCATACTGCAATATGTACATCAGCTCTGAAGTACTGCTAAAGAATGAAGTCTACTACACTGATGCATTTAGACTGACAGCAGATACATATACATTCCTATAAGGAAAGCTTCTAATTCAAGTCAGTTGTATCAGCTAAAGTAGTTCAGATGAAAAAAAAAGGTTTATTTATGTTATCTACTTTTATGGTTCTTTTGAAGAACCAAGTACAGACCTACAGTTTCACTACTATAAGCTCTTAAGATTTTATACATACAGATAGTTCTCCTGAAGGGGAACACATATTCACCTTAGAGACTGGGGCAGAGACCTCAACTGACAAGTTTTTGAACTGTGGCATAAAATGTTTCACAAACCCCAAGCCTACCTCTGCTCTCTATTTCAAGGCAGTTTTAAAAAACCCAGAGGCACTATTACAAAAAGACAGCTCACCTTGTAAACCTGTCTCTAAAGTATATAGAAAACATTCAACTAGAAATACTGTCCTGGTTGCAGCTGGGATAGAGATAATTTTCTTCTTAGTAGCTGGTGCAGTGCTGGGTTTTCCATTTGCTGTGAGAACAACATTGATAACACACTGATGGTGTTAGCAACAACTAAGTTGGGACATTTTAACTTCTCAGGCTCTGCCAGTCAGAGGGCTGGAGGGACACAAGAAACTGGGAGGGGACACAGCCAGGGCAGGTGACCTGAACTAGACAAAGAGGTATTCCATACCACGGGGCATCACGCTTGGCGTATAAACTGCGGGGGCTGGCCAGGGCCTGCTGATGGTTGCTTGGGGACTGGTCAGGAGGTGGTAAGCAGCTGCTGTGCGTCACTTGCTTTCTTTTCATTCCTCTCCCCTTCTCCCTCCTTTCCATTATAATTATTATTATTGTGGGGGTTTTGTTTTATTTTATTTCAGTTATTAATTTGTTCTTACTTCAACTCTCGAGTTTTACATTCCTTTCCAATTCTCCTCCCCATCCCTCTGGGTGAGGGGGGAACGAGTGAGCAGCTGCATGGTACTTAGGTACCAGCTATGTTAAACCACGACAAATACTCACTGCCATATAAAGAATAATATATTGATAATGCCTCACCTCCACAGAATCCATTAAACCCTGCAGCAGTAGCTTCTGGTGGGGAAAATCTTCATCTCCCACTGGGAAGTAACCTAATGTTTGTATTGCTCGTTCCTTCATCTTAAATACAAACAAAAAACCAACACCATCACATAACCTTCCTCCTAAGTCCAGAAGACACACCTTAAACCCACTCCTTCTCACCCCGATGAAGTTTCACTTAAGGTACCAGAAGTTAGACATGCAAGTGACTTATTAGATCAAGCAGTGCACCTCTCTTCCAAAACACAGATCAAAACAAATGTCCTGTTACCTTTGAGATTATTTCCAGGTAAAAGAAAATACTCACATTTTTCTTGAATTAGAATTACAACCATTCACAGTTTTCATCCCTTAAGCTCCTACTTACAACTGCAGAAAGCACAGACAATCAACAGCTAGACAACACTGGAAAAATCCTTAGCCTAATTCTGAAAACCCTCAGCATAACCCTGACTCACTGAAGCCAGCAATAAGCCTAATTCCTTTAAAAAACAAGGCTCAGTTTGGCAGGTAATACATAAACCTGGGGACAAAGCATTCCAGAAGTGAACAAGAATCATAACAATACTACAAAATCTTGCCTTATTTGTTTCCTTGCTGGAAGGGATGCGGGCCAATAAACTTTCAACAAGTTGCAGCTTTGTAAATCCTGTTCCTTCGCTGGGGATTGGCAATGGGCCGTTCCTGCCAATTTCCCCAAGAGCTGTACAAGCAGCCACCACAAGGAAGGGAGAGGTGCTGTCCAGAAAAGAACCTACAGGAAAAAGCAAAACAGGGTAGCTTGGATTTTATATTAGTATTTAACTGTAGGCAGGCAGGCACTTATATTTTAAATACTTTGCTTCTTGCATGGGTATCTATCTCCTTTACAGCTGGTAGAAAGCATTATGCTAGAACACAAAGTGAAAGGAGATACACTGAGGAGCCTAGGCAGTGGCACCAGTCCTAATCGTGCAATGTTGGTATATGAGCTAAAGGTCCACCTAATTCTTGTTGAAAAGTGTTATGTCCATACATCAGATGGCATTTTTGAAGGCTGTAAATTCTATAACAGAAAGTGAACTCAGGATTACAGAATCTACGGGCCGAACACCTTAGAAAAGTCCTCAGTCTGGGGTGGTTAAAAAAAACCCTGTTACATGCAGCAGTCTTAAGTAGGAAGTTACC
Source organism: Falco naumanni (assembly GCF_017639655.2). Lineage (NCBI taxonomy): Eukaryota > Metazoa > Chordata > Aves > Falconiformes > Falconidae > Falco > Falco naumanni. The sequence goes on along the minus strand of NC_054080.1, from coordinate 12,658,774 downwards.
TATTGTCTCTGTTGTCGACTTTATGAGTTGTTCTTGTTCCGGCATCACTGCAGTGTTTGGGTGTTCTATGTCATGTAGCTCCATTGTTCTGATTTTTCCTTTAGCCAAGTACCTTCCTACTGTAAATCCCAAAGCCAACAAGGATCCGTGTTGGACCTCCGGGCTCTACAGACAACACCAACAGTGCAGAAAACCTCATTGTCAAAGTAAGTAACCCTTTGCATGAAGTTTAAAAACACATACAGACAAGCCAGATGAGAAGGCATCCTGAATAATGCAGTACTAACACACAACGCAACAACAGAGAGTTTGATATTGCTAGTGATCTCTGACGGATGGAGTCCTTTAAGATAAATGAACAAGGTTTAAAAGAGGCTTAGGAAGACAGATTAAGAACTTATCACCAGCACTCACACTCCTGAAGCCTACCTTTTGGTAGCTAGGCAAAAAAACCCACCCCAACAATCACATTTAAAAAATCCAACTCACCTGATTTGTAAGTAAAGACTTACGAAGGTGAACTAAGTTAAAACTATGCTGTCTCTACTTAATAACTGGACCTTCTCAGATTGAGGGGACAAAATGTGCTCTTTGGTAAAAAGCAGTAAAGGGAAATTAAGTCTAGATTTGCATTGCTAAGAACAAGAACACACTTGGCCTATAAATACTGAAGGCAATGCCTCTACACAGTTTGGTAGGCCACAGACTGTGAAACCTAATTATTGCAATTAAATGTCAAGAACATTAATTTCTCCAATGCTGATTTAGTGCGGAGACTATCTAATGACGGTGCTCATTCCTACAGGTGAATTCTAGCAAAAAGATTTTGTGCAGAAATAAGGCTGAGAGACTTACATGTTACCTTAATTAAAAAAACACAAGGAAGGGGGCAGGAACTTAAACTCAGATTAGTTAGTCTACCTAGCTTTTATCACAACCCTGCAAAAAGTTGCATCAGTGCAACTGGGCTGCCAGGACAGAATCCTGAAACTAGCTTGCGCAGCAGGGACTGCTCCTTGTCGCGGTCTCACAGCTGCAAAGCCAGCTGAAGATGAGTCCTTCCCCTCTCTTCACTTCAGCTACTCATTTTCACTGCAGTGAGCCACTAGAGATCACCACCACCCACCCCTAGCTGTATTGATTCAACTGGTTTGGTACACTTGCAGCAAAACAGAGCTCTAACTGACTCAAACTCAAAAATGCATGGGAACACCCTGCTTTTTTTGTTTCGTGATTGACATCTCTCTTCATTCTCAGCCAGTTTCTGCAAAAGGTTTCATGTAAATCTTAACAATGACAGGGCTTTAGCTCTCAGACAGAGCTTTGAGAGAGTTAAAATAAATTGTGTTTGCTAATTACAGCAAAGTGATCAGCACCTCTAGTCAACATTTGAGCCTGCTACCTGCAATGTAATATGGTGGCCTGTTCAGTCCTTCAGAGAGACTGATATAAAAACGTCTTTGGGAAATGTAACCTAAAAATACTACTACTTTCCCTGCCTTTCAGGATTCAAGACACACCAGCACAGAAACCTGCCTGATTTGTTTTCAGGACTCCTTCTCCATGCCTGTAGTGGCAAAATGCAGAGATGAGGATCACAGGGAGGGGAAGAGGGTGCCCGAGGAGAGAAGGCTGGCGAACCCACCATGCAGTGACACAGCAAGAGACGGCTGCTGAGCAGTCCATGTGGGGTGGGAGGGAAGAAGCCAGCCCTCACCTGGCAAGGGCTGCTGGCAGGACAAGACCCTGAGGCAAGGAGGAGCCAGGAAGCGTTTATGGCTCAGGAGGGGATGGGGGAGTTAAACATTTCACAAATTAAACATTTTCTTAGTTCTGTGGGTTCCCTGTAGTTGCTCACGAATAAGGAACTGGTAAACTGAGGCAGTGTGATCTATTGCCACTCAATGGGATGAGGAATATTTAGCTGGCTAGAATTGGTTAAATATCTGACAGTGCTGGCTTTGCTTAGGAATTGCCTCCAGGAAACCTTTCTACTGACCTTAACAACAGCTTCAGGGATTAATTTATTTAAAGATCTGCTGAACTCACCTACAACAAAAATCCCTTCTCACAGGCCAACTGGAAGTCAGCTGGTTAATTTTACACTCAGATTAAGGCTAATACATCTTGGGGACACTATGAGATTCAGATTTCTTATTAGTTACATGACATGAGGAAATCAAAGAAGCAGCAGACAAAGGAAGGTAGTTACATGGTTGTCTTTTGTCATCTTGATCAGCTGCTCCAAGGAGGTCCTAAGCTCATCTCCAGACATGGTAGACAGCACGACAGAATAAAACAGGGCTGCAAGCTCACGCATTTCTTCTTTGTTCGTATTCATCAGGCTCTGCGGGAGTTTTTAAAAAGAAACATAATATATGGAAGCAGCTTCTTATACCACCTGTTCATAGAGAGCTTCAATATACAAGCACAACTGTCATGCAGCTACACATGTAGTACTTAACTCAGAAACCACTCTTTAAACTGACAGCATTATTATTTAGTAAGAAACAAAGTACTCAGTTCAGCAAAGCATTCATTACACACTCAGTGTTTAGGAGGATGGTTACCACTAGCCACAAGAGGGCTACCCATCAGTTCTGCGTTAAAACACGCTAATTGAATGCTTGGCCAAGTTTTGTCTTCAGACATGAGCTTCCACATTTTGCACCTATACTGAGCTAAAAAAAGCTCTAAAGGAACTATTTCTCCTGAGCTACTGGAGGCTTCCATTTCTTTTTATTAATCAAAGGGGGAAAAAAACTGAGGTTAAACCAGTTAAATCCAATGGTGACAAAAAAAAATGTCCAGGAAAGCACAGCTATCAATGCAATTTATGCACTTTATATTAGACATTGTATTATTTAAATTGTTGAAAATTTGAATTTGGGAAGCCTCAGGTCATTTGTTAAGATACAATCTCACCTCTGTCATTAATTTGAGGTGTAATGCATCACATGTAAAAAATTCATACCCAAATTTGAATGGCTTGGGCCACCACAAAGGCGGCAAAAATGAGCCAAGCAAGAAATGAGATCTGGCAGGCATGAAAACGTAACTCTAACTTCATCTCAAAACTTGCATCAGATCATGTAGCCGACAAACTCCTGGAACTGTTCCTTCCACTTGGCAAAGTGATATCACACAACAGATGATTTACAACAGTATTTCTGGAACTAGGTAGTATCGGTTACCACTCCTGGAAGCTGAATTTTGCAAATGGACACCAGATCAAAGAAAAAGAAGGGTTTTCTGCAAATGATGAGCAATACTGAAAAGCAGAATGATTTTAAGTCCTTTCCTTTGAGGTTCATACCTGCATTTAACTGAGACATGATAAACTGTATACAGTCCGAAGCAGCACAGAAAGGAGCAGGAGAAATTACTAGAACATATTCTGATTTTTCTTTAACTTGACCAAGTATTTTTTTCTGCCAGATTCCCCCAATGAAATGAAAGGCAACCTGCAAGAGCTTAGCAAATCCTGGATGCCTGAAGCAAATCAAAAACATTAAGTTGCCTGAGAAAACAATCTAGGGAAAGGAGAATTCACTTTGGTTTATTCCCACGCAGACTTCAAATTATCCCTTTTTTTTGTTCAAGGACAATAAAAAAAAAAAACACCAAGAAAACCCCAAAACTCCATAGAAAGGGCTCTAAAACAAAGATCTAGTTAATCTCATTTTCTGCAAAACCACTCACATCTTCCCACTGGAACATTCCCATTGTTAAACAATTCCTTGAAAAATGTGCAGAATTTTTTTTTCAGTTTTCTTTTGCTGTTTAATGGATTTTCTTATCAAGGGGGAAAATTGACTGACTATACCAACAGGATCAATTACATAGATTACCCAGAAGATGTAGGTCGATGAAGAAAATCAGTAACAGCAGACAAGCAAAAAATAATTTTCCCTATCCTGCTATATATAACATGTCATGAGGTGCTGTAAGTAGAAATACCAGATTTCAAATTCAGTGCATGCTTGGAAATAATACTCCATTCCACCATAGGAGAATGCCAGTTTTTTCCAATTCAAACCCTCTACATCCCAAAAAACAAAAAACAACAACAAAAAAATGGGGAAGTTTCAACATACCTTTATCCAATCCATTTTGTCTACAAATCTAGTGGCTAGTTTTTCTGGATACACTGAAACAACTTCTAGAAGACAATACATGACTGGCAAACCTAAGAAGTAATTAAAGAATCAGGTTATTAAACAACTGCAGTATTTACAACAACCTAACAATCAGTGATAAAAAGAGGTTAAGAAGTATGAGGCATTTCAAAGCACTCATTTGCAATTCACTAGGGATAACAAACAAAACAGAATAACAGGGTACAGTATTTCTCAGAAATACTAGGAAAAACTAACAGAAGCAAACATTCTGGTAGCAATTTGTTCTAAAGGCATTCCAGCACTTTAAGACTACATTTGTCACAGATGCGCCATTATCAGAGTGAGGAAGACATAGCATTCACTGGTGAGGAAGCTGTTACAGGCAATGGCCTCACAATTTTAAAGCATTATGTCAAGCAATGCTGTAATTTTACTGTCCTGCTTTCTCCCACCTACACAGCAGCATATAAAGGAACAAGTTAAAACTTGTCACCATATTGTCAATGTCACAATTCTGTGATTGCTACAGCCAAGTTCAAAGCATTGGGAGTAGCAACTCATTTCTAGCAATAGAAGACTTTTTCTTTAAGATGCTGCTGCACACAGCTTCTTACCTCCAACACCGGCTAAGACCTGCTGAAGAAGGCCAATATATACATGTACAGGGTTGGTTTCTGCACTTTTTGAAGAGGAGGAGGAAGAGAAAGAGATGTGGTTGCCAGACATGAGGTTTCTTATGTAACGTCCAATGGCTGGAGCATGATCTTGCATATCTGCCAAGCTCTGCGAGGCTGGCATGACACCTGCACTGTGAGCAAGACACATCCGCAGATACAGCACTATCTAAGTAGAGAAGAGAAAAACACAGGATACCAAGTGCATGAGCGCTTGGAAAACCATGGAGAAGACCAAATAAAAGAGCATGGAATATGCTGTATTTAATGTAATCAAAACAAGACAGTTTCTTCTTTAAATCAAATCTAGACAGAAGAGTCAGGAGACAGGAACAAATACAAAGCGTAACAAATCTTAGGACCACTTAAGGCAATACACCTGCGTAAGCAGACAACCCTACAGTGCTGGCAACACTCTCAAAAGATTATACACAGACTTCTGGTTTACCATCAGCGGATGCAACCTCCTTGCAGACAATTCAGCCTGTATCGCGCACTAATTTGGCATGTATACGAATGCAATCCAACACGCTGATAATACAGACCTTGCATCACATCTGAATTTGTGTTTACACATCACTGAAGCCAGGGAGTCTGCTATGAAAAGAACAGCCTCAAGAAGCATAATGGGACTTTTGCACAGGATTGCCAGTTTCTCCCTCTGACAAGCTATTATTATATTAGGTATGCTGCAGAAAGCAGCCCTCTCAGGAACATTCCTCTCAATCCTCCACGACAATCCTGTTCAGACTGCCCTTCAAGGACAGACAGATACAAGATGGAGAGTTAATCCCAACATCTGTTTAGAAGAAGAATTTCAGGATGTACGGCAACTTACGGTAAATGTTAGTTTCTTATACTGTCTTCTAAATAAATAACGGTACCATATCTGAGGAAGTAAATCCAGACAATTACCTCCGCAAATGTGGCAGGATTGAAAGGCAATGCTGCAGTTCCAGTCATATATTTAGCTGGAGTTTTCATTCGGTGAGAGGCCTGAAAAACAGAGTATATTAAGAGTGGAACATTCAGACCCATGAACAGCAGAGATGTTGGAAAGGTCAAGGAAATTTTGCTGATGCAATTATGTTTATCCTCCACTTAGCAACTGAAAATGTACAACAGTTCTATAACAAGAAGGGCACAGTGCACTTGAATAGTACAGTTTAGGTCCACCAACTTTATGTCCCTATCAACTCAGAACGCAGAAACTCTGAATTCACGGGAGGGAACGGCATGGGAGGCTGGACAAGGACAACATTCTTTCTTCCTCCCAGGAAAAAAAGAAGTGCTTTAGAACTGGAAACCAAAATACCTCATAAACTTCCAAACTCTAAGGCATCCAAGCTGACAGGCAACCAGGAAGCTTGGAGACAACAGCTCAGCCTGGAGACGCTGCAGAGCAGCCAGACTTCCCCAGTACCAAGAGTTGGGCAACTTGTGCTGTACCAGCCAAAACCAGGGAGCCTCTCAGACCCTACCACCTGCTAGGTAGAAGGCTGCTGCAGCAAATGAGTAACTCCTTTCCATGGGAATGTGAGGTTTGACAAGCAGGAGTATTCCAGCAGAAAACCATCCAAGCAGAAGGTTTCCAGTAACACCCACTACAAATACTGCAGAAAAGCATGTCTGTATTCTCTACGTGATGCGCACATCAGTGCTAGGGCTAGATTCAGCAAGGAAGCCTTGCATCTGAATAAACACACAAGGTAGTCGCACAGAAGTCAACAGATCCTCACATCTCAACATGCTCAGGTCTTTTGCTGCACTGTAACTGCAATGACATCCAGAAAAATTCATGAAAACCCGAATTAATGAACCAGAAGATGACCCTCTGGAATACATTCCCATCATATCACGCAGATCAGGTCCTACTCTTTCATGTACACTTTCTTGCAGAGGGAGACAAGGATCATGCTAATGCATGCAGGAAAGCCCTTTTGCATCTTGGTCTACTGTGCCAAGCAAAGCATACAAACTTCTTAAACATCTTCAACACTCGCAGAGTATTCGTATGTGAAAATTCACACTTCAAGACAACTAACCAAAGAAATGTACCTCTGAAGATTTTTTAACATGCCTTCAGGACATGTAAAGAAGATCTGAAAAGTGCTCAAAGAAAAAAATTTTTAAAATTCAGCCAGGAGTGAGGGAATCTTGTTTTTCTCAGCAGTGATTAGACTAGGCTGATCCATATGTATTTAGTGACATTACAGAAGTCAAGGAAAATTAAAAAATTAACTACAAGGGGACAGGCATTTAATAGTGTTACCTAAAACTCAATCTTTGTTTCTTAATTTTTCTGTATCAATTTGAATAACCAGTATTTTGGACAAAAGCAAGATTTTTCATAAAGCTTCACATACTGTGTACACCAGCAGAGTACACCGTGTTTCACAAGAAATCTCTGTTCTGCTACAACAGAGCTCTTGCAAAACCAGATGTGCTCCAACACGTTAAGACTTCTGATATTTTTAAAAAAACAAAAGTAGACTATCACAGGGAAAAAAAGTACTGTCAGTGACCCTCCACATCACCTTTATAGCTTATAAGCCTAGCATAGCTACTACACACATAGGTGTGTAATACAGACTACATTTTAACACTTCTTCAGATGATCTCTCAGTGCAAACAGTGAGGGTAAACTCAGTAGTACAGTTTTCAGTATATCATTCCACTAGACTCGTGAATGGTTATTTACATGGTCATTATTTCCACAGATTTCAATGAAGATAAATAATCAAGCCTTTAAGTCAACAAACCAGACTTCTTCTCTTGTTCCAGCATCTCCTTTCCTAGCCAGGGATCTTTTTTTGGTTTATGTGCAATATTAATTTTCATCAGCCCAGCTGGAGCGCCATCTTCCTATCCCTTCAAGAACATGTTTGTGAGCAAACTGCGAAACACACTGGATTATCACTCTTGAACACTGGATTCCCCAGTCCATACATCTTCTGCACCAACAGCACCAAAGCAAAATAATGCCTTTGTTAAAGGACCTGCCTCCTTGTTACCTAACACTTGGATCTCTCGCAATTATGGCCAGCAGAAGGTAACAATGAATGCTAGCTAACCTTGCCAATGCAATACCATGTGTGGTCTTCACTGTGACTTTAGCTAACTTTATTCCGTGGGGGAGGTGAGGGAGATGGATACAGGGAAGGGAAGACCACACCTACTACAAGCCTGAGCATCAGGCATGTACTTTTATATACTGGGGCAGAAGCACTGTACCTTGTCTTGAATGTAGTGGACCATTTCAGGGAAGGCAGGCATCTGCTTCCCAGAACTCTCCTTTTCATTTTTACCAGGAAATGTTCTCAGCACCCGCTGGGCTTCTCCATGTACCTCCTCCCGCCTTTCAGAAGAAAAGATAAGACAGAGGTGTTATTTGCACAGAACAAATGACCTGTAATGGGCAATAAGGTATCTTGGGAAGCTGGGGGAGAGATAACACTTTTTAAGTAAGAAGTGGGTTTTTTTGAAAGGAAGGAAAAAAATGCTTGCATTAGAACTTCTATTGATTTGTTTATTTTAGAAGGGTAAGAAAAAGGATAGTGATGAGTGGCCTCTACAAAAGAGGCTGGATAAGCCCACTTCTGCTCCTCTTACATCCTGCTAGTGTTCACTGGTTCCTGGTTACCACACCCTTGTTTTCCTGTCTGCTCCTCCTCTCCATCACTTCCTATATTCAAGCTTCAGCTGACACCTGTCAGGTTTATCACTATCTACTTAGCAGAAGGTCAACTCCTGAAACAGTGCTGACACTGCAATGACAGAAAAATTTGTTGCAATTGATCTATTTAGCTTCCCTTAGTTACATAATAGCTAATCACATCAAAACCCAAGCAATTAAGTAAGCTGGAAAAAAATCCACCACTTAAATTGCAGTAACAGAAAAAGGCAGATGAAACTACTACTGTAATTTAATCAGTCAACTACTCCTCAGCAGAGTGGCAGCTCTCACAGATGCATGCTCCTGACTCAAGCTAAAAACAGACTGATAGAATTTGCCAGGAAAAAATAATTTTTAGCCACTGTAAAGATTATTTCAGTTAATGCATTTTTGCTTCTCAACTGCAATTGATCATTAACATGAAGTGCTTTAGTGACAGTGGTTCATCTGAAACAAGAATCCAAGCCAAAGACTACCATAAGGCACAGCAACAGTCCTCCACAGAACACTGTCACAGAATGCCCCTGTGTAAAGGATAATTTCCAAATCATCATACTTGATTTTAGTAAGCAAGTTTTTATGTACATACGAACACACATACAGATGCACTTATATTTCATCCAAATATATACTGGATGCAAATGTGTGTGTGTGTGTGTGTGAAAATTAAAAGGAAAACAACTTACGGGTCTCCTGCAGCTAACAGGAGTAAGTATCTGGAAGGGATATGATCTGGAGGGAATACCGTGCTAGCAAATTTCACAGCCACTTGACGTACTTGAACTTCAGGCTTAGAGAAAGAAAGACACAAACATACTGTTGAGTTTTAAAATAAACATGCTAACGACCTGCATTCTCCCCTTTTAAATCATCAGTCATCTGCTTTGTCCTTTGGTATGAACACGACCCAAAGAATTTTGACATTTTGAGACACTGTTCTTGCTAACTCTTCATATTGCAGGAGACAGGGAAAACAAAAGCTAGCTCCTCATATAAACATATACAAGTGGAAAATAAAATGTTTGATTAAATACATGCACATTTTTTTGAATCACAAATCAGGGTTATCACTAATTCTTAGACAGCTCAACTGCCCCAGCCAGGCAGTGCTGAAATGAAGAATGATATACATCATCTATCCACACAAAACAGATCTGCACTTAGGAGCAGCACAGCCAGAGGTGGAAAAGAAACATTAGGTTAGGGTCGTCATTCTCTTTGCTGTATTCAGATAGTCTCAAAATGGTATTGCCTAGTGACTTAGATTGCTCAAGCACCCAGGCAAAAGAGTCATCAGCGTGAAAATAGTCTCTTACACAGTTACTAGTGCAACCACTAGAAATACCTCTACAATCACCCTGAGTACCCATGCAAGCACAGAGTGTGCAACACCTACTCCTTCCGAAAACCCAGACTTCTGGGGAATTCTGAACACAAGATGACACTCAGTAAGAGAGTTAGTGAAGTGTAGTTTCCTCTGGGTTAGTATCTCAAGGCTGAGTTCCTGGGGAGGTTCTCAGGTGCCTTATAATGTTAGAAATCTCGCAGCACACTGAAAACCCCACTTAGCAGTGAATGACCCTTTCTACCAAGCTCTTGCTTTCACAAAGTATTTCACAAGATACAGTCCCTGAAGTAAGGATACTTCTCAAAAGTTTTCTTAGGAGACTATGAGAGACACACAGTGTAATCACAATGGCTTTGTTTCTTTGCAAACCATAACACAAATAGAAAACTGCATTGTCTCTCTTCTTGCAGCCACAAATATTAAAAATATTTCATCTGAGCATACACAACCCCCCTTCTCCCAGATCAGCCAATACATTCAGTAAGAAAAGGGAGACCTGTTCCAAAAATACACCACAGGAAGTGTCAGGAAACAGAAAAACAACAAATAGCTCTTTTTTAAAGGTACTTAATTTTGACTCCACTGAAAATACCTTTATTAAGTATGAAGCTACAAGAATTTCCATCAGGGTACGCTGGGCTCCTTCCAAGTTACTGTATGCTCCAACCATCATAGACAAAGCCTCCTGAATGGCAAGCCTAGTATCAGCATCTTCCTGCAGTACAAAACCAAGAGTTTTCACTTTACAGCGTACAGTAACAAGAATTAAGCAAAACCAGCACAAAATATTAATAATTTCCCAAAACACCATCAGCACCCACCTTGCATAAAGCTTCAAAGAACTGCTGTACCAGTGCTATATCCTTGGTAAACAGCTGAGGCATTCGGCTGAAACGAGATATTTTAATCCATGAAGTTTTTGTTTTTTTTAAATTGAAATGCTTCACATTTCATTGGTCTTCCCCTCATCCCACATTTTAACTGCCAAACAAAGCAAAGTCAGCACAGAAAGTTTGCTCTATCTTATCCATTTCCACCATGGAGCAGTATACCCGCACTTAAGACAGTTTGGGAAGTGAGGTATTCTATGGACAATCCTTCAGATCACCAGCATATCACCAAACATGTCACTTGTCTAGCTTTATGCCCTCTGCTTTTTGCTGTACATTCCTTAAATTGACGTTTTTAACAATCCAGAAAATGGAACCATTTCTTAAATTCTGTGCATAATTCATGAGCAGCCACTAATCGCTGCTAGAGAAACTATCAGCTAAAAACATTTCTTTTTGCATCTTTGGAGATGTCACCAGAAGAATGCTTTTCTCTGCACTGTATACTCAATTTACAGGTGGCATAAAGCTTGCTGCTGATAAATCAACAGATTACTCTGGAAAAATTATGCAATGCTCCAGTGCTTAAACGGCGCTTCAGTTACCTGGAGAGCTTTCCAACCGCTGAATATGCCATTGACAGCAGTTTTGAATCCTTGAATGATAAAACAATAAATAAAATTCAGCAAAACCAGAAAAATATAATGGCATATCTTTTATAATTAAATATTTACTTTAAATTCTGTCTTCAAAGCGCTTGAATAGGTTTTCATGGATAAAGAATCCTGGAACATAAGATAATCATAGCCGAGAATAAAAGCATCAGGTAGGAACAGAGGGAGCAAGCTTTTCCAGCAGAAACACAAAATTGCATATGGTGACAAAATGTAAATCTTCCTTCTGGTCTCAGCTAATCACATTTTATTTCAAAAGAGACAGCTAAGTAGATTCAGCAAGTATACGAAACAGTAGCAAAGACACAGAAACCTTCTGCTGGCCCCGAACAGCAGCTTTACCCATAGGATGCTGTCTGCACAACAGATGCTACAGATGACCAATGCAGCACATTTATATGTGGGCTTACTTCCTCCTGAACATTCCTTTTTCATGCCCTTCCCAATGGCAGGGGAGGCCTATACTTTGGAACACCGACTCAGGCCAGAAGGTCACGACCAACAGTTCAAATGAACGAGCAAGAGGATCAAAGCTGCAGCAGGTGATCTGCAACATCAGCCCTTTGTCAGATATATGTAGGGGTACTGTGGGGAATTTGCCTTCTGAAACGGCAGCGGAAAGACTTCAGGCCAGACTGGCATTTGCAGTTTTGTTTGTAACACTGTTCCCACAGCAATACCATCCCTGGACAGAGAGGATGGAAGGTATTACAAGCAGGCCTATAGAGCTGCTTATCACAACAGGATGTATGCCTGGAGCTGAGGCCCCTGTATGCACCAGAGTAATGAGCAACAAGAGCAAGATGCTACTGTGCCCTCACTCTTCAGATTACCAACATGTTGATTTCATGAGACTTTGCGAAGTGTCCAGACACCTATCCATAGCTGTCAAACAAATAAAACAGTTTTCCTATATAGCCTTTTATAGCATTTATTTCTCTTCAACATTTCTTAATAGGTATCTTTTGATAGCCATCTCGAGCAACAACAAGAACACTTTATCAGTTTCCATCACAAAGGTATTTGTCTTTTGCTTGTATTCATATGAAGAATTATAGCTCTACAGCAAAGAATCTTTCAGCTTACCTCTTTGTATTCATTGATCAGCTTTGTAAGTCCATTTAAAAGCATTGGGCCTAACGGCTTTATTTTACTTTCTGGACAACTGCAATTAGAGACAAGAATAAACAAAATACTATCTTTTGCATCCCTTTTAAGTATATTCTGTCAGTTTCATTTTTTCCTCAACTTTAAGCTGAGAAATTACATTTTAATGTGTGCAAGCACACACACACAGATTTCAGGATTAAAGAAAAAAACCCGACTTTCTACGAGTTTTACATAGGTAGTAAACAGGCTTCCAGACAAATAGCTAAAAAACCACTGTGCTCTCTAAATACTTACATGATACAGATATGATGCACAAACTGCAAGGACAGATTTCTCAGTTTTGCATTTGTGTTTGCACCAAAAAGTCCATCATAAACCACCTGGCCAAAAGGAATAAAGAGCAGATCAGAAAGGTCTGGCTTCACTTTCAAAGGTTTTCTAACTCCCCTTCTTTAAACACTATCATCAGTAACAGCGCTTCCATCCCCTAAGTACTAGGGGAACTGTAATATCAAGCTCATTGGGAAGAGCAGCTTTGCAATGTAAACATTACCTGAATGTTAGCTGGGAATGTTTCTGCAGCTTGCCTGGATCGCAGAAGATGAGGAACTATCTTTAATTTAACACGGGTGCTGACTGACTCTCGTTTCATTTCTGGTTTCAGAACAGATCCCTGTCAGAAACAGAGTTCAAATAATATAGAGCATCACTGGACAACTACTTTTAAGTTAGCTAAATTACTTTCCATTGCAAATCAGAACACACTGGGACAGAGAAAGAAAATTTATTCAACAGCAAAAATGTTCAGTGAGAGCAGAAATCAAAGGAAGCGACAGATTTAAGAAATCTGTGTCTTCTCCAAATAAAATAAGGCAACTAAAATTAAAGCTTCACAAATTAAGCAGGTATGGCATTTTGAAGGCTTACCTCCTTGGTTTTCAGTGGTATATCCCCGAGATACACTTTATACATTTTGTTGATGATAGCAGGATTGTTCCAGTCAATTAAACTAAAGAAAAAAACATATTTAACACCAACATGTTGTGATTCTGACCTTCAATTACTTTTAAAAATATGTATTTCATAACGTTTCACATCAAATTCATATTCTTTGCTGAGTTTTAATAGATCTAGTTTGACTTCTAATCACTCCTCCCACATGAACATAATATATAATCATAAAGAATGTGATTACAAATTTCACATACAAATTATGACAATACAATTCCAAATAATTTGTGAGAAACCTACATGCTCCCTTCTCTCCCACTGAAACAAGACATATAAACAACGGCAGCCTACTGACTAAATACAGAATGGTCATCCATTAACAAGCTTCTCCATCTATTTAACCATCTAATACATAACCATCTAATGCCAGCTATTGATGAGACTGTTTGGAACTCACACATACATCCAAGAAACACCCCAGTGAAAACAAGAAGTTAAACATGCATGCTTCAAAAGAAGTGGAAGAGATAACACCATCTCTTTTCTTTCAGATCTGTGAACAAGTGAGCTAGGAAGTTGCAGGGTTTTTCTCATAAAAGACATCGAACATTGCCTATTAACATGCATTTTGCCTACACATGTAATTTGCTCTCTGGGCAAAGAAAGAATACCAACAAAAAGGGAAAGATGAGACAAGCAGCAAAGGAGAGACTGCCTTCCTTAACCAGGCTGGCAACACCTACTAGAATCACCTCCACTGCCACAATGGAGGCACATGAATAGACTCGAATGGAGAAGATTTCCCATTGCGTATTTGACTCCAAGATAAATAGTCCTGTACTTGTAGTAATACAGAAGCCATCTGCACATTTCAAAGGCAGGTCTCTCTTGCTCCAAATCTCCTACATGAGCCAGCAAACCTTGTATGATCAATGACTCAGCAAATAGTACCACAGCTATTGCTCTGGCCTCTTGATGGGTTAGACAGAAGCATTGTCTGTAGCTGACGAAAGGTGGACTGCAGATGAGCAAAAGGTTTAATAATGCAGAAAACGGTGGCTGCCAAGCTTCCTAGACTATAGTCCACTTCACAATTACAGTCTCTTTACCTCCTTAATAAATCAAATGAAAGTATACTTTTCTGGGAAAGACAATATAGGTAAGCTGACCAGTTGTGAATCACTTATAATGCCTTACTGACAATCTATAGTCCATAGAAGGTAATATGGAAACGAAGGAGTAAGAAAATGGCTCAAAAGCAGTATCAAAGATGATTGAAAACACACAGCTAAAGCTGCCAGCTTCATAGCCAGGTGATGTTCCCAGCTACAAGACTGTGAGCCACACCATTCCCAGCCCTGTGTGGATACACAGCAGCTTTGCAGGTATGCAGGGAGACTGCAGCCTTCTCCCTTTCAGAGCACAGTCTCTCTGGAGCACTACATTAATTGCAGCTAGCTCTCCTAGGAACACTAGCACCAACATTTCCAAACATCCAAATCTGTACCTTTGTTTGCTCTTTAGTTCAAGGTCTGCTGCGGTGGCAACACTGTGTCTTGTATCACTGGAGGCTACAACCAGGTGTATAACAGCTTCAAGTTCTGGCACTTGCTCAGCTTCAATGAACTTCACAATCCCCAGCTTACACTATTCAACAGTGGGGAAAGTAAAGGCAGTTACTTGACAAGAAAGCATTACGTTACAGCAATGGTAGCAGTAGCAGTACAGCTGTCTGAAATGATGGCTTCTGCTTGGAAAGGAAAAGTTCATATACTCTCCATCTCTTCAGCTGTACCCTGCTCTTGCCTCCTGCAAAGCAGTCACCTGCAGCAAAGTATCAGCATTACAATTAGGGATATTCTGCAACTTCTCTACTAAATAAGGATGATTCATCCACAGGAGAGAGTTTTGCAACTTTACTATCTTTAGGAGGAAAATGCAAGAGTAGGCTGCAGTCACAGTTGCCTCCTAACTAGCTCCAAGAACTGCTGGCACCTCCCACCCCATCTCACTATAACAAAGTTCCTTACGGCATCATGCAAAGTCCATCAATAAATTTATTCTGGGCAACAAAAGACCTGATCAGAATTAGTTACGTATTCTCCCACCAGCCTTACGTTCTTCTGCCTGTAGCCATCTCTGTTACCAATCCCAGTACGTCAAGAACCAGCCCTGCAGTTTTAAGTACCTGTTCTAGCAGCTCTGGTGTCCACGGACTATCTCCAATTATCCTTTTAGCTGCATAAAAGCTCATCCCTGGAGGTGGCTGAGGGATTCCAGGACCTCCCATGCTACTTGATGAAGAGCCCTGGGCCGAGGGCACGTTTTGTCGACTCTGAGATTCGTTCAATACGAACCTAAGCAGGTGAGAAAGAAGTTTCTTTAGAGGCTTTACCAACCCATGTTGCCAGCTGTATTAGAAGCTGGAATGGAGGAATAAACATAATCTGTCCAACTTTACATATTCTTCCTGAATTAATCCCATGGCTCTGACATGACAGAATTTTACTTAGTTGAGACTCAGTTACCAGTTATCCCAGCATATTCTGCAAGAGCCGTAACAGTCTCATTTTAACTGCCTGAAAACAAACCTGTTAGGAAAGGGAAGGGTTCACTGGCATTTCTGAAAAGAGTTCTCAGGTTACGAAGCAGAAAGAAAGATCTCTTTTGTATTAGAAGTGACTGCTCAAACAGTACTACATTTGATAAACTTGTACTAAAGGCTTTAACAACACTTGCTATGATTTCTATACAAAATGCAAACCTAACAAGGGAAATAATGAAGCATATGCAACAATGAAGTGGCAGGAAACAATCCTTGATATAAAAAAAAAAAAAAGAATAATGTATTGGGAAATGGCAATTTTAGTGCTGGGCAGGGAAGGAAAGCAAAAACCATAAAGGTTAAGTTTACAGATCATAGTCTTTTCAGAACCTGGCTAGTCTAGCTGCACTATGCACACCTCCATACTCCACAAAAGCCATTCCACTTCTCCCTGGATCCTTGGAAGCTGGTCAACACATTAAGGCATCAAAACTGTAGTGCAGAGACCAGCAAGAATTACTTTGCTCCAGACAGCTATAATCTGCACTGCATTCAGCACGCAGGTAACAAAAGGAAGTAAACAGTCTCATCAATATGGATAAACATTCATTCCAAGTGTCATTAGTTAAAACATTAAAACACTAACTTGATGATGGGCTTTAAGCCCTACAGTTAGGTTTTAGGGTTGTTCTACTGCATGCAGACTGGCAAGGCTAATTCACAACTGGGCAATGATTGAGCAAAATTCTACCAGGCATAAATTAGCTGTAAATGGCTGTCTCACTGGAAATAGACATCCGGAGCCACACGCTAGCTGAAGACGCTCTCAGAGCACCTTCTGGAAAGAAAATGAAACCTTCACTCCTACCCTCGTGGTCTCTGAGTATTTAAGAACTTGTCATGCTTGGCCAGAGTACAAAAGCACGGAAGGCAATGCAGTGTCACTGCAAACCCTGAGTACCTGAAACTACAGCCACAGCAGTGTGGGGGTGAAGCTAAAAGCATAAATCTGGGCAAACTAAAGAACGTGAGCTGTGAACAGAGGAGCAAGCTAGGCATTTTAAACTGTAAGATGCAAGTCTCTACACACTCAAATGGTAAGGAACTGGCCCCTGAAACGCTTGATAGGAGCATGGCCTCCAGCAAAGCTACATGAGAAACATCAGATGCTCACTATTTCAAAAAGTCACTCTTTTAGGTTAATCCACTTGGGTGAAAAAAAATTAGATGCTCAGAAAAATCCTATGGGAATCAATGCACTGTCAAAAACCCCCCTGTTCTCCCCCTAGCAATACAAAGACACTAGAAAAGTTGGTGGAAAATAGATTTTGAGAACACATTGATTTTAGACACTATAAGATTCCTAACAAGCAGTGATCAGTACATTCAAGTTGCTCTGTAAATCCTTCTTGCTCTCAGAAACAGTGCTCACACCAAGACATGTCATTACATTTAAAACATTTTTCAGCAGGAGACAGATGAAAGACAAATCTTGTTATTAAAGGTTCAATTCTGGAACTCAGAAGTTTTCAGATACTATGCTGGCTTAAGACCTTGGAGGAATAAGCCTTAAAACTCAACTGCAGGAAGATGAGCACATATTTTGATTTGGCTTCTATTTTAAAGATTTAGTTATTTAACAGATAGTTCACGTGTCTCATAGCTTCACTTTGATCCCAAAAGAGGTCAAGGACAGAACAGCGTAACACCTAATTAAGCAGAAAAAAAAGACATTTTATTAAATAAGGAAGATGGTGATCCCATTCTTAAAATTAGGGTCCTGCTCTGTGTCTTACTGAAACTCGTAACTGGCTTCATTCAAGCTAGGAAGTAGCAGCTTATTTTAAATGAGTTTCCCAAGGTACAACTCATGTTTCACACACAAAGAACACATCAATACTAGAGAAGACTTGGATTAACTGTTACTTACCCATAAGGCATAAGAAGAACATCCAACATGAAGTCCAAAAGCAGCTGTACAGTCTTTGGTTTTTCAGCAAGATTAAATGGATAAGAGGCTGCTTTCAGTGGTTCGGCAGGGTATTTCATGTGAAAAAGGGTTGGTATTAGAAGATGCATTAGGCTGAAAAACAATTATATTTACTGCAACCATTTAAAAAAACCACATCTGTTTATTCTTAACATTCAAAAGAGAAACTTAACAACAAACATGGTCCTTAATAGCAAAAAAATGGTTAACAAAAGACAAACTGATTCACAATATGGTGGCCTCTATTTGCTACCTGATGCATTTAAAAATGGAAGGCAGAAGACAAACTAGGATTTGTTCTTAAAATAGAACATATATGTCTGCATGCATGCACACAGGCAACCATCTGCAGATGGTGTATATATTCACAGATGAATATACTGATTATATACCAGTATAGTAAAATTTCCCATCTCTTCACTCATGTACTTGCTTTTCACAGACAGGGCAAAACCATGGTCCCTGAGAAGACAATAAAGTATTTTCACACTGTTCTCATGAATGGAAGCAAGATTTTACTGCAAGACCTTTCAGTAAGGTCATTTCAAAAATAGCTTTACACTGTCATAATGACATACAGTGAATGAAGATATGATTTTTATGCCATTTTCCAGTGCCAGCATGGTGGAAACTCATCTCAACGTAAGTAAGAAGCAGGTCCATAATGAACAGTTTTCTCAAAGTTCTTTGTACACACCAGTTCCCAACTTCAGCCTTTTTTTTTTTTTTTTTTTAAATTACAACTTGGTGTTTCAAGTGAGTAAGTACTTTGGTTATCTCACAATTTAGAGTGGCCAGTCTGAGACATTTACTGCTGTTCCTGTTGCTGGACAGAGGATTTAGTGAAGGTCTGGCCTTAAGCGGGAAATGAGAAATTGATGAAGAGTGATGGGGAATATGGACAGGCATATCTGTTACAACACAGACTTCTTATCACGCAGGGAGTCTGCTGCTGAAGATCCTGTATATTATTACAACATTAGACTATATGAATTCTTTGTACGACGCTAACTACTGACTTGCTGATCCAAACTGCACCAGCCAAGAACATCCTAAACAATTAGGATATCACAGGGGGAGAAAAAAAATAATCTTTTAACAATTGATACAATTTATTTTATTGAAACAATACCAACAGAATTCGCTCCAAGGATAAGTAGTTATACCTGTCTTGCTGCGGTTGAGGTTTCCCCTCCATTGCAGTGAGAAGAGTTGGAGCCAATTCACATTGTTTTTCCACAGGCAGACGAGGGTATCCCATCTTAACATAAATTATGGTAAAATTCTAAAGGAGTAGAAAAAGCACGTAGTATTGCAACAGCGCAAAAGAAATACCTGCTCTTTAAACTCTTTTTGTATGTTGTGTTACATAACTGGGTGTTGGAAACAACGTATGTTTTGGGAGACCAATTTCTTAATTCTAAGGCTCATCAGACTAACAGCTATTAAAGGGGAGTCTCTGCAAAACCCAGTCAGAAAACGTAAGAAAATTCAGAAAGGGTTTTCTGAGTAGGTCTTGCTAAACCTCCACTTTAAAAGGATGAAAACAACAGTGCAAAAACCTTCTCTGGCTTCTCTTATTTGCTGCTAATTACACCAAAACCAGCTTTACCTGAGCAACAGCTTCAACGAAAGCAAATGTAATGTTCCCTCTCATCTACTTCCGAAACAAAATAGAAAGCAGTATTGAATAAATAGAAAGTCAGCAGCATAGGCAAGGTTTCTCTTGAAAATGTGTTTCTGTACTATCATGAAAATGCAATCCAAACACAGCCCAGTGACAGGTCAACACTGCAGAGCCATACTGAATACTGGACTACCTAACTGTTGCCATGTCGATCCAAATTCAGCCAAGAACCGTAGAGATAAGAGTTACGCATTCAGCGACCTGGTTGAAACAAGTGTTGAAGTGGGAAGTATGATGCTTCCTTGCAGATGGCACTTGTTAAAATTGTATGAAGCCTCATGGCACAAAACAACATGCATCACTCAGATACATGAATGAAAACAGATTTTTGACATGCCCAGCCAAAAGCACAGTTTATCTTCAAACAAGATCTTATTTTTTTTACTGCTCTACAGAATGCATGCATTCTAGAAGCCCTCAGCTATTTCTAAAGGGTGAACTCCGGATAATCCACTTGCTTAAAGACAATATCACATTATTTCTATGTTACTGCTGCTTAAAATCTAAATATTTCTCCATCAGTTTCTAAGACACTATGTTTTCCATTTATGCTACTTAGGAACGAATAGTCAAATGAGAAGGACAAAAAAAAATTCCTCTGATTTTATCACTTTTTTCATGATGGTCATTTACAATAGATCTACCACAGTTGAAATGAAAATTGTCTTCACAGACAAAAACTTTTTTAAACTATTTTCACTCTTTAAACTACACTGAATGAATCCATCTAGTAAAGTTTCCCCATCTACAAAATAAGGGTTTTTTTCATCTTTTCTTCCTTGGCTAAGCTCCTGACCCTAAAAACACATAAAAATATGGGTTCTTAGGTGTTCAGAGAAATACAGATATTTGAAATAAGACAGATCCTTATGTATCAGGATAAGGGTTAGTTTGCAAAAGGGAGCTTCTAACAATGAATTGACCCTCTACAACACAAACAAGGGCAATTCACGCATTCATGAAATATCAAGCACAATTACCAGTACTTTGGACAGAATCAATAGTGCAGCTGCTTTATGAAACTAGTTTTAACCCAAAACAGACTACCAAGTTTAGTTTAGTTTAAAAAAAACTCTTAAAACATCAACCTCATGACAATAACACACTTGCTAGGAACAATGACAGAGCTAAAAACAGAGTTTCAAAAAATATTCTGCTTGTTACAAGTAAATCAGCAACTGTTCTTGGAAGAACAGACACTTACAGTGACAAAGGACACTGCAGAGGGATCTTGATATTGAACTAGCAATGTCTCTACTGGAAGCTGAATTTTTGGACGACTTTTGATGCGTTTATTCAGATGAACCAGCAGCTCCATGACCTGACAGGAAGAAAACAAAAAACCTGAAAGAGTCACCATTAATTTTACTACATTGAACTTTGCACATCATCCCCAGTCCAGAAGGCAGGCCTATTATAAACAAATCAGGCCTGAGCTTCATGATTATTTAATCTCTAAGAAAATGGCATCCATCATTTATTACATTATCTTGAAACCACTCTGACATGTCTCAAGTCACTAAGACAAACACATAAAAAGTCCCAAACCACACCACAACCAATAACCTCCATTAATAGAAATGTCAATAAGAAATGATTACTGAGGATGACTACACAGTTGGTTACCATCCCCTCAAAACTGAGCCTGCCTTGGAAACCCACACTGCTGCTCTGTCTTGGGGTTGTAGAGTAACTCCAGTTCACAACATGGAACAAAAAAACAATGAAAAAAATGCACCGATGATAAAGTTTTCAAGTAAGCGTATGAAGACAATGCTTGGAGTGGAACAATACTGAACTGAAACCCACCAGGCAAAAGAAGCCTGTGGATAACTGGCTAGCTGAAAAGGGTCACATAGACATAGTCCAGCTGGCTGGACAGAAATGCACATCGCTCTCAGCTTATCTGAAGTAAAGCAAAATACACTGTCTTTGGCTGTCCTTGTTACACAATAACAGGAAGATTTTGGTGGGAAAAGAATGTTGCAGGTGGGAACAGATAACTACAGAAGAGAAACTAGGGGTGGGCTTGGTATTTAGGCAACTAACCAATAATGAGCTTAACTTCTGTAATATGTATGAGCTAATTATAACAAGGCATGAAAGGTGACTGTAAGAGACAATAAAGGAAGTCTGCTGATCACTCATATTGAGTGACTGTGTCTTCCCTCCGTTGCAACAGAAGCCAAAAGGAGCCCTACGCATGTCAGGCAGGAGCAAGGCACAGCCCTGGCCTGGGCAGGCAGAGCCCCAGCAGAAACGTCAATGGGGCCAAACAGCAGCTCTGGGGGAATGGCCCTGGGCTCTGGCAGACTGTGAACTGAGCAGAGGCCAGACTGCATTGAAACAAGAGAAGTGCAGAGTGGTACATTCTCATGATGAGGACTCTCAAGTAGTCGAGCAGGGGCCCAGAGACTTTGTGCAGTCTCTATCCTTGGAAGTTTCTCGAGACTCATCTCTATAAACCCTTCATCATCCTTGCCAGAACTTGTAATGGCCCATTTTAAGCAGGAGTTGGTCTGGAGAACTTCCAAGGTCCTCTCCAAGATGAATTACCCATGATTCTACAATCCCATGGAATAGTTTCTCAGCATAGCATCAGCAAAGTGTCATTTGTAAATCCACTAAATGAGATACCATAATTGAATGGAGGAACTCAAAAAACTACAGACAGCATCCAGTATGGAACAATAGGTTCTTAGAAATCACACCAAACACCTGCATCTTGCCTACAAACCCTACCAGGTTCTCAAGTGACGCGATGCAAAAATGTAAGTAATATGAAGTGGTGTCAGCTCAACTTCAGTAAAACCAGACAGAGCCCGTCCTAGATGCATGTTGACTTCAAGCAACGGAAGTCAAAGAGCCATGGTGGGCATGCTGTCCTGTGTTTGTCATGGCTCATTACCTTGGTATGGTGAAAAAGCAGCTGAATTACTGTCACTGGACTTTGCCATGGAAACTGCAGAACCATATGCTTATTGAGCTGCATATGAGCTAAGACATCACCTTCATATCCACTCCAGGACTAAGTATCAAACAAAACAATGTCCAGCTATAATCTAGAGCAACTGCATAGCTGACCACAAGCATGGGATTGAGACCAGATAAGCCGGCAAGCTAAGTAATGCTGACAGCTACCAAATTTTGCTGCTGCAAAATTATTATAATAGCAGTCACAAATTACTATTATGTTAGAGAGGAAAAAATGTGTCTGCACACACTTTTTTGTGAAGGAAGAGAAACACACAACTACAACAGAGCTTGAGGAACCTGTTCAAGTTACCCACAGTGGCTGGTGAAAAAATACGTGGATGGATTTGGGTATGTCTGAGAGTTTAGCTCATGTCCTGCTTCTCTAATCATTAATATCAGATCAGGGCACTATGGAACTCATCCAGAAGTACTCATGTGACCTGAATCAGGCAAATGTCTGCACATCTGAGTATGACTGCTTCTTACGGTTTTGCTGGCTTCACATGGGTTGCATAAAGCGACACAGTATCCAGTCTGGCACAAATGCTGCCAGTGCATCGCTTGCTTCTTGGAACACATCTGAACCCACAGAGTGAACTCACCCCAGACTAGTTCTTTGTGTGACACTGCTAGGGTAACTGATTTGGTAAAAAAAAAAATCCTAGAGTTGAATCTGTTAAAATGTGGCCTGAAGAGGGATTACCTTTTCAGAGTAAATGGACTAACAAGGTACAGGCATTGCAAGCTTATCCATATAGCTAGACTACATCCTAGATCTGAAAACATATGAGGACAATCGGGTTCAAATTACTGAATGCTGCAGTAATACTGACCTGACAGTCAAAAAATTAAGAGCACCCATAAGACCAACAAAGCAATATGTTAAGGCAGCAGGAAGAAAAATGGAATTTTAAGTTACCCTTTCCATGTTAGCAGTACAAGCTTGAGTAGAAAGTTAGTCTGGGGAGTCAGAGTGAAAAATGTGTAGTCAATCCATGTGGTGTACTGAATGAACTACACTGTGCTTCTGAAATTCAGTGAAAGGAAGTCCTTGAGCAATGGCATTGATCTACCTTCAGCAGCCTACTGGCAACACACAGATGTTCTTTTTTGCCCATATGCTATGAAAAGTCAACATTTTTGACTACATTGTCAATTCAATCAAGATGATTTAAGTTTTCAAATGACAATTAACTATGTTGGTACACTTTTTCGTTGTTGTTAGGTGGTGTTTTTTTTTTAAGTCATTACAATAATTGCAGAGGAGACATGACATGGAACAGCAGACATCCGTCACTGCCTGTAGTCAGTCACTGGGTCAATAAGGAGTCTGTCCTTCTCTTTCCATTCTATTTCATCTACTTCATAAGTCATTGTTAGATTAGCTTTCCAATCACCTGAGTGCTCATGTGAGAAGACATACACTTTTGTTTTATTTCATTGCCTTAACATGATTTTGAGGCTGGAGTTGAAAAACAGGCACATTCTTTGTTGTCCAATAGGAAAAATTAGCGCTGGAAAGAAAGCCAGGCATTTGTGCTTAAAAGTCATTAGCATTTGAAAATGCATCATACTTCTTAAGACACCTACCCACATTAACAACAGAGTAACCTGTAACCAGGCTAGGACCAAACAGTTTTGGAGGAGGAATTTAATATGTACCTGAATGAATTCTGTGATAAAGCTGCCTTCTGTACCAGGGGACTGAACTCCTTCAGATAGATATCAAAGTCCATCTTCAAAATTGTTTGGTCCTTGCTCCTATTCCTGTTATCAGACAAGTGAACGACATCGATGAGTATGTCTTCATGAGTCTTTCACACACAGAAGCAAGCTTGCTCCATATGTGCTGTATGTAAGTCAGGGGAATGCACAACAGCCCTAACCTGGAAGCCACAGCAACCGCTGCTATGGCAGAAAGTCTTGGTCTCAAGCTAACTCACAGCTAGGTGGTCACAAGTGGAAACAAATGCAGCCTCCACAACCTGCAAAAGCCACACAGTTGCAAAAAACCTTGCTGATGCAAGCGGTGACTGTTTCCTTTAAGCCCTAATAGCTGTGATAAACCCATTCTCTATCAGGCTCACAACAACTTTTCCTCAAAAAGAGAGAAGAACCAAGCACAGTAAACCATGATACACTGGGGCATTTCCTTCTCCCTGATCTGGAACATACTGTTACAGTAAATTGCCCAGAGAAGCAGCTGAGTCACTATCCCTGGAGGTATTTGGAGGGAGATGTGGCGCTTAGGAACATTGTTTAGTAATTGACTTGGTGGTCCTGGGTTGACGGTTGGACTCTAAGGTCTTACAGCTCTTTTCCAACCTAAACTATTCTATGATTCAAAATGGCACTCTTACCTTTTTACGAACTCCTTCCTGTGTGCTGGACAGCTTGAGGAGAACAGGGGGTAGGAATTTGGAAATAATGTTCTGTAACTGCTCGTCTGTTTCTGCATGGCCAAGACGCAAGAACACACGCTCAAGCTGATCTGCAGTTTAAAAAAAAAAAAAAACAAACAACAAAAAATCAAGACAAAAACCTGGTTGAAACTTGAGATTGCTGTAGCAAGAAAACAACTTTTTCTCAACATTCCCTAACAGGCCTGTAAGAAATGCTGTACACGATTCTCAAAGTACTTCCATCTCAACAGCACTCAGCAGAGAGCCATCTTGTATTTTTACCATTAACTGAGCCAACTGTTGATGGCAGAAACCAGTCTGATAGCTTTGAGTACTAGTCTCCACAATTACAGAGAGACCACTCTTACCAAAGACAGGAGCAATTAAGGTTTTCTTTGCTTCACACTGTGTTTCAAGTAGAGGCTAGAATATCTCCAAAAGTGAAACTCAAGGTTAGGATCTCAAGTCATTCCTGCCCTTTCTGCTTTGATAGCAAAGGTTTGCAGCTAACTTTTGAAAATATGCTTGCTGTGATCTGCATTCAGACCATGATGTTCTGTATTTCCTCTAGTTAATCAGAGGGCAAAAAGATCTGGCCAATTCTTGCTATTATTCTTGTTAAACCCAGAGTTCTGGTCATGCACAGCGATCCCATTGTTGTAGATATTGTGTCAACAGAACAAAAACACCAAGCACTTACAACAGAACGCAAGACTGTTAGTATTGCAGAAAGGGAAGTGTCTAGGCAAAGTACAAGTTATAAGCCAGGGGCAAGCCACATCATGGCAGCTGCCTACAAATAAACAGGCCACACATTTGAAAGCACCAGAAACAAGCTACAAAGTGAGAAACAAATTCTTTGAAAGCTTGAGACTATTGTTCCCAGACAAATTTGATACTCATGGGAGTATTCATAGGACATCTTGACACAGACTAATCTGTTCTGCCCACAACTTTCTGTTACGGCACTCAGGTCTTCCAGGAAATCTTTACAAAGCAGTACAAACGTTGACTGATTCAGTTACTGATTTGTTAAAATTTGTTGTTCTTTTTTTCCAAAAGACAGCCAGTTACTGATTTGTTACAATTTGTTGATCTTTTTTCCCAAAAGACAGCATTGTCATCAATAGGAGTAAGATCATAAACGTGAAACACTGGACATATTGCCATAACTTAAAACACAAAGCTCCTATTACAAAGCTGCTGGAGTGTTCTAACAAATTCCTCTAACAGCTTCCTCTAGCCAGCAGGTCACCTCCCCAAACCCAGGAAGGAACAGGGAAAAAAAAAATAGTATTTTAACATCTGCAAAGAGGTAGAAGTTGCAATTCCTACAAGATCAAGAGGAGGAGTGGGGCATGGAGAAATTACATCTGCTTTCTCAGGAAACTAGCAGAAGATCATTTCAAGGAAACAGATGACACCAAAACCTTCTGTCAGCAGCTCAAGCACAAGGGCTGATGACCATACATCTTTATAAAAAGAATGGGAGAGTTCCCATGTCAAATGCCAGCATGCAGCTGCCCCAACAGCTAAACCAGGCAAAGCAAAACGTCCCTGGCACAGCAGCACTCCCAGCCACCAGGCTGACAACAGTCCTTGTGCACAGGATCACGAGCATCTCTTCTCCATACTGCAGCACTGCGGGCCAGACCTACAGGCAGCAAGGCCCAGGGCTTCTGAAGGGACAACAGGTCTTCAGACATCCTACAAGGAGTAAATCATTCCCCCTAAAACTAAAGTGACCTGCTGCAAGCTGAGATTAGAGGGAGACCAAGGAGAACCCTCCTTCAGCAGAGTAGGATCACTAGGCTGGCTGTAAAAGAATACAGAGGCAACAGAGAAAAAAACACTGGTAGAGGGCAGAGGGAATGATTGAGGTGAATGGGTATGGTTGGAACCTCAGTGAAGAAAAAGGATGTTCAAATGCAAATACAGCTCTAGCCAGCAAACCTATCACGATGTAGCTGTAAAAGCCTTTACTGTCCTTTTTTTTTGAAGTCTGTGCTATCCCTGCACTGAGTCCTCACAGCATCATTCCTCCTCTGCCAACGGCAGATTAAACAGATCACTTCCAACATCTTATTTTCTGCTCAGCAAATATGACAGGCAGCTGAAAAGACAGAGGACTATGAAATTTTACTGTCAGGGAAATTGCAAGCCGAAATTCTGCAGCACCTACAATGCAAACTGACTTGCAAGTCAATCTCTTGCTTCAGACAGATTTCATTGAACAATCAGGCTTTCAACTAGTTTACAATTTCACAACATTTATCTCATACTCCAATTTTTTTTTTAATTTAATCCTAACAATTTCTCTCTTCACTTTCCTCTTCAAGTCATGCCCCTGTTATCGATTTGTTAATAAGTTAAGATTGATTGACTTTATTTGATTGATTATTTGATTTTATAGAATTATTTTATAGACTAGAAATATAGAAGGATAAAAATATATTTTGAGGAAACTTATAATTGCTCAGTAAAAGCTGCTATGAGACCCTCTGTACATCCTGTACCAAGGCCAGAAGAACGGGCTGGAATTATTGCTGAAACTTAGGTAATAATTTAGGGTTTGAAAGGTTTCTTTGTATCTGACCAGTCCTCTGTATGTAGAAAGTGTATTGAGATGTCACAATATGAGATTAATGGAAATTGGGAAGAGTCGACTGGAACAGCTTGTAGTTGCATGCCAAGAAACCGTGAACTTTAGTAAAAGGTAATTCCGGCAGGGGGAGATCGCGACCACCGACTCATATACCACCTACCCAAATCGTACCCCAGACCCATTTCTGGACCTTTCTAAGCTCTACTGCGCAGAATCGGATAGAGGAGGAGAGTATGTTAATGATTTACTGGAAATATTATGATTATGTATGAATACTTAATGAATATGTATGAATAAGTTCTATATATGGTATTTGATTTTGAGACCTGGTGTGTGTTGATCATGAGAGGACTCGCTCACGCACCCGGCCATCAATAAAGAAGTGTCTGCTTATCTACATCACATTGGTGTCAGTAAGTTCTTCATTCCGAGATTTCGGTAACACCCCCTCCCCCCAAGGACCTCCACGGTGTCTCATGACCCCAGCTGCATTAGGTGACTGCTTACACCATGCCAAGCAGCCCTAGTAACTCAAAAAATGAATGAAATTACCAAATCTTTCCCCTCAGACCCAGAACTCCAGAAGATCACTGCAGACCTACCATCCTCAAGCAAGCCAGCTGAGGAACCTTGCCAACAACATGTTCTTTCACATGGTAACAGATCAGGTTCAAGCGTGAGAAAACACGAGTGGTCATTTCTGAAGCCATCTGTTGTAGCCATGGGATGACACACGCCTTTCAAAAGCCACAGAAACCACTCTGCACGTGCCCACAGGAAGCGCAGCAATGTGCTACATTTCCAGCATCTATGCCATTTCCAGCTTCCTCCGTTATTCTGTTGTTATAAGCAGCAACCAGAATTGTAATAATAATAAAAAAATATCAGTAGAAAAAAGGCCACCTACTTGTTTATGCTGCCTGTGACATATATTTACTTTTCCCATTATCTCTGCCGCCTAGCCAGTTAATGCCATGCTGCCATCATGTATCCCTCCCTTAACCATAAGCATGACAGGACTCCAGAAAATTCAAGACTAGTCTCCTGGCTGCAGTTAAGAAACTGCTCAGGAGTTTGTCAGAGCACTCTCCTGTGCTGCCAATGCAGGCTGTATCCATAGCAGTGGGACTGGAAAACAAAGAGGTATAAACCCTCCCAAGTACCGCACACTAACTATTTTCTGCTCAGTTTTTATTCTACTAACAACTAAGACCATCTCTCAAGCTGACAGCATTCATTATGGGAAAGCACAAACCCCTGAGATTTAAAGCACCACACACAATGGTCCAAGAGAGGAACCTGATACTGTGTTCTACCTCCATGCGTGTTGCAGACTCGCTTGCTGGCGCAGCGCAAGCTCCTTCCCTTCCCTGCCTCTTCTCCTCACCTTCACCTAGCCTGCGCGCCCAGCCTGCACCAGTGAGCAGACCACCGTGTATCAGACATCAAACCAGACAAAGGGTTTGCTCACAACCCATCTCACATTCCCATAGCATGCACTCCACAACTTTTTAAGAATGAAGCCAAACCCTCCTCCATCTAATTTTACTGCCCCTACTGCCAACTATAAAACCGCATAGTTGTAACTTCACGGGTAAATGCTAGGTTATATGATAACAAAAATAAGTGAAGCAAGAGGTCTAACTTCCTTTCCTATATACACCATAGGAAAAAAAATGACACAAGACACTTTAAATAAGGTTTAGCAACTGAAATAGACTACTACAGCAATCTTACCACAACCTGACAACAAGAGCACTGAATTTTAATCACAAAGCTTTATGCATCTCAGTCTTTATAGCCAATACCGAACTTAAAATGCAGTCCAAGCAATGACACACTTCCTAGTTGAGTAATACAGTTAAAGGT
This sequence comes from Falco naumanni, assembly GCF_017639655.2. Taxonomy (NCBI): domain Eukaryota; kingdom Metazoa; phylum Chordata; class Aves; order Falconiformes; family Falconidae; genus Falco; species Falco naumanni. Next base: position 12,629,316 of record NC_054080.1, on the reverse strand, counting down.
ATTTTTAAAGTTTTTGGAAGCACTGAAGAAAGAAGTAATGGGAGGCGTGGCATTTAGTAAAGTACACCGTTATTCCCACCTATAAAGCCAATACTTACGAGACCTGAGATTTTACAAAGGCTTCTCCTTCCTCAGTCTCACATTAAACCCTCATTTCAAATTTAGGACTGTAATATTTCCTTGGTATTGGTTCCCACCTATAGCACCCTCTGCATTAGCTAATTATGTTTGTTTATAAAATTCCTTCCATAGTCAATCTACCACAGTTCAGCTCTGGTGAACATGGGGCTGGGGGAACAATATGCTGTCAGAGGCAAAGAACCAACTTTTAATGCACTCCAGAGAATTTACAAATACAATTAAAAAAGGAGGAGGTGGGGTGGAATTACAATGTAGGAATTCGCCATTGTTTTATTTACACTGGTAAGAAAGTCAAAGTGAAAGGGAGAAAGGAGGAAAGGAAGGAGACTTCACTAGAAACAACTGGAAAACCCTGTGCCCAATCCTGCAGGATTCTACAAAAACCACTACAAGAGCAAACTTGCACTTCAGAAACAATGGAAAAGCTTAGGGCACATGGAGATCGTTGCAAGCCTTCTAGATTTGCTCCATTGTGGAGAGCTCCTTGCTTTGCCAGGGAGTGTTGGAAGGAATAACCCAAATAAGATTAAATCATTACTACCCTTCAGTGCATCACTGAATTCATCTTTTTGGGGATACTCTTACAAGTTTCCCTTCAGAAACATGAAAGCTGGAAGCAGTTTCTTGAAAAAAAGATGACTGCCATGCACACAGCTCATAAGCAGATTCTGGGCACCAGCCACAGTCCGTCAGACTTCCCCACAGTGTTGGAAATCACCTGAGAAATCATGTCTCGTTTAATATGTAGTCTTAGAAACATTTTATGTGTGACACAGCTATGACAGTCAACATTTTACTATGGATTTAAAAAAAAACCCCAACAAACCAACCAAGAATGAACTGCGTGAGTAGATTTATTTTTAAAATACACACAAGTAAGTCCATGCAAAATTTGTAACAGATATTCATGTATTTTGGTACAATCACAACTTCTTTCCATGCTGCTGTGTAGTATTTTCACACAATATTTCATTTTTTTGTAGCATTTTCTTGCTGAGGGGGCAGCATTTACAAAAGGATGAACATAAATATGGAGAATTTAATAATGGGCATTGCATATAAAGACACAATTCCTTTCACTGTATGTAAATGAGCCAAAGTGGCAGGAAAAGAAGATATATCTTTGTACCCTTGTTATCAGCAGCAGTGTCCAATTTGTGTCAACAGACATGGTTTATTTGGAATTTGAAATCCCCAAGTTACCATGGCAATGTAGCTACCTATCTGTCAGAAAATGCATGTTTCCCTTCTGGTTCTTTCCAGTCTCCATCTAAGACTACAAGGAGGAATATAGTTTTCAGTGCTTAAAGACCACACCTCATGCAAAAAGGAAAGATTTCAAAACACAGACAATGTGTACTGTGATTTTCTTGTAAAATTCGTAAGAACAAGGCTCTAACTTGTGCTTTATAAACTTCTAAGTCCTACAACACTGGCCATAAAAGGGTCACAGATTTCTAAGTCTTGTTATTTAAGAACTGATCTTGCAGTCTCCCAAGCCAAGAGCAAAAGCCAAACCTGCTCACTGAAACACACCCCTTCTTCCCATTCTGCTATTACAGTAGCTTGCCAAAGAGAACAACTGAGAGGAAGACACAGAAAGGATGAAGTAAATAAACAAACAACTTAACATTTTCCTTCCGTTAGCAAGGGTGTCTCCCCTTTTTTTTTTTTTTATTAAAATCATGGAAGTGAACTCTTTGAATGTTTTGCCTTACTGATGTAGCTAGTTCACTACGTGTCGTTCTATCTCAGAAATCTGCTCTCAGTTCAGCTAAGCACCATTTCACGTGCACAGGTTCTCCTCGTCTTTATGCAAGATAAAGAATTAGATCCCTCTGGCATTCATAAATACTGTGCACAGTACCTCAGCTGTTCTGCACAGATCCCTCAGCAATGTAAATTTGTCTAGCTGAGTATCAAGCAAAACACACACTGTTCTTACAAAAACTGACTCAAGAAACTACTGGGGCTAGGACATGTCAAGCTAACTGTACTTCATAATTTAACTGATCACCACAAAAGCATCCCAGGAACCAAAAGAGAGTCAAAGTCCTCTGCAAAACAGAGCAGAGAATGGGGCTAGCAAAATGCTGTGCACAACGCCAGAATTTATCTTCACTTTCCCATAAAGTGTTTGTTTGACAGATTAGTGGTAGCGCTACATTAAAGTTCTAGAAATGCTGTTTCAGTAAATTAAATTAATCAAATCAAATAAATCCTCCCCCTCCATTACCTAAACTCTGTAGAAACATTTAATCACGCTAGCATCCCCCACATTTTCTCCAAAAGGCTCTATGCCAAATCAAGAGTACTGGACACAGGAGTTTTTCAACTTCGCTGCCTGGATGGCAGGGGTAGTTTTAGGGGCAAGTTTCAGCTAAAGCAAAGGCTCAAAGACACTCTTCAGTCCCTCCAGAGCTAAGCAATTCTTTTTGCACTATTCTGCATGCAGAATAAAAAATAAAGTTCTCATCTACTGTGCCACTACTATAATAGGAGTCAAATTCTGGTTCAAATGGTATTACGCTTTGGGAGAAAATATATCTAGTATGATTACAGCAGCAAACAGTGAGTCAGGATTTGCTGGTGCTATTCCTGGCTCTACCAGTAACCCACTGTGTGCTTACAGCCAAACCACTTAAGGGGGCATGTGTAAAAGTAGGCCAGTCACTGGGTTATTTCACAGGATCTGACCGGAAAAAGGCCGTGAAAGCCTGAGGGAAAGGGGATATATTCTCTTCTTTCATCCTATTCTTCCATTTTATAGGAAAGCTTATATATAAAACCTTGAATAGCATACAGAAATCCAAACGTTTGCACTATGCCAGGCTTAGGCTCTCCATTCAAGTGGCTGACTATTCTTACTCAAAATTAACTTTCCTTTCCCTTGCATCTGAACTCTCACAGCTTCAGGGGCAATTTACCGATTTCGCCCCTGTGACATTTTAAACTGTCACATCTCCATTCTTACACTGCCTTCAAACAATCTGTCCTCTAAAATGGTAAGCAACCTTATACAGAATTTAAAGAAACAGTATGCGTTTGTGTTTGACTGGAGCTATAGATCAAAGCTTACTATAGTCATGTGTATATAAGGCAAGGAAAGCTGGTTTTCCAATCTAAAACTAGTAGTAACTATTCTTTTTATTTTGGGGCTACTCATGATCCTTAAAAGGAACAGACTTCTTTCCAAATATGCTCAAATTTAACTGTTTAAATGTATCAAAACACAGTAGGCCCACACAGAGGCTGTTCAGTAATATCATGTAGAGAAGGAGAGGCAAACTTTTTCCATTAGCTTTAATTTTCATTTAAGACTACAAGTACTTGCTATTCAGTGACAGATGAGGTACCAGGGAAAAAAAAAACCCAACCAAAAAAATATCTATTCTTCCCCCACCCCAAGATTTCTAACCAAACCAATAAAAATCTCTCAATTCTGAAGGACACAGTGGTCAAATAACCTGAATGACATCATGTAATTATTAACCTGAATCTCAATCTAAGGACATTTGTCCTTTCAGTGCAGCTTAATACAAAGGGCTGCGTAGCAACCAGCACATGGCCAAGGACTAATTTTTTGCAGGATCAGATTTGGAAGCTGGGAAGCTAGATTACACATAGATAAAAGCCAAGGAGTTACAAGCAAGGGCTCTCACTGACTGGTTTCACCAAGGACAATAACATTAGCATTATAAAACTGACAATAGAATCTCTCAGATGACAGCGAGGTCTTTCACGGTCATGATTACAATTTATCCCACTTGTCAATGGAATAAATAGCTCGGCATTTGTGTCCTCTGAGTCAAGCACTGGTGTAATTGAAAGATCCTTCTCATTCCACCATGAGCTCCTGGTTCTTTGGCGGCATAAGGGCATCCCCACCATTTACTGTATGCCTGCTCTCCCTCGGCCTAGTTCCAGTTAACATCTAACGAAGAGCAGAACTGGGATGTTACTTACACAGCAGCACACCTGCACCGCCACCAACAAAAAAAGCCAAGTGACATATCACGCAGAAATGCCTTAGAGCTGAAAGCCCACAGCACAATCAAATATGCTACAAGTATGCCTTCTGTCCTTCCTCTCTGGTGGTTGCCAAGTACTATTTCAGGGCAACCAAGGGCCCTCTCGTTTGGCTGAGTCATACATTATCTTGCCATTAACTCCTCACTGTTGCCTAAGAACTAGCTCTGCTCCGAGACAGCAGGGAAAAGCAGGGAAAGAAAAAGGCGTTCTTCAAACTTTCATAGGCTCGTCCAAAGAGGAGCGGGTCGCTCACAGCACCGAGAAGGGACCTGGAGGTGACAGGCTGGCAGCGCGGTGCGGGCCCCCCGCGCGGCCGGGGATGCGCCCACGTAGCGGCGGCGCGGCACGGCACTGCGCCTGCAGCACGGAGCGGGGCCGCTAACGCCTCGCACACGGCATTTCCACACGCGTTCTGCGGCCAAGAGGCGGAGATCGAACAAAGGAGAGCGAGCGCTGCCGGGCGAGCGCCGCTGCCCGCCCTCCCCGGCGGCGGGGTGCGCCCCGCGGCCTCTGCCGGCCCCGCGGCCTCCCTCTCGGCCAGGAGCCGCCGCCGCCTCCCCGCCGAGGCAGCGGGGAGGCCCCGCAAGGTCACGCCGCCGGCCGGCGGAGCTGGCCCCGGCAGGCTACAGCGAGCCCTCCCTGCCCGCGGAGGGTCCGGGGCGGGGGAAGGCCGCCCCCGCCGCCGCAGCCCTCGGTTTCCGCTCCGCGACATGGCTCTCCGGGGCGGCCGCGGCCCCGCCGCCGTCACCGTCTCGCCGGGCCTGGAGGTAGGCCCGGTCGCAGGGGCCGAGGAGAGCCCCCGGTCCGGCCCGGCCCTGCCGCCGCCCCGCACCCTCCCGCCCTTCGCGGGGACGGCGCCCGATCGGGAGCCCCCCGGGCCGCGGCCACTTACTGAGCTCGTCCTGGGCAGCCGCGGCGGCCGCAGCCATGTTGCCAACTGGGGAGGGAGAGGAGGCGGCGAGAGACGCGCCGCAGCCGCCCGGCCCAGCCGTTCCCCGCCTCCCGCCCCTCTCCTCCGCCGGCGGCTCCACACAGGCACAGGGCCGGCCGGCTCCCCGCTCCTCCTCCCTCTTCCTCCTCTCCTTCTTCTTTCGCCCCCTCCTCCCCGCAGCTCTCCCCGAGGCCAACCGCCGCGAGAAACTGCGGAGCGCGGCAAGGCCCGCCCTCCCGTCACCGCCGTCTTATATTTAGAAAGAGCCACCCACGCCGCCGCCCGCCCCCGCCGCACACAGGCACCGGCCCGCCCGCCCGCGGCTCCCGGAGGGTCCCCAGGTGCGGGGCGGCGGGGGGGAACACACTGACCCGTGTCCGCGCTGACCTCCATAGCGGCGGCGGCGCGGGCCGCGCTCACGGCAGGGGCGGACGAGGGAAGCGGCGCGCGGAGCCGCGGGCGGCGCGACTGCGCCCTCTACCGGCCGTTGGCGCCGCCAGCGGCCCGCGGGCTGCGAGCCCCGGCACGGCACGGCACGGCCCCGCCCGCAGCCCCGGCCGCTCCTCGCCTGCCAGCCCGGGCTGCGGCGGCCTCGGGCTCAGCACTCGGTGCCCGTGGGCAACAGCCGGCCCCGCCGCAGCCTCCCCCGAGCGCCTGCCCTCCCCTGCTGCCCCGGCTGTGGGCCAGCATGCGCGACACGTATTTAGGAATGACCTTTTTTTTTCTTTTTTAAAAGTTCAGTACTATTGCTGCTGAGCTACTGTATTCTAAAATCATTCGCTAAAGGGAGAAAGTTGCATTGTAAAGTACTGGTTTGGGGTTGCTAAGACTGTGAGAGAAAGGCGTGACCACCACGCGGCATCCCGAGCTCAGGAGTGCCACATGCCAGGTCTGTAAGGAGCATGTGGGCAAGAGGTCAAAGCAAGGCATCCCCGGAGCACAACTGGCAGCAGGCAGCGCGAAGCCTGCTTGCCAGCTTTTGTAATGCTGCCTGCAGATGGCATGGGGGCAGCTGGTGACTTCCCCCTGCAGCTCCAGGGCCAGTTCTTCTTGGCAGAAGTGAGCCCCAGGTAACACAGTACCACAGAACTAGCTTCCTTCTCAACTTAAAATGTAATCATAAAAAAAGGTGGGTGGGCGGGTGTCATAAAACTGTGGGCAATTTTTGCTGTATTTGTTAAGCTCAAGATTTGTGGAGCTGACCGTTAGCCTCTGATGCTGACAGGCTGGACACTAACAGGTTGTAAAGAGGTAGAATTTTTCTGATGAAGCAGCAGATCTGGGACTCACCCATCTGTCAAGGAAACGGTAAACACTTATTAATGCAAAAAGGAGACACACAGAGGAGGCCCCGAAGTATGACCTGCATACTCCCTTTCAGCGGGAGAACAGCATGTGTTCCCTGATGAGCTGGGCATTTTTGTGGCGCCTGCTTCCAGCATCAAGCATAAATCTGATTTTCCTGGGAAAGCTCCAAGATCGAGGCAACGTTCCTCCTGGTTACACCAAGGCAGAGGTGTAGCCCTCCTTTCCAAACCAAGCCCTTGGGTAGAACAGACCTAAAGGCAGCAGCCGTGGGGCCTCATCTGAGGATTTCAATGCCCTGCCCTTTGCCACCGCTGCCCAGGGCACCTGTACGGATATCCCTTGGCCAGCTGTGGATCCCCTGGGCAGCTGTACATCCCCTAGGCAGCTGTGCATCCCCTGGGCAGCTGGACATCCCCTGGCCAGTCCTGCATCCCCTGGGCAGCTGTGCATCCCTTGGCCAGCTGTGCATCCCCTGAGCAGCTGTGCATCCCTTGGCCAGTCGTGCATCCCCTGGGCAGCTATGCATCCTCTGGGCAGCTTTGCATGCCCTGGGCAGCTGTGTATCCCCTGGGCAGCTGTGCATCCCTTGGCCAGCTGTGCATCCCTTGAGCAGCTGTGCATCGCCTGGGCAGCTGTGCATGCCCTGGCCAGCTGTGAATCACTTGGCCAGTCGTGCATCCCCTGGGCAGCTGTGCATCCCTTGGCCAGCTGTGCATTCCAATTGCAGCTGTACAACCCTGTAGGCAGCTGTACATCCCCTGGGCGGCTGTGCATCCCTTGGCCAGTCGTGCATCCCCTGGGCGGCTGTGCATCCCTTGGCCAGTCGTGCATCCCCTGGGCAGCTGTGCATCCCTTGGACAGTCATGCATGCCCTGGGCAGCTGCACATCCCCTGGGAAGCTGTGCATCCCCATGGCAGCTGTGCATTCCCTGGGTAGCTGTGCATGTCCTGTGCGGCTGTGCATCCCTTGGCCAGCTGTGCATGCCCTGGCCAGCTGTGCATCCTCTGGGCAGCTTTACATGCCCTGGGCAGCTGTGTATCCTTTGGCCAGCTGTGTATCCCTTGGCCAGCTGTGTATCCCTTGGCCAGCTGTACATCCCCTGGCCAGCTGTGCACCCACTGAGCAGTTGTGCATCCCCTGGGCAGATGCGCATCCCTATAGGCAGCTGTACATCCCCTGGGCGGCTGTGCATCCCCTGGGCTAGCTGTGCATCCCCTGGGCAGCTGTGCATCCCTTGGCCAGCTGTGCATGCCCTGGGCAGCTGTGCATCCCCTGGGCAGCTGTACATCCCTTGGCCAGCTGTACAGCCTCTGGGCGGATGTGCATCCCTTGGCCAGTTGTGCAGCCCTTGGGAAGCTATGCATGCCTTGGCCAGCTGTGCATCCCTTGAGCAGTTGTGCATCCCCTAGGCAGCTGTGCATCCCTTGGCCAGCTGTGCATTCCAATAGCAGCTGTACATCCCTATAGGCAGCTGTACATCCCCTGGGCGGCTGTACATCCCTTGGGAAGCTGTGCATCCCCTGGGCAGCTGTGCATCCCTTGGCCAGCTGTGCATGCCCTGGGCAGCTGTGCATGCCCTGGGCTAGCTGTGCATCCCTTGGCCAGCTGTGCATCCCCTGGGCAGCTGTACATCCCATGCCAGCTGTACAGCCTCTGGGCGGATGTGCATCCCTTGGCCAGTTGTGCAGCCCTTGGGAAGCTGTGCATGCCTTGGCCAGCTGTGCATCCCTTGAGCAGTTGTGCATCCCCTAGGCAGCTGTGCATCCCTTGGCCAGCTGTGCATTCCAATAGCAGCTGTACATCCCTATAGGCAGCTGTACATCCCCTGGGCAGCTGTACATCCCTTGGGAAGCTGTGCATCCCCTGGGCAGCTGTGCATCCCTTGGCCAGCTGTGCATCCCTTGAGCAGCTGTGCATCCCCTGGGCAGCTGTGCATGCCCTGGGCAGCTGTACATCCCTTGGGAAGCTGTGCATGCCCTGGGCAGCTGTGCATCCCTTGGCCAGCTGTACATCCCCTGGGCACCTGTGCATCCCTTGGCCAGTCGTGCATCCCTTTGCCAGCTGTACATCCCCTGGCCAGCTGTGCACCCACTGAGCAGTTGTGCATCCCCTGGGCAGCTGTGTATGCCCTGGGCAGCTGTACATCCCTATAGGCAGCTGTGCATCCCCTGGGCGGCTGTGCATCCCCTGGGCTAGCTGTGCATCCCTTGGCCAGCTGTGCATGCCCTGGGCAGCTGTGCATCCCCTGGGCAGCTGTGCATCCCTTGGCCAGCTGTGCATGCCCTGGGCAGCTGTGCATGCCCTGGGCTAGCTGTGCATCCCTTGGCCAGCTGTGCATCCCCTGGGCAGCTGTACATCCCCTGGGCAGCTGTACAGCCTCTGGGCGGATGTGCATCCCTTGGCCAGTTGTGCAGCCCTTGGGAAGCTGTGCATGCCCTGGGCGGCTGTGCATGCCTTGGCCAGCTGTGCATCCCTTGAGCAGTTGTGCATCCCCTAGGCAGCTGTGCATCCCTTGGCCAGCTGTGCATTCCAATAGCAGCTGTACATCCCTATAGGCAGCTGTACATCCCCTGGGCGGCTGTGCATCCCTTGGGAAGCTGTGCATCCCCTGAGCAGCTGTGCATCCCCTGGGCAGCTGTGCATGCCCTGGCCAGCTGTGCATCCCTTGGCCAGCTGTGCATTGCAATTGCAACTGTACATCCCTGTAGGCAGCTGTACATCCCCTGGTTGGCTGTGCATCCCTTGGCCAGCTGTGCATGCCCTGGGCAGCTGTGCATGCCCTGGGCTAGCTGTGCATCCCTTGGCCAGCTGTGCATCCCCTGGGCAGCTGTACATCCCTTGGCCAGCTGTACAGCCTCTGGGCGGATGTGCATCCCTTGGCCAGTTGTGCAGCCCTTGGGAAGCTGTGCATGCCTTGGCCAGCTGTGCATCCCTTGAGCAGTTGTGCATTCCCTAGGCAGCTGTGCATCCCTTGGCCAGCTGTGCATTCCAATAGCAGCTGTACATCCCTGTAGGCAGCTGTACATCCCCTGGTTGGCTGTGCATCCCTTGGCCAGCTGTGCATCCCTTAGGCCAGCTGTGCATCCCTTGAGCAGCTGTGCATCCCCTGGGTAGCTGTGCATGCCCTGGGCAGCTGTGCATCCCTTGGGAAGCTGTGCATCCCCTGGGCAGCTGTACATCCCATGGCAGCTGTGCATCCCCTGGGCAGTTGTACATGCCTTGGCCAGTTGTGCCCCCTCTGGGCAGCTGTGCATCTCCTGGGGAGCTGTGCATCTCCTGGCCAGTTGTGCATGCCCTGTGCAGCTGTGCATCCCTTGGCCAGCTGTGCATTCCCTGGGCAGCTGTGCATCCCTTGGCCAGCTGTGCATGCCCTGGGTGGCTGTGCATCCCTTGGTCAGCTGTGCATGCCCTGGGCAGCTGTGCAGCCCTTGGCCAGCTGTGCATCCCCTGGGCAGCCATGCATCCCCTGGGCAGCTGTGCATCTTTTGGGCAGCGGTGCATCCCCTGGGTAGCTGTGCATGCCCTGGGCGGCTGTGCATCCCCTGCATCCCCTCGGCAGATGTACATCCCTTGGCCAGCTCTGCATCCCCCGCACCCCTGTACACCCCCTGGGCAGATGTACAGCACCCGGGGCCCTGTACACCCCCCGGCAGCAGCAGCAGGGGCGCTTGCCAGCGCGGCTGTTGCGGCGCGGGTGATGCGTGTACGCCCTTCTGGGGCTGCCAGCGGAACCCGTCGATCCAACACCGCACAAAGGAGAGCGAAGCCCTCCGAGCCCTGCGAGGGGGAGCTGAGCGGAAGGGCGCGCCCAGGGGGCACTTCCGAAGGTCCTTCCTTGGAAGGAAGAACAAGCCGGGCAGGTTGGAAGAAACCAGGCACAAGATCGGCGTGTCGAGCCCGGGCTCTACCGCCACCGCGGCCTTTTCTCGCGCTGCGGGCCGCGCTCTATCGCGACCGCTTTCTGCCGCGCGGCCGCTAGAGGGCCCCAGCGGCGCGCGCTGAGGCCGCCCCCCGCCCGCCGGCCTCGCCGCCCCCCGCCGCGCGCAGGCGCCTTCGCACGGGGCGGGCCGCGGGGCGGGGCGGAGGGGCGAGGGCGGCTGCGATCGTCGGCGAGATGGCGGCCGGCGGCGGCGCGGGGCCGGGGCGGCGCTGGCTGCTGAGCCTGTGGCTGTGCGCGGCCGTGCTGCCGCGGGCGGCGCGGGGCCTGACGGAGGGCCTGTACTGCGGGCGGCGCGTCTGCTACGAGGTGCTGGGCGTCAGCCGGCAGGCCAGCAAGGTGGAGATCGCCCGCGCCTACCGGCAGCTGGCCCGCAAGTACCACCCCGACCGCTACCGCGGAGAAGCGGCGGCGCCGGGCGGCGGCGGACCGCAGGCGGCGCACGAGAAGTTCCTCCTCATCGCCACCGCCTACGAGACCCTCAAGGTGAGAGCGGGACCGCCGCCGCGGCCGGAGCCGCTCCGGTAAGAGACAGCGCCGTGGCGGGGGGCGGCGGCGGGCCGGGGGGCGCGGCGGGCGGGCGGGCGGGCGGGGCGCCTGACCCCGGCCGCGCGTCTGCCCGCGCCGCCGTTTCCCTCGGCGGTCCCGTTTCGGGGACGGAGGCGGCGCCCAGGCGGGTAGGTGCGCGGCGGGGGCCAGCGCCGGCCCGGGTGCTGCCCGCCCCTCTGCCGGTGCTGGAGCCGCCCGTCTCGGCGTGCGGGCTGCGGGGCGACAGGCGGCGAGAGCGAAGCGGCCGTGTGCCGCGAGGGGAAGAGCCGTGGCTGGGAACGTGCGCTGGAAGGCCCGTGGTCCCCTCCGAGTGCTGCTCGACGGCTGCGACTCGTCTGCTGCGTCCGGAGCGCGGCGAGGGAGGTCCAGCGCGGGGACCCTGCCCGGCCGGCGCCCGGCCGTCGGTAGCTGCCCCCGGGAGGACCGTCGGAGCCCCTCGGGTTGACACCTCCGTGTCTGTGCAGCTTCGGTTTGGCGTTCCTTTGTCAGCACTTCGCCGGCTTGCCTCCCTCCAGCAGTCAGGGAGGGGAAAAACCCAGCCTTCTTCAAGAGCCAGTCCAAGACCGCAGGGAGGAAGGATGCAGTTTTCCTGAAAATCCCTTTGTAGCTAGGATTTGTTCTTTTGAAAGTGCCTTTGCATTTAAAACGAGCCAGTTTGGCTTTATCTTTGGGGCGTACCATTAAACAAAAAAGTGACAGTAGCACATGGGATCTATAAAGGAGGCTTATCGGGCCAGATGTGTGGCTTGGCAAAGGTGGAACTCGGGAACGGCAGAAAGAAACCTGTAAGTGCGTTAAGGCTACAAGGGAGAAAAAAGGGAACTTTTTTGCGGGTAGGAAAGGAATGCAGTTGAGGCTGACAAAATTAGATCTCTCATCTCTTAATTACATGGGTGAAAATGAGAAAAACTCCAAGGAGCTGTGGACAATGAGATTTTGAAACAGCCTTCCATTGGATAGATTCCACAGCCCTGTAAGCTAATTCTAAAACATTTGTAAAACAATCTCTTAATAGGTTCTTCATCAGAAAACCTTATTTATTCTCTGGTCCATGTGGATTCACATTCTGAAGTTAAAAATACTTACGTAGATTTTAGCTGCCTGTCTTTATTTCAGTATTAAAGATCTTGGTGCAGTGTGTGCATGTGTATTTAAGACCCCATATGGCAGATACATGTGAGAACAAATTAATTGAGAATATGAGAAAAGGACCAAAGATTTTTCTCTGTACTTCATACTCGGTTGGGCTATTGCCAATTTTATAGCAGAATGGCCATTAATAAGATGTAAAACACAGCTATAACAAGAGTAAGTGAAAGCAGGAATCTGAACCTGTGCATATTTTTCATCTCGTCCTGCAGGATGAAGAAACACGTAAAGATTATGACTACATGTTGGATCATCCTGAAGAGTATTACAGGCATTATTACCACTACTACAGCAGGAGATTGGCACCTAAAGTGGATGTCAGAATAGTGATTCTTGTTATGGTGTGTGCCATCTCCGTGTTTCAGGTAAAATTTCATGTTTACGTGACACTGCTTAATGAGTTTCTGCATGGAAAGGGAAGTATCTGCAGCTCTCGTGATGTGCTAGGTATTAAACAGTGTCCGTGAGGAGGCCCCTTCCCATCTGCTTTGGTAAACTTCTGTGTGGTCTCCATAACAAATCTGAAGTCAGGATAGACTGGGCAAGATTTTTGACTGTCCTTGGTACCTTGGACAAAAGTAGAGATTAGTTTCTTTTAACGGTAGGATATTTCATGGAGACCAGTGCAGCTTTTCTGAAGAAGTTACAGTTCTTCATGGCAGGCTCAGAATAGCCTGTTCCTGAGCGCTAGCAGGACTAGCGCTCCCAATAAGCATGTGTCAGTTTGTCAAGGTGGATAAGTACTTTTTTAAAAAGAGATCAATTACGTACTACATTCAAGACTCAATTCAGATGATAGGACTGAATATCAGGAGTTTACTAATGTGTGAATCTTACATTGCAGTGTGTTTTAAACACCACAGTGAAGTCAGGAGAGAAGTGAATTGGGTTTAGCGAAGTTTGCTCTGAAGGTGGTAGATCCAAGGTCAAGAAAACGGCCTGTGTTTTGGATGAGAAAACTTGTGCTATTGCTGACAAATACTTAAGTGAAAGAAGTTGCGTAACTCTTTTCTTTAGGATTTATTAGCTTACTTGTTCAAAATGTCATCAAAAGTACTCCAAAAATTTAAGACATGTAGATACAACTTATTCTGTAGTACAGATAACTCACTTTTTAGTGGGATATCTGAAGTTAAAACAAAAATGTGTTGATCAGAATGTCAGAGCTTGGAAGATTAAATTCCAGTGGCACATGCAGCTAAATACTTAATTTCTCTTCTGACTTGCATCCAATGGCAGAGTTTCATTTCGCCTCTGATTTCTTATTTTGGCTGTAAGTGGAGGTGATCACTTTTCTGCAGTCCAGTTGCCAGATGTTTGCAAATTCAGTGTAGATGCCTGTATAAACTGATCTGCCTCTCTTGCTTTCTGTTTTTTCTGCTTTTTGGCCTTTGTTAAGGTTGTATAATGTGTATATGCCTGCCCTTTGTCTTGGTGAACAGTGTGAAATACTGCTTTTTTAAAGAAGTTGTCCCATTAAGACGCATTCATCCCAGGCACTGTATTTCTGGTTGGTTGGGGTTTTTTTTCCCCCTTGAAATTCAGAGGGTAGCTGGAGATTAAAGAGGGATGTTGAGAATCTTGTAAAGTGAATCCTGTCAGACTAATGAGATGTCATGTTTAATTAACTGTTTTAAACAAGTAAAAATTTTATACTGAAATGTTCACACACTAGCTACTTTATTTATAAATCCAAGGGAGCTTCTGAGAATGGGCAGCACCAGCCTAGCATTAACCTTCAGGAGATTACCATCGTCTTGTGAGCAAAACTGGTCTGAACAGTGTCTGCTTGTCCTTCTTTGTCACTGTATATTGCTGTGAGGTATATATCTATATATCTGTTTTCCAGGTGCCTTACGAACTGTGGAGGAATAATTATAGCTTCTGCAATACTGCGGAAGTACTCTTACCTTCAGGTTTTACTCTTGCTGTAATGTGATTTTGGTTAGAGTTGTATAGCAGCATTTTCTTTTTTCCTGGCAAATCTCCAAGTAGGATTGTGTCTGTATAAAAACATGTTTTCTACTTTTACTCTTTAATTACAGTTCTTCAGCTGGTGGAGTAGTTACAATGAAGCTATCAACTACCTAGCTACAGTGCCAAAATACCGTATACAAGCTACTGAGATTGCCAGGCAACAAGGTTTACTCAACAAGACTAAAGAAAAAGGCAAGAACAGGCGCTCTAAAGAAGAAATTCGCGAAGAGGAGGAAGAAATCATCAAAGACATTATTAAAAATAAAATAGATATAAAAGGCGGTTATCAGAAGCCCAAGATACATGATATCCTTCTATTTCAGATCCTTCTTGCTCCTTTTTACTTGGGCAAATACTTAGTTTGGAACTGTTGGTGGATTTATTGTTTCTCTATTAAAGGGCAAGAATATGGTGTGGAAGAGAAGCTGTATATCATACGAAAGTACATGAAAATGTCTCCTTCTCAGTTTGACAGCCTAGAAGATCATCAAAAAGAGACCTTTCTTGAACGGCGGCTGTGGATACGAGAAAAGTATGAGGTGGGTAGCTCTGGTGGAAAAGCTAATGTTTGTTATCCAGCACTTCCAGAGTAAAAATAGCTGTTTTGTGATACAGGGCAATGTGAAGCAATGCTCCAGTTTTAGCTGTTGCTTTCTAAATTGGAAACTGTTAAACAACGACTTGATGTGTTTTCTTTGACTTATTCTCGTGGCCTGGTAGACAACAGCTCCTGACCATACCCATGGATGTAGGAAGAGATTTGCTCGGTCAGGGGACATCCGTCTATGCATACATGATTTAGCTGAATCTGATGAAAGGCTTTCTTATAACAATGTGGTACATGGCAAAGTTATTACAGTAGGTTGAAGTCTGTTCTCCAAACAGTAAGAATTTGTAATGAGAATTACCTGGGTCATCTGAAACTCCTATTTCATCAGTCTTCTAAACCATGAATTCCTAGGTTGTGGTTTTTCAACTATCCCTTGGCAGTTCTTTGGCCTTCAGTGAGTCAGGGACTGTTGTTGCTGTGCCGTGAGCCTATTCAAGTAAAGATGGCATATGAAATACCACTGGGCACAGCTGCGAACTCCTGCCACGGACAGCCAGTTGCTAAATAGTCAATGAGCAGGTTTTTTTAAGCTTCTGTGAGAGCAGTGAAAGAACATCAGCCACAGCACAGAATTTGGAGTCCACAATGACTGGGGATGCTGAGGGGTGGCAGATGGACAAAACACTTTCATTGTTCCATAGAAGCTCATCTGTGGCCCATCTGGGTGGGAGGTTTCTACAAGAGAAACTGACAGTACGAACTTGGCCTGCTTAAGGGGAAGAGGAGACATTGCTGCTGCTCTGCATATGCTGTAAAAAGAAATGGAATGGTGGCAGGACTGCCTTTGCTGCTGGCAGACCACTGAAGATAGGAGAATGCTTTTTTAAAAGTAGGCAGGGGTGGATTAATCTAGAAGCTTGTAAAGGAATATGGTAAAATTCATGCTAATGTGATGAAAGGAGTAGCCAACAGGTACATACACATGTTAAATTATGATGGGTTTGCTAGAAAAGAGTCTGGAAGTCCAAAGATGGAGTAATGTTACTAGTCAAAGCAGGTGTTATATGGAAAAAGTAGGATAGAGTGAATTTCTTTTTTTTGTAGAGAAAAAATGACATGATTTGGATTCCTTACTGTTTCTAACTACTGATGTTTTGGTCACTGAATATGAAGGAGCTGTGTTTGCCTGAAGTGAAGTCTGTTTAGCCCAAACTCATCTCCTGGGGTGGTCAGCAGTTGATTTTTAGTGAAGAATACATGAAATTTGCACCTATATAGCAATATTTATCCAGTATAATTCGCGGCTTTGGGACATCCTGAAAAGGAAGTGGTATCTTTGTAGGTAATTGCTTTAGTGAGTTTTCCTTTAATAAACTTACCTAGTCACTCCTTGAATGCATTAAAACTTCCATTGTCTGCTGTGCCATCTGGTCATGAGTTCAACAATACACGTAGAAGATAGGCTGGGGGTTTTTGAAGCCACCCAGACACCTGTGTGTTCTTGCATTATTGGAGGTGGGGAATAATTATACTTTATTTTCTTTCCTTGTGCTGCCTGTGCTCCTGTGTACCACTTCCATATCCTTACTTGAAACTTAACTATGTGTTTTCTAAGCTGAAAAATATGTTTAGGTGTTTCTCCCCAAAAGCTTCTTTGTTCTTTGATCATTAGAGGTGCCTATTTGCATATTATTTAGTTTTCTAATGTCCTTTTAGCATGGGAAGGACCAAGAATTCAATACACATGTACATCATGAAGCTCCACAATATTCTGCCACCCCCCACCCTACCCTGTTACCTTCCCAATGATTCCTAAAACCTGTATGATCACTGAACATTGAGCGGTGTATTTATAAAGCCATCTATAGTATTTTTAAAATCTTGTTCATGCTTAGCAGAACCTTAGATTTAATTCCCTTCTTGGAAGAAGTCAGATGATGCTGAGATGACTTAAACCTGTACGGTGTTGAGATTTACACTGGCTGCATTATGTAAACTGCCTTCCAGACTAAAACTGCAGATACAGTTGCTTTTTTTAGATATTTAACTCTGCTGATAATTGTAGATTTCATTACGGCAACACCATTTCTTTACAGAATGTAGTTACTTGTCATTTGGTGCCCTGAATAACTAATGTAGAGATACTTAGTTGAGAAACTTAATTAGGAATAAAAAGTTCTGTAGCAGTATTTTGTCTAGGTGATGACTTTGAAAGAGGAAAACAACTTAAGTGAGGAGCTGAACAACTGCATTGATCAGTATGTGTGCGGGGAAGGTATTCTGAGCATTAGCAGTTCTTTACTGTAAATCTTACTTTGTTGAATGCATGAGTATCTAGTTCTTTTAGCAAAAAAAGTTGTGGAGCTTGCAGCAGCTTTCAGCAGAATGCAGAGCATCTCGACCACAGCCAGTAGGCTCCTCCGTTGAAGATACTCCTACGCTTTGTTGGCCAAGGTCTGCTTCTATGTTGCAGTTCAGTCTTGTGTAAAAACAATAAGCTGGTGAATGGTTGAACTATGAATGCTTCATGTCCCCCTTGAGGTTCACTTAACTGTTTCTTCAGCCTTATTAAAAACTTTCATCTGTCTGTCAGATCTATAAACGAGAACAAGAGGAGGAGTTAAAGAAGAAGATGGCCATGGATCCCCGATGGAAGAGGTATCGGCGGTGGATGAAGAATGAAGGACCTGGAAGACTGACTTTTATTGATGATTGAAAGTTGCTGAACAAAGTGTGTGCTGATGTTGAAAGTGATTTGCAAAACTTTTCACTACATCATTCAGAGTTTTGTCTGCTGTGGCTCAGCAGTGATCTAAAACTCAGGAATTATTAAATCAGGCCAAAAAATAATACAGGTTTACCATTTTTATAAATCAGACCTATTAAACAGGCTCAGCTAAATGTACATATGCCACTTACTTGGGGATCTCGGTGTGGAATTCATTATTCCAAACAATTATTTTCTCTACATATTTCATATTCATGATCAGTGGAACTGTAACTTTAGTCTTTCTGAAAATATTTCTAGATCAGTCCTTGAATGTCCCGGTTCTCCCTTTTAAACTGAAGCGTTCCTGCACATGGACACTTGAGCAAGGGCCATTTTCTGTTTTCCCCTCTCTCTTCCTCCCTACTTTTCAATCTAATGTCTAAGATGCCAAAATGTTTTTTGATGTAGACAATATGGGGATTATACCAGACTACTTTTGCTATTTCTGCTGCAGTTGGAAATTAATTTTATTTTTTGTGGGAATAAATGATGCATGGTTGATCATCATTGTGATGCAAATAAGCCTTAATTCTTTGTTTTACAGAGTAATTAATGAAGTAGTATGTGTAGATCTTTTGCGTTTGGGTTTTCATCTTGTGTGTTGGATTGTACCTGCTTGTTCAGAACAAGTATACCAGTGAGTATTAATCTACTAAATGTGACATTTCTTTCACCAAAGTATTGGTAAAAGGGAAAATGACCCTTTTGTTAAAAAGGGCAATTTTGATGCCTTATGTAAATAAAAAGTTTATATAATATACACACTGAATTTATTTTAACTTCTAAATCTAAAGTATTCTTTATCTCTTCTGATCAGACCTCAGAGTACTTGGAATAAATAATGCACAACACCATGATGTGGTTTCCTCTGTAACTCAGCCCAGGTCAGAGTTTCCATGATTTTCTGGTAAAAGGGATTCTGTTACCGTATTTCTATTCAGGAATTCTACTGGGGAAGTGATAGGTGGGTAGCATAGCCAATTTGGGCTGCCTTGTCATTTATCACATCTGTAAAAACAAGTTCCTCAAAAGTGTTTCTACTGAAAATGGTACCAGGTTAGCTTGGCTCCTGTTGAGATCATTCTGGGAGAAAAGCTCTTGAACTTACTATTCCTGCCAAAGCCGGTAATAATGAAAATAATCTGAAACTCCGATTTCATCAGTCTTCTAAACCATGAATTCCTAGGTTGTGGTTTTTCAACTATCCCTTGGCAGCTCTTTGGCCTTCAGTGAGTCAGGGACTGTTGTTGCTGTGCCGTGAGCCTATTCAAGTAAAGATGGCATATGAAATACCACTGGGCACAGCTGTGAACTCCTGCCACGGACAGCCAGTTGCTAAATAGTCAATGAGCAGGTTTTTTTAAGCTTCTGTGAGAGCAGTGAAAGAACATCAGCCACAGCACAGAATTTGGAGTCCACAATGACTGGGGATGCTGAGGGGTGGCAGATGGACAAAACACTTTCATTGTTCCATAGAAGCTCATCTGTGGCCCATCTGGGTGGGAGGTTTCTACAAGAGAAACTGACAATACGAACTTGGCCTGCTTAAGGGGAAGAGGAGATGTTTTAAAAGTTTTAAAATACTTTTTGATTAATATTTGAAGCAGGATGTTTCTGATGCTGCAAAGGTGACCTGTCCTCATTCTTTGAAGGAGGAGTTTCTATTCCTAAGCCCCTTCTGGTTAGCTTTCACTAGTTCTTGGAATGTCTCATTTTTCTGTTTAAAATAATACACATGCAAAAGTCTGTTAGAAGTATTATGCTAAATTACTTACATCTGTGTGCATTAGTAAAGTTGAAGAGTAACTGCTAGATCTGTCCTTCATCTCTGCTGTGTGAGATGAATTAATAAACTTAATTCACTTCATATTTAACAGTCAATTCAAATCTAAGACCTGTTAAAGAATATATCTTGCATAAGCTGTACTTACTTTCCTGAAGTAGGTTTGGGGACACTAGTGGTGTGGCAGGGACACTGCAGAATGTTCACATATTGCGAGGCTCACAGCTTGGGTATATTGCTGCTTCATCCCCCAAGACAGCCTCCTGTAAAAGTGGAGGGGGGAAGATTTGAGTTGCTGTAATGGAAACAAAGGGAATAAAGGTAAGCACAAGTGAAATGGTACTGGTTATTAGGTGAGACAGTTATGTCTGGAAAGGAACCAGTCAAGTGCATGCAGGAGGATCTAAACCTGCAGTCACAGTCTCACAGGCTAACGGCTCTGCTGCATTTGCCCTTGTGCCTCATTTTGCTCCATCCTTTCCCTTCCAAGCCAAGTGTTTGGGTTACGCAAATAAGAAGTCAAAACACAGACCTGTTTTCCCTTTTTGCCTGGGTTAGTTCTAATTAAGTTTAACTTCCTGACCTGACACTGTGGCAGGAAATTGGTGCAATGGAGGGGCAGTCCCTGGGGAGGACAGAACAGTGTCTTTCAGCAGCAATGGTGTCTTTGTCTTTTAAACTGTGGCCTGGTACCGAGTCAGTGGAAAAGGGAGAGTCAGCAGGGATTGTACAACCTGCTCAAAACGAGCTATTCTTAACATATGAGTCCTCTGAAAATAATTAGGCACAGGCATAAATTCATGGGCTGCAGCAAAAATGTGCTGGGCAGTGACACTGCAGTCGCATCTCTCTGACAAAGGATGGAAAAAACTCGTGTCTTTACAAAGCTAGCAGCGTTGCAGTGACACCTGATTAGCTGAGCCTACTGACCATTCCTAGCCTAACATCTCATTGTAGTTCTACGTCATGTCTGTCTGCTGGAAATAAGTTTTCAGGTCCTATTTTGTCTGGGAAATAAAGTTGACAAAGCAATTACACACATAGGAAAACAAAAACAGGAATGAGACTGCTGACAGTTACAATGCTGTACCTAGTAAAGTCTACACTGAAGTGACGAGAGAAGTGTTTGCATGAACAAGTGTTGCTGGTACTGGGTAGCGGTGAGATCTTCGTGTGGAAAAGCGTGGCAAGGTAACAGGGTCTTGGAGAGGAACCGCGTTACCTGCCCATCAAATCTTTTCAAAGAACTGTGTTTGTTAACATGTATGCACTTTCAAATATATAGTGTATCTAAGGTGAAACTGTATGTTTCAGTCAATATGCAAAAGTTATTTGGAGCCAGGGCCTTTCACGCTCAGCGCGGGTCTCTTCCATGACCTTGCCGAGCTTTGGCTGAGGCTGGAGCATGTCCGCGGCGGCTGCCTCTGTGTTCAGAGCAATCGTTTGAGGCGATGAGCATCATCCCACTTTTTAACAGCCTGGCAAACCGATGGCTGGCAGAGCCCTGCCAGAAGGCGAAGGGACCCCAAAGGGGCTTACAGTCCCTAGTGAGACAGCCACGGACAGTGCGGGGGACGCAGCAATGCTGGCAGCGGGGCAGTTTGAGCCTGACAGCTGCCTGGGCCAGAGCACGCTTTCTGTTGAACCTCTGTAGGCCATTTAGAACTCCCTTTCCGATTTTTTTATCCCCTCACTTTGTATCCCCCACATTTTTTTTATTTTTTTCTCCCTTTCTCCCTCTTCCTCCCTTTTTTTTATTTTTAACCCTCCTCCCTTCTCTCCCCTCCCCCCCTCCTTTTTTCCTCTTCTTCCTCTTTTTTTTTTTTTTTTTTTCCTTTCCTGCCCTGTTTCAGCTAACGAGATTTTCTGCCCCCGGAGCAGCCGGAACCCCCAGCCAGGGCGGCTGCCGGGGCCCTGCGCCAGGGCGCGGCCGGTGGGGCGGGCCGGTGTTGGGGCGGTGCCGGGTGTGGTGCGGGGAGGAGCCGGGGCGGGGCAGTGCTGGGCAGAGCCAGGGCGGTGCGGGGCAGTGCTGGGCGGAGCCGGGGGGGCGGGGCAGTGCTGGGCGGAGCCGGGGGGGCGGGGCAGTGCTGGGCGGAGCCGGGGGGGCGGGGCAGTGCTGGGCGGAGCCGGGGCTGTGCCGCGTGCGGGGCGGTGCCGGTGCTGCTCAGGGCGGCGCGGTCCCAGCCTCGGCCCCGGCCTCTCTCCGGGGCGGCTCCGCGGCGGCGGAGGGAGCCGCGCCGAGCCCAGCCCGGCCCAGCCCGTCTCCCTGCCTCCCTCCCTGCCTCCCTCCCTGCCTCCCTCCCTGCCTCCCTCCCTCCGCGGCCTCGGGATGTCGTCGGGCGGCAGCCTGAGCACCATGCAGCGGCTGGTGGAGCAGCTGAAGCTGGAGGCGGCCGTGGAGCGGATCAAGGTGAGCCCGGCGCGGGGGGCCGAGCTGGCCCTGCCGTGTCCTCCTTGCGTGTCCGCGGTGCCCGCCCTGCGGGAGGGGCGGGGGGTGCGTGTGCGCTGGGGGCTCCGAGCCCCGGCTGCCGGCGCGCGGGAGCCAGTGCCGTTCCCTGGTGGCAGGAGCCGTGATAAATAATGCAGCGGCGCCTCGCTGATCCTACGGAGGCAGGCGCGGCCGTGGGGACGGTCCCTCAGCGGCGCCAGCACGCGGCCCCGCCGCGGAGCACCGGCCGGGTCTGCGTGTGCGGGCGGGCGGGGGCAGGCAGGCGGCTTCTCCGCACGCAGGAGCCTCCTGCCTGCCGGCCTGCAGACAAAGGGCGGCCGGCGGGGCGGCCCTGGCATCTGCCAGCTCCTGCGCTTCGGGGTGGGGTTTTGTCCCCCTCTGGCAGGCCCCGCTCGCCCGTGCAGACCTGCACGGGGCAGCTCTTGGTTCCCAGCAGGCGCCTGTGCGCGTGTCTCCGCAGCTGCTTTGCGCAAACAGCACTTCCAGCCACGCACTAAATCCAGCATAGGCTGTCAAGTGACGAAGGTCAAATTAATTTGTGGCCTACATTTTCCTCTTCTCTCATCACTTCCACACATCCACCATCTTTCTCTGGCCAGTCACAAAACACGAGCTTCCTCAGCCTGACAACAGTGCCAGTATATTGAGCTGCAGGAACTTAGCTAATTGTTACAAAAATAATTTAGAATACCTTTTCTCACTGTTCCTGCCCCGGGTTGGTGAAATTTTGAAGTGCCCCATTGCAGGGTGAAACCACTGTGGCTTTTGGATGTCATCCCGATCGATTCATTAATGTTACTAAGATTTTTTTTAGCAAATACTGAATCAGCAGATGTTTGATCCACGGGGAGTGGCTGCAGTGTATCGCTGCAGTGATGTGTGGGAATCTGTGAGAAACGGCACCATGCAGAGTAGAAATGTAGGCTGTTCTGGAAAGGGGGATATAATTTTAACGCAGAAACGATTGACCAAATATTTCTGTTTATACCACCAACGGTAGCCTGGATCTCTGTTCCTGCTCATTTCGGGGCTTATACCTTCTCCCTGCTCTTTTTTGTGGGTGGGGAGGAGGTCTAAAAAATATGGTTGGTAGTTTATTGGGGGTTGCTTTGTAGCAGTAACATATCCTGGAGCTGGACTTGGACCTGATGAGACCTCAAGTCTCATCTTTCTTGCAGCATTGTGTGTCACAGTCTCTTTCCAGGTCTGCTGTTCTAGGAACCTGTTCAGGTCTTTTTCACAGGAGAAATAATGTATGATTAAAAATGTGTCTTGTAAAAGTTGTCATCTGGGTTTCTTGACATGCAGTGTAAAACCAGTAAGGAATGTATTCAGCTGAAGAAAACCCTTTTGTATCAGTTTTAGCAGACACTGAGGTAGGAGAAAACATTGTTTTGGCTTTGAATAGACAGTGTGTTTTCAGACGGAACTGGATATGAAAGGATTTTTAAAAATACATACATCCCATACTACAGAGTTCCGATGGTGGTTTTGTTTACACTGCCAGCTGAAAAAGCAGACAGGAACAATATTTTCAGAAAGAGGAAACCAAGTAGGAAAGAAGTACCCACAGACATCTTGCACACAGGAGGCTGTCACAGCGAGTGTGTTTGTCCTGTGATGAAATACAGCAGGAACCCTTGTAATTTCTGTGTGAACTAGAGGAACAAAGAGTGTTAGAGGGGCGTAGGTAGGGCTAAGAGTAGGCAGATCTGTCCTGAAACAGCAGTCTGCTGCTATACAGATAATTCTAATACAGATGCCAAAAAACAGATCTGTAGCTTTCCAGGAGCACCAGGATATACATAACTGAGTACATGCCGGAAAGTTCAGCAGCAAAGTACAAGGGGGATGCAGTGAGGAACTACTAACTAACTCTGCTGTGCATATAGACCAGTCTGTGCCCTGATTGCTCTCTGCTCATTTTCCATGCAGCCTTGGCCTGATAGCGTTATGTCTGCCTGATAGCTGTGTGGTGCGTAGCTGGGTACCAGCAAGGGGTTGGCACTGTGGTTGAGGCAAAGGGTGCTACAGCTGCAGTGGGTCCAAGAGGCTAGGCAGGGCAGGAGACCTTTGCAAGCTTCCAGAAAGATGTTCTTCTCAAGGAAGGGAGGGGTGATGCAGCTCTTTGACTAGCAGGGGTCCTTGTTGCAGATGTTTCTCCATGTAGTCCACTCAGGAGAACCTGGGAGGCTGTGGGAAGACACAGAAAAACTCTTAACTCCCTGAAATGCTGACAGCTGCTGATAAATTCAGGCAGTTACTAGGATGAGTGTCCTGGAGGAGAGCTGGGAGGCAGTAAACAGGACAGCAGTAAAATAGCAAATGAAAGCATGCGAGATTTCCCATGCACTTCCAGATACTGCTAGATGGGATGGCCCAGAACCAAAATCCCATCAGGGTTCTAGGTAGCCCCTTTAATCAGGAGGCTGGGAAGCATGGATGGTCCTTCTGGCTTTTGTCTTGTTCCTCCACTGGCAGCATCGCAAAGTTGTGTAGGAAGAAAAATCAGTATTTCAGGAGCCCTGTAACGAAGTCAGAGGTGAGGTCACAGGGGATCTTGAATTCCCACCAATATGCCTGGTATTTCCTTTTATAAAAAAAATGTAGCAGACGGCATGGATTTTCACAGTTCCCTGTAGCTGTTACCAATGTGTGTCTGAGAAATTGGGAATTCCACTATGTTTTCCTTCAAAAATACAAGCACATGACTGACTTGCCATCCACAGGGAGAGCGGAGGAGTTCAGTGCTGAAGGCATCTTGCCTTTGGGTTCCTGGGCTTGTTCTGCAGCCCTGGGCTGTCCTTTTTGGGGACCAGAGTGTGGATGTGAAGCTCTCACTTCGCTGCCAGGCAAAGGTGGCGATTTGGCCTTAAAGAGCTTTTCATTGTCATCTTTTGGCTTTCACTCCTTACTATGCTCTGTGTTGCTTAGCAGTTTGGAAATTAAACCCCTTTTAATAAATGATTTGAGGATATTAGAGTTCAAATAGAAACCTGAAAGCAGTACAGCAGACTGGAAAATGTTGTAGTCATGGTCCTGTGCATTTTGATGGGGACAGATTCCATTGCACTTGCGTCTCAGTCCTCTGCACTTCTCTGGCTCGTCGCTGACATGGCATTTTGTGCATGTTTTGTTGGAGCTTTGTAAATGTGTGTCTTGGTGTTTCAGAATGCGAGCTGACTTGGCTGCTCTCCAGCTGTTTGATAATGGTTCTTGAAGAGGAAATGCCTAATAAATGCTTGTGAATTAATTAGTTTCCTCTCTGGATTTGTTTTTTCTTTTTGCAGGTCTCTCAGGCAGCTGCCGAACTCCAGCAGTACTGTATGCAAAATGCCTGCAAAGATGCCTTGCTTGTCGGGGTTCCTGCAGGGAGCAATCCCTTTCGAGAACCCCGATCCTGTGCTCTACTCTGAAATCAGGTAATAAAGTCACAGATACCACAGCAATGACTCTGATTTTAAACTCAAGCCCTAGGAGGCACAAGGGCACATGGTGACAGCCATTTGAACACCTAGCTCTTGGCAGAAGACTTTGCCTGTTTCTTTTAGGTGTGGCAATTGAAGCATGTCTCTTTCCTACAGCTCTTTGTAGAGGTGTTTTGTTTATGGGTTAGAGGTTTTTTGTTTGGTTGGTTTTTGTGTTCAAGCAGCTCTAGGGTCATTAGCAGCATCCAAAATAATAAAAATTGTCTGTAACACACAACTGTGTTTGACATAGACATAAAACCCAGTTACATAGCCAGCTTGAAGTAAGACAAAACTGTGTGAGTTGCATGGGTTCTGATAACTAACTGACAGCCTAAACATGAACATCGTTAAAATACATTTTGTCTTCAATGTCAGATTGCAGTTGATTTGGCTGTGTCTGTGCTTAGGCTTTTTCTGGTTTTACTGTTGGTACAGCACCAAAAGCGGTGGAAGCAAGAGAGGAGCTGAGACAATCTGTAATCACATCCTTCAGTACCTTTTTCATCACAGGTCTAAAGGATGAGATACTCCCTAAACGCTTGTCTGCCATAGTGCTCTGCATTGGTTGTAACTGAGTAACACCTGCAGGCTGGCAGGGTGACTGTCCAGTCCTTGCAGATCTTTGGGATTCAATTCCATGATTCCCATTCTTAGCTCTCCCGTCTGTCACACAGATACCAGTGGTTGCAGCAGGAGGAAGAAAGGCCATGTGTAGTAGTAGTCCTAGGCAGGATCACACCATAACCTTTGCTGTAAAATCTTAGTTCTTCAGCATGACAAACAAATGTGAAAGTAGGATGTTCAGAAGGGGTTACTTTTCTTTGGAAGAAAAAAAAAAAATGGTTCCTGCTAAAGAGCTGAAAAAACTAGAGAGAGAGGAAGAACCACTAAATTCTGTTCTTTCTTTGAGAGTGCTATCAAAGTGAAAATGTTATCTCTAAGGGCAGAATTTAAACAAGAATGTAAAGTACTTGTAAAATCTTCCCCTTCTTGCCACAGGGTTCCTGAGCTTGCAGTTGTGCTTGTGCCTCATCAAAAAGCGTGGTTTTGATTGTGGATACATAGGTTTTGACAAAACAGGGTTGAACTTGATGAGAGAGAACAACTGAGCATGAGTCCTCTTCTGGAAAAACTTTGAGGCAGGAAGGGGAAGCACAAGCAGAATATTTTCTTAATTTAGTTGCAACCCTTAATTCTTCCTGCAAATAACATAAAATTGATAGTGACTGTTGCATGTGGTGTTCTGTTATTGAAGCAGCCTCTCTACTTTTTTTTGAGTATCTGTTTGTGTATGTATGTATTTCTAGGATTCAAGTTTGATTGCGTCATCCAGACAAGACGCAAAATATTTTCTGAAATGAATTTGATGGTTAATTTATGGTACTTTTAGAACTGCATAGGTCAGCCTGAAATGCCATTTAGTCATCTTTTGCTGATAAATCAATTATCTAGTTTATTATTATTTAGTCATCTTAGGATCAAAAAAAAGACAGCAAACTCAAAAAGCCAATTAAAAATTATATGGTATTCAAGGTTGCCAACATCCAACAAAGAAAAGTGGCTGTTCATTTTTTCTCAGTGCAAAGGAGATTTGTATTATAATTTGTAAGAGAAATCTGTCACCTTAGGAAGACAGCATTTAATAAGCCTTTTTCTCCTCTTACAGGGAAGATCATCAGAGAGCGGCCTTCAAGCATGACATGAATAACAACTGCCTTTCCTTCACACTCTCTGTGTCCTGACTTTTATGTGGCTGTGTCCTAGATATTTATGTGTTTGTTCCATATCTGTACTTTACTATCTTTTGCTAATATTCTTAAAGTTTTTTAATATAACTCTTTTAATAATTGTCACCATTGTTACTACACTATGCTAACTATACAAGTATTAGTTGGGAAGTTTACATTTTAGAAAAGAAAAACACCTGAATTTTTATCAAATTATTTACTCCTATCTTGGTAAACTGTTACACTGGAACGATAGTAAAAACTATTTGTTTTTTCCAAAATAAAACACCCAGAAAGTGAATCATTAAAAGCATAAAACTAAGTGTTGTTAGTACTGAAGTAGTGTTCTTAGGGGACATTTTGCTTCTGTAAGCAAGACCTGGAAGCAACTACTTCCCCCCCACCCCACCCCCACCCCCTAGTGTATCTAACTCCATAGATCACACATACTAGAAAGTGCTGGACATAATGTGTGGTACAGGCTTGATTCCTAAGACAAGTTTCTTACAAGACTTCTAATCTATAATACTTCTCCTAATTTTATTTGTAAAGGTACTGCCACGGTGGAATATCCTTGACGTGCTTAAAATCTGATCAGACACTAAAAATTCATGAACACCCAAAGATAGTTGCATGCATAATTGTTAAGGTTTGCATTACACAAAACTTACTAAAATGTGCTTGGTCATTTGCTTTCAGTTTTTTATAGAGCACTTTTACAAGGATGACTTAACTTTTTTAATAGGTTTTTAATTTTGTCTACTTTCTATTGTTTGTATTAATCTTTTAGAAATTTGGAAATAAAAATTCCTTTCCCTGCTGGCTTTGAACTAATTTTTAAATTGTAATAAAGAGCAGATATTTTAAGGAAGAGGATGCTTTGATTCTGCGGTGGGAGGAGAGACCTCAAGCCATTTGGCTTTTTGGGAAGATTGTTGGATTTTTAGGAAGTGAGTTTTATTAATAGAACAAACCTATTGATAGCTATTTACCATTTTTTTTTGGTAATGAGTAACAATGTTGCCAGGCTCACTTAAATGTTTTGAAAATAGAAGGAAGAACTTTCCAATCTAAGTATTTAATTTTCACTAATGTTAACTGCAATGGTGTAATGAATGTCATCCAGGCAGTTCAGTCTTTGTAAAAAGATTTTCATGCTGCTGTCCTGCAGGAAAACACCAGAATGAGAATCATAACCCTGCCAATATGTATTGTGCCTCTAAATACAGAAGAGAATGTCTGTCCTTAAGGGCTCTTTTTTGCATGTGGCTTCCTTTCATTGTAGGCTATTTGAATAGGGCAGTTTTTGTTTCAGTACTCAACACATGCAGTCACTGTGGAAATCTAGAGGAAGCATGGTTATTCTTCCTTGCAGAGGGGTGATCTGAGGCTCAGATTGAGGTGAGAATGCTTGAGTCAGGGAGGGAGGGAGAGGGATGAGAGTATGCATCAAACGCAGCGTGTAGCTGCTGGCCACTGCCTCCCAGGCAAGCCCTTCAATATTTCTTTTACCTTCCACAATAAAACCTCCCCATGTCCCCACATCTGTTCCTCTCCCTAGGCCCACCTACTGCATGCTCTTTCCTGCATAGTGTCCTCACTTGGAGCTTGGGTTGTGGAGCAGCTGCTGAGCTGGCACAAGGAGCTGCCAAATTAGTGTGCAGGAGAGAGCAGCCAGTGCTAGCCAGTCAGCTGCTGTTGTCTCTTGGCTGCCCTGCCCAGCTCCATGTGGTGGTATCTTTGGTCTGGAGGACCATGGTCAGTACATGTCAGAGGAACAGCACTGTGAACACACTCCAGGTCCTGACTGCGTCCACATCTTGCACCAGCAGTGGACAGAAAGACCCATGCAGCAGTTTGAAGGATGGATTGGTGTACCTGTGAGGGTGGTGGTTGTTTTGCAGTCTCATGGGAGGAAGACACAAATTCGTCTCTTTAGAGGAGCATGCTTGCTGCACCCCTTTGCTCTGAGGGCAGAGCTGCTGCGTAGAAGCAGGGGGAGGGATGACAGCCTGCCCTCCCGAGGCATGTTCTGTGACAAAAGTTGGGTGTCAGAACGAGCTCCGGAACAGGGTTGGTTGGCGTTAAGGCTCTTGGGTTCCTGCAGGGAATCAGTTTTATGAAGCTTGCCACTGCCCATTGTTTTGTGTTGGCTAAATGAAGCAGCCCGCATTTTAGCAGCTCAGCTTTTGCCGGTCCCCTTTTTTGATGTAACCAAGGAACCTGACAAACAAGCCTGGGCAGCTGTTTGCTTCCTGTAGGTGGCGGAACAGGGTGTCTCTTACCTGCCCAGTCAACAAGACTTCTTGTCTCCGGCTGCAGGTGTACCTGGGTTTGCAATGCCTTGCTGAACTGAACTCTGGGATGGCTTAGACAGGGGGGCAAGCATCCCATTTTGCTGCCCCTGCCGTGTAATCTGCAGTTGATTGGACTACATCGTCTTAGCCTCCTTTACCAAAGACCATCCCAGAGGGCTGTCTGCTGAGGTCTCAACTCTCCACACACCGCACAGAGGCCTTCATACCAGTGTCATGGCAGCAGGTCCCACAGGACACCCACAATAAAGCAAATTGAGTGCACGCATCTGTACACTAAGTGCCTCATGTGACCCACAAGGCCCCGTTTTCTCACTGTCGTCTCTCACAGTCTGTCGGCAAGGCTCTCATCCATCTATGGCTGCCGCCTGCCGGGTCACTAAGCAGTTTACAGATTTGATCCAAGAACTGAATGTCCCTGCCTGCTGATGGAGGACTGGTGATTAGTTTATGTATTTGTGCATTGTTTTGCCCGAGAATTAGCCACTTCCTAATTCATCTTAGTAATAGATGATTTTTTCTTTGGGGGGGGGGGGGGAAGTGCATCTTTGTAGAGCAAGGTAATTTTCCTCCACATTAAACATAGAAGGACATGGGGGAGAATGTAACATGATAAATTTGTCCAATACGTACTCATCTGTGAGAGATTGAGTCATACACAAATACAGTGCAAAACAACGGTGATTGCAAGCCCTTTTCCTTATTTTCCACTACATTGCAAATAACTGTTTACTGACATTTTTTCTGACTAATGGAAACTTACTGCAGACAGCACTTGAATTCTCTTTACTTATTTAATGTAGGCAACATGCCTTTGTTTTCAAAGTGATCTATAGATTATCTGCGCTAGTCTTCCATGACTGTTCATGTGGAAGTTCTGGTGTCTGCTTCTCCCTGCGGGAAGGGAGGACATAAATAATAGCTTGGCAGTGGCAGCTGTAATCTTCTCTACTGTGGTCATCTGTGACTGAGACTGTACCCAGAGCTGCACTCTTAAAAGAACAGATTCCTGGGCCTGGCAATTTGGGAGACAGTTCTGAAAAACAGAGCCAAACCCATGATGCAAGAGATGGCAAATGGTTAGGTCAAGTGACCACAAAAATGGGCTAGAAATAGTTAGAAAACTGCAATTTTTATGTAAGTCTTCCTTTCATTCTGGGCAAAATAGGGAAATGCTGGCTTGTTCACAATTCAACCAGAAGTCTTTTTATGTTACACTTGGAAGGTGTTTTCTAAAGTCTTGCAAACAATTTGGGTACAAATAATTTGGGGATAATACTGCGAACTAAACTTGCTATTAGTGCTGTCATCATAGCTCTTAGGAATTCTCAGCTAAAAACCAGCATTCCATTTTCTCTGAGAGACCAAAGCTTTCTCCCCTGAGTGCTGGTTTTATTTATCCAAAGTGACTATGTGCTTAATGAAGGCTCAATATCAAGAAAGTATTTTACTGCAAACATAAACCATAAACTTGGTGGGGATTTTCTTTTTTTCTTTTTTCTCCCCCCTGCTCCCATTATTGCATCAAACTTAAAAAGGATTTGTGAGTCTGAAAACTGAATCATCTCAGCTGAAGGCTGCTGAACAGACACTGACATTCTGGAGCTGGCACACATGCCTGTGCTAACTGTGTATGCATTCCTGCAGCAGAATGGAGTTACTGTCTGTCATTGCTCCCACACGTTTCCAGTTTCATTGCCAAATCTTTTGATGCAAAGTGATGGTTTGGGTACTATTCTATCCTCACTCTTCTGTAGCTTGTAATTGAGATGGCTTTTTTTTTTTTTTTTTTTCCCTCCTCCACCTCTTACCCATTCAAGCTGTAACCTACAATACCTGGCAGCGCCTCCCAGATGACTCTCATCTCTCTACATGTCAGTGCACTGTAGTAGGCTGAAAAATGTGGTTGCCGACAAACTGCCTCCTCCAGATTATGCAGAGAGCTAGGGTCACAGCTTAGTTCTCTGAATCAAATCTATTAGAATCCTAAATTTCAAAATATCTTTCACGTCTTGTCTGTAAAATAAATAGGTTGTTTCTGTAGCTTGGTTATGATTAAAGGCAGTTCAGGAACTTATCACACAGTTTCTAAAGGAGCTGTCAGAAAGAATAAAATGGAACTGAACCCAGAGGACAAATACAAAGGGTAATAGCTGTAAGTGCAAGAAAGCTCTAAGGCAATGAGCAGCCTTGAGATTCTGGCAGATCTAGCCCATCTTCAAGTCTGGAAAGCTGCATGCTCAAGGAGCAAAAATAGGTGCCTTTAAAACTATGAGCTTCAATGTCTGGCTTTTTTTCATTCACAATTTATTTTTTTGTGTAAAGAGGGATCAAGAACTTTAATATCATCCATGAGAACAAACATAGAAGCAGTAATTCTCCAGGTTCAAGCAACTAGTTTGCTTAGTAAAATTTTAAAAACATACAAAAGAATCCTGAATTAGCAAGGATTCCCAAACCCTAATTTCTCTCTAAAAATGAACAAAAAAAAATTAATCCAATCTATTTCCCTTCAAAAAGTTTAAGAATTTAAAAAATTATGTGTAGTATGCAGAACCCCATTCCATTCAAAAGAATTTAAGACGTGTTTGTCCATCACTTCTTCCAGGGACCCTTTCATAGGTCAATTTCCTTTTTTTGAACTCTGGTGCTTCTGCAAATCCTGAATCTGGAAAAAAAGTGGAAAGAAAATATATGCATGATAAACAACAAATACAACATGTATGCAGACTTAACTATGTGTTTCTCAGAAGCAGTAACATATTTTAGTTTTAACCAGTATGCTCTGTATGAAAAGCACAAACTGTCATAAGATTAAAAGTGTACAGATTAATATTAGCTACTACTGATCAGTTTTATGCATACTGTCCTGTAAAAATAATACAAAATAGATATATCCATATGCACTATACTTAACTACAATATTTCAGTAAAGATTTTAATGCTTATTTATAATTCATTAATATTATACACATATTATTAAGTAATTGTGAAAGTTAATTCTTTTTAATGAAAGACACATTCCTGTTTCTAAGTTGTTTAAGAAAAGCTACTTACATTCTTAAGATTCAATTATTTTTACAATAAAAGCTGCTTATTCAAAATAAGTGACTGTGAGAAAATTCTGTTTAGTCTTTACAAAAGCTATTGTAAGAAAACTTTAACACTGACCTAAAGATTTAGTATCTTCCAGTGGAAATACTGCCTTGGCATATTTAGATTAATTGTTTGTGGTTTAACAAAAGTTTGATCTGAAGTCTGAAGAAATCCCTGGGGGTTCCCAATGTGTCTTTTTGACTTGAGTCTGCACACATTTCTTAAACTTGAGATTTCATATTTCTTAAATTTGGGACTTCAGAAGGCTTTCACTGTATTAAGGTATGGTTTTGCATTATCATGCACAACTATTTAGTATATTTATTTTTCCCCTGGCTAGTGAATAATAAAGTAAAGGAAGTCTATTCTTCCAAAATCTAAAGCAAAAATCACTTTTCCTTTTTTGATTTGATTCAGATTTAAGTATACCTTTGCTCTACTGTGCAAGAATATTACAGAAAGCTTATCAGTCAGAAATTACAGTCTTTTCAGAATACTGTAGAATATGGTACTAGAAGAATCTGCCTTGATCTCTGCTGAAACTATTTTATACAGAACTTTATACAATCAGTGCCAGTTACAGGTTACTGAAATACTATTAACTACCCACCAACATTCCAGGTCTCAATTTTAATCTCAATGGAGAGGCAACAGGTCTGTTTAGAGTTTTTGTATGAAGACTTTAATTTACATAGGCTGAAAAGTAAAAGCAGTTCACCATATCCAAATAACTTTTCCTCTCTTTACTTCCATAACTGTCTTAAGCAGCCCATGAAACATGATATCAATAAAGTTACTTGTGTTTTCTTGAATGAGTCTGATCTAAGTAGTGAAAGCATTTTAATGCTGCATTGACCTTGCTGTACCACCAAGAGATTTAACAGGCAGCGACAGAGAAAACATAAATTAAATCATCTGTACTAGGAATTAGGCACTTTATCTGGGAAGCTTAACCTTGGATTTTTAAAGAATGTGGTACCTTATCTATAAGGAAGCAGCAGAATTAAAAAAACACTACAATATATGATACAGCAATACTTAGTGTGACAGGCACTAGAGATACTTTCTTACTTTTAAGACTCCATGGGTACATGTTATGACTTATCAAAAAAAGGTCTCAAACTAACTGTATTTCAGAAAGAAAACCAGGGGTAAGAAAGAGAAAAAAGAAAAGCCTGAAGATTTTATATAAGGACTGGACACAGTGTCAGGGTAAACAAATTTTTGAAGTACAGACTATACCATCTGTTTGAAGAAATATGCTTTGGAATGATTTCAAGTGGAAAGTTTAGCCCTGGAGACATTAGCTAAAAAAAAAAAAAAAGTATATTCATATATTCCAAGAATAGGTTAACTGTATGAACAGTTGTCAGAGTGAAATTCTTACTTCATTAATACCAACAGCAATACAATGCTGTTAGTAGCATTTAAATTTCACTCTATGAATTTTCTAAATCTACTTTTTGTCCTTTAGAGAAAACGCTTTCTAGTCTTTTCTTCCCCCTTTTGTCCAAATCTATGTTTACAAAATAATCTTTCCCATAACTTTTAAAATAATTCTGGCATTTTTATTATGCACATTTCAGGCAGTCAAAGAGAGAAGAGGTTGATGCATACAATATTGGAGAACTACACTTTTCAATATTTTACCAAGGAAAAATAATGGTAATAACACAATTCTATTTTTTTAAATAAATATTCTTTATGTTCAAAATAGAAAATAAATGTTTAGGAAATTTTTATCACAGAAGAAATATATACACAAGGAAGTTTTTTAGTAAAGGAAACATGCAACTATCGAGTTGGATTGGATTTAACAACTATTCGAAGAAAATATAAAATCTAGTCTTACAGATACTCCTGTTTCCAGTCAAGTTACAAACAGAATTTCAGCAAATTCTGCTTGCTTTGGACATACCTGTTCTATTTTTTTCCTTTGTCCATAAGAATGGTAGAATTTGTTTTTTCTTTCCTTTAGATTCTTTACTGATTTGGTGAAAATTCAGACTTTGAAGCTCATCTAGGTCAACAAAGAAATCAGGAAGAAAACCATCAGGTGCAAATGAATCACATCGGCCTGTGGATGAAGAGTCATTCCATTGGGTCTGGTCAATCAGAATTTCCGGGCTCTTAAATGTTGTGTCTCTAAATTCTTCTAGAAAACTCATAGAGCTCTCCTGAGCTGCACAGTCACTAGATGTTGCAGAGAAATCCTCTTTTTCAAAGATTTTGGAAGAATGATCAGAGCTAGAGCGTGTCCTGAAAGGCTGCCTTTGAACATGAACAGAACTCATAATGTCCAGATGAGCAAAATCTTCACAGTCCTGTGGCACAGCAAAGGAATTCTGCTTCCTCCTTGTAATTACTTCTGAAGAACATGACTTTTTTTGCATATAGCTTGGAAGATGAGAGTCAAAAAACCCCTGATGACGATTCAATGGAGGAGTTAAGGCTTCAGAACTCATATGAGATGTTCCTGATAGAGAAAAATTTGAACAATTCTGTTTGGAGAATGAAAAAATAGTTTATTTCTTTACATTTTACAGAAAAACAAGATGCCATTGAGCATTTTGATTGCAGTTGGTCTCCTCAGAATAACTGACCTTTCCATAATTAGAAGATAAAGATTCTAATACACTCAGATTTTTGCTAGCTTTCAAAGGAGACACATTTTCCTAGTAATTCAAGGTATTACCTGTGCTGTTTTGTGCCTTATCAAGCAGCAAAAGAGACTGATCATTTTGTTTATAATCCAGATAGAATATGAAGTCATTCTGGTTTTCTGGGTGTGATGCAGATTTCCCTGCTGTTTCCAGTGGAGCAGCAGCATTTAGGTTGTATGAAGACATCATCTCACTAAAATGCTGAAACAAACAAACACAAAAAGATACTTGAGAAGTGTTTATAGTACATGTCTACGCTGTCAAATAGGAAAAGTTAAACCAGCTGTTGGGACTCTAAGGTGTATATTTTTTTTGTTTCCTGGAAAGGAAAAAAGAAGACTTACCAGTAGAGAAAAAGAGACATGTACAGTAGTACAGTAGACAATGTGCCTGACACCTGTCCTAGATCTATAAACACAGTAATAGCCTTTCTCTTGAAACCCAGAAAAATCAATATCTTAACACTTTATTCTCTTTCATTAGTCCAGGACTGGAGGAAGTAGTGTCTGCAATGGATTGGCACATATCATACATCATAGAGGAATTAAGCCAACAAGATCTTTTTCTGTTTTTCAGTCATTAAATATGGCTTTATACACATGCAGTTATTACAGTAACATGTACAACGTGATATTCAGTGCCCAAATATGTGTTTGCTTGCTCCTTCACCTTAACTGAATGTTTCTGATGTGGAAGTTTGTCCTCCCACTTTCTTGACTCACGAAAGCTATGCATTTTTTATCTAATTAGCTGGCTATAATCAGTCTACAACTTTCCCAGACTTGGCCCAACTGAAACAGTAGGAGCACATAATTCTAATTGTAGGGGGGATACTTTAGCGAATGGAATTCTTCACCCTAACCTCTAGGGTTCTTCTTTATAAGTGGTGGGTTTATTACTGTGTAAGAAGGCAGCCTAACGGAAGGAAGGAAGGAAGGAAAGTGGGAAGGAAGTAAGTGAGGGAAGGAAGGAAGGACAGTCAAAAGTCAAAAGCCCTGGAAATGCTAAATTGGAGAACCTTTCTTGTATTAGGGAAACACATAAGCTTGTATGCTGATACAATACTTGAGAGGATAAAGCTTGAAAAGGAAGCTGATCAAATGAGTATTTTTCCAGTCAAGGAAATGTTCTGATCATCTTCACATGAACATAACAGTAACTTGACAAAATCTGCTGAGAATCAGCAGGATCAACATTTTGTATATGAATTATATGCTTTAGCATATAACTTAAATGATCACGCTTTAGCAAATAATTCTCAATGATACCAGCAAATGTGCATGTAGCATCAGATACACACACCCCCCACCCCCCTATTACAACAGTGCAAAAAGATTGATCTAATACAGAAGTTAATTTTGGCCAACCTTTAAAGCTTTTTTTGGAACCTCTGGCAGAAATTCGTGAAGTTGATCAAAACTTGCAAGAAACAACCTGCTCAGTGAAGATCCCTTCTTTAACATTAACTGAGCAACCAGAGGGTTGATACAAGGAAAAGTAAGTAGGCATTTTTCTGTCTGGAAATAGAAGTTATTTTGTTAGATTGATATCTGACAAACAACTTTTTCTTTTTTTCTGGTTCTACAGAATGACTCCCTATGAATAGGTCATACATTATTGCCTTTCAAACAGTGCACTTATATAGGCTGAAGAAGACTTTCTGCTTTTTACTACAGATGTAATGGTGTATCATTTTTGCAAAAGAGTAAGTTCTGCATAATAGTTCGGTAACAGGGAAGCACAGTCTAAAGATGTTTCTATTCTAAAGGGTGAAACCTGTGAATCATGTAACCTTGATTTGAGAACACATCACCAGATTTACAATTTACTCGCCATTTTGAAGAGAATTACCTAAGTCAAGATAAACTGACAAAGCTGGTTTTGTTTTGGAGAAGTTACATTTGTAAACAGCAATAAGACAGGTGGTAAAAGTAGGATTTGCTAGGAGGAGGCAGAATGTCACACAGAGAGCAGCAATTTGAGAGCTGTAGCATTGTAAGAATGTCAGCTTCCAGTTCCTGACATTTGTAAGGGCTGGCGCTCAACTGATGCCAGGATGTAATACCTTTGACAGAGACAAAATCAACGACTCCTCTAAGTTTTTTACCAGTATCTTTAATCTCTAAATTGGAAAAGTTACAATCCAGTATCCCACACTTGAAAGGCTATCCCAGTACGTGCTTTAAAATGCTTCTGAATTTTGCTGAAGTCAAAAAGTATCTTGGCTTTACAAGAGTTCAAAGCTTCCACATAAAAGTAACAGATCTATATGTTTAATTTGAAAACCTTACTACACAAGTTAAAGAACATCATATATTTGACTGTGTGATTGATGGACCTGTTCCAGCATTTATTGTAAATATTCAGTATCAACTACCGTATGAGGGGTTAAACTACTTTCTATTATCTTGTATTAAAGCAAGTCTGTTAGCAATGCCATTTACTTCAGGAATAGATCAGCACTGATGTATTTGTCTTCCTGCCCAAGCAAGCCATTGTATATTTATATTTTACAATTTGGGCAGTTTTTTTAACTTAGTGACTAGAACTGTAGAACTATACACATTGGCCAGCGGTTGTGGAGGATAAACCTCTCTATTGGTTAACTGTGAAAGCACAGATAAAGTCCAATTTGCATCTAATTGTGCTGGCAAGGACGATGGAAACATTATATATGTGTGTATATATTTTCGTATATATATATGTAAATATGGATGTGTGTGTGTATATATGTATGTATATAAAATTAATGCTTATTTTAACAACATATTTTCAGAGAGTAACAACCCCCCTCTAGAACTTTAGGAGTCTGAGAAATTAGAGAAAAAATGTAGTTTAATGGAAAGATAAGCAAACCTCAGACGGCAAGACAGAAAGCCAGGATTTGTCCAACCACTCATGAGGACTGATATTAGATGCTATCAAAATGTTGTCAGCAATCTGACGAATTATCAGCGCTGTCTCTTTAATTCCTGGCGTAAGAACTACCTAGAAGTGAAACATAATATTTTGGTTAAAACTTATACTAAAGAATGTCTTAATTTGCTACAGAAATTAAATGAGAAAGCTTAAAGGTGACCCCAAACACAACAGCTGGTAATGTGGAGTAATTAAACCTGAACCATGATTATTATGCAGAGGAACTCCAACCTCTGACCACTAGCCTGGCAACAAATTACACTCCTTATTTATGCAAATCCTCTACAGGTGAGATGAGTTTCTCCTATAGTCTTTTATCTGTATCAAGTTTATGGGTACAATACGCGTTCATAAAAAGCCAGGTAATTCTGAGATGCCTAATGTAGTTTAAGAAGATGTGTAACACTTCGAAGGTGTGGTTTGCACATGAATTACACTGCTTAGTACATGCAATGAAAAATGTTCTGTCCTCTCTTTAACCTTCATTTAACCAGATAAATCTGAAACAAATTTTAATACACAAATAAGTAAAAAATGGCCTAAAAAGATGTCAATTCATCCAAAAGAAATAAGTTACAGACATCAGCTTGGTAAGACAAGTGAAACTTCTGCCCAGTTTTTAATGCTGATTATTCTAGATACTGCATTTTCTGATTTATAATAAAAAAAGTTAATGTATCTTGCCATATTAAAAAAGAAAAGCAAACTAGCTGACAGCAAACTACACTATTTTTTGTTCTACTACATTAGTAACATAATATTAATCTTAAATTTCAAATTAAGGCATAAGCAGGATTAATACACATTCTAATAATTTATAAAATTAAAGGTACAATCTCATTTCTTGACTCCTAGTCTTTCATAGAAACACTTCAGCTGCTATTCGATTCGGATTGAACTTGTGCTGGAGTCAATAGTCCTTTCACTGACCTCAGCAGCAGTGAAGTTTCCCTCTTATTTTAGTGATTTTGAGCTATTTCATGTTTTTGTTGTAGAATGCATACTTACTAAGCACTTCAGAAATAACATACAGTGAAGACTAAACCAGAAAGGTTGTTATCAAAAAATTACCTTCACTTCAAAATCTTCTGACTTTTGTGTAAGTTCAATTAGAGTGGCATAAATTAAGACAAGGTTAAGCAGAGTATCTCCCCTGAGACTGTACCTATAAAACAGTTTCATTGGACTGTTAATATTTAATATGCATATATAATAATTCAAAAACATTTGTTCAATGTGTTACTAGATGTCTGTTTCATTTCCTGGAATTCAGAATACCAGTACAGTTTCAGCATTAATATCTGTGAAATTAGAACTAGGACACATTAAATGACTGCGTGCTGCAGGATGCACTGTGAAGAAGAAAATGCAGTCAGCCCACAGCAAGGCAAGCCTGGCCTGAAGCAAAAGGACCGGATCAGGGTCAGTCACTAGAGAAAAATCATACGGCGAGGAAAGGTGATGCATGGAAAACTTACCACTTGCTCGTAGAAAAAAATCTCACAGTAGGTAATAAAGAAATGCTTATGAACTATATCAACAAAAGCTGTGCTTCCATAGAAAGGAGAAATGCTGATGGATTGGAAGAACACTTGAAGAATGTCTCCCTGTTGCAAATGATATACAGTGATGCTAACACAGTAATTCATAACCATGTAGTTGTAGGGGTTAATTTACTTCAAACAGTTACAAAGAATAATTCCAGTGGCTAAATAACCTTAGTCTTGTGAAACTTCTGGACCTGCTGATTTGAAATACATCTCACATTAGTATTACCTGCCTCAAATCTTGCTATTTTATAACAACCATTTCTTTATCTCTTGTGTAAGACTAAAAAGCTCCTAAGACATAAAAAACCATCTTTTCTAACTTTTTTGGGGGTCTCCGGTGATCACTGTTACTTCTGTCATTCCATGGAGTTTTTTAGTAGGAGCATGATAATACTGTAACTAACTGAAGAGTTCAAAGTACAAGAGAAATATGAGCTTACAATATTTACATTGTTCTAAGATAAATGTGTTCCTACAGAGTAATTCAAAGAACAAAGAGCATTAGCTTGTTCTAATAAGTAGCTTCCTTTAGTGATAAGTTTGTTTCAAAATACCAAGATAAAAGAATTTCTAACTTACTCTAAACTCAGTCCTTCTCTGGAATAGAAAATGATCCAACAGCATGTATATTGAAGTGATAATGCCAGCAGCTTCAGTATCACATTGTCACAGGATTTTTCATAATTTAGGTCTTCTATACTCTACCATAAAATTAATATTAAAAGTAAAAAATAAATTTAAAAAAAAGCCCCGGTCTGTCACAAGCTTTTAATTTGCAATGCTGTATTATGTAGAAGTTAGAACAAACATAAATACAGCTAAATAATACAGGTATTAAAGACACATCTGAGAGTCAGGAAAACTAGGTGATATTCCCAACTTTTATTTTATTTGACCTTTAAAAAGCTGATTCACAGCTTTGGGACTCTTTTCCCCTCCTGTAAAAAGGAAACACAACTACTAACTTTTTAGGATGTTCTTAAAGATTTTTGAGAATTTAATAATGGAAAATATTATTGTTAAACTCTGAAGTTTTAGTTAACCTATAGAAATCATATTATACCTACAATGAATATATAAAATACATCCCTAATTGCAACAGCATTTGCAGCAACATGTAGGAACGTTTCTCGGTGTTGTGCTTGCAATATTATTTGATTAATTATCTATCTTTCAGTAGCAGTTCTACCTGTCATCTGTCTTGCTGCATACCAGAATTTGAGTATTATGGTATTGTCTAAACAATTACTTTTAATTAAAAGTAGGACAAATTATTCTCTAGACTAATTCATATAACTCTTTGAAATGGGAGCAGTTAATTAAATCTTACGCACAAGGTAAGAGAATATAGTCACAGATACATTTAATTGCTTATTATAATATTCCTTCATACAACCCTATTTTCAAGTATGCATCCTTTAACTATATTTGATACAATCCAATTACAGGTCAAATGTTACACTTCTGTGAAGAAATGTAGGTTTTAAGTTAGTCAAACTGGCACAAACAGAATTTTGGTGTTAATGAATTTGGAAATAATTTGTGATGTGAAACAATGCATGAATTAAACATGGTTATAAGGAAGAAAAGGTATGTTAGAAGGCTGTAAATATGGCCTAGAAGTGACCCAATGCATAACAGAATTTGGGTGTAGTAGTTTCATTTTGTACCTGCAAAAAGACAGCAGTACATTCATCTATTGTCAACACAACATATGGAGCTGTACTTCCAAAGAGACTTAAGGAGTAACTACTGCTTCTTTCAACAAAGGTAATGCTGTACCTGAAGAAGTCAAATAATTTTGTTAAATCTCAGTTAAGCAAAATAATATTTTCTTAAAGGAAATTAATAACACACATCTCAACACAATTTAATACACAGTCTGTTTATATTTGTTCTTTCTCAAATTCTCAAGTTCACTTTAAGACACATTTGAAGAATGCACATCAGTGTAACAGTGACTTAATGAAATATTAGTGGATAATTTAATTATGTTGCTAATTGCACCAAATATGACCTTGATATACAGCCTCTGAGTTTACGAAAAAAAAAAAGATGTAATACAGCAACTAAGGTAGATCAATCAATAGATACTCCTTTTGAATAATCAAATGTATACTGCATTTCTTCCTTTCATGACTGTGCAGCACAGGGAAAGAAAACGGAATGAAAACTCCCTGACGGACATTGGTATGATCCTAAATTTTTCTGAGTGGATGAGAAATGCCAACAGAACAGCCTCCTGTTAACAGCGGCGTTAGCAAAGACTCACTGAATGAACATCACATGCTTAGGGCTTTCAGGGAGTCTTGGCTGACTAAGGAGGGAAGCTGAGAAAAGACAATGATCACACTACTTGGCCTCATCCCTAGGAACACAAGAGACCTAAATCTGAATCTGTCAGCAGTAAGTCCTCTAGAAACTTGCATGGACAGTGTATTCAGACATTAACAAAAGAGTGAACGGTAAGCTTTTCTGAAACTATATAGTGTGCTGCTCATCTATTCAATTACTTCACCAGTGCTAAAAGGAGCTAGCGAGAAAGTAGCAAAAAGCATTCCTGGCTATTTAGCTTATGGTCAGGCTCAAGAGAGAATATGGGCAGGTCAGAATTTAAAAGTGCATGTCAAATAAATGTTCAAATTTTAAATGTCAAACATATATGGGGTTTTTTTTCCCCTATTGAACTGTCATTAGACACAGTTCAAAATTGGCTTCAGAGCTCACTTGAGGATACAGCAAGGATCAAAACTGGCATGTCTCTTCAGTAACATGGTGAAATCAACCATCTGTGTTCTGGCACTAGGTTTAAAAGATGATGCTGCTCTGTCCCCTATTTATATGTTTTTTCTCCCCATGATAACAGCCACTTTCATCAGTTATTTATTACAGTGAAAGCAAAATGCAAGAAAATTATGTCAAAGAAAATAACGCACATATACAATTATTTACAAACATGAAAATTTTTGCACAAGTTAAAGAGTATTCAAATCCAGTGTATATTAGATCTGAATTTTAGAAATAAAGTAGTTTTTGTTTTTAACTTAGCCTTTCCCAAAAGCTGTGATGCATCAGAAAATGTGTCTGTTTTATTGTTGTTTGGTTTGGTTTTTTTCGCATAGCTCCAGTAGTTAAAAATCAAAAACTCCAAAAGCAATTTTTATGAAGAATTGAATACAAAGTCTTCCAAGCGCCAAGAAGCACTAAAGCAAAAAATGTTCTGGGGTAACATCACGATTTTCAGGTAAAAGTAGACAGTTTAAAAAGTTGTTTTTATTAAAAGTGCCAGCTCATTATTAAAATAAAGAAACTGGCCAATTCCATTCTGGTTGACAACTGTGTGAATCTATAGAATTAAGCTATCAGATTCAGCAGAAAAATTATCTTCATGTCTCTTAAAATGCTAATAGTGTAATTGCAATAATGTACCTGATAGTCAAGTAGATGGCTACTACATGGTATATAAGGACAAGATACATGTCCTGGAAAACTGAAAATAAATAGTCAATAAGATTAAATATATTATTTTCACTCACTTGGATTCCAAAACCTGAAGAATATCTGGCATATTAAGAAGACCTTCAGTTGTCAGAAATACGTATGGAATCTGTACTTCCAGAAGAAAGGAACCACAGTGATGCCCTGAAACATTTTGTGTATGTAAGATAATAGTTTCATAAGCAAAAATCTAAACATTTAAGTATTTAGCTAGATGTGTGTTTTAAAAATGCAGCTTTTATTAATCCCTAAATGTTTCCATTCCATGCCTTCCTGCTCCCCCCACCCCAAACTCTTCTGTATCTCTTTGAAATTAAGCTTTAATTTATATTCCTTTAGATCTACAGCAACATACACTTAGGATGGCGAAGGGTGGATACGGCTCGTAGTAACTGTAAACAACCTGTGAGCTTGGCACAAGTCTTCTATCAACCAACATTTAGTACTACATCCTGGCCAAAACTAACCTCACACCCTAAGAAAAACGCCTTCCTGTCTTTCTGTATAGATAAACCAGCTCTGTTTGCTTAGCTTTAGCCTTCATAATTTGTTACTCATTCTCTTCCACAGACACATGAACATAGCATTTTAGGAACCACAGAATGCTTTCCTTTCATATTGTTTGTTACAGTTCTGGAGGGCACTTACCCATTTGTATTGTTTCAGGGAGGGTGGTTTTAAGAGTCATGTAAGTAACATTGAGATTTTTGCACAGATCCTTCCAGCAAGAGTCTTCAGAATAATCATATTCCATTACTAATGAGAAGTGTGTCCAAGGGAAGTCAGCTCCAATTTGCTGATTATGTACAACCACACAGGAATATCTACTAAGGCTTAAAAAACCAACAAAGTATTAATAAAATTAAGTTCAGGTAGAACTACTCTGAGAAGAAAATAAACACATTTTCACTCTGAAGAATTATCACTGTTTAAAGTCTGCTTATAGAAAAGTATTTACCCTTCCCAAATTTAAAACTATAATATCTCTAAAAATTAGTTTTTAAATTAAAAGCTGTACTTCCCCTCCTCCAGTTATCTACTTGAAGTATTCATGTTTTCCTGCAATGTCATAATTTGCCATTATCTCTTTTATGCTCTTTCCTCCCCACCTTTTCCTAAAACGTGCAAAACAAAACAAAAAGTTAAAAACACGCAATTGCATGTTTTCTAAAAGTTCCTCTGAGCTTCACAACTAAGCATTTTAGCGGAGTGTGAACAAAATTCTCCCCTCCCAGAGTGAAGATGTACAGCCATATTCTCAAATTTTTCCACCAGACTAAAATCCCAGGGAAATGAACAAAAGTAATGAAAATTTCCTGTGTTAGTCCTGAGTAAAGACTTTGTTCTCAAAAATCAACAATTTAACTTACTTGCTTAT
This sequence comes from Falco naumanni, assembly GCF_017639655.2. Classification (NCBI taxonomy): domain Eukaryota; kingdom Metazoa; phylum Chordata; class Aves; order Falconiformes; family Falconidae; genus Falco; species Falco naumanni. Next base: position 12,585,123 of record NC_054080.1, on the reverse strand, counting down.
GATATCTTTGCAACTTAAAATAGTTCTTTTTTTCTCAGAATTCAAATCCCTAGCTTTTAAACCTGCATAAAAAGAGTTAAAGTCTTAATCAAACAAATGAGTCTCTGCAGGTATGAATCTACGCACAGCAGTAAACAGCAAATGTGGAATAACACAGAATATTAAAATTTCATGTATTGTGTTGTCTGTCTTGATGAAATTCTACATAATTTCAGTTTGTATTGCACTGGTGGGTATACTGATTTAGAAACTTCTGTTTTGAACCCAAGGAAGAAGTGAAAAAGTTTCATGTCTTACAAACTCACAACCTGATTACCTTAAAATGAAAATTAAAAGGCTAGTGCAAGAGGAAGCATCTTTTCCCCTTTGCAATTTAAATTCCTTTACACTTTCTGTACAGCTCAAGTTTCACAAGTATGAATGGAAGATGTGGTTAAAAAGCGATATTTGCGTAACACAAATGACTCTTTTCAAAAGTTTAGTTAGTTGGATTGACCTGTGTTTGCAACCAAGTCTTAAGATCTTAAAACAAATAAAATACTTTTCATTAAATATTATTGTTATTAAAAGCATTGTGAACATGCCTCTTCCCTTTCAAAACATTCTAAAAGACAGGCTTTCTTCTTTTAAGAGCACAGGAAATTTAACTTTACTTTTAAAGGCAAAAGAACAATACAGTACATGACACTGTTGATAAGGTTCAAGCAAGAAGGAGTTACAAAAATGGGTTTTAAAAAGCACTATGAAAGGAATCTGTGTCTTCCTCTAAACTTAAGTACAGGCTCAAATAACAGTCTTCCTGAAACATGTTTGTTTTACAGCTGAATCTGCAATGTTGACCAAGCTTTTGTACAAAAAGTACAATTTTTTGTACAAAAATTACTCACAGGTAAAATCATGAACTGATGAAAGTGTTGCTTATATAAGTGGGGGCTGCAATACTGGAAACTATTTTTTTTTCCTTGAGTTTAATAGATTGCTACAGCTTATGCTTACATATTTAGTAAATTAGCAAACAAAGTCATCAACAGATAGCTAAAGGAAATCATGATCTGTACCAAACTACTCATTTAAGGTCTTATGCCAGGGAACTTAGTTAAGACTTCTAAATGCTAACTGTTCTTAGTAAGTTTTCAAGGAAGAAAACTTTCGACCACCCATCAGCTAAAAACAATGAGACAGTCTGACCAAGACAATAGGTGCAATTATAATTAGGCAATGGGCTACCCACATCTCCTTTGTGCTCTGTTAAATAAATCTTTCACCTGACAGATGAACTATCATTCTCTTGCAACAGAAAACACCACACCAGAAATCTTAATCAGAGGAAAATAAAATTACAAGAAAGAAAGAAGGCTGACGGAAGATCTAGGAAACAGAAATCAGTGAGAAAAGTATGTAGAAAGGTTCCTGATGAGGAGAAAAGGGAGAAAAACCTGCAGAAAGCGTACAACAGCAATGCAATAAAGCACAGAATAACAGCCACTTTTTCTTTCAAAGATGCACATAAAAATTATTTATTTACCTTCTACTCTAAATAAAGTCTGAATGAGAGCAGCTTTTTCCATCTCAGAGTCCATCCTTGTTATGATTAGTATCTGGAAGAAGGCAAGTAAAAGAAACTCTAGTATTGTAAAGAATTTGTTCTTTCAACCTGCATACATCTTTCTTTCTCCTTTGCACAGAAACCACAAGATTGACTAAGCAGGTGGCAAGAATGGAAACCTTGGGGTCTTCCAGAAGAGCAATCATAGAATCATGGAATCATAGAATATCTCAGGTTGGAAGGGACCTGTAAGGATCATTGAGTTCAACTCCCTGCTCTTCACAGGACTACCTAAAACCAAACCATCCAAAAGCATCATCCAGATGCTCTGCGAACTCTGACAGGCTTGGTGCCATGACCATTTCCCTGGGGACCCTGTTCCAGTGACCAACCACCACCTCAGTGGAGAACCTTTTCCTGATGTCCAATCTGAACTTCCTCTGGTGCAGCTTCATCCCCTTTCCTCGTGTCCTATCACTGGTCACCAGAGGGAGATCAGCACTTCCCCTCTGCTGCTACCCTTGCAGAAGCTGTAGGCTGGAATGGGGTCACCTGTCAGCCTTCTCTTTTCCAAGCTGAACAGATCAAGTGAGCTCAGTGACTCCTCCTAAGTCTTGGCCTCGAGGCCTTTCACCACCTTGGCCATCTTCCTCTGCACACACTCTAAAAATCTGATGGCCTTCTTATATTGGGTGCCCAGAACTGCAGACACTGCTTGAGGTGGGGCTGCACCCATGCACTGTAGGGTGGGACAATCACCTCCCTTGGTGAGCTAGCTGTGCTGTGCTTGACACATCCCAGGACATGGTTGGCCCTTTTGGCTGCCAAGGCACACTGTTGACTCATATTCAACTTGCCATCAACCCAGATGCCCAGATATCTTTCCACGGGGCTCTTTTCCATCCTCTCCTCCCCACATTGGTATGTATAACCATGATTATCTGGTCCTAGGTGGAAAATCTGGCACTTGGTCTTATTAACTTTCATATGGTTGGTGACTGCCCAGCTCTCTACCTTATCCACATCTCTCTGTGAGGCCTCTCTACCCTCAAGGGAGTCCACAGCTCCTTGTAGTTTAGTATTGTTGGCAAACACAATGTACACTTAATTCCTGTGTTCCAATCATTTATAAAAACATGAAAGAGCACTGGCCCTATAACTGAGTCCTGGGGAACCCCACTGGTGATTGGCTGCCAGCCTGATGTAACCACATTTACTATAAACGTTTGAGCTGACCCATGAGCCAGTTGCTTACCCAGCATATGATGAACTTGCCTGTGTGCTGGCTGTTTTACCCAGAAGGATACTGTGAGAGACAGTATCAAAAGCTTTATTAAAACTCAAAACCACTACATCTACTGGCTTCCCTTGGTCAACTAGATGGGTGACCTTGTCATAAAAGGAGGGTAAGTTGGTTAAGCAGGATGTTCCCCTTGTGAACCCATGCTGACTATTACCAATGACTGTGTTGTGTCTCAAGTGTTTTTCAGTAACTCCCAAAATAACCTTCTCCATAATTTTATCATGCACCGAAGTGAGACTGACAGGCCTGCAATTGCCAGGGTCTTCCTTCTAGCCCTTCTTGAAAAATGGGACAACATTTGCCAGCTTCCAGTTCACTGGGATGTCTCCAGACTCCCAAGGTTGTCAAAAAATCATGAAGAAAGGTCCCATGATGATATCGACTAGCTCTTTCAGTACCCTGGGATGAATCCCATGGGGCTCCATAGATTTATGCCCATCCAGCTGGAGCAGCAAGTCTTGAACAAATTCAGGGCTGGCTGGGAGTTTATCATTGCTCCAGTCACAGCCTTCCAGGCCAGGGCTCTGGGGGTCCCAGGGCCCGTCATTGGTGTGAAAGATAGAGGTAAAAGACAACATTAAAAGTCTCTGCTTTGTCTACATCCCTATTTGTGAGGGATTGGTCTGTGCAACAGACCAATGTTATCTCTGATTCTCCTTCTGCTGTTAGCATATTTTAAAAAGCCCCTTTTGTTGTCCTTCACAGTGCTGGCCAGCTTGAGCTCTAATTGAGCTTTGGCCATATGAATTGTCTCCCTACAGTGGCAGTGTCTCTGTAGTCCTCCCATCACCTGTCCTTGTTTCCAATGTCCATACACTTTCCTTTTCTACCTGACTCTTAGAACAAGATCCCTACTCAGCCAAGCCAGCCTTGTGCTCCAGTTGTTTCACTTTTGACACTTTGGAATTGCCTGCTCCAGCGCTCGTAAAATATGGCCCTTAAAAAACAACCAGTGTTCCTCCACCCCAATACTTTCAAAAGCAGATTCCCAAGGGATCTGCCTAACTAGCTCCTTCAGCAGCCCCAGGTCTGCTCTCCCCACATCCAGGGTAGAGGTTTTGCTCTGGTTTTTCTCCTACCAGCAATGGCTTAAACTCAGGTGTATGTGTGCATTATTGCATGAGTTGAAGAAACAATATTATAGGAAACATCAGTATTGGAATTCAGTTTTAGGAACAAAGCTGTTCTAGAAGAAATCTTAAACTGGAATATTTGAGTCAAAGTAAAAACGCTAATTAGAGATATTATCTAAAGACATTATACCACATTATTACTGTTGCACTAGACAGATTATTATGGTCACATTAGAGGCATTATCCCTATGGAGGCAAAACTTAAACTGAAGATATCTAAATTCAGCCTGCAAGATGGTGATATACTGGAGGGAGGTCCAAAATGTACTGCTGAACTAATTAGAAAGATTTTCCAGACCATAGATGGAGTACACTGAAGTGTTCCTGCCAGAGATCGCTTATCTATGAGACTCATTAAATACTGCTTAAGATGAAAACATTGAAAAGGATTAGAATCTACCAAATTGACACAGTTTAAAAAAACCCACACTATCAGAGAAGGTGTTTACCTTGTCCAACATTTCAAGACTGAACTTGTGCTACATAATCAAAGTATGTAAAGAAAAATAGGCACACACATATAGGGTTTACACCATACTTTCAGACAGGATGATCTCTGAACCTTTATGTATAGACACTTTACATGGTGCACACAAGATAAGATTTTAAGGAAGCACATGGCACTGTCTAACTCTTAAATCTTACAGATGCAAGATAATTTTATAAGTAAAAATGAATAGTGTGTTAAAGCTTGTCAGAAAAGAACTTCTGGATATCAGTCAGCCTGACCACTCAAGACAAATTTCTGTTTCCGTATGTCGGTGCACAGAACAACCATCTGAAAACCCACTGGCTCCTTTCAAAGCAGTTTTGGACAACTGCATTTCAAAATGCAGAACTGCTTTTTCACACATAATACAACAGTGTATTTATTACATGTTGTTGTGAGCTAGGTGACATTTTCTATCTAATCATGAGTACAAAAGATAATGAAACAATGAGTAAAGTTCAGGTTATTCTATTCTGTTAGCAACTTCTTGCTTACAAAGAAAACATCAGATTATAATCCTGCATCAATAAAAATTTTGGCTAATAAAATTATAATCAGATTATTATATCTGACATCATATTAACTGATGCTGATGTGATGTAGTAGAACAGGAAATGGCTTATTCAGTACAAATTTTACGTCTTATTAAAACCACAGTACTTCTGCCTATCCTGGCTCATTAAAACCTGTCTCTGAATGCTAGGGAAAAGCAAACAATTTCATAATTGTGAATAAAATCATATACATATTTGTACATTGTATGTGTGTGTGTGCACGACCTTAAGTTTAAGTCAAGCAAACAAGTCAAAACTCAGGAGAGTTATAGTTAAAAATTCTACAAATCATATCTAGCTGAGTTCAGAAGAAAAGCAGAATTGTCACTGAGCTGACAGTAAGATAACAAAGTTGTCATATGTCTCCTAGTGCAGCATATTCCTAGTATCACAAAGCAAAATATGTAACTATTTAAGAAGATCATGCTGAAATCAGTTTAGAGCATCTATGAAGGACAAACACCAAGACCATCAACACCACTTTGTTTTGGTTGCTTCATTTCCATTTTAAATTCTAAAAGGGTGCACAATAAGATATTATATTTTTCTTCTCAGGAAAATTTAATCAAAAGATGTTCAGAGCTCTTTGTGCAACTCTTAACAGAAACAAAAGGAGAGTGGTGAGGCACTGGAACAGGTTGCCTGGAGAAGTTGTGGATTCCTTACCCCTAGCAGTGTTCAAGGCCAGGCTGGATGGGGCTTTGAGCAACCTGGTCTAGTGGAAAGTGTCCCTGCCCATGGCAGGGGGGTTGGAAGCAGATTATCTTTAAGGTCCCTTCCAACCCAAACCATTCTATGATTCTATAAGAAAGCTCCAGGAAGTGAAATATGGAAAGAAATTAAAACAGATGAAAGTAAGCTTGAAGATTCATCTTTTTTGGCTGTGTGTTCAGTAGCATAAATTCTACTCCAGTCAGGACACAAAATTTTACATATTTTATCCCTTCTGTTTCATTGTACTATTAATTTATTCTGTAAATAAATAATAAATATTCTGCAAAGGAAAATAATTTTTTTCACTGCATGGTATCACCCAAAATATTCACATATCCTGAAAAAAAATTATCTTTGGATACTTGAATCTCCCCTACAACTCTATCCTCCATGCCATAACTATCACTCATGGGTATTTGCTTCCTACATAATTATAATGGCAGGAGATTGGCCTGATACATGGGTTAAGCAGAGGTCGTCTGTAGATAACAATACCCACACAGTCCATGATGTGTGAGCTTTGAGCCACACTGTACAAGTACAAAATACTGACTTGTGCTGTGATTCTCTTTGCACCAGAAGATTGAGGCCTTCAACTAAAAGGTTATTATACACTTCTCAGAAAGTGATGTGATACAATATACTTACCAGCCACTTGCACAAGATGAAGGCCTGGCAGTGTTAAAACTCATATGCATGTTATTTCAGGCACGAAACAAGGGGAGATTTGATCAAACAGAAACCTGTTTGATCAAACCTATTTGCTGGTTTATAAAACCTGTTTGCTGGTGGAAGTCTTAAAACTTTGCTACCCTTATTTAACAGATACTGTGAGTTGGAAAGGTAATTATAAGCCTTTCTTCCATAAACCAACACTTGTTGAAAGATGGTTTTATAATTATTCACATAGTTTGGAGCAGTTTTGTTTGCTTAGAGAAATTGTTTATATTTTTAACCTTAACACTGTGTTCCTCCCCATAAATTTGCATCCAATTTAAGATTTGATGCTGAAGCTCTGTTATTTTGGGATTTGTTTCATGCTTTTTCTGGCTGCTGTACTGTACAATCTTCAACTGCCTCCAGACATTATTCAAACAGGATTCTAAGACGGGTTTATAGATGTCCTTTGCCTTGGACAAATAACCTGTTAATAAAGCAATAAAAGAAGTAATTTCAGTGACAAAAGATAATTGCCAAGGTTTGTGTTTAATCTACACGTAAGTTTAAAATTTATGTGACAGTATATTGTGCAAAAAAGATTAAAATTTACTGGCTCACCAATCTGGAAGGACACTGTTACTACTAATCAGGTACATAAGTGGCCTGTATAAAACTGCTATACCTCCAGTAGTATCTGCTATGTGACTCCAGCTAGAATTGTTGAACCTTGCTTTCTATAGCTGCAAATACCACCATCAGCACTGTTATATTTAACTAATCTATATAGTTTATACTAAATAACAACTTTCTTTTTATTCCCAAAGTCCAAAGCTTTATTTGTCCTGTGTTTTCTCTACTCTTCATGTTATCATAACTATCATCTCAGAATGATGCCTTTTGTATATAAATGGTGAACAATGCTGGGGTTTTTTGAAAATGCATGAAGAAAAAAATACATCCAAGATAACTATGTGATGAATCACATAGCACAGCACAAAATCAGAACAATAGTGAGGACTACAGGGCCTACTTTTTGAAGATCTTTTTTACTTGTGCAGTTTCCTGTGTGAGGTGTTGCTGGGACCTGGAAGGACAAGAGCTGTGTAATTCTGAAATATCACCTAGGAGTGCTTTTGCTACAATAGAACAGAGGAGGAAGAACTGCACATTTGTCTCCCTCCCATCTTCCCACATTGTTTATAGTAATTACAGAAAAGAATTCTACTTGGTATTCTACTTATATATGCAATCTGTATTTTTCTTTCTACTCTTTCATTGCTAGGAATATTTAAGCAGACAAAAAATATTTTCCCAACAGTTTGGTTTATGACAGATGTCTTCCATTTTACATCAATTTTAAGGAAACACCCTCCAATAAGTATAATTTAGAGCGACTGAAGTTAGATGCTCTGAACTGCCTTATCTCCTATAAAGACAGAGGGAGCCTGACTTTCCCAGAACACTCATAAAAGCTGACTTCAGCTCCTTATGAATGTATTCCAATAGATCTATCTGAAAATTGACATTACACAACAATTAGAACTTGACAAGCAGGGCATTATCATTTCAGGCATAAAACCGGGTTACAATGAATTTTCATACTCCAAATCTGAATAGTACAAGACAAGAAAAGCTTCTGTGTGAGTCCAGTGCTAAGATTTGGACTGTAGCTTCAAACTCCCTGCCTTGTGATAGGTTAGATAATATTTCAGATTTTTCTTAAAATGCTCTCTGTTTTAAGTACAAGGAGTCTAAGAATATAGGTGTTCCACACCCATTCCACACTTGCAGAAGGCAGACTGTAAACAACAAAGGACCTGCCATGTTGCTCGGTTTCCACACAGAGAATCCAAAAAGAATTTGTCATTCTGGGATACAAGGCAATACATTATATATGTGGAAGCTCATATGAATGATTCTTAGGTAAATCCAAGTAATAAAATAAACAATGGTATATAATTCATGAAGTGAGCATATATGCTACCAAAGTACAATCTGCAGTTAATTAATTTCTAATGATGGAACAGAAATAAGGAAGCAAAGGGGGCTGGATATCGTATTGAGGCTACTACACTGGAGATACACTAATGGCAAAGAACCACAGCCTACAAACGTGAAAGACGGACTGCAGAATACACACAAAGCATTGGGTTTCTGGGTATCATTATTCACTATGAAAAACTAACCTAGTCCTGTGTCCAAGCCACATGCTAACAGAAGATCTCGAACTGTCACCAGCAGATGCACCAGAGCAGCATGTCTGAACAGCATGATCTCCTTCTCATTTATTTTACCTTTACAAACAGAAGACATGGGTGTGGTCTGAATAAAATTTCAGAAATCACGCTATATATACGTAATCCATTTAAAAGATCCTGGTATCAGAATTTTCATTAAACACACACAGACATAACCTCCAAAGGTTGGATCTGGTGGTCTTGGCAAATAGCTTATGATATAGCATAACTTTTCCCATGTCATCTGACCCAGAACAAGTGGCACACAGGGAAGTGTTTTTCAAAGTGTAGGGATAGATGGTCCTTGCTGGAAGAAGGGTAACAATTCCCCTAGGTGTGTCATTAAACCCACACTGCCTTACTAATTTTAGTAAGGCAAACTTTAAATATACATGGAAACTGATAAATTTTCCATATTTTGGTCCATCATACAAGCCCAGCTGTTCATAATACTATTTCCTCATCTGACTAGTCAAATCACTAAATTTTTCAGCAGCACTGTAACTCCATCTAACCCATTTTCCAAACATTTCAGAACTCTTTCCAAGAAATCAAAATGGCAGATTATCTACTAATCAATAAGCAATTTCAAAGCAGTGACAACCTCAAATTGAGCTTTTCACAGAATCTTTCCAATAAATTTTAGACTATAAAAGCCACATTCTTTATGGCAAATGATTTGGACCCAGCTAGTCATCACACATAAAATGAGAAAAAATTCCTATTGTCTTCCAATACTGATCCACTTAGAGTCTTAACTTCTGATATTACCTTCCCCCCACCTAATTAACCTCTCTGGATGAGAATCTTAACCTTCTTTGAGAAGATAAATCTGGAAGACATCTGCTTCTTCTTGGACCCACAGAGTAAATCAAACAATTTATTGTTGTTATTCTGTATTATGTACCTGTTATCAATAAATCTTCAATGAATTGACTGAACAGGAAGGACTTACTAGTCTGAAGAATTCATTTTTGAGAATTGCACAGAGGGAGTGGTGCAGTTTGTTATCTCAAGAAAGGAAATATGTCACTGCTGCAGAGTAAGGAGAATTAATAACAAAAAGCATACTTCAAGATGCTAAAAAATGGTTGAGCAAAATAAAGAATAAGTGACTACAGCTGATGAAGAAATTAGTGAATGAGATGCATTATACAAGAAAAATATTAGCTAGTTCTGTGTACTGGTATCAACATAGCTTTTAATCCAAAAAGGAAAGTAAAGCCCTCAGGAAGGAAAAATCAAACTTATGAACACAGCATACAGAAGAATTAGCTGGATACAGCACAGAAGACAAAGATCTTGCCACTCTTCTGTATCAGAGGACAGAAAGTGACTGTCTCTGTCAGTGAAGGTACTGAAACTGAAGAACTATGTCCAGTTCTTGACACTACTCACCGTAAAAACTCAGTGACGAATACAGATTATTTAGAGTATAGCAAGACAGTAAGAAACCACATTTTATGATGAAAGACTGGACATTTGATGAAGAAAGAAAAGACCAACAGGGGAATAATAACCTTCTAATAGATCAATACCATCACAGTAGGTGACTGTTCTCTGTGTTCGCTGGGGGATTAATGAGAAAATGCATCAGCATACTCTGGAGTAAAGCAGAATGAGGTTGGGTATTGTGAAACTATTTAAAACTAGGAAAGCATTAAAAGAGTAAAGTTAGTTACCTGGGAGGTTTTGGAATCTCCTACACAGTTAGAGAAATACTCATTAGGAATGGATTGGATATGTTAGAATCTTTCTCATTTCTAAGTTTCTATGGACCTTTCAGCAATAAAATTCCTATCTCCTTCTGCTTCTTTAGTTGAGGACAAAATGCAAGACCTCCCTTGCACTTTTCTGTCTCTTCAGTGCAGACAATAGTAGCTAAATCAACCTGACATTTTTTTGTATTTCTAACCAAGAGCAAGATTTTACTGCTTTCCTTGAACTATAGTCAAAGATCCACCTGCTTCATAGGTCAGTTCTGTGTTCCACAACACTTGTTTTTGTATAACAAGGGACGGGTAAATATTATCCATTTCTCAGAAAACACTTGCCCTTAAAAGGAAGGTCCAGTAGATGACTATTTGCCTCATCAGTATTTCAGCCATTAAACATTTTCATTGATTTCACTGCTCTAATTTTAGTAATTGATAGTATACTGCACAGTTAATCTACAAGCAAAGAGGGCGCTGAAGTTTGAATAAGCACACAATTCAGCCCAGCACATAAACTGCATTTGAAAGGATGTAAGTTTTCTTAAATTAATCTTGCATTAAAATGCAAACTCATATATTTTTCCTTGATCCTCAGTCAAAGTAGTAGTAGTTCTCTGTTTACTTTTCTGAGCAATGTTTTCCTTTCTGTGATCCACTGATAAAGATAGTGAGTTTCTCCCTCATGTTTGTGAAGATTGTGTTTGCTTATGTGTAAGCTCCCTCAAACTAAGAGAACTCTGCTGCTGAGTTTTCATATAGTAATTCTATAGACCACAGGCTGTCATTCTGTGGAGACCACTAAAATTTGTGTTGCTTGCCTTCTCTCTTATTTGTAATTTCATTATCGTTAGTTTTATTTTGAGAAAAATACATTCAGCACAGAAAGCAATAAAGTTGATATAGCTGAAGTTTATCATGTAACTTATAGAATTGTAGAATCATAGAATCATTTATGTTGGAAAAGACCTTTACAATCACCAAGTCCAACATTAAACTAGCACTGCCCAAGTCCACCACTAAACCGTGTCCTTAAGTGCAACATCTACAAGTCTTTTAAATACCCTCCAGAGATGGTGATTCCACCGCCTCCCTGGGCAGCCTGCTCCAATGCTTCACCACCCTTTCAGTGAAGAAATTTTTCCTAATACCCAGTCTAGGCCTCCCCTGGTGCAACTTGAGGCCATTTCCTCTTGCCCTCTTGCCACTTTTTATTTGGGAGAAGAGACCGTCACCCACCTCACTGCAACCTCCCTTCAGGCAGTGATAGGGAGCAATAACATCTCCAGACCCTCCTTTTCTCCAAGCTAAACAAGCCCAGTTCCCTCAGCCTTGTGACATAATATAAAAATGCGGCAGGTAGTAGACAGCCTGCTTCATTATGCTTACAACTAGCTCTCAACTATGAGCCGTACAACTAAAAAAATAACCCAAAATACCCAATAACCTTCTGAGTCTTCCTCAAACAGTCTGTATTTTGCTGTGAGGTTTTCCTGACCTTTTCTTTTATCTATAGCCAAAAATCTTCATAACGGGTCACTGATTCTGCTGGCTTTTGTTTTCATTTTTCTGCTTTTATAGGGTTTTTACATGCCATGGAGGAGAGAAATGAAGCCAGAAAGAAACAAAATTAATAGGGATTTTTCTTCTAATTTCTAACATGGGCATAACGTTTTGCATCATGCAGGTGTGACAAACACTAGCTACTAAAAGGAACAAACCAACAAAAATATATAGACAGTTTTTAATTTTATAATTGAGCACGAAAAAATTGTTTGGTATAAACCCAACATTTCTGAAGCATATCTAGAATATTTTTAAATGCAATTCAGCTAGAATAATTTTTGTATTACAATATTGAAGTCAATAAATGAAACATTGAAGAACTAGGAAACACTATTTTAGAAATAAAAGAAGAAATTCATTACTTTAATTACAAAATAAACTGATGAAAGTTTTATCATCAATTTATCAAACATCTTGAACCTTGTATCACCAATTGAACCTGTATCAGTATTGAAGAAAACAAAGATTTTTTTGAAAAACATACCTTCTTTAAAACAATCGCATATCACTTTCTCTTGCTGTTTTAAGAAAAACCTTGTATGATCAAATTTAAGGCTGTCAAAGCGCCATTTTACAGCAGCAAGTTCACCCAGGTGTGTCAAATCTTTTAGAACAGGAGTGGCTGCTTCTTCCAAGAGGCAGTATGCCTGCCATTGGCTTTCTGGATAGCACAATAAAAAAAATTCATAATAATAATGTTTGGTTTCATATATTACTACTGGACAAGAATATTGAAAAGACCTATCAAAACACAAACAACACTGACTTCTTCAAGAAAGCTGTAACATTAACAGGAAAACAGTTGCTCCCCCTGGCAGCCTCCTGGGTGGTAGGATTAAGCTGATCTTCACAGCAGGCAACTATGTTATTCCATGGATTTCATAAAGTGATCAGACTCCATGTTGAAAAGTTAGGATTTTCTACTCTTGTGACACCTGCTAAGATTATACTATTATTCCGTTGCTTGACAGCTGCCTTCTACTTTGTAGTCTAAACCTAGACTTAGTTCCTTTATATCCACTTGTTACCACAACTTCAACTTAAATGGCCCTTCTCCTTCTCTGGTATTTAACTTCTAGTATCTTTGTCTAGCTAGACTAATAAGTCAGTCTCTTCGTACTTTAATACTAACAGTTCTTAATAGCTTCTGAGTGGCTGTCCTACAGTTCTTTCCAAATTACAACTGAGTTTCTTGCTATTAGCATCCATGACAGAGCTGTCAATTGCTGAATGAGTTGAAAGAGATGTCTTTTTCCTCAGGTAAGAAGGTGAAACTCTTCTGTACCCATTTTATAAAATTACAGTTGAGTTGATCACATCAACAAGATCAAAACTCTATGATTCTTCATTTTCAAAGATCTACTTTTGCTTGTGAAAAGTATTTCCAACTGATCTATACAAATCATTTGATTAGCAGCTGACAACTCACTTGGTCAATGCATTATTTCATAACAGCAATTAATAACTTCAACTTTTTAAGCATTCTCAAAAAAGGCATATTATTATATCCAGTTTTTCAGCCTTTAAGGAAATAAGCCAGATGCTACTATAGTATTTTGGATGCCCATTGTATAATTTCATTCAGCTATTCCTGTATTACTGTATTAATTTTTTTAAGGTGTATGTTTCATCATGCATCTTCAATGTTCCACTGTTAAGTAATATGCTTGTGTGAATCTTTCTGATCTCTGTTTTAGCTAGAGCTTGTTTTTGATAATGATTCCTTTCTTTCATGTGCAAGGTAACCATGGTGAAAAACACTTTATTTCAAAGACTCTAATGGCACATTCAGTCCCAACAAATACTACCTTTGCCAAATGCTGTTTTTTGTTTTGACTGCAGAAAAGCTTTATATTTTTTCCCAGTTGCATTAAAGGAGTCTTGCTTCAAAATTATTTAAAAAAATAAATAAAAAAATATGCTTATAGCTGTTATATGAGTCCCATCTCAGATGGGAACATGAAAATACTGTTACACTCTTTCACTGGTTTCACGAGAGACTTGCATTAAGCACATGGTTGGAGTGAATGTATTTCCATGAAAAAACAAACTAACCTGTGCTAGGCCTACAACTTCCTAGCACTGGGCATGCTTAATTTGAAGCTGTAAACTATCCTGGATAAATATCTTCTAGGTTCTTTCTCACCACTTCTACTGCATGACAAAATTGTTGTCAGTACATGTTCTCTCATACAATGCCTTGAAAAGTACAACAGCAATAGTTCACAGGTTAAGGCTCAGTCATGTATGAGAAATCCATAGTGGATTACTACAGTGTTAAAGATATTTCCTACCAAAATGACTGTCAATCCTTTCCATCTCTAATTCTCTTATTTAATCTGTCAGAGGAAAAAATACAGAATAATAATTTGAGGGTACTGACTGGCATTAAGAGGTTTCGTGTCCACTGATTTAGATCAGACATGACTCAAAGTCCGTACTTTTTAGTTTGCATGCTATTTGCTTTAGTTTTAAGACAGAATTCCACAGCCTGCTGTTACACCTGCATCAAAATAAATATCCTTCTATTTCAAATGTTTTCAGTCACAAGAAGCAGAGACTAAGCCTAATAATTTCCATATTTTTCTGAGTAGTACTATTTAACATAAAACTATATTGCAAAGATATATAAAACAAAGCATATCCAAAACCAGTATACCTGATGCTTGAATATCAATTGTGACACTGTCCTCATTCTCTCGTTCTTTTTCCTCTGTTCTTACAGTCTCACAAACAGAACCGTCCTCTTTGTGAACATGCATATGCTGTTCTTCAGGTTCTAGCACTACATCATTAAACCACAAGTGAATATTTAGATACAAATATCACAAAACCAGCTCAATGAATAAGAAAATAGTTCTATAAAATCATTCTACATGCAAAAATATTTTCAGATTAAGTAGTTTCTATGGCACATACATTTTCTTTTCATTAATTTATTTACTGTTTTCATGTGCTTATATAGTATGGGAAAACCATCAAGACACAGACAGAGATGAGGCCCTGTCAGCCTTCACAGCCCAAGAAGTCAGGCATTAGTTCCTCTTCCTTAGGGCAGAAATACAAAGCTGGGAAAATTAAGGAGCTGGTACTACAGCTCTATAGGAAAGCTCATATGTCTTTATGTGGAGGAAAAACCATATATGAGAGGAAAGATGTTGCTGACTATAAGGAGCTCGAACTATGAAAAATAGTGTGAGTAGAAAAGGTTAGATAGTCTAAGTGACACAGAAAGAATATGGAAGTGGCAAATGGCAGAAAAAAAGCAAAGAGAAAATAAAAAATGCTTATTGAAAATAACTTTTTCTCCTGCCTTACAGCTATTTTTGCAACCTGTTAGTAATTCTAAGTCTCCTTCCCTTATTCCTTATGAATACTAATGCATGAGCTACAGCTTCTGCCTGCAAAGTTTCTTTTGGCAGCTCTACCTCTTAATTTCTGAGAGCAATTCTGGCCAAATAGGTGTCTCCTAAATATTGCTGATTTTTTCTAGTTAAGAATGTCAGTCCCCTCAGAAAACAATTTGGTCATACAGACACATAAACAAAAGAAAAAACCAATTTTTATTCTAGTTAAGTTAAAAAAAACCCTTTTCTGAAAACCTATACAAGCTTCAAAACTGGATCAATGAACTGTTTCTACTACTTCCCTCCTGTGTATTTTCTGAACTAAATATTATACACAATGATGTCTTTAAAATGTAAGCCAAACAACGAAGACAATAAAGAAAAAGCCCTACAAGCAGTGCTGGAATTTCTTACTTTCAGTTAGATTTAGAATGACCCTTAATAAATATTTTTCATTACTATAAAAGTATGCAATAGTTTACACAATTTCTGCATCACTGTGGTAAGACCTATATATTTTAATGGGTTCTCTATATATCAGACATAATTGATGTGCAACACTAGGGTCTACCTGTAAACATAGTATAAACTGCTGTAACTTAAACCACAAGCCTATTTGTAAATGTTACAGCTTCTTTCAGTCAATACATTTGGATTCTTGTTAGGCGATGCAGTTCTAGGTGGTAGCATAAATCTTCATCTCAGGTTCCTTGATCTACTTTTTAAATTGGAATTGTTGCTTTCTAAAGCCATGGAAGTGTTTTAGGCATGTGTACCACTGTCAGTAACAGATACGAACTTTATCAAGAAATAACTTCCTCCACAAGATTACATATGCTTGCTATTTAACAAGTATTCCAATTCTATTCTATAAGGAATTACTGATGAAAGCTTTTATGTAAAAATTTTAACTTTTTTTTTTTTTATGGGACATGTAACTGAAATACAGATAAAAGTTATTGTCAAAATTCTGCCATACAAGTCAAAAATTGAAAAACATTCTTTTTTTTATACAACTTTACCCTGAAAATGAATCTGGAAATATGTCACTGTCTCCCAATATTTTGCGTCATAAATATTTCTTTTTTAAAACAAACAAGGAATTTCTTCTACTTCTTTAACCTCTCTGCTATTTGGCATTTCTGCAATGTTCAGTGCATAGCCTGAGATTCTTTCATAAGTGTTGTCAACAACAAAAACAGGGCTATCAACAACTTTCTGTTTTCCTTAAGACCTGTTCTGCCTCATTGTCTGATGGGGTTTACACCAAGGTAACTGACTCAAATGTTTTTTTCTGGAGAAGAACTTTTAACTATTGTTCATTGTCTAGGCTATGGTAGTTCTACAAAAATAACTGTATTGATAATTACTATTTGATAACTACAATTGATAACTACTATTTCTCCAAACAGGCCAGGAGATCTGACTCAGAACATACAGATGGAAGAGAACTTCTGGAATAAGTACCATTTAGAGTTACTTTGTCAGAATAGGAATAGAGACATATTTATTCTATTAAAAACCACTTCCACCACCAAAAAGACCCTAAACCCAAAACCAAAGCACACACACACCCCCTGCAACCAAACCAAACACACAAAATCCCCTAATGGATTTAATGGAAAAAACAAAAGGCTACATTAAAGATCGTAAAAATACTAACGTTGCCTTCAAAGGACTTTCCCCCCCCTCAATCTACTAGCACGAACCAGCATCTATTTTAACTGGTATAAGAGAACAGATTTAAACCTGGAAAAAATGACAGAATGACTTGGTTCACATACCTTTTCCAGGACTACCTACATCACTTTCTTCCATTCTTTGGGTGAGTATATGTTTAAATCTCAGCATCATAAAGTTGCTCAGATCAGAATCATCATTGTTCCATTTTGTAGCAAGTGCAAATGATGCAGAATTTTGACTGTTGGATGAGTTGTTTTGTTTAGAAGACACATCTTTACAGCTGACTGACTCAGATGATTTGGGGTTCTTCTTTTCTTGGTTTAAGAAATAAATTGCCTTTTCTACCTTATTCTTTTTTATGCTTCCTCCAGGAAGCCCTTCTTCCACAGATGTATTTGTACTGTCACTTTCGGCAGATGATGCAGGACTTACATGCAGGGCAATGTACTGCTTTTGAGTCTGTGGTGATGTGTGAAGATTAATTACTTTGTCCAATTGATGTCTTTCAGTAGAAAGATCCTCCTGGTTTATTAGGGAATTCTTCTCTTTAAGCCATCCTACAAAATAATATTTAATTTCTTCAGTGCACATAGATTTTTTTTGTTTTCTTTCTCCTGGTTGAAATACTTTGGATAATTATAGAAAAAGCATTTCTTTATTCTTTCTGCCTTCCCAGATCATTATAATCCACTTTTTGAAAACTTTTACTGATTAGACCTAAGTAAAACTGTACAATGTTGAGAAACAGAAGGCCATGATACTGTTTGGAGAAGTTTTCACCATCTGCATGGTGCCTACTGGTGTTAAGATTTCTATGAAGTGGGATGGATGCAACACATTTAATCAGGAAGAAAGATTGAAAGATTAACAGATTTTTTTTTTAAAGAAAAAAGAAAGAAGTAAAGTATGCATTAGTTCCCTCTAAAGATGTGCTTCACTAGAACTGCAAATTTTTGCATTGCTTCTGCACGTCCATGTTAAACACAGTATCTAAACACTTCACAATACGCAAAAAGCAGTTAAGTGGCAACATTCTTTTATGAGTGGTGCCTATTCATTTCACAATATATCATATTACTGTAAATTCTTAGAGTTCTATAACTACAACTGATGCCTTGCAGTCAGGCCATAGTTATATAATGAAATCTAAATAACTTTTTGCATTTTCTATTGAAGCTTGGTTGTAAGTATTCATAATGGTCCATGAGAAATTCTGCAGCTTATGAGTGGCTCATAATTTAAACCATAGCCAGCATAAACCCCCCCCCCCCTGAATAGCATTATAAAATAAAGAATTTTCACTGTAACATACTCTCCCCACTGACCTTCTGCAGATAGGACTATATTAATGTCTGCTTTATTAAAATATTCCAGTACAAAACTACTATTTGTTAAGAAATTCTCCTGTATGAAACTGTTTCACTAAAATAGCATGACTGGTGGAGGTTACTTTTCATCTGCACATTAGCAAAAAAGATAACTTGGTGTAGTTAAACACTTTTGTTCCTACAATTTGTTCTAAGTTTGTGAAAATACACTTTAATTGTAGTAGTTGCTACAAAACATTTTGTTCTTGAGAACAAGAAATCTTCCACTTCCTTCCTTCTTGGACGTATGTAACTGTCACTGTGTGATTCTCTGTTACTTATCTTTGACTTCTTATTACTTTCCTTAAAAAAGAAGATACTTACTTTCTAACTCATATGATGTAAATTGTGTGAATGTTTCTACTTCTGTAGGAAGCTCAATGTTTGCATTACTGGCATCCGTATTTAATTGCTCCAAAGTTTCTATGGAGACTGGATTTAAACCCAAATGAAGCCACCAGCCCTCCTCTAGTGAGCTAGACATTGGTGCTTCTAGCTCAGCTAGTAGCATTTCCTTCAGTTCTGTAAGTGAACGATGCTGATATGCAAGTTTAACAGTCTGATGCTCTACAAAAACCAGAAATCAACATATAATATTAATAATATAGAAACATAAAACCAGAATGACATTTTGGAAAGAAAAGCTCCTAAGTATTGATGACCTACTACACATATCCATTGTTTATACTTCCATTTGTAACACAGTATCCTTTAATAAACTTCAGAGCAAAGCAGTTGGTGTTACCAGAACAAGTGTGCTTTTTATTGAGTGTATGAGTAGGGGAGGGGTAATTTTTTTCCAGATCTAATAATGTGAGCTGGTAGCTGCATTACAAAAGTTACAAATTATCTTATTATCTGTGAGCTTACTTGTCATGCTTACTAAGACTCAACATAGTCCTTACCTGAAAAAAGTAAAGAACTTAAATAGTAATGAGCCTACCATACATTATTTTCAACTATAAATGAATGTACAAATGAATCAGACAACATAACAAGTCAATATACCTAAGTCAGTGAAGGCAAATAAAATGAAATGAAAGAACAGTGGTAATGTGTATTCTGGTGCTGTCAGAAATAACCTGCAGCTTATTTTGGTTTTGTGTATTTTGCTTCCTTATATGAACTCTGCTCTTGTCAAGTTATAACATTATTTTCCATTAACAGTACTTTTCTATCGATTGACACATATTTTGAAACATTAAGGAAAAATAGCAGACAGAAAAGAGTTCAACAGATTACCAAATTTCAGTTACCACAGTTACTGAATGTAACTAGTAGTTGTGAGCTGAACATTTTCATAATGAAACAAAACTCTTGCTTCATTTAATTTACCTCCATAGAAAGATACATGACGTATCAACTCCCATGTTGCCATACTGTAAATTTTTATATGTACTATAAGAATCAGATAATCCAAACTTCAAAGGATTACATTAATTTGATAAACTTCATGGTTCAAAAGATGTGCTCTGCAATATAATGTCATCTTTTTTTGCTATATTTTGCTATATACATTTCTCCATGTACACGGAACTCTTCAACACCAATTAGAAATTGATCATCAATTAGAAATCCTTACCCACAAGTAAAATAGACTTCATATTATCCTGATACTTCTCTGATTGCCATACCAAAGATTCCAAGTATTCCCTAGAGGGTTCTGTAATCAAAATACTACAAAGAACATAAAATAAGACTTGGAGGTATGAAGTTTAACAGCATTATCTGTTGAATTTTGATTTATATAAAACTACCTTTTACAGATCTAATTTCTCTCTAAATTTTCCGTTCATTCATTCATTTACTTATTAAAGTTTTTTCTTGTCCATATAGAGGGTCACATCATGCAGCACCACAGTGAACAGGGAAGACTGAGAAGAGCCACCAAGGCTGGTTCATGAAGTAAAGAAGCACTGAATGGGAATACTCTTTAGACTATGGTTCCCTCCCCAAAAAGATATTTAAATACTTCATCTACAAGCAAGAAAGATAGCAAGGCAAGAATTATTAGTCTCAATACAAGATTAGAAGTAGAAGATGAAGCAATCCTAACCCCATGTCAGCATGAAAAGGCTTAAATTCCATTGTTGGGGGATATCCCCAAAACACAGGCAATACTTCCTTGTATCTCTTCTGGAGATTTAAGTAGGTAATAATTGTTCAACATCTGTGTCTGCCATATGTATAAATACATGCATATACACACATACATACTTGCTATATACATAAATGTTTACTGTTGCCTACTCTAAAAAGAAGATTGGAATTTCAGGCTATTAAGTCCCCTAGAAGAAAGAGGTTTACAGTATCAACTGTCATTTCCTTTTGCAATTTCCCCTGAAAAGCCACATATATGGATTAGGCACTGTTCACTCTTTCATGCAAAATACAAAATATATACAGCTTTCTCAAAGAACATAACTACCAATTCACAAATAGACTAAAGTTATTTTTGCACTAATTTTGAGCATTTATGATTTAGACGATTTTTGACAAGATTTATTACTACAAAGTTTTTATTACCTGCTACCAGAAAGAGGAATAGGTTCTTCTTGAAGTCCTGTGCACAGAAAATTAACCCATGATCTTTGTTGTCTGCATGGAGGAGTTAAAGGTACTTCCATTTCATCTTTCCAATATGGAACATATTTAGCTAGAAATTGCACAAAGCCCCATGCAAAGTAAACAAAAACCCAAATTTAAATTACAAAGCAACTTGTGAATGAAACACACATGGTTTAGGAATTTTACACTAGTGAAATTTTGGATTAAAGTACAAAATACTTTCACGCGACAATTCACTATGTAATCAATAAACCCCAAATACTTCACATTTAATTTCCAGACAGTTTGGGGACAATAACGTGTAGATGACATTCCTTTATTCATTCTGTAATGTAGTTATGGCTACATACTCTTCCTATGTAAGATTAATTTATTATTAAATTACCTGGCATGATGACTGAGGTTTTGATATTGTGTTCACCCCTGTTGGGCTTCTTAGATAGTTTCCACATAAATGAAGTTAATTAGACGGGAGAGAGACTTTGGACAATACTATGGTGGTGGTAACATTCAGATGAAAGGACTCAAGAACTTCAGAAACAGTCAGGATTTTACAGACAAAATTACTCTTTCAAGCAGAATTAATACAGTAATTATTAGGGATGACCACTGAAATTAATTACTACACTAGTGTTTTTTGGTTTTTTTTAAAAGCAGCACACAAAGAAACTTGGCATGTTAAAAGCCCTCTGCAAGTCACTTTTCAAATCCTTTTTTTTTTTTGCCAATCATATTAAATGCAGACATTTTAAAGGATTATTGCTTTTTATTCAAATCTAATATGCAGTTTGCAACTTCATTGACTTTGGTTTCATTCCACAAAAATTGGTGGTTTACATGATTACCTTGTTATTAATCTCTGGCATTATTCCATAATATTTCTCATTAAGCTTGACCAGAAAGTAGAGGTCACAAAAAACACAGTTCCTCCATGGTCTGTGAAAACTAACAGCCAGAAGAATTCTAAGTACGTAAGTGCCTCCATAAGGAAAACCACTTGTAACAATCTCCCTATTCATTCCAACAGGCAGTAAGCAGCTGCAGACATCATACACACATTGTTTGGCCAACTGGCACACAGCAGGCTATGAATCAGCCACCTGCCCAGCTGCTTACAGCTGCTCCTTGTCTAACCTAACAAGTAGATTGTACGGCAGGAAGGGCAGGAAGGATAAAGGACAGTGTTAGAAAGTCAAAGAATATACAGCACACATTGGAGAAAAAAAAAAAGAGAGAGAGAAAAAAATCCCAAAGAAACCAAACTTAAGAAATAAAGGTGGATGCAAAAGAAAGAAGCAGACTTCCAATCAATATAATTTCTTTCCCATTTACTTAGAACTAAAAAAAGCCCAGTGAACTTCTGCTCACAGACAATTTTTGGTGATGAGAAACAAATTTATCACTTTTCTTTGAACAGGACAGGAGCTGATTGCAGGACAGCAAAAATTCCTGACACATCTAAAAAGAGCAATTATTTCTCTTTGAGCAATTCTGTTCATATTCAGTCTGTTCATATTCAGTCATAAACTGCCTACGCTCAGGGTGCCATTCCCCTTCTCAGAGCACTAATGACTGAGTGAATCCTCTTATCTGTCAACATTTTCATCAATAAACAACCCCCATAGCTGGCAGGAGAGGAATGCAAATGATGAAATGTTTACAGAAAAAGCCATTATTTTATGACTGTTTCTTCTCAGAGTTCAAGCAAACATATTTCACTTCTGGTAAGTCATAAATAGCAAAACTAATTAGAAGAAGACTGCAGGGCTGAATTTTTTGCCAAATGCTGAAATTTGAACCCTAATAAAGGAACTTCCATTAGCAAACAGTGTCTTAGCAGTGCATGTACAGGTTTGCAGGTCTCTATCGTATAGATCTGAGTATATCCTACAACAAAAAAAAAAAAAGAAAAAAAAGCATGGAAGTATGGAAGTTGTCTGTGCCCCAATGACTGAATCTTGCCTGACTTAATGGCAGAGCTGAGCCAGAAAACTGGCAATAAAGTTCAATGCTATCATTTTCTTTTTAAAACAATCCAAGTTGGTTTGACTACTCATCTACTCCAGAAGAATGGACAATATCCTAGATAAGATCACGGATTCATAGAATCACTTGGGTTGGAAAAGACCTTTAAGATCATCAAATCCAATCATTAACCCAGGACCGCCAAGACCATCACATCACAGTCAGCTTGTTATTACTGTATATAGGAGGAAGGTCTCAAATCTGTTCAGATTTGCTGCACTTAGGCTCCTCCTGATTATCATACGCTTTAGAAGTAAAAAGCAGTCAGATACCTCACTAGATACAGTTAATCATGCTAGGCAGTAATCTCCACATCGTTTTGGTGGGACAAGATATGGTGGGTGTGCCTTGAGCTTTTGTATCAGACACTTTGAGCTGACATGAGTGCTCCTACCAAAAGTCCACTTAAATGCAGTATCAGGACTGTGATGCTATTAGCTTGAAGGAGACAACTATTAGTTAAGTTTACATCATACTGAAACTAAGACAAGAAGAGGAGTTTTGGTCTGGAGAAAACTCAAAATTTCTCAAGGATTTTAGTAATTGCTGGGTGGAAAACTATCAAGTTAACATGCACTGGAGGATAATACTTCTATTGTCCAATGCAATAATGGACAGATTTTTTCCAAGATAGGATACACACTAGGATGAGAGGTACATGTTTATTCAAGTGTTGCCACTCTGCCCAGATCACATCCATTTGTAAATGGCATTCTTTGTGCAGGCTTTTCTGCATGGAATTAAAGGTGAAAAATGTCACCAGCACAGCCGTTTTTCTGCCTCCCTTAGCCAGTCAACATTAAGCTGTGAAAACAGTAGGGCTGGCAAGAATATCCATTATTTTGAGAGGTTACACCTGAAACCTGAAGAAATTTTAACTGAGGTTGGATAGTTAGTTTGAACAGTCAGACACCAAACCTGTCTGGCATTGGTATGCGTTGTAACCAGCATGTCTCACTGAGTTTTCAAGCTATTAAAGGTGGGTATGTATGAAGGATTTCTTTATGCTAATGTAGGAGAAGCCAGGATTCAATGCACACATTAGCAAATATTCAACACTTTCAGTTTATTTCTGCGGGAAAAAAGCTGTGGTGACTATGTGAGTTAATGTCACAATCAAAAAGCTGTACTGAACCGTTTGCAAACCAAAAATGTCTGCATAGGAGTTCTGAATCTGTAGAAGTTATAAACTCAGTACTTCTCCCTGGTTTGTCCTCCACCACCCTCTTTTGAAAGCATTTACATAAGACACTAACAAACTTTAAACTGCGCTCTCTGACTCCACAATTTTAATCAATCTGTCTCAGCTTTCCTCTGCCCTCTCTGCATAGATAAATTGTTAGATAAAACCCTTAAATATCTAATCAAGTGCCAAAGATATAGACACCACTTGCAGCCAAAAGCAAAATGAAGGAACTGTAAAGTTGGTTGTGTTCAGCTTTTAAAACTGTTAAAAGGTGTATGGCATTTCTGCCTGCTGATGATGCAGTATATAGTAGTAGATTACTACTATAATAGTAGATTACACAAAGCAAATGTTCTTATCTTTTATTTATAAGGGGCATGTACTCCCAAGAACAAAATATGGGGACAATCACTTGAAGGCTTTATTTTAAGTATCACCCCTTGATTTACATACATCTTCCTACCTGACTCACAGAATTCCAACATTCCTTTGCTATTACTGGCACAAACCTCTTGTGGCATGGAACAGTACTTGAAAATTTCTATTTTGTCTGTAATTTCTGCTTTGAGATCTGAAAACAGATTCAAAAAGGTGTCATAAATGAACCATTTATTGCTTTTTCTTGTGAGAGCAATTTTTTTCTTTCAATTTTTTAATGGAATCTCCATAATATATATTATAAAAATTACAGTTACACTTAGTAACCCCAAATCCCATAGCTGATCTAAGCAGTATTCAGTCTTGTCCCTTAAAGGTGCCAGAAAAAAAATAAAGTATAGTATAGTCACTATCTGAACTATTCAAGGTTCTTATGTGATCACATAATCACAGTGATGTGATTTCTGGAACTAGAAGGTAGCCTAAATTTAGTTTATCAGGAGTTTGTGTACAAAGATTTTCTTGCTACTAGAAAGGACTAAAACAGAACAAAAAAGAATAATAGGTTGACATCTATGTGCAAAATCCTCAAATCTCTGGACGTTGGTTCACTCAGCTTAGAACATGGCATGTAGGTTGTGGTGTACTAAATGTATCAGAGGAATGAACATTAAACTGCCTTAGTCAAGTATACACTTAAAATTTTTGTTCCTTTCTTCAATAAGAGACTGGATTGCTGCTGCCCTATCAGGAACAGAATTCAGCACACCTGCTTCATACTCAGGAGCAGGAATCTTGCTTCTTTGAGCTGCTTTCTGTCCACCAAATAAGTGGTTTTCCTCACTTGTTTGCCCAAACCAATGTAAACTGGTTTATTTAAATCAAAATTTAAAAATCTCAGGCACTGTATTTAACTACAAAAAATACTGTCATAGATATCAATTCAATAGCCAGTTACT
This sequence comes from Falco naumanni, assembly GCF_017639655.2. Classification (NCBI taxonomy): domain Eukaryota; kingdom Metazoa; phylum Chordata; class Aves; order Falconiformes; family Falconidae; genus Falco; species Falco naumanni. Next base: position 12,559,695 of record NC_054080.1, on the reverse strand, counting down.
GTCATTGAAGTTGTACTTATCTGTAGTATAACAGCATTTAAGTAACTTCAATTCCTTTAAAGAAATTACTACTGTCATTTAGAATATTCCTATTATCCACGGAAATATTTAACCCTTTTTTCTAGAAATCTGCTTTCATGTTTGCAATTACAATGCAATATAAGCAATTTTTATTGTATGACTCCACTGCATATAATCCTCTTAAGGATGTATCTGAAAGTAAATCTAATTACTGATAAGAAAACATAACACTGAATTATTATATTAATGGTAGACTGGATATCATGAATCATGGCTCATGTTACATTTGTTTCCAAGATTACAACTCAACCACGGATTGAACCAAATGGGAAATAATTTATTTCCCCTTGTCTATTTAAGAAGACATTTCTAATACTAAGAAATCTGTGTTCAGCACACTTCATAATCTCATACAGAGAAATTCTTATTTGATAGGCTGTGATGTAATTCGTAAGTGAACTGAGTATAAAGGACCTAGATTGTGTTAGATGTGTGCAAATGAAAGAAAAAGCAGGTGGATTGAAGCAAACCAACGCTCACCTTCTTTGATCACTTGTTTGCACACGTCTTCATCAGCCATGGTTTCTGGAGCTAAATTTAACAACTCTTTCAGTTCCAAGTATGATGGAATCTTAACAGAATCTGATCTGCCATTATTGTGTTTGCAGAATTCTAACTCAACAGGCAACATGAAATACTGAAAAATATTAATCACAGCAGAATTGTAAGTAATTTCGGTTTTAGAATTTTGGAAAATGGAGCAAAAAAAAGATTTGATATCAATTAAAAAAAGAATCCAAGCTAGCCCCCCAAATCCCAGAACATGTCTTGGTACTTTCCCATTTCCATGGACATGTCATGGCTTCCTGTTCTGGTTCATTTTTATTCTTAGTGTAGCAAGTACCTACATAAAACTGCCAACACATCAGGTCCCAGGAGAAACAGCTGATCAGAGTGGAGATTCCCAACAGCAGCATCCAAAAAGTAAAAACCCACAAATAATACCAGTGTTTTCTAACCTTGGTAATATGAAGGCTACAAATACTTGGCAAGTGTGAAAAGAATTCAGTAAAATGACTTGCAGATGAACAAACACTCATGCATAATGTAAATCAATCGCTAATATAATATTTAGCAAGGAACAACATGGTGATACCTCTTCATCTTTTACAGGTATAGCACAGAAGTTCTCTTTAATCCACTGCAATTCTTTTTTACGCTCTTCTATTTCCATTTCCTTTTGGAAAGTCAAACATTCCCTTTAAAAGACCATAAAATAATGCAAGTGACTTCTTTGTATTACTTTACACCTAAGACTGAAAGTCTTAGTAGTAGCTTTGATAGCCAAATGCATGGCAAAAGTTTTTTCCTAAATCTATGTTTTTCTAAGAAAGCAATTCCAAAGGATGCATTAACAATCTGTGTAATTAACTGAAGTTACTTTTCAAGAAATAATACACTATATGCAGAGTAGAACCACTTAATAGTGGGACCTGCCTTAAAAAAGTTACAGAAACCCCCCCAGCGTATTAAAACTGTTCATCATCTCAACACATATGTCCTGTCATGTAAAAATACTTTCTCCAAAAGCTGCTGACTTAATTTTCTTCTAATGTCAAGTTTTTATGCCATCTATAACATTTCTGCAATCTATAACATTCAGATTATTTACCTTTTGTCACCTTTAACTTCTGTTTTCAGGAATGATTCAGCACCAAAGGTGGCAAAGTATGCTCTCTACTAATTAAAATGAAAACTAAAAGTATGTTGCCTGGTTTAACCGACACACTTCTAAAATGCCAAGTAAAACTCAGGAGTGAGCCTACTACTTGTCTTGTAAAGTAAGGATACAAGCAGAAAAGGGATGAAGATTTTTCAAGTAGAAAGAGACCATTTCATTAGGCTTGACCCTGAAGGCCATTACAGGCACTAAATCTATAATGACTTTTTCAGGGGGATAGGAATACTTTAGACTGAAGAGTATAAATTGTTCCACACCTAGCCTTGGGCTGCTCACTGAATTTTATCTGAAGTAGAAGTCTGCCTAACTGTATATCTTTGTCTAAATGCGTTTCCCTGTGTGCTCTACCAGGAGATTTGGACTCCCACGTTTACAAGGCTTGTGGCTTTGCTAGTAAACTGCAGATAAGCAGGTCAGAGTTATTTCTGTCACGGTTCACACTAGCATTTTTTTCTTTTGTGACTGGAATTTCTGAAAGTCACTACAGAACTTGGATCATGTTCTCTTTGCTGGAAATTTACAGTATTTACACATGCACATAGTCTTATGTCCAAGGCTCACTGTGAGATCAGGGCTCATGTTTCGAAAAACCTGCAAACAACCCCACTCGTCTCTGCTCTGTTACTGTATAGGTACAGTTAAATCAGGTAAAATTGGCTTTGCCTTGCTTGTGATTCATGCAACCCTATCAAGCGCAAAGGAAGCCATACAAGTCATCCAGAAATGGAGTAAATCAGCGCAAAATTTAGCCAGACTTTATGAATGTATGCATACAGATTACTACATTCACAAAATAGTAGGCACATTCTGAATATAACTTATACCTGTTCTAATGTACCAGTTTGTTCAAATTCCTGACATAACATTAAATTAAATTCAATTAACCCAGTGGTATGAAAGTGAAGAAAACCATAAGAATAATTAATATTTGAACTTAAAGAAATACAATTCAGTAGGATAAGATCACGTATTTACTAACAGCACGACTGAGAGGAGAGAAAGAAGGAACATGGAAGCATGTGTAAAATCCTGGCCCAAGTAAATTTAGTGGCATTTTACTGACAGGGTATCAGTCAGTCTGAGGAAGGACCAGGTTCCTTAAAGATGAACATTTTTTCAGTGTGTCAAAACTAAACTCCTAAGCACATTACACACTTACAGAATGTAAAAATGATTCAATTTCATTTATCCAGTTTTCTTAAATAATGCATATAAATTTTACCCTACTCATTTTATTGTAAGAAAGAAGAAAAGCTGAATTCTTTACCTGCTGCCAATATAAATTAGTTAAAAAGTTAACATGCAACAGATGTTAAAATGTTAATAACATTATATGCAGACTATTATTTATGTTTAATATTATACAACAATTTGTCAATACCGGAAAATACTCTCTTCTGTTAAATTCTGTCCTTCAGAACGTAAAAGGGGATCTTTCACTAAAAAAAACTGTAGTCTGCTCAGAAGTTTAGATGAAGTAGGCAGTTTTTTATGAAAATTTTCAAGATTATCAATAAAAACAAGTTCCTCTTCCATATATAAATCTGAAGAAAAATAAAAAATGCATTAAAAAACAACATAAACATAAAAGGAGTTATCAGAATAAAGAGAATTGTTGAGCAACTGTTGGAATGCTGTAAATGTCAGCAAAACAATAACTACTTTTTACTTTAAATATTTTAGGATTTCTAATCTTTAAATGCAACAAAGTCTAGACTTCCAATGGTTCACGTGCTAAGTTTGATTTTCTTTTGCTTTTTCCTTTGTCTCATGTAACACCTGTTCAAAAGAAACTGTTTGCATTGTAAAGTATCATAAAGGAACTTCTGAAGTAAGTTTTAGCTGAGAAATGTGGCTTGGTGCAATTTTTAAAGTAGAAAAGAAGCAATCTCTCTATACACATCTAAATCTAAATGCAGATTCTCTAATTTTGAAGCAACAAAAGTTACTCACAAAACGAGCAGACAAAAATATAGGTTACAAATTACTGTGATTTCAAGAAAGGTGAAATTATGGACCTTAATTTCTTTCGCATCTAGGCTACTACTCTCAATGAGACAGAACAGATGCAGTAATCATAACTCTATTTGATGTGATCCTTTATATTGGCAATATAATATACACATATATACACACACATTATACACAGAATTATATACAGAAGGGTTCTTCCGTATTTTTTACCAGTGCAGAAGTCTCCTCATTCCCACATCCCCCTTTCATTCCCTGTATGACTCGCTATCTGTAATCACCTTCCTTTCCTTCCTAGTGGCTGCAAATGATAGATAATGATTATGTTCCCCCCAAACTGTTTTACACTGCTAACACAAACAGATACCCATAAAGAAACCTTTCAATTAAAAAATAAAGGCCTTGTTATAAAATGCCTGTTTAATGAGTTCAGGAGAGGTTACTAAAGCTTCTAGTAGCCTACAAAGCTTAAAGTACCTCCAACTGAAAAAAATTACTTCTTTTCTGATACAATTTACAAAATTCCTGATCTGTTCTTCCTTTTCTTCAGGCATCCGGGAAAACAAAGTAGGAAGCACCTCAATAGTCAGGAAAACAGTAGTTGCAAAATTAGGTGCTAAGATCAATCAGAAAATAAAGATCGCTTCAATGGCATAGACTTGATCATGCTGTACTCAAATAATATCTCGTTTAATTTTTGTTAGTTCAAAGAAAGTAGGATAAATCCTAATGTTAAATCAGATCGAATAAGGCACAATTTCACCCTTAATTTGAATTTATTACCACAATTTAGCCATACTTTTTATTATTTTATTATTATATCCATTTGTATTGTATCTTTTTATTGTAAGGGGCTCCAGTACTTAAAGAATATGAAAAAATGAGGGTTTTTTTCCAATTAATATCATTAATCTGATATGTTTCGAATATTTTCATTAGTGCATTTCTTTGTTAATTTTAATGTGTTTTAACCTGTTACTCCCCACCTCAGGAAAGCATGCCCATGCAAGAATGCATGCTCTGAAGTACCCTCCTGAAGCAGACAGAAGGAATCACATACCTAACCGCTTTCCTAATACATACTTTTACAACTGGAGCAATAGGTAGAGTTTGAAATGCACCAATGCCAGTGTTTGAAATCCATACAAAACCGCACTGAATTGCCACTTTGTGATTTTTAGGAAGTGTACATTTTTAAATACTTTTATTTTCCAGAATTGTAACTTGAATGCAGCATCATCACTTTCTTCAATTTAGTAATTTCTGATGATCAAAGCACTCAAGAAAAGAATTTCAATAGGCTTAATCATGTGCTCAAGTACTTTATCAATCAGGAAGCAAATATTCAGTGCATGTTTGAATGGCAGTTTCACTGCCAGTGCTATCATGTGCTAGTGTAAAGCTAGTGCTCTTCCACTTAATGATACAAAGATGGTTGTCATTCCACTGTGACCTCTTTCTCATGACAGACAGCCTTATGAAAAAAGAGGCTATTAACAGCATGCTAAATATTGAAATGTTGTTTGTAATCTTATATAAATATAATGTAATTGATTAGATGTTTAGAACTCTACAGTTACTAGACTGAATCAAACTGAGTTTTCAACTTCTGCGTTCAATGTGCTTTCAACTTTCTTACTGTTTTCCACTGCTATAGTCCAGTAACAACTTACTAGACACATTTTAAATGTGTGCATAACCTACTACACTAAACTTGACAACTTTATTGGAAACTTCTTTGCTTTAAACAAGAACCTTTAAATACTACAGCTCTTAGTAAGTATTATATGCAGTATTTCTTATATTACAGCTCAAAAAGTGAAACGACTGAAGAAATTGATTTTCTTCTCTGAAAGGAAGAATAGGATTACATTAACAGAAATAATAATGAAACGTTTTAATATGCACAAGCTAGTGGAAAAAACCTCCTGCAGTAATAAACCAAGCTATTTAGAATTCAAATATAGCCTTTCTGTATTGGAAAAACAAGACTTAAAATGATCATTTGAAATCCTATATCACGTTCTTTCTTCTTTTCCAAACAAGTTAGACAATTATGCCATATCACCCACAATATTCCACTTCCGACAATTTTTATCTATCAGTTAACTTTCACGTTTTTGACCTCTCTGTATGTATAGTCAAACTTTTAATGAAACCTAGTCAGTTTTGTGCTGTTAACAGACTACCTGGCATTAGCGGGTTCTCAATGATACAAAATAGCTTGGAAATCTTTCAGAGTGGCAGCTTTAAAAAATGTTAGAATTAAAATTCCCTCAAAAGTCAGCAGGCTTTGGCTAACATTTCCCTCTTTAATGCAAACAGAAAGTCAGAAAAAGGGTTGGCAGTAACACATCAGTTACTTTGAAAGATTATTGATTTGCTAATTCAGTAAACCAGTCATCAGAATCGTAAATAATTTCATGTCATCCTATAAAAAACATTATTAATCCAGTCTCTTCAGGTTGCCTTTTTATGTTTGTTTAAGTGCAACAGTTATCTGTAACTAGAAAAAATACAAAAAGTTTTATGATATTTATATGGGGTTTTTTTGTTTAGACTCCTGTCCATGGAAATTTAGCTCTCTTGATTGTTCCTAAGAAAGTCATAATTAAGACATGGGAAAGCATCTCAATTATTTTTATTCTCTTTGTAAGCACACAACATAGAGTGCTTTATTAATTATCCAAACCTTCTGACATTTGCCATCTAACTTAAAAAAAAATAATATCAGGTAATTACTTAATCATATGAATTAAGATTACTGTCTTTCAACTGACTGCAATACACTTGCATTGTTGGTACTTTTTACTAGTAAATGTTAACTTGTACAATACTGTACAAGAACCACCTGTCTCCTCGCTGTTACCATGGAGAAAAGCTCTTAGTAAATGATTACATTACTTTCCTTTTCCAAAGTAATATAATTGACAGATATATCAAAAAAACTATTGAAAATCTGATAGTTTAGAATAATAAATCATAATACAGTTGAATGAAACACTTGCTCAGCATTTTGCTTTTTGTGATCAGAATTCATTATAACTGTTAGGGAACTAATAATCATAAAATTTCAGAAAACACACTGGAGCACTACCCAGTCTGAACTATCTTTATCCCAGCAACAAAGCAGAAACTGCTTACTTCTTTTGCTTCTTGATATGGTAAAAGAACATGACACAAGGATCTGATTCTATTGAGGTACAAAGATTCATTGGCATTTTGATTTAATGCCTGATAAGACCTACTTATTGTGATACTTTTTGACACCTCCTGCCATATATTTGATCAGCCTGAAACTTCTTTTGGTTTGCATCTGTCTTCAACTGTAAAAACAATCCCTGCTTCTCCAGGGAATCAATCTCTCTTCACTGGTTGTATCTTCTGTAATTGCAAAGGCTGTGATCACCCAAATTATCTCTTCAATGTCTACGGATCATGCACAAAAAACTATGGAAGTTCACAAGCTGAGTCCACAAAAAGTAAGAAAACAGTGAATTAAACACTTTACCTTGACATTGTTCTTTAAATTCAGTGGCATAGTCAGTCTTCAAATATTTGTCTTGGGTGTATTCTTCCTTAAAAATATCCTTCATACGTAAAAAAGGTCCTTCTATGTCAGTCTGAGAATAGGGGTTTGAACTTGGAATAATTTCTATTAACTCATTACTAATATGGAAGTCTACAGAGGACATAGGTTTCCTATAAAGCAGAAAAAAAATCTTGATACTTAAGCCATTGTAAAAGCACTGTTATAACTTCCCTGATGGTTTAGTGAATCGATGGCACTCAGAAAGATACTCTAAGAACTTTGACAATCACCACATTCACTGAACAATATTGGAAATTACAGAGAACACTATTCACTAGATCCATGTCAAATTACATGTTTAATGCCGCCAGCATTAAAATGAATAAAAGGGTTATGGATGGAAAAAAGCATCAAAACTATTAATGTCATAACATTTACAACAAAAATTTTCTGCTGAGTTAAATGTATAGTTGTGTTTCAAAAATCATGAAATTGCAAGTAACTGCAATAGGGAAAAGACAGGATAAATGAAGAAACAAACCCACTTCTCTTTCCTGTTACTCTTCATACTAATCTCATTATAACTGTTATTCATCAGGAAAAAAACCTGCTTGTCAAATAGCAAAATCATTTGACTACAGAAAAAAAAAATCATAGTCCTGAGCTAATGATATATCTTGACAAAATATTTGTAATTTTTAATTAAAATATGATTGTTTTAATGCTACGTTATCCATATAAATCGACAGGAACAATAGACTGACTCCGACTGATGAGTGCTGACATTTCTGAAGAACCCAAATTTTCTGCTCAGCTACACTTACTGAACTTTATATTCTAATTTGAGACAACTGATTTCTCAACTGTGCATCCTATTGATTTATTCAGTTTTTAAATAATCCTTTGCATTACATAATTTTGCTATTTGCTAGCCATCTGGAGGTAAATCTCATAAATGGAATCAGTACAGGAGTGCACCTCTGAATTTCGCTATAGGCCTTCATAAACATGAAGCATTTTAAGAGGCTACATATCTTTAAAAAAATCAACTATTTTACAGTATTTTTTAGTATAGCTCAGAAGTTAATTTTGAAACTACAAGTAGTATAGTTCACAAGCAACAATTACGCAGTATGAGTAATAATTAATGTCCAAACTTTAATATGACATAAGCCTTTGAAAATCCCAAAACCTTAGAACACTGTGCCAAGTTACATGTGGGTAAAGTTTACTGAGATCAATGGGTTTCCCTATAGTTTTATAGATAGATCATACCTAAGAGAGTTGCAGATTTTGAGACTACATGGGCCAGCCTTTTCCAGATTCAAGCCCAGGTAAGGCTGTTCTGGAGAACAGTAAGTACTTTAAATGACAGACTACTCTTAAATATGGAAACATATATTCCAAGTCATATAGCTATGCTTGTACACTGTTTTGAACACAGAAGGCACTGCATTTGAAATATGGAGAGTTGAGTCCCATTATCAAAATAAGTATAGTGATTAAGTGCATGCACTAAAGCTAGTAAGGGGTTTATCCAATTAAGTAATTTGGAAGTTCCTAGGAATTAGAGACTCACTTGCTTATCTCCTTTCCTGCCAGGTGTCCCGTCACCACTGCCTAGGCAGTCTGTGTCTCCTCAGTGTTTTTCTCCCACTCTGGGGTTTCCTCCTACCTGTTTTTTGTCCTCTTTCTGTTTCTCAGCCTCTCCAAAGAGATATTAGGCTCCCTGGCACTCTGAACTAATTTTCCCTGATGTATCAGTCCACTTCACTGATCTCTTTGATCACTCACTCCACACTGGCTTACATGAAGAACTGTTAACAAAAAACTCACAAACCCAAAACCCCCAAGTTGACAAGCTTATGTCAAAATACCACCTCTTCTAATCTAGTTACCTAAAGTTTTATACACACAGAAAAGTATTAAAAAAAAATCTACAAAAAGTGCCTATTTAGCACAAAAAACTTGTGCCTACTGTTAAAACAGAACAAACGCATCTTCTGAGCAGAGTCTTAGCATAGAATGTATTGAATCTTATGACAAGCAATCTAAAGACACTGAACTGAATTATAACCATATTACATATCAGCACATCTGGGACATACTTTGATAATTATTATGCCAAACCTTAATTAAGTCTAGAATTTTTTAACTAGACAGTTAATACTTTTTTTGTACAACTCCAGGACTACAGTCCTCCTGTGTGCCATACCCAGCAGAGAATATTGTACTCCAGAGAAAAAGCCTACCATTTGTTTAAATGACAGCAGAACATTTTAATGCTTCTTCCTAATCAGTTTTGAAAATATTATAACATCTTGCTTATTTCCTGTCATCTGTTGTTTTAACTATTAGAAAGAAATTAGTGTTATCTATGAATTTACTTATCACGCTGTTCACTCCCTGTTCCTTACTAACAGTAAACCTATTGAAAAACACTTACTGTAGGTCAAGCTTTAAATATCCAAAATAAGCCACCTACCCTATTTACTGCTCATTCCTGTCTTTTCTGTGTGTGTCTTGCTTTGCACATACATGGCAGTATATTACATTCCTCACCAGGAATTCTTAAAATGATTTGTGATTAATTAAGTGTATTAATACTCCTTAGTCCTACCCACAGGGCATCCTAAATCCTAAAATACTGGAGTTATTTAAATTCTCTTTACTTACCTTAAACAGAACGCAAAGCACTTAAAGAATGTGAAGCACAAAGACATCTTCTCCTCCTAAGTTTAACTCCTTGCTCCTTATTCCCTAGTCAGTGAATTAATATTTCACTGGTACACAGACTAAGCCCACTTAATTCTAAAATACATTACATGAAATAATCTCAAATTCTCTGTAACTCAAGTCTAATACATGCACTGATTTCCTCAGATTTATCTAGATATTATGATTAACTTAAGTGCAAAAACAACAGGTAAAAGTAAATGCTGCCTGGTCTAATAAACTTCATTCTTGCAATTTAGTATCCCTTGAGAAGGCATCTAATTGACTCTTGAATTGCTCACTGTAGATATCTAAATGACACTGTATCTTTATAACAACTTTTATTTGGCAATTTCTTTTTCTGTTACTGTTATTAGTCTAGACAATGTCATGGGTGATATCTTCCCATGTGTTTTGCAGCAGCCTCATAACATTTATCACTCTCTGAAGGTGCACAGATTATTATATTACATAGAGTAGTCTTATTTTTTCCTGAAGATGCAGATTGTAACTTCAGTTTTCTTCAGTGCAGCATACAGCATTAATCCAAACCCATAGTTCAAGCCTGTTATAAGGCAGAATCATTTCAGATAAAGTTAATGTCATAATTACCTTTCTATCATAAGATCTCAAAATCTATCTAATTTTCTTTTAAAATGCAGTGGTGTACTCGTTACATTGATAGATGCTGGACTGAATTAAAACCTGAAAATATAATCAAATGCTTCCACTTCAGAGGATCACAAATCACAAAACGGTTGAGGTTGGAAGGCATCTCTGGAGCTTATCTAGCCCAAGCCCAGTTAAGCTATTCAAATGCAAGTCTCCAAAGTAACATTTCAAGGTTGGTTTTGGCAACCTAAACAAGTAAGTATATTTTTTTTACTTTGATTTTGCTGTTTCTATAGCACAATAAAATTTCTGCATTTGTGCAAAACCATTCTTTTATTTGTTATTTAATTTTTAATATATAATATATAAATAATATAGATTTAATATATTATATATTAATGATACATTTTGAAATATATTTAATTTTTTAAATTTTTCCATTTTTTACATTCAGCAGTTAAAATCACCCAACTTTCACATAATATGCATTCTTTATAGTTCAATTGTTAGGGGAGAGATAGGGCTTCAAGTCCAAACTTTTAAAAGTACTCAGACATTTCTTCATTTAGTACCACATGCCTGAGGACAAAATGCAGAGGGCCTATACAGCTAAAAGTTAGCCACTTCAACATCTGTTAGTTATCTGAATCCTAAAGACACATGAAATGACAAGAAGAGAACAGTTGTTAGCCTAAAGAGCGCATTTCCCAAGACAGAAATGCAAGCATCACAAGGAAACCCACTCAGTTCTCCTACAAAGCCTTAAAAAAGGCTTTCTGTCATTATTGTTTTCAGAAGATGAAGACTTCCAAAGGACCAAACCTGAAAACATTTTACAGTTACTTCGTGCTTCTTTTTGTTTTTCAAAAAAGAGAAGGGGAAGTTGTATTAAAAATCCCTGTCAAAATAATGTTGAAAGTTACAAAGGAGGTCACTGAAAAGTTAGAAAACTTTCAAATAGACTTAGACCCTTCTTAAAAATTTGTATGATATTATGTCCTACTGGGTACTGTGTTTAGTAAAGCTGTGATCATAAATAATTTTTGTTTCCAATCTTCTGGTTGACTGAGTGATGAAAATTGCTCATTGCTATGATCTTCACTATTGAGCATATGGCTGTAGGCCATTTAGTAAAACTCAAGTTGAATACAAATACACTATCTTGGATATTTCTAATAGCATTGTGAGAAAACCAGAAACTTAACTCATTATATTCACAAGATTTCCATTAAAATGCCAATATTGTAATCTACATTCTCTAGAACAAAACTGAGATACTCATGCTAGATGCCAATCCAAGGCATCAGACTCCTAGCCTTTCACAGTATTTGGCATTTTGCCATGTTAAAGCACTAGTATTTTCCAATCAGCTTCAGTTATGAGCACTCATCTTCTTTGGATCTGCCAGAAAATAAAGAGGAGGACATTCAGTGGGTAACTGCAGAGGTTTGGGTTCAAATGATTTGCCCAAAATCACACAGGAGTTTTGACAAAGCCAAAACCAGAATAATTTCTGCAGGCAGCATTCAACTTACTTTAACAAGCTCCAGGAATTATGTAATACTAGGAAAACACAACCTATCCTGGGTCTATTATGATCATTAACTAATGATCGAAGAACTACACAGAACACCAAGAGAGTTAACTGCCCTTTTAAATTAAGGACAAAGATATTTTTTTCCCCAGAAACCTCCCATTATGTGCTTTTTATTCTAGCTTTCTTCTCCTGCAGTAACCATGTGTTTGTACGTAACTATGTACTTCTGTACTTCCTTTTCATGAAATACCACTTGTACAGGAAAAGCACCTCTCTATTGCTACAAAAGAGGCCAGATTTCACAGACAGCCACATCATTCTCTGCACAGCCTTGATCCACTCTATAAGCATGATATTTCCATACCATGCATGAGCAGAGAGTTAAGCCAAAAAAATTGTATGTAGCAATGCAATTAAAGATTGTATCACAGTGAAATCACAGAGTGCCAATGTAAGGTCCTGGCAAGCCTGGTGCTGACATTTTCTGTCATGGTTATTCTCCAACCACAAGTTTTATTCACAACCACTTTTTAATGGAGATTTGAAGATAACATAGATTTTACACTGGCCTGTAAAAGTGTAAAAGTAATTCCCCTATTAGTTTCACTCTGATGACTGACAGAAGAAATACACACAATTTACTGGCTTTGTAGAACAATTATGTTCTTTCACATCTTAATGTATGCTGTAAAGGCTGTGTTGCAAACCTATTTTTAAAATGAACTATTTCAGAGTTCATTTGATGTATTTTGACTTTATACATGTAATTTTAAAATAAATACTTCTCTCTTTAATTGCTATAATGCAAGTTTGTCTATTTATAGCTGCCTTTTACACCTTTTCAAAAGTTTGTAAATACTCTTCTTTGAATAGGTTCATCTACAGTTACAAGAGAGAACTGTCTTGGGGGGTGGGGGACAGAATGTCCTCATGGCTTATTTTCATGTTCATGCACATATTTCAGAGACCTCTAATGTCACAAATAGATTACACAACCATTACAAAAAAGAGATAAAGAAGCAAAGAACTCCATAAACACATAATACTACTTTTACTTAAAAAGGCATCTTTAAGCTATCTGCTATAGTGTACAGCTCCAGGGCACTGCAGACTGCCTACCATCAGAAAACCTTTCCATATTCTGTTATTGTCATTAGCTTACCATTCACAAAGTACCTGAATGATATCAAAGGAATCATATACTTTTCTAACTTAAGGTTACTGACTTTTCCAGGAAATCCTCCACAGATAAACTTTTCTTCCATTGATCCAATACCGAAATAGTGATCATGTTCTGTGTTGAAGTAACTGAGACAAAAAGAGAGAAAAAGAATTACACAGAAAATATTAAAATTTGATCAAACTATTCCAGAGGCTAACCAAACTTTATGCACATGTGCAGAAGAAACAATGGTTTTAGTTTTCATTAACAAAAGTAAATGCAAATTTACTTTTAAATATACATATACTTACCTCTATGCTTGGAAAGCCCCAGTTTTTTTCTGCAGCTCAAGAAATCAGCATCAACTTTCAAACCTCTCTCAAAACTAATCAGATTTAGTATTTTACTTATCTCTGATCATTGCTTTTCTTCCATGACCACATGTCCGGACAGAAAGTTTTCCGGAAATCTCTACAAACTAATCAAATATTGCACTCATTTATGATGCCATACACAAATAAATATCCATTACCCATTTGTTTCTACTTACACAATTAACACATTCTACCTTCAAGAGCTATCTGAACTGACATACTGCTACTTCTAGAAATAATGTATTTTTAAATGAAATTATGATGTTATACACAAACACAAGCTTTTCCTTTAATCCACAGTAAATGTAAACTAAAACTTAAGGACTGTATAACCTACTTCTAGTCCATGGCTTCCTATACTTATCATCAGCAAAGAGTCCAGTGAGATGATACTTTTCATCTTGATGTAAACTGGGAGGCAAGCAAAGTGATAACTTCCAGATGGAAAACTTCTGCCTTGCTATAATCTGCACAAAAAAAGGCATATGATAAAATTATGAGAGAGACAGTTCTATTCTTTTTCTTTTTGTGCACTACCTCTTTAAACAGTCCTACTATTTTCAGGTGTTTTCTACTAGAACATAGTATTTTATAGTTAATTTTTTATTTTTTGGTAAAACTGACAGAGTCCAAATTAAGAGAAGATATTAACATTTACCTGACTTGATGGTTAATGTTTAATCTATACTTTGCATATGCAAAATCTCACATACCCTTAACTACACTTACCTAAACTTTGTGTGTGCAATTACAAGTGCTTATCTTAATGCTTCCATTGATGTCCTGAGCTGATGTGTATATAAGCTGATTTAAGTGCTCATAATATTATAAAGCCTCTCAGCTTTCATGTGCCACTACAAGCTAACAAAAGCCCTTTATAAACCTTTTATCTCAATAAAAACAAAGAGGGAGCATGGTAGTAATCAACTGAATTCTAGAATTAAATAGGCAACACAGCAACTTCAGTAACTCTTCACTGAAGACCACCTTCAACAAACTATATAACAGTTCTTTTGTCACAAAACCCTATGTACAGTACTGTATAAATAGCACAGAACCACGGAATAAACAGTGAGTTTAGGAAGCAGAGAAATATTATTATTACATAGGGGGTTGGATTTAACAAGTTTATAGTTTAGAAAGATGTCCTCAAAACTTCTGGGGTGTAAAAGGTATATTGGAAAAGGCAACTAGTTACAGAAATGGAGGAAAACACCATGAATGAAACTAAAAACTTCTTTCTAGTTGTAAGTACATCACTTGATTTCAGCTTTGTTGCTTCAGGTTCTAGAAATGTCCACTCATTTCAGCATATGCTGTCAAGCCAGTTATAGCTTGTACCATTAGGCATCTCAGGTGACAAACTAGAAATAGTTCACTGACTTGGACTGCTACCAGAACTACCATGCTGTTGGTGCACTTTTCAAACGTTCACGTATCAGTAGAGAGAAAAGGAAAGGAAGGGGAAGGGGAAGAGGGGGGAAGGGGGGCAAGGGAAGAACAGGGGAACCAAGACAAGGCAGGGCAAGAACAGGACATGGGGAAGCAATGTGAGCAAACAATGTCAATTCTGTGAAATGTCACTGTTACAGATCCTTTACCCATTTCAGTTTAATTCTTTGTGGGATAGTTACAGGTCTGTAAATGACAGTTAAGTTTAACATCAAAGGCAAAAACTACTGTCATCATAGCATCTTTTCTTTAGAAGGTTCTTCTAAAAAATTTGTTCCCATCATACTGATCTAATGCATTCCCTCTTGCCCAAATCAAAGTATGACTTTTCCCCAGAAGAAGGCAGAAACAACTACAAGCAACTGGACCTACGTCTTCTACGTATTACTGGCTGTACATCAGTTTAAGTAATCTGTATTGAACTTAGTGCTAAAACAACTGCATTTATCATAATATAAAGCACAGCTAGTGAAGTTCCTGGTAGAGATAACCTTTCTCTTCGTTTGAACAAGCTGTAAGGACTGTGACATACAGCTCCCAAAGCACTCTTAGGTTACGTAGGAATGACCTGCTGGAGTCTAGGTAGAAACTACTGAACAAATAAATACGAGCTATACTATCAGAGATGAGAGAGAAATTTTTTAAAACAGTATGTAGTTTTACTGAAGCTAACTTTAGCTTGATAGTTAAAATTGTTTCCAATCACTGATGTTTGTAAAGTGGAACAAATACATCCTAGGGCTATCATCACAGATAATGGCCTTAAAACAGGAAAATTGTGCATTTTACAGAACATTTTAAATGAATTTGTTCTAAGTGTACAGTTTAAACTGAATTAGTTCAGTTTACAAAGCCTGCTAATACACAGCCTTTCTTTCCTATCTCAAATATATAGAAGTGTTTTTCAAGGCCATTATTAATGGCTATGGTATTTAACCAATGCATATTTACCCCTGTTTCTCAAAGAAATGAAAAGGTCTTTGCAAAATTCTCTCTTAACTGCAAGACATTATGTGCATTTTTATAGTTCCATACAGCTTGCATATCATACATACAGCTTGTCACTATCATATAAGAGAATACTGAACTTCTAAGATGACTTTGTAACCACACCTACAACACAGCATGAGGAATCTAACTCATGTCTCTAAATGACTAAAAAGCCTCCCTTCTTCAAAGGTGTATTTATACTGGGCAGCTGGAAAAAACATATCCAGCGTTGATAAAAATGCATAACAAGTACATTAAGAGCAGGATTCCACATCCAGTTGAGCCAGATGTGTGCAGAAATCAAAGTTTGACACGCCCGTTGAATACTGGCATTTCCTAAGAACTGGAAGCATTAGACAAGTGCACTTGATATATCAAACACCTGAAAAGGAAATGTAACTATCATGTACTTTCTAGAAGGAGGGTAGAAGTTAGGCACAAGAGCTGAACAAGAAGTTGCGGTGACACTAGAGATGTCCCCTCTTGGCAAACTGCCAGAGTAGTTTTTTATTTAGCTCATAGACTTTCTTTGAAAATGTAAAAAAGTGAATACTCAATTAATTAAGAGAGTATGCTTCAATGATAAGCAGTTGGTAATATCACACAGATGTAGACAGCAAGAACAGGACTTCATAAGGTTTCTATGTCTTAACTGATCAACGTCTATAAAGCCAAAATATTCACTGAAGGTGTGAAAAAGCATCTGCTTTCCATGAATTTAATCTAAAACATTATAAAAACTCTTTCCTACCATCAGTAGGGAATACAGTACTGTGTATCACTATCCTCATACATACTAAAGTAGCTAGAAAATGGGATTTGTTCTCCAAAAAGTCATTAATCAAATTTTTTGCATTAGAAGGCACAGTGCACCCTCCAAAGAAAGCTCTAAACAGGAAACTGGCTATAAAACACAACTACAAGTGCAGCAGACATTAAAAAAAAATTGATGCTCTTCAGTTTTGGCAAAATTTTACTTTAATTTTTTATTAAAAAAAACCTGTAAATCACTTCAGTATATTCTCACAGCAAGTGCAATGCAACAACCTCACCGAAACAGAACTCCTAAGAAAGTAGTTATGGATATCGTTTTTCTAAGTGTGCACTCAATCTTTTCTTCAGTTACTGCCATATTTGTTGCAGAATATCAAGAAAAATATTAAAACTATACCTCATATAAATAGTCTGTTGAGTGGTATTTTAAAGCCGCAAACATCTTGTTTTGTGATGTTTTCAATGCTTCATCTAGAAGATATACAGAATATGGATTAGTTAAAAACTTCCTATATCATGCAAAAATACTGAAACAGATGGTTGAAATTAAGGTTCAACAGATGTAACTTCCTAATTTCTGCTAGCACATGACCTTGGATTGAATTTCCTATAGAAGGCAGCTACCCAAAGCATTCAGCATTCTTCCTTTGGAGGGATGTAACACACTAACTACAGACCATGGACACAGTATTTACCCACAGGAACTGGGCTTTTGCGTTGCTTTTTTTAGCTGTGTCTTCTGCTGTTTATTTCATACAAAACCTTTCAAACCATTAAGTGAACATAAGCAATACAAATTACCTTCCCTAAGCAATACTTTTGAGAAACTAACTCCTTCAATTAATTTTTATGGATTCTAAATTAGCTTTTAAAGTTAGTAAGTTCCACTGTCTAAACTATTAACTTTTCACTGCCTCATGTATTTATGAAGGGACTTTTTCCCTCTCCTTCAGTTTTTCCTTCAGGGAAAAGGTGACTGTATAGACTAGTTGTGAACAAGAGGTCCTGTTGGAACACCTGGTCTCTAAATTAGTTGATGTTTCTGATGGGAACCAGGAGCGAGATGAAAATTATAGGACAGAGATATGGTGTGAGTGCAAAACAAGATATGTTGTTGCTCAAGTATGCATAAAGTAAGAGAATACTTCTTTTTAATTAAAATTAGCTAGGAGAGTCAAGGCTAGAAAAAGAGAATTCTATCCCACAACTGTACTATGTAAATGAAATATAACCAACATGAATTGTAAGGCCATAAGGAAAACCTGTGACAGAAGACTGTCTTCATATACATACCAGCAGGTATCAGTAATATGATACTAGGCCAAAATTGTGTACGTAATGATGCTGGAAATACCAGACTTGGGTATGGATGTTAACAGAACTAGGACCAATGAGGAAAAAGGAATTAGGGCTGTTTGCTTGCTTAAAAGGAGTCTGGGCAGGGAAAAGGAAGTGCAGGGGTAAAAAGGTAGGTTCAGAAAAATAAAAGAAACAGGGAACAAAGTATAAAATGAGATGGAGAACTAAATAGAGGGGAACCTTCTGACAGGAGGAAGGTGGATGGTTAGGGACAGTGGTGAACCCAATCAGAGGACCAAAAATGCTGGGGATGTTAAGCAAAACCTTTGGATAACCTGCTGGATCCTCCATCAGGTCTATGACCAACAGACTTGGTGTGGGAGGGTGGTGCAAGGACAGTTGTGTTTGTAAGCAGGGCTAGATTTGTACCTTAACACTATGTGCAGGAGGATGGGGAATAGAATTGGCAGTCCTGGCCTAATGGTTAGACTTTATGATCATAAAGGTCTTTTCCAACCTGAATGATTCTATGATGTGTATCACTTATTAAGATTTCTTTATGGCAATATAACCATACATTCTTAAAATGCTGAACAATGTAATTGTAACTATTATGTGCAGCAAGGCAGCTGCACATTAATACCACTAATAGTAGTGAACTGCTTAGTTGCCACTCAAGGTACTACTAGTTTCTTAAGGGGATTTCACTTAACCAGTAAGCATCAAAACCATCTCAATCAGGTATGTTTCAAGTTTCCAATTTAAAATAGGAAAAGCAATACTTAGAAATGGTAGTATGTGAGGATACAAGGAAAACCACAGAAAACCATGACCCTGTTTCATTCTCCAAGCACTCCAAGGCACACCTCTTCAAGTAAGTGAAATATGCACAGGACGTATTTTTGCCGGCAGCAAATGTTTTTAAATCCGCAGTTTTCAAAATCGGTGAAGCATCGTCTGCGGCTACGTGGCGATGTATGACGGAAACGGAGAGCAGAAAAGACATAAACCAACCTGGCGCGACATGCCACACCACACGCCACACCGGCACCGCCCGGTCCCGCCGCCCTCACCTCAGGAGCCGGCACCCCTGCCCCGCCCCGCCCTCCGCCCGCGCGGGAAGTGGAACCGGCACCTCTGATTGGCTGCCGCCCCTCCCGCCCTCGGCGCCCACGGCCGCGCGGCCGGCGGGGGCGTCCCGCCCTTTGCCGCGGGGCAGCGAGCGGGCGGCGGCTGATGGGCGGCCGCGGTGTAGCTGTGGGCCCCGCCTGTCGCCTCTCGGGGACCGGGACAGCCGTGTTACCTCAGGAAAGGGTTATTGACTCAGCGCTGCCGCGGAGTTGTACGCGAGAAGTCTCTGGCGACTGACCGGGGGAGCTGTGCTATTCTTAGAATGCTGCAGCCTGCCCTTTACAGGCAGCGTCGCCAGGCGGTCACAAGTAGACAGGCCTTAATCTCTATGTAAAATAAAAACTCTCAGGAGGAGCAGATAGGAAAGCTTGCATGATCTTCGAAGCTGAGATGAACACGTTTCTAAAGCAGTTGATGCCACTGTATAGATACTGCTGTATATACATTTATGTCAAAGTATTCTAGAAGGTCGTTAGCATTACACAAAGCTGTGCATAAAGTTTGGGTCAAGCTGACTCACTTTCTCAAGTATCCACCCTCTCAAGTTGTCAAAACTGATGAAGGAAAGGACATCTAATCAAGGGAGTCTTGGGAAACAAAGAATAGACCATGATAAGAACAATTGCGCAAATTATGTGGAAAGAAGCCTCCAAGGGAGAAAGTTCTGACTGCAAGAGGAGACAAACTGATAAGGGGCTGCAACCCACTGAAAATAAGTTGAAAGTGGGACAAAGGCAGCTGTGCTGGTGGGAGATCGTGACCTCTGACCCAAAGAGCCCCCCCGAGGGAGGGCAAACCCCGGCCTGGGGAGCACGTGCAGGTGGTGACAAACTCCAGCAGTGCTATCGGAGGGTGCACGCCGGTTCGCATTAGAGGCGAGCAACTCGTAACCAGTCCTGTGTGTGAGTGGAAATGCGTATGTAATGTACTAGGAATGTGCAGGTACTCTGCTGCGTATAACGTGTATCCTCGAGTAACTCGCAGAGCACGCTTGGGGGAAACATTCCCCCGTGCTCCCAGCGCTGTAATAAAGACTGCCTGTCTTCTAAAACTTCAAATCCAGTCTTAGAGGGTTTCTCTCCATGAATGACATTACGGTATCACAGTAAATGCAATTAAGTAACTAAATTTCATCATCCATCCACTGGTAGCAGCTTGTATGGGAGAAGCTTAAAGAAGAGATAAAGGTAGTTTTTAAAGTGATTGTGTCTAAAACATCTGCTGACTCACTATCTGTTACCTCAGGAACAGAAATAGAATGAGGCCAGAATTTAATATCCAGCAATGTTTCTGCTTCATATGCTCAGCAAGTGTATGGAATGTCAGTTTCCACAAATAGCTGTCAACTTTGAGAGGTGCTTTGGGTTTTTAATTTTATTCTTTTTTTTTTCTTCTTTTTTTTTTTTTTTTCTTCTTCTTTTTTTCTTCTAACTGCTTGTCTAAATTGCTCCCACCTTAGGCTGTGGAGCAAATAGTGTTTCTCAGCAGGCAGTTCAGCATCAAATTTCTGCTATGGTCCAGGCTCTGACTAATCCCTGGACTGTCAGAAATCTCAAGACTAATTGTGAGAATGCCCTCTCTTCCTGGCACATCCTCCCTTCTCCCTCCCCCAACAACACAGATCCTAGCTGCCGCTAGGCTCAGTTCTGCTTGCTGGAATGGCACCTTCTTTACTGTGGTTGGCACCAAAAGCCATGATATTGCATGTCCTTACCTCACCTCCTTTTACCTGTGGAAGTGGATATCCACAAAGGATGCATCAGAAGAGTGGAGATCTTTGGTAATGCTGCAGCAGGTGGATTCAGCCTGTTCTTATGATAGTATTGGGACTCTGGAAAATATGGCTTCTCCAAAAGCCCCTTGCAGGTTGAATCCCAGATGAACATAGATTTCCATGGGCAAAATAAAAAAAGACTTTTCACTCAGGTTTTAAGAGCTCCACTAGCTTTTGTATATCCCAGTGAGTGTAAAAGTTAAGTAAAAAGCATATGAAAGGATGCTGTCTTTATCACTACAAAATACTATTTATTTTTTTTTAACAGAGAGGATAGGTTTACCCCAGCATTAGCATAGAGCTTTTCCAAGCACAGGCATACTGCAAATGTTTCTCAGGCAGGTGTTCTATGAGAAATGCAAATCTCAATACTTCATTGTTCTCTCAGTATTTATATTTTAAAAATTTTTTTTTTTTCTGCTCTCTAAGAAGTAGAAGACAAATTGGTGGGCTAAGTAGGGATAATACACAGAACACGGGATCTTCCAATTGAAGTATTTCAGAAGCAGTCCTCTCCCAGATGGAATATAGAAAAATGCATGCTTTTACCCCAGACCAGGAAAAAAAGTAGCAGTATATTATGCGTAACTGAAAAAGATGTTACCCTCCAGCAGCAAAGCCTTTGAAGTACCTGGAAAAGGTAAAAGTAATAACAATGACTAGAGCAGATCAAGTACTTTATGCAGCAACCCCAAGAAGCAATGCAGCAACACATACTGTAATTAGGGGATAGAGATATCCTGTGAAGGTTATGGTATCTCCAGTTTTTCTTCATCAGATTGAAGAGTTTATGGGGTACACATCCTGCAGAAGAAAATTGGCAGCAATTCAATTCATAGTTACCTCCATGACTCTTTTCCTCAGATATACCTGTAACACGGGGATTGTTTGTGTGGCTGATAAAAAGTGGTAAGTGGTACATGCTAGATATGTTACTGCTGTTACAATTAAGATCACAAATGGAAGAAGTCTTTCCAGCTCACTGCCAGAATGCAGGCAAAGCCTTTCTCTGTGCAGGATGCCAGCAGGGGCTACGCGAAATCGAAGTGGCAGCTTTGGTACTCATTGGGCAAGTACATACTTTCTTAGTAAGAATACATGCTGCATCTTGGTTGGATTTCTTGTGAGTGAAGCTGATAATGTTACGCATGGGAATAACATGAATGCCAGTTAGTGCTGTCTATCAGGATAAGGAATGTGGGGAGAGATGAGATGAAATCTGGCAGCTGCATGTGTTTCTCATCCTCATCTTTTACAGTCAGGCTGCTCTTTAGAATTGCCAGAAATGATGATAAAATGTTTGGTTTTAGCCCTGACCAGTGCTACAGAATCTAGCCTGTGCTCTTTCCTCAACTTTCTTAAAATTTATCAGTGAGCTCCAGAGAGACTTTTTTTGGAATATATTGGAGGGATGAGCAAAAGACGACTATGTGTACACTCATAATCTTGACTACATCTCCTTGTTCTCTAGAAAATAGTCTATTTTGAGCTGGATCACAGCTGGTCTAATTCAGCTTAACCGTATATAAGTGACACCAACTCTTGTTAACTGAGAGTTTAGTCCTGTGCCTTTGTTATGTCTCTTCCTTTCTTCCTCATTTCATTTTGTTTTAGTAATAGAAATCAGACCTGAATGTAAAATACTACTAAGCAAGAAGGCAATGAAGTTGTAAAGAAATATTTGTATTTAGAGAAAAGAAGTATGTTGCTTCATATTGCTTTGAGATCAGAAGAGATTGAAAATGTGTGAAGTTGCAGATTTGTTTTTTCTAGAGGAATCAATCATTTTATTTCCGAGGTTTTATTTACTTGGATAAAATGTAACAGAGTTATGCCTGATTTGTTCTTTCAGTATGTGTATTCCTCAAGTGCAAGTTATTCAAAACCTCCACAGACATGTAAACAATATACTTTCTGTGTTACTCATCAAGAATTTTTATAAACCAGCTAAAATGAACAAAACAAGTGTTCATTCTACAAAAGCAGAATTTGAAGATGGCACAATAAACTAAGGCATCCAGAAAAACAGAGAAAAAGTTTAGCTACACAATGTAACTACATAAATGTACCACAGACATTCGTTTGGAAGTACACCTTCCTATGATGCCTTTCATTCAAGTTGCTGCTTTGCATCACTACTCTGTTGTAACATGTAATAATATTTATATGGGAAATGTATGTTGAAAGAGACATACTTTTCTGCCTCAGCCATTGGTGGAAGGCTGGCAAATTTTGGGAAAGATGCAGCAGCTGCTGAGAGAAAAGTAGGGGGAACTGAAACACACATTCAAAGCATGTCCTTGAGTCACATGTTTGTACTTGACCTGTGATGCTTAGATACTGAAATGAGAATAGTGGTAAGAAGTTGAACACAATACATTGCTCTTTTATTTGCTTTGTATTTTATATAAATTTTATTGGCTGTAGAGGCCTTCTTAGCCTTCCACGTAGTTGTTTAGGGGCTAGAATAAGATGCCTCAGCTCTTTTAGGTGGAAATGGCAGCTTTGATTCGTATTTGTTTAATACAGAGTTTGTTAATGATGAGGAAAGCAATATAGGCTCATAGAATAATTTAGTTTAGAAGGGACATCAGGAGGTCTCTAGATCAACCTCCTGCTCAAAGCAGGGTCAGACATCAGATCAGATGAGATTGCTCAGGGCTTTGTCCAGTTAATGGGCAGTCTGGAAATCTCCAAGGTGGACATGGCATAACCTCTTTGTGTCCCAGCTCCACTGCATGGCTGTCTTTGTGGGTGAAAATCTTTTCCATATCTCCAGTCTAAACCTCTCTTCTTTGAGCCTATATGGGCTGTTGCTACCCAGTGTGCTGCTAGCCCCTGCTCAGCTCACTGCCTGCCAGGGCCCAAGGCTGTCCCTTCAGAGGTGCTCCCTGGTCCCACTGGCCCCAGCCAGGATCACTGCTGGGCTTCTGCCTTTCCAGGGCTGTGCATTTGTCTTGGCTGAGGTTCATGGGGTTGATGTTAGCTCCTCCTTCCTGCCTGTTCAGTCACCTCTGAATGGCAGTCCAGCTCTTTTGTGTATTGACTGGTCCTCATGACTTAGTGTCATCTGCATAGTTGGTGAAATTGCACCCCCTTGCCTTGTCTAGATCAGTGATAGAGACCTTGAAAAGGACAGGTCCCAGGATAGATCCTTGGGAACTTTTACCTGCCTCCAGGTTGAGTATTACCCACTAACCAGCACCCTCTGAGCCTGACCATCCAACCAATTTTTTACACATCTATTTTTTCATCCATTCAGAGAACAGCTTTCCTTTTCAAACTCCAAATTGAGACATTATTTTTTTTGCTTTGTTTCTTTTCACAACAGAGAAGCTTCAGGAGCTCTTTATGCCAAATTCTTTCTTGTGTTGTATAAGAAGAATGGGGCAAGCAAAATCATCAGTTTTTTTTCACTGAAAGCTGAAAAGGGCTGTCAAATAAGCTTGTGGAGCTCTGAAGCTTAATAGATAACTAACTATTCCTCTTGATTTAGGAGATTTTAAAACAACTGGTTCCTAAGCATCATTGGCTCCATTCCTGGGCTTTCCACTGTAAGATTATAAAATCATCATAGAACTGTTTGCGTTGGAAAGGACCTCAAAGATCATGTCATTCCAGCCCCACTGCCATGGGCCAGGACACCTTCTACTAGACCAGGTTGCTCAAAGCCCCATCCAACCTGGCCTTAAACACTGCCAGGGATGGGGCATCCACAGCTGCTCTGGGCAACCTGTACCAGCACCTCACCACCTGTGAGAGTTACTGTGAGAGTAAAGAATTTCTTCCCAATATCTAATCTAAATCTATCCTCTTTCAGCTTAAAACCATTACCGCTCATCCTGTCACTATACTGCCTGATCAAGAGTCCCTCCCCATCTTTCCTGTAGGCCCCTGTTAGGTACTGCAAGGCCGCTGTAAGGTTTCCTTGGAGCCTTCTCTTCTCCAGGCTGAACAACCCCAACTCTTCCAGCCAGTCTTCATAGGGGAGGTGCTCCAGCCCCCGATCATCTTTGTGGCCCTCCTCTGGACTCACTCCAACAGGTCGAATTTCTTATGCTGGGGCCCCCAGAGCTGAATGCAGTGCTCCAGGTGGGGTCTCATGAGAGTGGAATAGAGTAGCACAATCCCCTCCCTCGACCTGCTGGCACACATGTTTTGATGCAGCCCAGAATACAGGTGGCTTTCTAGGATGCTAGTGCACATTGCCAGCTCGTATTCAGTTATTCATCCACCAACATCCTCTGCAGGGTTACTGTCAATCCACTCATTGCCCAGCCTGTTATCCATGTTTGGGATTGCCCTGACCCAATGCATAGGACCTTGCACTTGGCCATGTTGAACTTCATATGTTTCACACAGGCCCACCTCTCAAAGCTGTCAAGGTCTATCTGGATGGCATCCATTCCTGCTAGAGTATCAACTATACCACACAGCTTGGTGTCATCTGCAAACTTGCTGATAGTGCACTCAATCCAACTGTCCAAGTCCCTGACAAAGAGGTTAAATAATATCAGTCCCAATACCAACCAGCTTGTCACTGGTCTCCGCACAGACATCAAGACACTGACCACAATTCTTTGAATGTGACTATCCAGCGAATTCTTTATCCACTGAGTGGTCCAGTTGTCAAATCCATTTCTATTTTAGAGAAAAGGATGTTGTGTGGGACAGTGTCAAATGCTTTGCACAAATCCAGGTAGATGACATCAGTCACTCTTCCCAATGGAATCATTCTCCAGTGCTGTAACCCTGTTATAGAAGGTCACCAAATTTGTCAGGCACAATTTTCCCTTTAGTGAAGCCATGTTGGCTGTCGCCAATCACCTCCTTATTTTCCATGTGCCCTAGCATAGTTTTCAGGAGGACTTGCTCCATGATCTTGCTGGGCACCAAGGTGAGACTGACTGGCCTGTAGTTCCCTGCGTCTTTCTTTTTTCCCTTTTTAAAAATGGGGTTATGCTTCCCCTTTTCAAGTCAGTGGGAACTTCACCAGTCTGCCATGACTTTTCAAATATGATGGATAGTGGCTTAGCAACTTCCTCTGTCAGTTCCCTCAGGACCTGTGGATGCATCTCATCAGGTCCCATGGACCTGTGCACCCACAGGTTCCTTGGATGGCCTTGAACCTGATCGTCTCCTACAGTGGGCAGTACTTCATTCTCTGTGAATTGGATGGCATGGGTCTTCTGATAGAACCATCTTTTGTAAATATGGCTGTATAAACACAATCAGTTGTGTGGATTTTAGAGGCTGAACAGCAACAGCTGAGAAAAATCTTGCTTATAATTACAGTTCATCTAGAAGAAAAAAAATGCAGAAAAATCACTAATGTGAAGAACAAACAAAGCTTTCTTAAAATTCTGTGGTGGTCTAATTGCCTCTTATATGCTGTAAAGTATGCAACTGAGTCATTAATGAGCTGTCTGTTTCCTTGTGAGTGAAGTGATTAAATTAATTCAAGGTAAAATACTGTTCTGTGCAGGGGAAGGAATGAAGAAGGGAAGGAGAGCAGGGAGAATCCATCTTACAGACATTACAAAGTGGTCTCTATCACAGTATCTTGAAAGTGGTGAAAGTGGTAAGCACACATTTCAGAATGAAAACTACACTTAGGCGGTTAGTCCTTTATGTCCTGCTCTTGCTCTCTCACTCATGTTGCAGACCCCATTGGTTTCAGTGGAAAGAATTCTTTCTCAGTAGGGTAAATAAGAGGGTTGTACAATCTGGGTTGTACCATCCCTGACTGTGTGAGCAGACCCTGTCTGTGCACAGTCTCACTACCTTCTGACTGTACAAAATTTTGTGTAAGGCTTTCTTTCTGTGACGAATAGACTTAATCTGGGTGTGACTCCATTACTGGACTATTAAGAGAGAGAAATGTGTACTCAGTTCCAGTTAAAGAAACCTGAGTTCATCACAGGTGAGTGTCTTAATGCAAAGTCATTCACAGCTTTAATACATGAATATAGCATTGAAGTTGCTTTTGCAGATCTACTTCCAGTGAGTCCAGTGAAATCAATGTTTCTACTGGATTTTAAATGCAGTGGGGTGGAAAGCCTTTTGATGCTTCATAATTTCATGGAATTAACAGAAAAAACTTGGAGCAGATATGCTAATGAAAACCTGTGATTCTGTCTTTTTGTAATTACTGTAGTGAATCTGCATCAGAGAACAAGGTATTTATAGATCTTTTTGGTTGATTCTATGAAAAATGAAATAAAACAGTAAAAGTTAATAAAGTAGACATGCAAGGTAGAATAAAGCATTGAAGGGATTGATATAATCTGTTGTGACCATGAGTTCAATCAGCTGTCAAGTAAAAATGTTTTAAAAAAACTAAATGATGTTGGCAAGTGGCCAGCCCTGACCTGTGGTATATGAACAAGCCAAGAACATGAGAAATTACAGATCCTTATGGATAGAAAAAGGCCAGTCATAGCTGACCAGCCTTCACCAGTGGATACAGCAATAAGATCCCAACATAAAAAATGATGGAGATGAGAAGCACTTAAAAAAACAAAACAAAACAAAAGGTGAAGTCCAGTGGGGCAAGGCTAGCAGGGGAAGGGTGGTAAAGGCAAAGTATTAAATGAGGGATTACTTGGTGCTCTCTTCCAAACATTGATAGGACAGACAACAGTCCTGTCACTTCTCTTCCTCTCCTAAAAAATTACATTTTTTTTCGAATTTTACTTAAGATTTTTTTAGAGAAAGGTTGATCAGCATGGATATTTTTCCTGTTTATTTTCAAATAAATACAGTTAGTACATGATGATTGATATTTTTTTCCACTGAAAAACGTTGATAGGGATACGTATTACATGGTCTTGTTTGGATTCTTCATTTTGATTTTGGTTTGCAGATGGTAAGTGATGCTTTATGAAATGTGTGACGAATTTTTCTTGTTGTCTCAGGGTCTGTTTGGGTAGAAACTGAAATCCAATAAATTGTAAAAAACTTTTTTGTTCTTTGCCATTTGCAGTGCATTTGTTAAAATGAAGGAGTCATCTGTGAATTGAAGTGATGGTTTCTAGTTTCTAGTTACTAATTCCTTCAACATACCTCTACTAGTAATATACATATCTAATTCCTAATAACTTGTAATAGGAAAAGGAATTCCTGCTCCTTGAACTCCTTAGTTTTGTAGAAAGTGTTCACTGCTCTGTGGTAGCTGAAGAAACAAGAAAGAGGAAAGCTTTCGGTACCTACCACAGAGGCTCCTGATAGCAAGAGATGTCTTTGCATTTCACTGCAAGTGTTTACCAAGTAACTTGCACTCATTCACTTGTTGCCCCTTGTAAGTAAGCATGTGCCTAATTTTATTTAAACTGTATTAATATTAAATTTGGATCTTTATGTAGGTTGCCATCATTATACATTACATCTTAATTAAACAGGGTTTTTCTGAAAGAAAATGCGTTAGATAAAATCTCCATAAAAAAGGCAAATTGATTCTACCTATGTTGCTAGCCACTCAAATGGTCAAACTGGTAGGGCCATACTAGCTTACCACTCTTTCTTTCACAACTGTGAATCTAAGTGTGTGCATTTATTAATTCAACCATAGTTGTAATGTGCTTTACACCACATTATTTAATTGGCCATAATTTTTATTAGAAAAAGGGGACTTTTTATTGATGTCTATCAATGTACATGCTGAAGTGGCATTTGTGAAGCCAATGGGACTTTTCTTACCAATCCCAGTGGAAGGGTTTTGGCTTCTTTTATATCATTTTTTAAATCTGTATTTCTGCCTCTACTGCAAAGTATTTGTCTTAGAAGAACAGTGCTTTGCTAATCAGACATCTCCTGCCCTTTTTGCCTTTTTTCTGCTTATTTCAGTAGTTGGCTGGACAGTGTCCACTGCTGGTAGGCCTGTTTCAGTGCTGCCACATATGCGATGTTCTGACAGTCGAAAGCTTAAGCTAAAATGCCTATTTAAGACATGAGCCTTGGAGTTAACCAGCAGTCAGAGATTAGGGCAGCACCAAATAAATCTGATATCCTTCCTGTGCTAGTGACTTATTTTTACTATATTGAGGTTTGGAAGTTGCAGTCACAGTGGTCCTGCTATTTAATGCATGATTCTGAGCGAGGTTTGTGGTCGATATATTTCACAGAAAATGAAAAAAAAATAATTATCCATGACATATGTTACAGATGCACTATAAGTTTGGAATACTTCTGCAAGCAACAGCTGGTGAGTGAATGTAAATGTTGTTATCCAAACATTTTTCATAAAAATACTAGGATTCAGATTAAATCAATTTATGCAGTTGATTTCTGCCTATCCAGAACAATGGAATCTTTTGATACCTGCACCCTTTGGAGGTGATCAGGAAGGGCCTTTCAAAAGTTTTCAGCACCTCTGAAGATTGACTAATGCATTTCCTGTACATGCCATTTCGTAGGCATACTATCTTTCAATGACTTGTTATTCTGCTGACATCCTTCCCTCCTGATCATAGTTTGTTTCCATGGCTTGCTTTCTGATTTACAAAAGTACAGACACTTAATAATGGTAGAGTACAGACAAGTCACGGCACGGTAGCCACATTTTCAAATAGATGCTTTTCTTTTCTTTCCTTACTTGAGGTTTATTTGCGATTAAGTTGAAAGAAGATAAAGCAAGGAATGATCTATCCTTTGCAGAATGCATACAATCCATGTGAACCAGGTTGTCCTCTCTCATTTTAAAACCTATTGTTATATGTCTATATGTTAGCTTGCATATTTATGGTGTTCTCCTTTCAAGAATAGGGAGGAAAGGCATGAAGAGAGTTCATCTTACTAAGTAAGTACTGGGTGATTTGTATTTTAGCGTTAGGGAGGCTTATCCCATTCAATGTAAAGGCTTAAAGCCATTGTGACTGGAGAACCCATTGAAGTTGGTAGTGTGGTTTGTACAAGGCAATAGTCTCATTTCCCTAATGAAGTTTTTTGGCTCTGGAAAACCACCTTTGTAACTTCCTGTCCAAGCAAAAAGGAACAGTGATTTGTAGAATCAAATTGCCCTGCTCCTATGGAGACAATATTATAGAGTTCTGTGTGCTTCACTGAGGAATCTGGAAGAGTTTAACAACAAGAATTGTGAAGTCACTGGGTTTTTACAGTCTTAGTGCTGTAGTTACATCAGGTATATAATGCACCTCTAAATTTGATGCCTCAGTATGAAGAAATACAGGTTGATGAGATTATATTTACCCCACAAGTAATCTTATTCTCTATTTTATGATTTATTATGGTTTGTTAAATTGGCTTTTGTTTTGCAACATTGCTCACACCTACAATAATATTTCAGTGTTTACTTTTTAATAGGTACTTTGAATCAGATAATAGGGTTAATCTTACCATGTATTAGATCCTTCTAGTCATGAAGACACTGATTTTTGTCAGAACATCTCAGGCAGAATTGCCAAATTTCATCAAAATGGTGATAATAACTTTTAAATCAAGGTAGAATTCCTGCTTATTGGCATGAAGTCATGTGACATTGACAACTTCATGAAGGAGAGAAAGGCAAAAATTCCACTTTCAAACAAGACAGCTGAAGACCGCAGAGAAAAGGAAAGGTGTTAAAGATACCTGGTAGTAAGTAATGCTGTGCCACCTCAAGTGAGAACAAATGCCAAATAATTTTTTTTCACTTGTCAATCAGAATAATGAGAAAAGCAGTACAAGTTTATACTCACTTTCATTTCAGAAAAAAAAGTAACTGGAAAATACAATTGGTACATCTAGAAATGACAAAGGGAAGAAAATAAAACAATTTGATGAACCAAAGCATGTAGATAATACCTAGTTAGAGTCCATGAAAAATTAAGAAACTTGTGGTCATATTGATTCATCACCAGCATTTGTAGAAAAATACACATCCAAGTAAAATCATGCAGTGCTTCTGGAAGAGGTTTTGGGAAGGGCAGCTGTGGGTGTAGTCGAGCTCCACTAGAGGCTGTCATTGTCACACATCTGGCTGTCAAACAGCTACCACTTGCTCTTCAATGCATAGGCAGAAAAACTCCACAGGGACTGAAAAAGAAAGGCTTCAGCTGCAGGTATCCTCAAACAAGGGATCTTTCTGTCGGCCTGAAGAAACAGCTCCTCTGTCAGAACAGAGGAGGCTCAAAAGGGAATTGGCTTTAGTGGTAGCCCTTGAAATAAAAGTGCAATGCTTTCATGGAATTTTGATGTATTTCATGTGTTGTTTGATTTACTTGCTTCCAAAGCAAAAAATAAAAAAAAAAAAAAAAAAGGAAAAAAAAAGAAAGTTTGTGACAATTATATTATTATGCTGCCACAGAAGTTTTGTGAAATTAAATATTTTTGTTTAACAGTTCCTGAATACTGCAAACTATCATGTCATCTACTTTGAAAAACTGTATATGTAAGGTATGTTGTTGTTCACATGTAACACTGAAGATTTTTGCATTGGTTTTGCACATCCTGTTGGTTGAGGGTGAAATATCATGTAATATTTTTACATAATTCTTTTTTTGGTATGAAAAGTACTTCTGTCATACGTGTCTCAACGAAGCCCTGAAAGACGTTCAAATAATTAAGTATTAATAATATTAAGAATGTTTTTTGAAATATATTTGCAAACTTTATCTAACAGTAAACAAAGTAGGCATCAGAGTGACTGTAGAAGATGACTCCAGTCTTGGGCCGTTTGCACGGTGGAGGAAATCCATTTAAAATTAACCCTATGAAGATGTGCCAGCCCCAGACATCCCTGGAGGTACATAAAATCTTTAGCAAGATGAGAGAAAGGGTTTTATTCCCACTGATTTTTTTGTAAGATTGAAGTTTCATTACGGTTCATTTACAAGTTGGACTAAGATATTCTATAGCATGATACTGAGGTATTGTAACATGCCACAGGTATACTAGCTGTGGAAACTTGGTGAAAGCATAAAGCGCTACCTCAGACAATATTTACCTTTTGTCTAGCTGAGACTTGATATTCGAACATGGTTTCAGTGAAAAGCACAATGCAAAACAGCTGGAATGATTTCAGTGTTTCTCGGTGAAATCATAGGGGTGATACAGATTAAACTTTTAAAAATTGCAGATGAAGGTGGTTATTGATGAAATGTTTCAGTTTGTTGACTAGTCTTAACTAATGAAACATTAAGCAAGACATCATCAACAGCTTAGGTGACGCTTCTCCCGAGGTTCAAAGATGACCTTATAAAGTTCTGTCTCCCTGACACCAATTTCTATTTCATAGGCTTTTAATGCATGTCTTGTCTTTTGAGCTGTGTTACCTGCGATGCATATTTTTCCACTCTGCCTTCACTGCTTTTGTTTCCATGCAAGCTTAATTTCTTTCTCCTGCCATATACATATACTATTGACTGAGAGTAGTATCAATTTTAATCTTAGAACTGAAAGGCAGTTCTGAAGTGTGTGTTGTTACCATAAAGGCATTGGTGTGAAAATTGTGATTGTTTTGCAGTTTCCTCATGATGACTCATGGGCCACTGTTTTATCTTCAGACCTCTGGAGACCTCATGGGTAGTTCTTTACGTGACAACTTGCAAGGATACTGTAAACTTTAGAAAAGGAAGGCATTGAGTGGTAGGATGCATATAGTTTTAGAAAAGAGCTTAGCTTTAATTTACAGGATTGTTTTCTCTTGGGACTCCACAGGAACCCAGAACAGGAACATTCCTATGCTGGAGGTGCTGCAGAGGCTTCAGCATCTTAGGCAGGTGTCACGGTCCACTCGGTTCATTTACTATGATCTCGAAGAGCAAAAAATCAAGGCGACTATGCCAAGGGGTTATGCTTTCATCAAACAGCATAACTTTATTGTTTGCCCATAAAGCGGTGTGCAATAGGTAGAGTGACAGGAAGGGAAGAAAAAATAAAGTAAAAAAGGAAAGAGGATTATAGCTACCACCATGGGTCCAAGGCTTCCCTATGGTCCCAGGTCCCGGCAGCGTCCCGCTGGTCCTTCCGATCATTGTGATCCTTGGTGGGGAAGATCTCCAAAGTTCAGTTGCTAAGGAGCCATCTCTTATGCCATGCAACACACCTCGCTCCTCCTCTGGCCCATGGATTGTTGCCAGTCTTGGCCTTCACGAGCCAGGTTACCAGCATGTTCAAAGAGGAGTGAGTGCCTGAGGTGTGGTTTGCCTTAGAGGCGGGTGGCTTCAGACCAGGAGGTGTGGTTTTGTATTATAATGATATTAGAGTGAAGAAAGTTCACCTGAAGTTCAAGTATTCTGGTTCATTGCTATGACCATGGTTGTGATCCATCTTCTGGACAGCGGTTATGTGGCCTTATCGTATTGTTCCTTTCAGTCCCAGGTAGCAGGGAGCAGCATAGTACTCCTCGTACCGTGCAGTTCTCCTTCCCAGGGTGTAGTTGTTCCTTTCAGTCCCAGGTAGCAGGGAACAGCATAGTACTCCTCGTACCGTGCAGTTCTCCTTCCCAGGGTGTAGTTGTTCCTTTCAGTCCCAGGTAGCAGGGAGCGGCATAGTACTCCTCGTACCATGCAGTTCTCCTTCCCAGGGTCTTGGTGTCTTGGTGTCCATGAGGACCACATTCCATCTCCAGGTCTCTGCTGGCAATGTTGAGACAATATTGTTCTCTTTGGACTGACTCTTACAACAGGTAATACGAGCATTGCCAGTCTTGTTATAAATTTTGGGTGAGCTCTTACCTTTCATGTTTGGGAGAGGATTTTGACTATAGCACTCCCCCTCTGATCATTCTGTTCAAAACTATGGACAATAGAGGGAGGGAAAATTCAAACCAGCAATTTTATAAGGACTCAATAAATACTACCTTCTTAATAAGTGCACACATTTAGTTTTAAAACCTGAACGTCTTGGAGCCATATCCCAGCCAAAATATCAGTTGCCATAAAATTTTCTTTAGGATTGTTCACTACCATCCCAAACTGCTTGTGTGTTAAGGACGTGCTGTGACTAATACAGCAGATCTTCTTGCTGATCTTCCCCCTCTGTCCAGTTTGGAGACCTGATAGGAAACTGGTTTTCAGTCGGTCAGAATCCTAGCCAGGCTGAAGTATTCATTGCTAAAAGAGCAATTACAACGGCAGTTCTTTCCATTCACCTTTCTTAGTTTGTCACAGACACAGATTTTTAGCATGGTAAAGGATAGTCTTGACTATGATACCTTTCATTCTAATGTCTGAAGCATACCAACACCTTGTATGTTTTCAATGGCTTAAAAAAAGATGCGGTGTAGTCATTGTTGCTGTTTTCTACTGACTGCTTACTTCAGTATATATTATTTCAAAGACATTTTATGCATTTCAGGCAGGAGTGTGGTGACTAAGAACAAGAGACTAGCGTTCTTCTGAGGGAAAAAAAAATCACTTTTCTGTCATGGGTGTATAGATCAAGAAGAAAAAGGAAGAAACCTAGCATACCTTTTAATTTGTTTGTCTGGAACAATGGCAGTACTTTTGATGAATTAAGCAATACCAGGGACCCTTAATTTTGGGTGTGGTCTAAATCTGAAGACAAAGCAGCAGAACAGAAATGACAAGCCCCTTCTGTTCTGCACAGTTAGAAAGATTACTAAGTTCCTGGCCTTCCAGGGGTCATCATGTATTTTTAATCACAAAGGAGGCGCACACATTGTTTAATTCCAGGTGTATAGTCAGGCACCATGTATAGTCAGTGACAGAGGTACTCTATATTTCATTGCTGCGGAATTCTCAGTATATTCCGTTGTTCAGACTTATGTGGAGGTGTATTACTTTTCCCTTAGCTATCAAACCTGTCTCCTAATTCAGGCACGTGCAAAGTGTAAACTTAGACGGATTACTCCCAGCAGTCCCAGGTTGCATTTCTGGCCTAGAAGCACCATTCTGCAGTGAGCATCTGCCATTAGAACCAGCATCAGTTCAACATACATGTCTGCTTTGTTACTTTATGTTGCTGGTGTCATGCTGCCATCCCTGCCTACGCTGTCCTCAAAGCAGCCTCTGCAACTTTTGTCAGGACTTCTTAGGCAACAGTTCATATAACAGCATGAAGCTGAAATACTGTCCTCCACTAAATGGTGCAGCTCTCAGTCCTGGTCATTAGACCACCTGCCCTCAGTGCTTAATGATACAAGCTATCTCTGCACCTGGATCATTTCTGGGCAACACTTCATATACTTAATGTTTCCCTCAGCAGGCTCAGTAGTACCTTGCTCCACTGTGATGTGTGAGTGGAGGATTCATGATGCGGGACTTTGTGACACCTGCACCACAGAACCATAGGATTGTAGAATGGTTTGGGTTGGAAGGGCCCTTTAAAGATCATCTAGTCCAACCCCCCTGCCATGGGCCGGGACACTTCCACCCTACCAGGTTGCTCAAAGCCCCATCCAGCCTGGCCTTGAACACTGCCAGGGGTAAGGAATCCACAACTTCTGAAAGGTAGGTTGTCTTTTGCCCAGTCTGGCAGTAGGACCAGTGGAAAGGTGAAAGGTGGAAAAGTGAAAGGGGGCAACAGCAGGGTGGCTGAAAAGGTGCAGGGAAGACTATGCTAATGTATAGTGTTAGCAAGGGCTCACTAGGTCACATAGCCAAGGCCACAGTAGAGGACTATATTTTGTGGTTTTGTAAAATTTGCAAATCATAATAAGATTACAATACTGTGAAATATAGAGGTCCAGACTCAGGGAAGACACATCTGCAATGTCCCTGGGGATGTACTGAATCTAAAGAAAACTGTCTAAAGGTAGATACTGTATCTAGGTGAAGGAAATCAAAGAGAAAACTGCAGAAGGAAGAAGATGAACACATTGTCTTCATGTGTCATCAGGTGGCAGTTAATACAATCTGTGTTCTTTTCCATGCAGACACTTTTCCAGGTCTTGGTGTGGTTATTACACCAACTAAGACTCTTAGGTATTCTTTCACGCACATTTCCTACACTTGCTAACTATTGCTAGTGGTTGCTACTTTCTGTGAGCTGATTTGATGACTGATTTGAGGCATTGACGTTTGTTTTTCTCCTGTGAATCCAGAGTTGTGAGAAGTTAGATATTAATGAAATTTGTAATGGAAAAGGCAACAGTCAGGCTATTCACAACACTGACCTGAGGTTACTATTAGCTGTGGGTTTTTGTTCTCTTGGCTTCAGTGGACATTTGTAAATAGCTTTTATAGTCCTCTTCATGATAGGTCTATAACTGGATAGAACTGCTCTACGATCTTGGGTAGCTGTCTTGAGCAGCTAACCTCAGGTGTCTTGGGAGCTGAGTATGGAGAACCTAAGTGCTTCAGCACTGACCACAATATTAATTGCTGATGTGGCTGGGTTTTTTCATTAACAGCAAAATATGAAGTTCTGAATTATACAGCTGAAAAGATAATTTTTTAAGTAATTTGTGATGTACTTATAGATTGGGATAGCAAATAGGATGCTAAGGAAAATCTGTGAAGCTTGTGCAAGTTATCAAGTTGCATTCCAGTGTAAAAGTTTAGTAAAAATCTGTTTGCTGTGTTTACATATTGACACTTTTTTACTTGTGAGGCTTACATATAGGTTTAAATATGGAGAACTTGTCTAACTGAACGTTTTTGCACATAAAATTAAGAATAACTGTGTAAAAGAGACACAGTAATATGATTTGCATCTCTAAACATCTAGACCAGCATTTTGTCGCAATAGCACTTCAGTGATACCTGGCAAGCTACATTCACTAGGACAGAAAATCGTAACAGAAAGGAGATGCTGACAGTGGTAGGAAGCATTATAGCTCATGAGGTGAAGTTTTCATAAGTCTCCTAAACAGGGGGAACATCTTGTTATAGCCTGCTCTAAGTGGCTTGAATGATAGTGTGCACTAAATTATAGAAAAGATAATTTTTTCCATGCAGGAACTAGAGGAAGGTATTTCTGGTGTTAGAGTGAAAAGAAATATGGGTGTATCTAGACAGTGTCTGAACTTACGGGCTTTTGTAATTATGGTTGAGCAGTTTCCCTTGATAGATGGGGTTGTCAGAGACTTTTGACAGTTCCTCTGGATGCTTCTTTATCACAGTCAGACTCAACATCCTTTGGCCTGCGCTGAAATGAAGCCAAGTGGTTGACATTCTGCAGCATGCTGGGTTTGACAGGTAAGGGCATCATCCAGCTGCGAAGACTTGAAAGCCAGGTAACTGCCACCTTCACAAGTCTAGTTCGGATATAATTTCAGAAGTTTCTACTGTGGTTAGGAATGATGTACAAATGGGAAAGCAGGGGGACTAGTTTGAACACTGAATAATCTCATTTCTGCTGGAAGCATGGCCTGCTGTTTTCTGTCAAGCCCTTCAGACAATAATAAGGAAAAAAAATAGAATGGATATGCTCTTTCCCTCTGCCAAAGGAATCAGCAGCCCTCTGTGATAATCAGGATGGAGGGCCTTGGATAAAGACAGCAAAGCTGTAAGGAAATGAGGGAAGCAGTTGGCTCAGGACAATATGATGTCCTGAAAACTCACTTCCAAAGAAAAAAGCAGTCAGAAGTTTGGAAACACTGATGCTTTTGACAAACAGAAGCAGGAGGAGACTAAGCATGGACTTTGAAATTTGGGTGGATGTTGTGTACTGAAGTGCCTTCTTCAGTTACATGACGATATAAAGTACTATCCATCTGGCTAGAAAATGTATTCAAAAGCTCTCCCTGTGGTCAGTGCAGACTTCAAACCTGATCTTCTCTGGGGTCATCTGTGCCTAGACGGAGTGTCTGAGAAACTGCCATGTGAAATCATTTGTGCATGGGGTAAGTGTTCCAGTCCATACTACAGCGGGCAGTGAGCAGGCAGTGACATCAATGATCTCAGGAGGACTAGCAGCTGGTGGTGGATTCCTTTTTTATAGGCTTAACTGTACACTGAACACTTCCAGAATGATAAGGTGTTGACAGCTTCTTGGACATTATAATCCAAAACAAATGCAGCTTTTTTGGAAGGCCATGACTTAATACATTAGATAGCACACTAGTGGCTATTTGGAATGCACTCAGGAGCTGTCATATCTGGTATAGGGAAGGGCCCTTAAAGAGCGGTCTCTGTAAGATGGGATTTTCATGCAGCTACAGTAAGTAGAGCTCTGCAATTAAATGTTTCAGTGATGGTTCCGAGGAGAGATCAGTTCTTCTAACGAGGCAGAAGAAATGACATAATGATCAGGGTCAGAACTTACCTGAACTGAGGATATGTCCGTATCAAGCAGTCTGCCTTAGGACTATGCTGATGCTATTTCTGCTGCACTTTGATAACTATCCCTCCAGCAGGTGGTGGTGCTGAAAGGCAGCACTGTGGTCAGAAAGCCTCACATACACCCGTAATGACAGACTATTCCTCTTCCCTTCACCTTGCACCTTTCCTTAGGTGTTTCTACACCAGCCAGGTATTATCCATTTAGTCTGTCCTCAGCAGTATTGAATATTGGTAACTTCTGGAGGAGGCGCTAGACCAGGCTGGATGTAATAGTGGTTTAAGCTACAAAGTTGCATCTCATGTTTCAAGACATCTGTGAGTCTCCAGGCATTTTTACTGGCACTTTCTTCAGATTTTAGTTAGTCATCTGTTGGTTTCATGTTCCACACCTGATGGAGCACAGAGTGAGGCTTTGTTTTGGACTGACACTAAAGTGCCATAAAAGATTACTGAAAAGCCACCCTCTGTGGTTTACTGTAGTATCACTGAAATGGTAAATGTTGTTGAGTAAAATACGTTTGAAATTGTGATCTTCAGATAATATCTGTAAACACCAGTTACTTCACTTTATGTTGGTCTGTAAAGTCTAATAACAAGGGTTTTATTTTTTTAAGAAAAAAAAAAGAGATTAACATTCAGAAAATAGATTCTATAAGTACTTCATAAAAAGGATAGATTGATTTGAGGAAAAGGTCCAGTTCTTTTGACACGTATGTTACTGTTATTAGCCACAACCTTTGATTAACACACAGTGACTAATGTACTCTGGGGGACTGGCAATTTTGAGGATGTTATTTGCTCAAGAGCCAGAGATAAACATAAAAACCTGAAGTGTGCTTTATTTTATCTGTTAAGTGCTGCTGTCTCATTTCTGATGCCAATTCTTATCACTGGCTCCAAGCCTAACCTTGAGTAAATTATTTCATCACTATGTACTTTCAGGATCATGGACCAAAAGTTTCATAATCATTGCAAAATGTCGGTTTCTGCTTATGACTGTATTTGAGCAAATGATGTGGTATACTGAGACCTTCCAAGGATATTTACCACCCTGGGCTTGCACTCCTCCTTCCTATCTTTGCTGCAGTGCATAAGGACAGATCTTTTAAAAGTGATGTTGTCTGGCTTCCTGCTGAAACATTACACTTCATTGTTAACTACTGGAGGCATGGAAAAGAGGGAAAAGTTAGCTGGTGCAAGTTCATAGCATTGTCAATGTAGTTCAAACAGCTTATAAACAATCTGTCCCAATAGGCTGTAATCATCCTGTAGTCCATATGTAACTCATGGAAATGGTAGTAGAAACACAATTTTGAAAGCTGTAGCAGTAGCACTAGCAAAAAGTTCACATGGCAACTGCTGTGTGAAGGTTACTCAAGAGAAAGTGGGAATCCTGAGGTGAAAAAATTTGAGGATCACCAGGATATTCTTCTGCAGTGAAACCACAATATTCCTGTTGTACTACAACCCATAGACAGGAGAGGGTTATGCAGTTTGTCAGGTGTCCCCACTACCACCGGATTATGCTTGCAGTGACAAGCAGCATTTGCTTCTGCTTCACAGGGGATATTCTAGCAACATGATTCAGTCCCTGCTATGTGTGTTATCCTAGTTCACTTTTATGCTGGAGGTGCTATCAATCTGAGATTAATTTCTACACAGTTGTGTTTCAATTGCCTTCATGATGACGTTTTGTTTACCCTCCTTTGGGTCTGTGTGAGTTGCACTGTCTAAGCCCATTTCCTCTACACATCTGGAGACACCTGCACTGTCAGTTGTGTTGTGTGGTCATTTTTCAGTTGACAGAAAGTCAGGAGGAGAGAGCAGCTTCAGTTAGCGTGCTGCATCATTAACTCCTGTTGCTATTACTGTCTCCTGTCCTGGGCCTGGTTAGTCCACAACGATCCATACTACCACCCTTTTTTCCTCAGGAAGGCCTAAAACACCAAGCCCATAAAGCAATAAGATTAAAAATCAAACACTCTTTCCCTAACCTCAAGATCAGAAAGCTACCAAGGCTGGACCCTCACAACATGCCAAGTAATCCCATTCTGACATCCGTTTCCTGGCATCCGTTCATTTTCATGTGTTATGCTTAGTTTCCCTGCAATGCCACAAAGCAATGGTTAATTATAAAATTAGTAAGTTATTTCAATAATAAAGCTTCTTACAGTGCATGATTTATAACATACAGGTGTAAGAATGATAATGTCATGTAAGAAGTGCTTTGCATAACACAGGTTACATTATATCTCCAGAGCGTAATTGCACATTCTATCAGTAATGTAGGGAGGACAGATGCTACTTACAAGACTCTCTGCCACGTTTGTCTTCTGCAATGTTGATTTGTCCTGTCATGCTCTTGGTGTCTCACAGGATCTGTCGGAAGTTTCAAGATTGTCAGAATTCCCATGTAACCAATATGACATTGATTATAGCTTTTGTAGAACTTCGGAAAACTAAGGAAAGATTTTCATGATGTGCATTGTGTGGCCCAAGAAGTCAGCCAGCTGAAGTTTCAGCCCAGTCAGCTCTCCATACCATCTGATAAGCAGGGTGACAAGCAGAGAATTAAATTTCTAAACAGAGAAGCAAACCTAACAGTGCTTAATTTGTATTTTCATAAATCAAGCAGAGAGAAGCGAGGTAAAACACCATGTAGAGATGTTTTTGATGTGTTCACGCCCCTTATGAGTTTATCTAATGTGAATTAAAGAAGAAAGAACAGGTCTTCGATACTTCCATTGAAAGGCAAATGAAAAAACTTCAGGCTGTATTCCGTAAGCTGCATCCCATGCCTTGTGTCCTGTTTTGTAATGTGGCATTTGGAGGCTGTGGTGCTCTTTTTAGGAATGAGACCCTCAGCTGTGAAGGCTGAGAAGCATCCCTTGCTTGTTCATTGACACCACTCACCCAAGTAAATTTCCTTGTTAGTATGTGCTATGAACTGAAATTGTATGGGCAATGCCACAGTTTCAGAGTCTAAAAAAGTATTTATTTTTCTTTTGGTTTATCTTTGTTTGCACTATAATAATCAGCTACTTAAATTTTACTTGAATCAAAAAGTCTCAATCATTCTTTTTCTTAAAGCTTGTCCTGTAAGAAGGCAGGAAAAGAGCCAACAGGCTTTTCCTGTTCTGTTGGGGTGGATTGGTACACCCTTGAAATAGGATAGGTATCAGGCAAAGTATCTTTTGGGATGTTCAACACTTTCCTAAAAGCTACAAGGGCAAACTTAAGGCAATAAAGTAATCCCCTTTAGAATTTTTTTTGGCAATTAGCCAAAAGCAAGTAAGCAACTCACAGCTATTAAGAACTTGAAATTTTTGGCAGCTGTGTTGTTTCCAAGATTTAGACACCCCCAACACAATTACACTCTTTCTTTTATACTAATTTTGCATATGTTAACTTATATAAGTGTGCTTTATATATTAAGTTACTATGTACTATTTACATCCCCTCTTGTTTTCTTTATTCTTAACTAAAATTTATTTACAAGCAAAACCATAGTGTTTTGACAGGGAACAGAGAGCCTTTGTTTCTGCTGGGAAAACCAAACCAGTAAAGGTTTTCTTCCCTATGACAGTCATTTTCTGTGGATAGCTATGTCCATGACTGCAGCTGATATTAGAGACACTAAAATCATAAAACAGAAAGATAAAAATCCCCTTAAAAATA
This sequence comes from Falco naumanni, assembly GCF_017639655.2. Lineage (NCBI taxonomy): Eukaryota > Metazoa > Chordata > Aves > Falconiformes > Falconidae > Falco > Falco naumanni. The sequence goes on along the minus strand of NC_054080.1, from coordinate 12,517,746 downwards.
AGGCAGCTACTCCATTCCCTGATCTTGACATGGTATTTCATTGTGTTTTATCCAGTCTTACATTAACCAAGCAATTTGTCTTTTTTCCCTAAGATGAACATTCTCACTGTGAGTGATACATACTTGTTCTGGTAGTTAGGAGATACCAGTGCAAACCAGAGCACCATTATGCTGCACTGGGCACATACAGTCAATAAAAGAGTGAGCCTTGGTTCCAAATTTGCTTATAAACAAATCAGGTTTTTCTTAGACTCCCTTTAGTATTAGACTCATTTTAGTATTACATACTAAAATATTTACACAGTAGGATCTGTTTGGAAGAGAGAAACATTTTTAATATTACAAAACTCTTCATGTTGCTGATTCAGCTCCCAGTGATTTACCTTTCACCTGATTTTGACATCTGCAGAACCGTCTTGAGATCCTGTGTCTTGAGACGGCACTTTTACATGGCTGGGAGATTTATCACTGCACTGTGACATTTATCACAGGACAAACGCAAGCCAACTTGTTTTTTGCCTTGGCCTGCCAAAATCTACTCCCACTCAATGCTTAGCTATGCGAAACTTGGTGACAAGAAGCTCCACCTCTGGTTTCGTGACTAGTTCTGCATTATTTTATTATTGTCACTTACATGAATAGATAAAGGAAGGAACCCATTCTGAAGAGCCTGCAGGTTTAGTTTGGATGTGATCTAAAGAGGTGGCACTGTACAAGGAAATGGAAATAGGATGGAGGATTACTAGTAAAAGGTAATAGGCTTGTTGCTTACTAGTAGGTGTATATTAAGCCTATTAGTATTTTTAAAAGAATACTGTTTGTGTGGACACAGATTATGCCTTTCTAACTCATGCTGAATGGCACTGAACTCCATAAGCAGTTCCACTGACAACTGATCAGGAGTTAGCAGGACACTTGCTAGGGTTGGGAATGTGCCCAGCAGAGACCCATTTTGATTTTGAGGATGCATCACCTCCATGAGGAAAAGAAGAGGGTTTTAGATGTTGTGATGGACAAAACAGAAACAAAAGTAATTAGTGAATCTGAAAACCCCATCTATGATATTAAAGCATGTATGATACATCTTTGAAAGAACTGTCACCACAAGAAATTACCAGAAAGTCAGAATGTTACACAGAACATAACAGGAACTGGTACCAAGGACTTTCAGGCTGAGGGGGCTTTTTCTGACATTGCACCAGAGCTGATCTCTAGCAACCAATAATCAGGAGGAAATACAGCCAAAGGCCTCCCAAAGACACTTCTATCACAATAAATCCATAGGAATAATTCCAGTTGTGAATCCATGCTCAGTACACTAGCAAAGGCAACCACAGAGGCTGAAAAGTCTTACAGAAATTTTTGGGCTCAAGGATATTTATTTTTTTTCACACAAAGGTCTTAGACTGTTCAACATAAAAGCATTCACGGAGTCATTCAGGCTGGAAGTGACCCTGGGAGGACACTAGTCCAACCTCCTGCCCAAAGCAGGGTCATGTGCCAGATCAGACCAGAATACTCAAGATTTTGTCCAGCTGGGACAGAGATGGCACAATCTCTCTGGGAAACCTGCTCCACTGCCTAGCTGTTCCTGTGGGGAAAAAGTCACTCCTTATCTCTAGCTTGAACTTTAATTTCAGCTTATGCCTGTTATTTCTCACCCTCTGCCTGCCAGGCACCACTGTGAAGAGCTTGTCCCTGCCCACTCTGTCCCCTCCCCATGGGTGCTAGGGTGTTGTTAGGTGTCTCAAAAGCCATATATGCTGCAAAGCTGAGCTCTGCTCATACTGCTGCAGGTTCTGCTGGCCCCCATTGCTGATGAGATGCACAGACTGGCCCTTGCTCAGCTGGTGGTCCACCAAGGCCCAGGACCTTCTCCCCAGCACTGACCTCAGCCCCACCAGCAGTGCTGCCAGGACTCTGCCTGCCCAGGGCAGGGCTGCATGTTGCTCCCACCCCAAGTGCATGTGGGCCTTATGGGACCCTTTCTTCTGCCTATCCAGGTCCCTCTTGATGGCAGCCCTGCCCTCATGCATTATCAGCTAGTCCTTGCAACTTTGTGTTAATTGCTAACTTGATGAAACTGCACTTCATTACCTTGTCCATCTCGTTAGTGATACAGATCTTAAAGAGAACAGGTCCCAGTACAGACCCATGTGGACCCTACTTGTTATCAAGCTCAAGGCAGAGTATGACTCATTATCCACCAGTCTCTGAGGGCTATTGTCCAACCAAATGTTTACCCACCTGTCTGTCTACTCACCCAGGCTGTACTATCCCAACCTGGATAGAAGAATATTGCAGAAACAGCATTGTAAGCATAACTAAAGTCAAGGTAAATGGCATCCACTACTCCCCCCGCATCTGCAGTTCCAGTCATTTTATCACAGAAGACACCCAGCTGGTCACACATGATTTACCCCTAGACAGTCCATGCTGTCTGTTCACCATCACTCCTTCTTCTCCTTCATGTGCCTAGAAAAGTGCTTTAAGAGGACTTGCTCCAGCCTCAGTGAGGTTGGTTGCCCTGTGATTCCTCAGTGCGTTCTTTCGATCTTTCCTGAAGATAGATAAAGATAGGTTTCTGTTTCTTCAGTTGTCAGGGTCCTTTCAAATATTTAAGAAGCCTTGCAAGGACACTGGTCATCACTTTTCAGGGCAACCCACTGGGTCTTATGTGCTGACTATTTACAATCTCAGGCTGGGATTTCAGGCAGACATTAATATGACTGTCAAGCAAATAGTCCTGTATCTAAGGTGGTGTACCTTCCTCTGTTGAACTGATCTTACAGTGTAGTTAATAGATCTTATTTTGCACCAGGTCTCTTTCATGCAGAAGTGACAGTCGTTATGTGACACCAACTCACAAATGGTCCACCGCATGTTGGCAGCATGACTTTTCAGAACAGTGCATAAGAATAGGAGTCCAAAGAGCAGTTTACAGAATGTGCTGGCACGCTGTGTTTCACCTGTGAAAGGAAGTCAGCAGCTGTATTGGGTATGTGTACTGTAAGCGTAGCTGAAGTTGCCAGTTAAATTCTGTCACAGATTGTACATATATACTGTGACCATGACTATGTCTGTGCAGAGTACTTCCCCAGGTCCCTGCTCTCAAAGGACTATAAACAGTGCATACAAAGATGAGTATTACAGAAGTCACCACAAAAACCAGATGACTGGATTTGGGCTTAGCCTTTCTTCATGGAATCATTTCCTCCACTGCTGTAGGAAAGCAAATCTGGAAGTGAAAAAGGCAGGATTCAACTTTCCTGCTAAGACGGGGCTGGAAAGGGCGTTTGTCTTGCTGTTGCAGGACACTGACTGTACAGCCTCAGATCTCTTTGGGGGTGATGTTGCTGGTCAGCCTCCGGTAGAGCTTGTCCTATGAGTGAGTGTGGTGAGGCTCTGGGGTAGTAGAACAGGCTCACTGAACCAAGATAGCTGAAAGTTAATGGCCTGGAAAATTCAGAGGGCAAAGCTGGCTTACCGTCTTAACACCTACAAGGACTGTCCTCCCAGCTGCTGCTGCTAGTGAGCAGCACACAAAAGGAGGCTCAGCATAGCTGGCTGTGAGAACGCACGTGTGTGCGGCTGCATGGGGCAGCTGTTTTCTACATGTTACTAAAACCTAGAAATCTTACAACTGTAATAACTCTTACTAAGCCTTATAGCACACAACTTTATTTTAACATGGTGAAGATTATTTCATAACTAATTCATAACAAACATGAAAATTGTTAGGTATTCCAGAATTTTGCTTCTTAAGGGAACTTTGGACACATTGTATTAGTTCTTTATTATTACATATAATTTTATTAGCTATATCGTATGTCTACATAGGGATCTGTGTCTGTTTATGTACACTACATTAAAGGCAAGATAATTTGCAAAGTCTTATGGATACTTAAAACCTAAAAAAAGATGCACTCTATAGAATTTCTTTCTGCTTTTCCTATGGGGTTCTCCCACTGAGTGTCATGTATGTCTTTCGCAGCTCTAAGGCTGAAAAGGTGGGCTTTGTGCATGGAATTTTAATGCTTTGAGAAAAAAGCTCCTCTCACAGGCTTGGAGGCTTGCCCTGTTGCCCTTGCAATAGATGAGATTCTAATGGAAAAGCCATACTACCAACCAGGGTGGCTTGCATGGCTGCCAGTGCCAGCCAGGACTCCTTTCTTCCTCTGTTCTCACTATGCATGAAGCCACACCAACCTTGTAAGGGAGTTGCCTGGATGACATATGCCCAGATGATCCAACAGACTGTTTATCTTCCTGCTGCAAAAGAAGTATAAAATCAGCTGGTCATTCCAGTCAAACTTTAGAAAAATCATCCCAGATTGTAAGTCTGCTGATGCGGTTGACAGATAATGTGAGCATGCAAGAGTAGATAGATATCTTGGCATCACTCCTGCCCAGTGGTCTCAACCATCTGGTGTCTCTTCTCCAGCTGTGGCCATTGTCTAGCACATCAGATAATGGCTAAAAAGAAAAATCCATAATGCACACACCTGACTGTGGTGTTCTGAGAGAAACAAAATCGTTTCACGTTTTTGGCAGTTGACTGCATGAACTTTGTGACAAATGCTATGGGTGCACTAAGGTGTCTCTCCGGACAGCTCTCCCCAGAGCCCTTAGGAAAGAGGTGAAGGTTACAATATGAAGATTCACAGCAATGTACATCTTATTAGCAATATTTGAGACTGATAGTGAAATAACATTTTAATGAAGCTGCTTTTTCTAGTGCTCTGTTGCTGTAGCTGCACAGTATGAACACCATTGTCAGGGGACCAACAGTATAAGAAGATCCACTTGCTGGAAGTGAAAACTAATCAAATTCAGGCTGGAAGTGAGGCATAAATTTTTAACAATGAAACCAATTAATCACTGGAAATTGCACTTAGCCAGAGATTCTTCATCTCCGCCAAGATTGGAGATCTGCTGAAAATAAGTGTGGGAATGCTCAAACAGAAGGTACAGGCTTGATGCATAAATTGCTGAGTAAGTTTCTATGAACTTACAGAAATTCAGTTTTTCTCCTGTCTGTCCTCAGAAGCTCTGTGCCAAGTCATCCAGCAAACACTTCCTCAGCATTACATACTTTTAAAGATGTTAGCCTCAGATCAAATGCTAGAAAACCCAGAAAAATTAAACCACTACTTGCTGGTTTACACACATCTAGGCTAATGGTGATACTTTCTGGTATCTGAGATAGGACACTGCTGTCATGATTGTGGGGGTAAACACTGCACAACAGCTGGGACCCGCTGCAGGAGTTGAGTGGGTGAGAGGTGTCAGTTTAGGAAGCCAAACAAAGATGAAAGTATTCACTTATTTATTTGGTAGGGCTGGTTTTAGTAGGTCAGTTTAGTGCTGTGATCAGGCTGGTCAGACAAGCAGCAATAGTGGTGAAAGAGCAACACAAGTGCTGAAGAAGGGAGAGAGAAGCAGGGCAGCTGGGTAATGTAAACACTGTCTTCAGCAGCAGCCCAAAATTAGAGTAGTTCATCTGTACCGTACCCTAACCCTGGAAGCTGTTTTTCCTTAAGCTGACGAAGTGGTCACTTGAATGCATTTCCTCTTTTATTGTGGCAAAGATGAGTAAGCGCTAATGTTATTTTTGTTAGTCTTTATCATTTGTATTGCCTCATGGGGCGTCCCATGTGGGTGGCCACAGCCCACCTGGGGATCACCCCTCACACACTGGAGTTGCTTATGATAGATATAATGACCGGTGAGTCCCACCTCTTAATTCTGGCAAGGTGGAACATATGTAAGGCTTGCCAAATGACATGGCATTCAGACACTACAATGACAGGGCAAAGTGTAATCACATAAACAGATATGGAGATCAGATTTGCTTCTGAAATTATAAGCCCTCTCAGATAGGAAAAAATGGTTATCCTTAACCCAAATAATTTCTTAAGTACTTAGACAGCTGCACAGTAGAGCCTAGGGGTGTGGGAGGGCCATGTGATGTTCTTAAAGGTCTTTTCCAACCTAAACAATTCTATGATTCTTTGAGTGATGGGCAGGAGGAACAGGGAAGCAGGAGCTTCTCAGGCAAGCTTCATCACTGGAGTAAATGATTCACTGAGTCATCCCCCTTTTTTTGTGATGAGAAAATACCAGAAGATATTTAATTGTAGGGCGTGCTATCCAAGTACAACCACTGTTTCTGTGACTACAACTGTAATACTGCATCACAACTGAACACAATGCTTCAAATACCGCAGCTACACAAAGACAGGCTTGATGGCCGTGTGCTTTCCCAGTGTGCAGTACTGTCAGTTGGTATGTCATCTAGTTTTCCTAACTGTTCATTATTCTACCAGCTTTACTGTCTTTATTTTCTTACAGAAAAGATTTAATCCCCTGAGTATTTAGGAAAGTATCTATCTCAGCTCTTTTATTTCTTTGTTCCTCTCCCTTTTATGGTATCTCTCAGTTTTGATGTATTTCCCATAGCTGTCCTTCTGCTTTCAGTATATATCAGCTTGGATCATTCTCTGTTGGAACCACTTTTCTATTTGAAGGAAATATCTGTTCTTAGACATGTCTGCAGATGTGAAAGTCTGCGTCGTAAACGGCTAAACATACTACATATGTTTTCTTCATACCTACTGAAGAATTGAATCTTCAAATCAGGACATTTTTCATCACCATATAGGGCTATATATTAGCATTGCAGAGTTCTGTAGGGTTATTTCACTTATAAGGGCTGATTATTTTCTTGGTTGGGAAAGGAGTTGAGAGGTGGCTTTAAAAGACACTGACTGCGGGAGCAGTATCAGCTAACATAGACCTCAGCTCCAAGACTCACTGCACAGTTTGCTTCCTCCCTGTGAAGCTATGGAATTAGTCTGTTCAGTGTTAATACTGGTGAGCACTGTGGCACAGCATCATCCTAAGAGAGAAGCTTTCTTTTTTTCTTTTTTAAGGTTATATGTAGTTAACTACTTAAATGGGTATGTATCAAAGTTATGTATAAAATCAAATATGATTGCCACAGTCCTGGTTGGACTACCACCTAAGAGTACCTCCCAGCTCTTCCCTTTTGCCAGCTCTGGCATCTGTTGCACCCTTTGCTGAGGTAAGAAACTTGCATCCCCAGAAAGGACAGCCCACAGTCGGCTTTCCTTACTCTGCCTAAAAACACTGTTAATTTACTGATGCAGTTTCTTGCTTTGGCTGAAGCTGTCACCAAAAAGGGAATTCTTTCTTTCCTTCTTCCCCTTAATCTGGGTTCCTTGTGCTAGTTGTCATGTAACCAAAAATCATAAACAAACCCAATACTGGTTTTCCATCTCACAGTGAGTGGTTAAAGAAAGACTGCCAATGCAAGAGGAATGTGAATGTTGCCTGCTTTCTTGAAGAGTGTTTAGGCCACGGCATCCAGAGCTCTTGGTGGATGAAGTGTGTGTCTGCTCAAGATGTTAGAGGAATTTCAGTGCTATTTGACATATCCACTACCAAAAAGTCTTTCTTCTGCTTTGCAGAAGAGTGTTCCTTTCTGTATGAAGAATTTGCAAACGTGCCAAGAATCTCTGCTTGTATTTTCTCCTCTTTGGTGATGCCTGTACCCAATTATGCTGAGCCTCTTATTTTTTGTTATCAGGATGGATTGAGTTATATTGTAGGACAGTATTAGCAACTTTTATCAAGGAGGTCAGTGGTTATGTCTATTTTAGTAAAAGAAAAATTGGATCAGCAATGTTTTATGAATGTGAATGTATGAAGAAATGGAGGAATTAATATTCTGAAAGGATATCTATCAATTGTTTCCATGTAATATATATGGTATCATATGCTTAAAATATTTCAAAACTACACTTGAAATATTTTAGCAAGGAAAAACTGAAAAAAAGTAAACTCAGATAAGATGAGAGTTTCTGGCACATTTTCAAGAACAATGTTACAGTAATTGCCATGCACCTTGAACAAAAGGAGAAAGAAAATTATTACAGAACAGCTACAATTTGGGAAATAGCTTTAGGTATGTTATAAATAATGTAAGTGTACTCAGTGTTCCTAAAAATGGTTTTAACAAATGAAGGCTTTCACAGACGTCCTGTGGGAAACATAGAATTAACATGTATTTGCTAGGGAGGCTCAAAGGTAGGGTGTTGACAGAAGAATGGTGACAGGTATATGGTGAAAAAATCCGCACGAGGAAGGACAAGGACAAGGAGACATTGGTATTTGAAATTCTGTACAGTATTTTCCATTTGTTGATCTTTTGACAGGGTCTTTTATTATGGCTGGGTTTAAGATTAGATTCCACCCAATGCTTTGCTCAATAGCTTGGCAGGGCAGTTTCTATACAAATATTTATTGGCTGCTCTCCATGCCAGGATGTGAAATAACATAGCTGTAGTTCAGCACAACCTGCTGCTCATAATTTTGGCTTGTGTGTGGAGAAGGAGAAGATCCCTTCTGCACTGATCTTTCTTTGGCCTTTGAAGACCACTTCTCTTATGCAACATATCTTGAGGCCTGAAAGGCAGTGCAACACATCAGTGGTAGAAAAGGAAGGCTCTACTTGTTCTTTGCAAAGACACTGACAGTGTTAGAAAGTTCAAGGCCTGCCTTCCCCTGTGGGAAACAGCCTTTAGTCTGATGAAGTAAGATGATAGGTTTGCCTGAAAAAGCCTGCTTTGGGCCTTCTCTTGAAGTCCTCACTTGGTCAACAGAGGTCTTTACTTTTCAAGGTGTCTAGCTGAGATGTTTTAGGGGTGGTTCCAGTCTTCTCATAAGCTTATGAGGTTTCCCGTTCTTGGTATTTGCTTTTTTACCTACAACCGAGGACGGTCTGAGTTAGAATGCACCATGGAAAACACTACCATCTTCATTCAAAGAGCAAGAAAACACTTATTTTGTTCCCTAATAAAAGCCAAAAGAAGCTGTCATATTCTGCTAAATTCTGGTCTTGGTGTGATGAGTACACATAGTAGTTTTTCAAGGTGGTGGGTGGAAGCTGAGCTTCAGAGCTATTTGTAGATAGGTTGTTCCTGCTAAGAAACAATAGTCTGCTCTCCCAGTCCTCAGTAAACGCTCCATAATGTGTCTCCTGTAGTTTTGCCAGCATCAGCTTCTCCAGAAGCGATCCAGCCAGTCCTATGGTCTCCAATCAGTGTTACCAGTGGGGACTGGCAAATTCAGACTGTATTCATCTTAGCCGTTCAGACACACTGATCAGAAGTGTGGTCCCAGGTTAAGGGTCATGATTATTTCCCTTTAATCACTTGAAACTATACTCATGAAGCTGTAGCTGGAATACTGGTGTCTAGTTTTGCGGAGGACAAGAGAGATACTAACAGACTGGAGCAAGTCCAGAGGAGGGCCGTTGAGATGGTTCAAGGGGCTGGAGCACATGACATGCATGGAGAGGCTCAGGAAGGCAGGTTTGTTTAGCCTGCAGAGTACAAAGCTAAACAGGCATCTCTCTCAATTCAAATACTTAAAAGATGGTCCACAGGGAAGACAGAGCCAGAGGTGCACAGTAGAAAGACAAGAGACAGGCATTATTTGCTAGTAACAGCAAGGGAAATCTCAGCTTAATGTAAGAGGAAAAATTTTTCACTGATTGTAGTTCAACACTGGCCCAGGTGCCCAGAGAGGCTGTGAGTTCTGCATTCTCAGAGATACTCAAAATTCATCAAGACCCCAAGCCACTTGATCTAGTTGCTTCTGCTTTGAGAAAGGGTTGGACCAAAGATCTGTATGGGTATTTTCCCATCTATATTATTCTATGACCTGATTTTAAAGATGAGCTGAGCACTATGCAGAATGGCAAGGTGCTTTGGAGAGGTGCTTTGCACTTACATACAAAAAGTCCCTGGACACCTGTACTATCTGTAGGTTGTGTCTGATCTTTAGCAGAAAAACAATTTTTTCTATAATCAGGCTCAAATTGTGAAAGTCTGACTCTCTACTATATTGGTCAGATGATCACTCAGGTAAGTTAGGGAGGCAGTAATATATCCATAAACACCTTTCACCATGGATGAAGACAGAAATAAAGGTAAGTAATGTTTAGTGCCTGTCTTTGGTTTCCTTATTTGATTTTTTTTCATTCATATTCTCATGTTTTTAGGTAGTCTGTCATTGTCCTATGTGACTGCATGTATAGACTGCCCATGCATGTAAAATAATTTCACTCTGCTTGAAAAATGCTCTCTTAGCCTAAATCAATTTACAAGTAAGTCTTTTTATTTCTGTCCTTTGCATTAAAGAGCACCTGAAAGGCTATGGTGGAGATTAATTCCTCAGTACAAGCACATAATAAAATATATTGTCATACTGTTTAAACTAGCTTGAAGATGATTTTTTTCTGAACTTATGCCCCTCAGTCATCTTTAAAGTTTTGAATGGAGTACAGTAGTTTCTGTTAAAAATTAATGTCTTACCTAAAGAAGAGCATGTTTGCAAAAAGTAAATTATTTGGCTGAAAAATGCTGTGGGGACACATTCAGGTGTGCTCCACTGTTCTCAATCTATGTATCACTTTAGCTGATGCTACATCCCATCAGAGACCCATTTTTAGTTGTAGATCATGAATCACACAAAAAAAACCCCCAACATATTGTAAGCTAAGGACATAGGACTAAAAAGATTGATTATTTTTCTAACAAAGGCAATTTTGTTAGTATTTTTTTCTGTAAGCCAATATTTATAACTCATTGCCTTCCTTTTACCTCAAATTTTAACAAAGAAAGCAAAGAAAAAGTCCAGTGCTGAGCAGCAATGAGATTCAAACAAATGAGTAATGAGATTCAAGTAAATGGAAAAGAGGAAGCTGAAAATCATTTTCACAGCAGAGGGTGAGAAAAGGCCTTCTTAATCAACTGAAAGAATGTGAACACATAAACAGAAAAAGTAAAGAAAAAAAGATTCTGAAATCCTTAATTAGGTGCTACACATGAAGTTTGGTGTGCTACTGCATATAAAGCCTGACTTGCTAGTTAGTGGGACACTGTGAAAAATTAATTTTTAACAGCTTTATTGAAATATCTCCATTCAAGTCCAGTTCTGTAGTTCTAATAATATTCACAGATATCAGCAAGCCTTATCAGGCCTTTTGCCTAGAGCCGTTAAGACCAGGAAACACTATTTCCATGGTACAATAAAGTGTAATGAGATAAACTGAGTTAAAGAATATGTAGGTGGATTGTCAGGAAACACATTTCTTCATAGTGATGACTCTCAGACTGGGGGGTGATCAGAGAGGAAGAGCTGGAAATCCTTTTATTAGAGGAACTGCAGGCTGTAAAAGGCTTTTGGAAATATTTCACGTTAAGACATATTTCATTTCACAGACAGAAGACAGAATTGCACTAATGTGAAGCAGTTTTCCTAGAAAAAGGGAGTTTTGTTAGACAAAACCAGGAAGTTTCCTGCCTTTACTCCTTCCCCACAAATGCCTCCATCAGATTGTGTGGATAAACAGATGTACAGGAGATTGGTTACAAATGCAATCAGGGATCACGGTATGGAAGCAAAAGGGCTCAGTGCAGGGAACTGATAGCATGTTCTCGTTTTCCTGATATCATTCTTGTCTGAGCGAAAGGACAATTTGCTGCAGGTGATTGAACACCTGTATCAGGTAACACCCCACAAAATTTGAAAGTGCAACATACACAAGTATTTTCTCCGTTGAAGCAAGTGACAATAAAAACCCACTTGACATCTGCTGAGTGTTGCATATCTGATATATGGAACATGAAAGCAATTTGCAACAGTCCTGATTAATGCTGAGCAGAGTCTTTTACAGAGGAGTATTTTGTTGTTGATACTCTAGTGCAGGGGTCCTCAAACTGTTTAACCAGGGGCCGGCGCGGATGCAGTGGCAGGCAGCCATCTGCGGCTGCTTGGTTTCCCCCCCAGCCCCGGGCAGGGCGGGGGGGTCTGTAAATACCAGGGGCCGGATTGAGGACCCTGGGGGGCTGTATCTGGCCCGCGGGCTGTAGTTTGAGGACCCCTGCTCTAGTGGGAAGGGATGCCATCCAGAGGGACCTTGACAGGCTAGAGAGGTGGGCCCCCACGTAGACCTCATGAGGTTCAACAAGGAAAATGCAAGGTCCTGTATGTGGGTTGGGGCAACCTCTGGTACCAATACAGGCTGGGGATCAAAGGATTGAAGCAGCCCTGCAGAGAATGGCTTGGGGGTGTTGGTGGATGAGAAACTGAATACGAGCTGGCAATGTGCACTAGCATCCCAGAAAACCACCTGTATCCTGGGCTGCATCACAAGCAGTGTGGCCAGCAAGTTGAGGGAGATTATTCTCCCCGGCTTTACTCCACTCTGGTGAAGACCTCACCTGGAGTGCTGTGTCCAGCTCTGGAGCCCCCAGCAGAGGAAAGATATGGACCTGTTGGAGTGAGTCCAGAGGAGAGCCACAAAGGTGATCAGGGGGCTGGAGCACCTCTCCTATGAGGACAGGAGGGATTTTATAGCAGCCTTCCAGTACCCAAACGGGGCCTAAAGATGGGGAGGGACTCTTGATCAGGGAACGTAGTGATAGAATGAGAGGTAATGGTTTTAAGCTGAAAGAAGATAGATTTAGATTAGATACAAGGAAGAAATTCTGTACTGTGAGGGTGGTGAGACACTGGAACAGGTTGTCCAGAGCAGCTGTGGATGCCCCATCCCTGGCAGTGTTCAAGGCCAGGCTGGATGGGGCTGGGAGCAACCTGGTCTAGTGGAAGGTGTCCCTGCCCATGGCAGGGGGGGTGGAATGAGATGATCTTTGAGTCCCTTTCCAAACCCAAACCATTCTATGATTCTTTCACCCCTTTGGGATAGCAAAGGTCATGTGTCATTTGTTCAGGTAATCAATGCTATATTGTTTTTAACATTTAGGAATTACAGCTCATAAGAGATCTGAACTACCAAAATCATGCAGCTATGAGCACCTGAGTTTAAGATATCTCAGATGGGTCTGCACTCCATCACAGTTATTGTTGCCACCAGGTTACAGTTGTATCATTAGAGGTCAATCTTAAGGCCCCTGTGCAAACTAGCTTCTCTTAATTTATTTTAAATGACAAGTTCAGCAGCTACTCTCAAATGACTTTAGAAAAATTAATTAATTTAACCTGGAAGTAACCTTGTGAGGAAAAGTTGTCATTATTTCTGTATTAGAGAAAAGGAAAAGAACCCCTACAGAGACACTATCATAAGACATTTACTCAAAGCCCCAAGGGAAAAGTAATTCAGGAAATTAAGAAAAAATACTTGTATGTGTCTGTAATTTTTGGATCTGAATCACAGAAGTGTCTTTTTTCTGCAGGCCAACTGTAAGCATTGAGAAACTATATTTTTCCTGTGGCTCAACTATCATTTTTCCTCCAACCTCCTTGTTTTAAAATACATACTATTTTCTTTTGTGGTCCATGCTATCAAGGCTAAGGTGCATTCAGACCTGAGTTGCTTTTTCTATATAAAGAGGGAGAAAAAAACCAATTCAGAGTTTATCACTTTTAGCTCAGTATTTCCCACAAGATAGAAATTTACTTAATCTATATTTGTGTGTAAAAAAGTAGGTTAGATTTGGACCCTAAAGTGATAGTTTTCGTCACATGACTTAGTCTGTAGCTAGTCTGGAAAGCTGCATCACTTCAGATGGTGAGTATGGCCAAAACTTGTGAAAGAAGTCCAAACTGAGATCTTGGTAGATTTTTTTTAAAAGGAACACGTAAGCATTTCATTCAGCTTCTTCATTAATAGCTAATTCCAGGTTAATTAATGTGTACCTAACTAATTAAACTTGCACTGATATGATGAGGGAAAGCAAGCAGTTTCCTTGGGACTCTCTATTAGTAGTTTTCTAGCAACTTGGATACAGATCCATTTGCCCTGCAAATGCTGAAAAATCTGTTTTGCTTTAGAGACCTAGTGCAGTGGGATGCTGGTACAGAATAAATGTAAAAGCCTATCTTGATCACTGTTTGTTCATTTCTTTCATTTTAATATTGGGAGATGTTAAATAGTGAAGCATTATTTTATCCACTGTTTTGTACGAGATAATTACATTTTTTAAGTAAACATAATCTGTTTTCTCTAGCTGTGCTTCCTTCCAGTGCTTCTCTCTTCTGCATCAGAAGAAAAACTTTTCATCCTATTATTGTTGCACAAAAGTCAAGGATTAAGGTGATCCAGCATAAACGAACTGCTGAAAAAAGCAGAAACTCATTGGCCTCTGTAAATGCTCACTAGAGATACCTTGGTGAAAAATAACATTATAGATAAAACAATCTTATTTTTAAAACTAACCATTTCAGTGCAGTAATTCATAGCTTGGCTCAGACAAGCTGTGCTGCCAGTACAAAAGCTTGAGCAGTGAACCGCAGTGAGGCTTTGGGGAATGAGAGAATTAGGGACCTTCCAAAGACAGCTTTAATGCCAAGAAAAAGACCTGTGGAGCTGCATACGTGGGCAGCTTGGATCTACAGGAAGTGGAACACACCTACAAGTAGCATTTTAGATGATTCACAGGGAAGTTGTTTTTTTCCTCCCTATAGCCTCTGATTCTAGCGTCTCTAGCTTACAGAAGAATCACAATTTCTATTTAAACATTCCTAGCTATCAGGGTTGCAGGCCAAGAAGTGTCTGAAGTGCAGCCTGGGCTTTGAAAACAAAAACAGACAAAGAAACAGGAGCTTTTTTGCATTGTGTGACGTTGAAGCCCATCTCGTGGTTTTAGGCAAATCTCTCTGCTGATGTTTGAATGCTTACTGTTGGTGATACTGAGCAGCAGTGTGGGATACCCCTAGCACCAAGGAGCATGACCAAGGGTCAGAATGCAACCCTGCCTGCAGTCACAGGGCAGACTCTGGGTCAGGGCAATGCCTACCTTCAGTTCCAAATATCTCCATGCTATGAATGCAGCGCAAAGAATCATGGTGTATCTCAAACCCAAGGGCTCAGTTTCTGTCTTTCTCAATAATGATTTTCTGTATTCGTGTTTAATCTTGACAAAGTTCAGGAAAAGAAGGATTAAAATGCCCAGTTGTTTTTAAAAACTCTTCTGTACTTGGTCATGCATATGACTGATAATTTCCAGTTCTCCAGGAATCACATATTCTCTACATGCAAAAGTTCTTGGCAGACATATACTTTTATTCAAGCATGCTGCAGTCCAAAACCAGAAACCAAATTAATTAAAACAAACAGAGAGGCAAATCCCTATTAATCTCCTCTCACAATCTTACATGCTCCACAGGAGCCTTCTCAACCAAATGGTTTGTAACCACCCTGCCCCACAAAATACATACATTTATTTTGCGTTTCTATAACCTTTTCTCTCCACAGGTCTTTAGGAAATGAGCAATTTTTTATTCACAAACCCTCACATTTAGCTGGTTTAAAGGAGGAAATCACCCCTGGAAAGTTATGACTGGTCTCAAAAATTACCTGGAAAATTTCAGCTGGTTCTGTGACATATTTTTATTAGTTCTGTTCTGATCAGAAATACTGTGGCAAGTACCTTTTTCTCCAAGTACTTCTGGTTTCAGCCTGCAGTGAATCTTGGCAATGGAAAAGGAGATGAGTGAAAAATGGTTGAATATGAAAATAATGTGCTTTGGGCTCCTGTGTGTTGCTGCCACGCAAATTACTGGGTAATAAAAAAATGGCAACTGTTACAATTCTTGAAGTACTGATTTACAGATAAAAGATTCAGATCCAGTTCAGTATAGCAAGTCATTTTCACTTGTCATTACGTGCTGTCTCAAGTGACTTCCCTTAAAGTTAGCTTCAGACACAAAACAGGGTATCTTCAATTCAAGGTCTGCCACGTAGACTTGAGTTTAGTGAGTTTAGTGAAAGTTGCTGCAAATTGACTTTTTGCACCCCTTTGAGTACCAGCTTTGCCTACTTCCTTTAAAATTGTAAATTTGCATTGAGTGGAAGACTACTTTTCATAGGCTAATACGAAATAATACTTCGAATTGAAAGCTGTAATTGTTCCAAGCAAGGGCTAACTCAATGAACTAACCCACTCTCTACTTGAAACAGCCTGCTGAAGAGGTTTCCCAGCTAGCATCACACAGCACCAACACTCAACAGAGATATACAGAATGGAATGGGTTGTTTTGGGGGGGTTTGTTTTGTTTTTGTTGTTGTTACCAAGTAGTTAATCTCAAATACCCTGTCTCCACTGCTTCTTTGTCGATGCCCTTTCCCTCCAGTCCATGTGAGAAACAGAAGGCACAGTTTCTTCTACTCAGCCTGTACAATTTTATTTGCTTATTCTGTTTCCTCCAAGTGGTGCATTTATAGCAGCTTTGGGAAGGAAGTTATCTGCTCCTTCAAGCTTTGGATCAACTTATTAGTTATAACTCAGACTGGTTTTCTGTTACTTTATAACTCAAATTTTTTCATTCCTTCCTGTCAATTTTAAATTAACACTGTACCAACTACTACTTCATGTAAGTATCCTGTACAGATCGACAAGAACAAGTAACAACTAAGCTTATGTGCAGACTGGATTTCTAGAAATATTTGGGTAATAATAAGATGTAAAGATACTCACATGTACAATTGTCAAACCTTCCTTGATTTCTATAGATTTATTATCTATAAAATATATATGGTGTGTATATATATTACATTATTTGATCTAGTGAGATATTTCAGAAAATCCTGTTCTAAGGCTACCAAGCTCTGCCTGTCAGTCTTTGGTGTATATGTTAGCTGAAATGTTTTTGGTTCTATAGTTTTCCCATAGTAATTGAGAAGGTGTGCCATAAATAAGTACAACCTCTAGAATAATGGGAATAAGGAGGTTTTGTGTGCTTTTACCTGAATTTACAATTTCCTTGTGGAAAGGGAAACAACAGGAAAGACACTGACTTCATTTAGATATATAGAAGGCAGTTTCACTGTTATCCACAGAACTGGCTTTACACTAAAGGGCTTCTTTGAACCGAAGCCTGTATAATTAGATTTCATCAGCAGAAGTACTTTCTGGTGCAACTGGCTTGTAGCATTATCCTGCAAATGATACAAAGGGCTAAAACTGGATCCTAGATGTAAGATCACAAAGCTGATTTGGTGTAGCAAACACATTGCAAAGTACAACAATTACCAAAGATAGGACTGAACTGTGATTCCTTCCCACATTTTGCACTGCTTTTATACAACATCTTTCATCCTAGCATGATGCTTTTTTTTGTCCCCCCGAGATTTTTCCACAAATACGTTGTTTTACAAAAGAGAAGCCTGAACGTGTAAGCTACATTGATGCATGGTCAAAAGTCCAAACTGAGGAGATTAAAAGCTCTGAATGCAACTAGATACCCATTTGTTTTACTAAAAAAAAAAGGAAACTTCATCATTTTTAAGCGAGATCATTATTTTGGTGTCCTGACTCATGACTTTATGGGTAAAATCAGGCAACGTTTATACAGATGTATTTAACTGCATGTCTTCATCTTTTAAAAACAAAATATAGATAATCTGCAGCATAGTGCATTTGGGAAAATTCCAGCTTAGAAGTTGTCCCAGGCATGGGCTTTCTGCATTCTGAGTTCTGTGCTGTCTCCTGTATGCACAAAATCAGTGATTTTAACAGCAGCACAGCTCACATAATCATAAATGTAGACTGGTGTCTGAAAGGAGACAGGTCTGCTCAAACTGGTAAGTTTCATGCAACATGATTTCCAAAGAAGAGAATTAAGAAGCATAAATCTGCAATCTATTGATATGGCATTTATTATTATTTATAGAATATCTTAGGTAAAGGCAATATTATACAGGCAAGCACAATGGGTTCACAGTCCTGTCACATAGATGCTGCTTGGATTTCTAGGTAGAGAAGGGATGAGTGTCACCACATTTCTTGAGCCCAAAATAAGCACGCAGGACCCAAATTTTCATTATTTTTCCATTTTATTTTCTTCTGCTTTTGGTGGTTTTTGGGGTTTTTTTGTTTGGTTTTGTTTTTTTTTTTTTCCCCAGAACGGCAACTTTCCAGTCAAAATCTTGTATTCTTTTTTGCCCTACCAGGCTGCAATTGCATTCCAGAAAACTTTTTGCAGTGCTTCTTGCAATTAAGTATAATATTCCCTGGCTGACGTGTTCCTTGCTCAAAGGGATGTTATTTACTGTCTTTATGTTGCCAGAGCGGGTAAAGAGATGCAAGAAAACTGCTGCAAAATAAGATAATGTGACAATCTTTAAGTATACACATCTGACTGGGAAAAGCATGGACCCTGCAGGACAGCTGAGAGATTTTCTGGGTTTCCATGATAGGGTCTATCTCAGAAGCACAGCACTCATATAATTTTAAAAGTTGTATGCTTCATCTGAACAGTATTAATACAGGAGAACAGGTGGGAGATATGGACTCTTTTTTTTTTTTTTTTTTTCCTCCTATGAATATAGCCAATTCCTTCTGACTAAGAACCTCATTAATGAAATATTGAACCTTATACACCAGAAGAACATGGAAAGCTTGTACTAGGAGGACAGTGGTCTGGAGAGTTATTTGTCATAAATATAAATTTTGATATAATCTGGATCAAAGAGGCATTGAGTCATATTAGTCCATGGAGTTAAACCAAGAAGGAAGAAATTTTTCTTGTTGGTGTGATCCTGCATTGAAGTTACATATCCATGGTCTTCTCAGAAATAAGAGAAAGGAAAATGCACAAAGGTGACCAGGCAGCACAAATAACTCCGCGGTATTGAACAATATAAGTGTTGCTAAGAGAAAGTCAAATGACATTCAAGGATACTCTTAATCTAACTGAGCCTTCTGTATTAATTGTTTACTATGTGGCTTCTGCAAATGGCTTTATGTCTGGCCAGTTTACCAAGACAGATGTGTGTATCTGGAGAAAAGCTCATTTCCAAAACAGTTACGAGTTTGAGCAGGAGAGGTTGATCAGGAATTAGCAACACCTAAAGGAAAAAGAAGGCCAAAATTTTAACAACTTGTATCTATTCTGTCTTTAAGACATAATCATGTGAGGTGCATATGATATATGAGAAGAGACATATGAGAAGGTGAGGTGCAAAGAGATGACAGATCCTGCACCAAGTGTGCGGCGGTGATTTGGGCATCCCAGTAAACTCTGCAGAAAGTTGCAGGATTTCTTAGGCCTTTTGTGAGATAGGAACTCTCCAAGGAAACAGTAAATATGCAATTTTAAGTGTAAAACTCCTGCTGTAACAAGAGTATTTACTGAAAATTAAGCAATGAAGGTATTTATAAACATAGTCTTTTAGCCCAGATATTTACATCATAAAACCTGTGTACAATTAGGAGGGAAAAAAACAAGGGTGGAAATTAATGAACAATGAAAAATTCAAGGCATCCTGTCACCGATCCTCAGCCTAAGATCATAGCTGCTCTTTTATTACCTGCAGAACAATACTGCCAGATTCATCACAACATGCTGTTTTCCAGGTATGGAAGAGCCCAGATGAAGATCACACCCCCAAATATTTTCTAAGCATCCATCCAGAATTTACTGAAAGCACCACAGAAAGGCACTCTGCTGAGACATGCTGATAAAAATGAACATTTCCTTCCAGTAAGAGTACCCTTTCCTGATTTTCATTGTGCAGAAAGCTGCTCCAGTAGAGCAGTGCACTTGGCACCTATCCACCATCTCTCCCATATTCTCTCACACGTTGTTGCGGGGAGTTTGTATGACAAAATAGTTTGAAACGTTGTCACTGCCTGTGCAGCTTATAGAATCATAGAATCATTTAGGTTGGAAAAGTCCTTTGAGATCATTAAGTCCAACCATTAACCCAGACCACTTGGCAGTCCCAAATTAATGGTTGGACTCAATGATCTCAAAAGTTTCTGTGCATGAAACATCTAAAGCAACATAACTTGACATGGGAAACACCATGAGAAACTCTGTGACCGCCTCTGGAACCTGGGCAAGCTGGACAATCTGCTGTCTGAATTGGAGATTGTTTATATACTTGTGTCTGCAGAACCATGGGCCTCTGTCCAGTACACCCGCATTCCCAGTATTAGGAAATGATTGTCCTCACTCCTTGCAGACACCACTGTAACATAGTTTTCATTACCACCTCTCATCTTAGAAAGGCAATGATACAATTTTGTTATGATATTTACACATTTATGACCAACAGCTTTTGGAGTCTTTACATGGAAAATCTCCATCTGGATCAGAATTCATCAGTTTGTCCCATGTGAGAGGACTGAGAAGCTCTCCGAGCTCTGCTTACAGCCTTAACAGAAACAGGTTTGTGACAGACAGCTGATGACCACCAGCTGAAAGATCTGAAGGCCAGCAAAGGCATCAAGGCCATCTCATTAGCAGTCTCTGTGTAATGCAGAGTCAGAGGACCTCAGTCAGCGAATAACAAGCCTTTATCTTTTCTGTTTGAACTTTCAGATCATTACCAGAGGTTAACATGGGTGACCGCAGTGTCATTCCCTAAGCCCCTGCCACCCTCAACAGCTGCATTCCTCAGAATAGGAAGGGAATGACATGGTGCAGGCTATCTGCTAAATCAAATGCCAGCCTGACGGTGACCCTATCTCCAAAAACTGCAGATGATCTCTTTCTGTCAGAGGGCGGGGAGGGATTACCCCAGAAATACTAGGCAAAGCGTTTTTGTAGGCATACAATGATGAAAGCAGTAGAGAGGAAAGATAACTTCTCTTAATCTTTGTATTAAAAGAGGTGTTCTCTGCTTCTAAGTGCAGCTTTGGTCTCCAATTTTGAATACCAATAATTTTAAAAAATATTTTCACAGCACATAGAGCTTTAGTGAAACTTACTATATTTCAGATGAAAAAGAAACTCCATGGAATTTTCCCAGACTAAATTATTGTGAAAAGAATGACCTTTCACTACAGCAGACAGAAATAGAAATGACCCATGATTACTAACATTTTGTATTAATTACCATGCACTTCCTTAGGTAACATCAAGAAGTTGAACCTTCTGCTGCATCAGAAGGGCAGTAAAACACAGCACGTGAAGGACATGAGAGAAGACAGATGCTTTTAGGGCTGGGGCATTGGGCTGAGGACTCTGGGTCATACTCCAGCATTAACTTCCTATGTGACCCTGGGCAAGTCACATAGAGTGATTCATCCCACCCAGCTATTGCTGAAGTAATGTCTAATTCAAACTAATTGTGTAAATTACTACTGAAGAGAGGGATTATTCACATGTATTTAAGTTGGGTTTCATCCCTTCTGAAGATGTCTCTCTCTCTCTCTCTCCATTTACCATAGAAGAAATCTACTGGCTCACTTAGAATAGATACTTAGCTTGTGTGTGATCAGATGCAGGTAAGATGTATCTAGGTCTTAGTTAAATGTATTATCTTTAAGTTGTAGTTTAAATGAAGTTAAAGATGTGTATAATACAGTGTATGTATTAAAATACAGTTATTCCTCTTTTCAGCTTGTCTTCTACTGCTAAAAGTTTAGCTCTTCGGAGATGGAGCTATCCCTCAATATGGTACATGCAGCAACTTGCAAAACAGAACTCCTCGGGGGTTAAAGCACTACTGGCAGATACACAATATTGGCAACCTTCTCTCTGACTCTTACATTAGGTGCTGTTTGCCTTGAAGTCTCAGGTTCTGTCGTCTTGTGGTTAGACTAGTCTCAGCTTTTGCTTCAATCAAAAGTAGGTTTATTTGCTGGCAGAGATCATCGAAAGGAAATCTGAAAGAAATGATCTGAAAGAAAAAGTAAAATAAAAGAAAATTTAGATCAAATCTTTCTTAAGTGTTTTAATCTCTTGGGTTGGAAATAATGTAGTACTCACAGATACAATTGCTTTCAGCCTGGCTCCTGGCTGTGATGAAAGTGTCACCTAATTTTCACAGAATAAGTGGATTCCAGCACCTGTTAAGAACGAGGGTGGGAGGGTAGGCATCTGATTAAGGATGTGTGTTTGGAACAAATTTCTGTCTGTGAAGCTCTTCTTGACGTACTTAACTGTTTTGAGGGTCACAGAGAAGGGAGAGTATCTTCTTGCTCTGCCTGTTGTCAGCCCTCAGATCAGCAGGGCTTTAGTGTCACCAACAGCTGTGGGGAAAGACAGTGCCATTGCAATAAACTGTCCATATAAATGACATATATGGCATGTGCCCTGGCATAACACAGGACATCTTGTGGGAACATATCTGCCTGCAGAACAGCTGCAGGAGGCCTGCTAGCTAGCAAACTCACCTCTGGTCTGCAGCTAGTGGAGTCCCATTGTAGGCACCCTGGCAGGGCATACAAATCCAGTGCATTCTTTCCAGGCATCTGTGCTGATGGAAGTCCCTTGGGGAAAATAAAAAGTCCATGAAAATGAAGTATTTTTACCCCAAGTCTTAACATTTACATACCAGTTTATTGTCTGAAGAACACCTGCACAGATGTTTCCACCTGCTTTTGCTGTGGGGCCCACATAGAGAAAAGTGTGAGCTGAGCACAGCTCTTCTGTGCACGCCGGCAGCAGACACATGCCTCTGGCACCACCAGTGCTCAGCTGCCCAGATGGCAAGGAGCTGCATCCCAAGTTTGATTTACTGTTCTTTGTCACTTCTTGCTGTGTGGAGTACAGTGCTACAAACATTAAGCCCTTCAGAGCAAGGGCTGTCCTTCCATCCTTTCTCAGTGCAACATCAATCATTGTGGCGTCCCTATCCATGCCTGGAGTTTCTATGCATTACCCACAATGTAAGCAGCAACTAAGAAGGACAGTAAGTGCTGTCTGTCTGTCTGTCTGCCTTCTTCCTTTGTGCCAGCAGCTGAGTTTTTTGTGGTGTTTATGTCTGTAGTTCATAAATAACTGTGGAATCCTCCTTTCTCAAATAGCACTCTATATATCTCGAGTCATATACTTTTCAGAATTTTGCACACTTTTTAAGGTTACATAGTTTTAGTCACAAACAATGGCAACCATACTTGTCCTGTACTTAATCTGTAGATAAAACTGACTACTTCAGAGCTTGCTAAGGATTAAGGACTTGCTTACAAAGGATTAAAGGCTTCCTCACTTTGAGTAAGGATTAAGGACACCATGCACTGCATGGTCAGCTGATGCCACTGTGACAGTGATGACACTCAAACCCTGAAGCAGTCCACAACATAAACTGGAAACAAGCCATACATGACCAAGATGCCATGAATCCTGTGGCCACAGTCCCCAGATACTCCTCTGTCAGAGGTGTTCTACCCCAGGTTTGCTTTTATTTTGTATGAAGTGGAAACTCAGCATCCATGAACTCGCATTGAGAAGACAGGCATTGAGCCAGCCCCCATCTGGCTATGAGCCACATCTGGTGCAGAACAGGATGACAGGTAAACCATTACTCAGGGAAGGAGACAGAACTGAAGGGTCCTAAGCTTAAATTTACTCACAGGACACAGACATGTCTGCAAGCTCAAGGGTTAGAGCTGACACAGGTCCTGCCCCAGTCCTTGTAACAGCAAAAAATGAAGTTACTATTGCTAAGATTATTTATATTGAAAACCGTAATTGGATGTTTCATTTTTTCCTAATGTTCTGGCAGATTAATGTAATGGCTGGAAGGAAGAGGTCACATTGCCCAGTCTCCACAGCACTTATCACATGAGGAGCAGAGAAATAATGACTACAGGCTGGATACTTAACTGTTTGTTTCAAAAGCAGCTTGTTGGGTAAAATTGGCAGCAATAAAGAGCGAGCTGAACAGCTCCATCTTACTAATGGGTGTTGCTATGGAAATGAGGAAAATATGCTGCTTCTTAGAAGGACACATAGGATAATGGTGGAAAAACACATAACAACCTCCCTTAAGTGGCTCCATGATGCTAGACAAAGATGTATACATCTGTGTATAATTCTTATCTCAAAAATCAATCTGCTGTCATTTGCTTGTTCCCTGACAGTTTAGCACAGGCACTTCAAGCACCAACCCTTGCACAATCATGATACAACTGTGAAGCCCCATTTAAAGCGGGGGCTCAGGCAGCTCTCCTATAAGCTTTGCATTGTTTTCCCTGGTGTTTCCATGGGAACCTCTGAATCGGCTGCTGGTAACTGAGAAAGGAAAAATTCAGAAAGTTCAGCTAAGCGAGTTTAGAAGAGCAGCTGCAAGCTACTTATGTAGCTTAGAGGAGACAGAACAAAAGAAACTTTAGTAGGAGACAGGACAGAAGAAATTGTAGTCTTTTTAAATTAAATCTGTACACCACAAGAAATAAGTTATATATATTTTTAGCATATTGTTCCCATTACTCCATAGAGGGCAAAATTCAGCTGAAAGTACGTAGCATGCTTACGGCTCCATGCATTATTAAAACTGCCATATTACAGGCAAAATTTACTTCACTGGGTAAAGTACAAGCAATACAGACACTGCATGTGAACCATGGAAGCAGCAATGCATCCTTAGTTTTGTCCGGAGTGGGGAGAAACTGCCGGGCTACAGCCTACGTTTTCACTTGCAATATACTGTATTTCTTGGACTCTTGAGTCCCAGGGATGACATCCATGTATATTACACTAGCCCCTGCTGGTGTACCTTTTGTATCAGTGTTCATATTGGGCTTCCACTGTATGAGTACATCTCTGCCCAGGAGAAATAAAAGCTGGGGCAGGGCTTCCTTGCTGGTAGGGTTTTCAGTCCTACTAAAATTGTTACCCAATAAAGGAATGTTGCCTCTGAAGTACTGAAAACAACATGTCATGACTTGGCAATAGACAAGGACAAATGTGACTTGAAATGTATTCCATTAATAAAAATACAAATATAAATGAACAAATAGCTTCATAGACCGAATCCTTCTATTAAAGTAAAAAAAAAAGGGAAATTACTTGTTCTCAAACATAACTTGCTAGTTTTGCACAGTGTATTTATGAAGACCACACAGTTGTATCCTGGAATATTATGAAGCATTAAATACAATATGAAAATTGGAAACCATTGTTCTTAATGGTGAATTTGTTCTTGTAATTTTCCTGGATAAATCATGCCAGGATTAAAGGAAATCATGCTGAACAGGTATCTAAGGTACTAGTTTTCTAGCAGAAAGTAGCTGCTTAGTTTTGGGGAATGATTTCATTTCTGTCTTCCTGGAAGGTCCAACTTTATAATATTGAAAAATATTCCATCTGGTGTCTTTTATATAGTGACATCTCAAAGAACTTCAGAAAAGAATACATTGTGCAAATGTAGTTTGGTACTGTTGCTAGCACATGGGGTGACCATTGCACACCGGTGTTCATTGGTCGTGGCTTGGCATGTTAGCTTTGTTTTGCCATGAAACAGACTGTAAGGCAAGACATCATGGTTCTACCCTACTCTATTGCTGATAAGACAGAAATAGGAGTGCAGAAGCTCACAGTTCCAGGGATTTCTTCCTGTGTTGGATGGTTGGATCATGTAGATAGAGGGGAGTAAGACACCTGCAAGAAGAGTGACGTTACTCATTGCTCCAAGCCAGTTCACTGTGCAGGTGCTCCTACTGTTCCGTAAGTGTGACTTAAGAAGTCCACCACCAAGGTAAACTGTGATACAAGACAGGTTTATGCTGAGTGAAGATTACTGATGGAAGTCTTTGCAGTGATGCCATGAACTTGTTTTCAAACTAATTTAAAGTAAAGCTTGTGCTGACTGTTGCTGTTGAGCGCCCCTCTCACCAAGAAGGATGATGGTGTTGGGTTTACAGGGAGACAGCTGGACTGTGAAGTGAAATTTAACCAAGCGCTGATCTCATTGGCTAACGTGAAAAAAGTAATTTAGATTGGGGTCAATGATCTCGTGTATATCGCTATATAAAGCAGATAATGCTTTTGAGATTCCTTTCTCTGAATGCAACTTTCAAATTGTCCAAAAATCTATAAATAGAAAAAAAGACTTTAACTATCATATGGCCTTAAGCAGTCCATGAACTGTGTTTCTCAATTATTCTTCCAGTAAAATGGTGATAATTGTACCTACTTGCCTCACTGAAGGGTTGTGAGAATAAGTTGTTCATAATCAGCTTGCAGGCTGAAAAAGGATGCCTTTTAAACATTCAGAAAGGGAAGGGAACAGTTAATGTTAATATGCACAAAAAAAGGAGCGGAGGGAGGAAAAGATCACAGTTAAAACTTGCTTCCTCAAGTGCCCTTTCTACTGTTCCCTCACCCAATATAGTAATCAATTCAGGTCAAAGTAAGCCCATGAAAACAATGCTAAGACACTCCTGGCAGATTTTCAAGGGCAGGCCAGCACTGCAGCAATGTCTGCTTGTGGCTTGTCAGGGTCTGTACAGGAAATGCAGGCAGGAGCAGGGTTTGTTAATACAAGTGAAGGAAAAGAAGGCAACTCATCTGTTCACTGTTGCTTAACGTGAGTTTGGGCAGTACTCTTCCCAGGCCTTCCTGAACACACCCTGGCACCTGAGAACAATTTTATACGGAGCAGTTATGAGACACTGTGATTGATGTAGTTCTGCTAGCAAGCTGTAGCAACATTTATAAACTGCAGAGCTCCACAGATAGTAATACACTTGGTATTACAGGAAATGGGACACGGTTGCTTCACCTGTGCAATTAGTGAAGCAAGTTTCTGCATGATCATACACCCTTATACAAGCAAGAAATGGACAGAATGATCCTGTTGTCATCTGGACTCATCAAAATGCCATAGAGACAGTAAAGCATCACAAGACACTGGGCAAGATAAGAGAGTGTAAAATGCACTAGCTTCTTACAGTCAAATTCTCTGATACCTGTACTGCCGTGTAAATAATTACAGCGCTGACAATGTTTGGTTTTTGGTATGGATGGTATCAGTTTAAGTCACTTCTGTTTGTATGGGAACATATATTATTCTCAAGTTTGCATCCACACAGAAAGGTCTTCGCTTTCTAAAATGTATGTCTGTTCCCCAAGCTGAGCAGCTCTGGGAATGCTAGGCCTCTGCCTACAATCAAAATCCAATAATGCCAAATAGATGTAGAATAGTAGAGAGAAGTTAACATCTTGGTCAGGGCATCTAGTGTCAATGTTTTCTCATGTCCATCAGCCAAACAGCTGTCATTTCATTTTTCCCAGGCACTGAGTTAAACTGCTTGTGAATAGCATTTCTTCTGTTCATTCTCTCCTGTGCTACAGCCAAGGAATTTCATCTGCTTGGAACCAAAATTCATGGTCTCACTGGCCACACACTTCAGACTGCTGTGGTCAGCTTTTGCTTAAGCACTACCAAGTTTCACACCATCTGAATTTATGTTCTCTGCCAGTGATGCAGATTAGCTTTTTTCTAAGAGTTAAAATTGCAAAATATGCTGCATAAATATGGTCATCTGACTTTTAAGAAGGTTTGTCAGAAATCAACTACGTATGTAGAAGGGGAAGCCAATGGAGTGTTAGCATTAAAATACCACCTACCATCTGGGGAGGGGCTTAGCATGCAGCAACAAAGTGAAGCCTGGGCATAAATTTGGAAATATTTCTCAAAGATGTTTAAAGGCATAACTCTAAAGACAAGCAGACCGCATAATTCTAGGACTTAAGTTAATGTTTGTAATGGGGAAAAGCTTCTGGTGGGATGACATCAACTACAGTCTTGGTGACACAAACCCCAAAGCTCTGCCCTGACTGGAGGACTGGAACAAAACCCTACTCCATTCTGAACTGGTTGCAAATCAGTACAGCACTTCAGTCCTGTCCAAGAATAAAAGTTAAAAAAACCCAACAACATAAAAGGATATCAGTTGGAAGAAAAAGTAGGAAATACATGTTGAACCTTAGGGAAGGAGCGAGAGGTTTGTTTTCTGCCCCGTGTATTGCTGATGGCCTGGTTGGCACTTGTGCATCATAATCACAGCCATTAGAGATACACAAGTGTATGCTGCTGATATTCTCAGTAAAGCTCTTAGCCAGTAATGACTCCTAGTGCTGCACTTCATTACATATCAGCAGAAACATGTAATTCGATGGGCCAAACATTCCTGCCCATTGCTGTGCCAGCAGGCTGCTCATTCATTTCGGTGAGAAATCCAGCCTGCAGAGCAGTGATCAGAATTTCTATGTTCGGTAAGCTGCACACACGGTGTTTATTGCAAGCCAGATACACATGGGTTTTGTAAAAAATGACAATGTGCCCCAAGCCTGTACAGCACATGGCTATATTTCCAAACAATCTTGCCACATATTTTGTTGTAAGAATGACATTCTTACAACATATTCTGGTGACTTTCAGGATTTATGAAGGGCTGCACCTCCCTGACTTGATCCACTTTTCCTGTTGCCTACCCAAGCTAGTTCTGTAACAGCAAACATTTCTTGTTTTGTTTCTGGTTGTGGTTGTGTTGTGTTTTTTTTTAAATTCTGACCTCTGCTTTTTGTTCTCATGCTTTACCACCCTTTAATTTCATCCTCTTTTTTGCTACGGAATCCCCCTTCTCTTTGCAGTTATGTGGAGTGCGATCTTTTCTCCTTTATAACAGACCTAAGGCAAGAGTGATAAAAAAGGGCTTGAAAAAATCCTGTATCTAGCCAGGAGAGGATTTCTTCCATGCAGGCACTTCAGAAGACAGATTTCTGAGCCATGGATCTCCTCAGAAACGCTTCCCTGCAGCAGACCAGGGCTGGGGATGGTACGGAAGCTAGGTCAAGCTGTGTGTGCTAAGGAGGGTCTAAGCAGACCTGTAGCATGCAGGAATATGCCAGAGGCTTTCTGAGCTTCAGCTAGTCTTCCAGAGCTAAGTACCTGGAGAGCCTGCAGCTACCATGATCTTCTTTTTGCCTGGCCCACACCTATGGCAGACAATCTCCAACACTGTATTTTAAGTATGACTTACGATGTACTTGATTTTATTGTGATTTGTATCACCAAGGCTGGAGTGCCTTGGCTAGCTCTCTTCAGAAATCAAGGGGCTGCAAAGGGATCTCAAATGGGAAGTAAGAGAGATTAAGTTGGACTGAAATGGAAAAATTACTTGGTCATATCACAAGGTTTAGCCAGTGTGTGCTCTTGAATGTTGCACAGGAACACAGCACAAAGTGACTGGACTGCTGGAAATTTCAGCCTCAAGCTACAGAGAGTAGCAGGAGAACAAGGGTCTATGTGCTGTGTCAGTAAATGCACGTGTAAGTATCTGAAAGTGAGTGTTGGCCACAAGAGAGTGCTTAGACAGCAGGGTTCCTGGGGAGAGGTAGGTCTTGAGGTCCTTCAGGCTCTTAAGGTCAAATTAGCTCTTTGAAAACGTTGCTTCTCATTCTGATTTCACTACTCAAGGTGCCTACATAAAACACATCAAACTATGACAAGCCTCTCTTGCTGACTTTTAGAGTATTCAGTCTTCTGTTTTCAAGCAGGCATCTCCCTCTCTCTTATTTTAAGGTCACCTATGCCCTATTTCCCGGGAATGGATCTCTTCCAGCTGTGAGATGGGAGTGATCTTCTGAAGAGAGAGACAGAAAAGCAGGTTCAGAGCATGGTGTCCACTACGGGGCAGGTGTGGGGCAGCACAGTAAAAGGCAAGGGCAAGGGCAGGCTCTTCCAAGTCAGATGGGCACTTTACTCTTATATCCGCATGTGAAAGGATTGAGGTTCATGAAAAAGAGAATTAGGAGGAGTGCACAGCTAGTACAGCACACAAAAAAGAGCAGAGTATTTGGGGAGCACTTATTTTGCTTGGGGACATCCCAGATGTTAAGGGTAGGGAAGCCAAATGTTGAATCCATAGTCAGTAATCTACATATGGCACAGAAAAAGATGTGCGGCATTTGCAATACCAGTATCTCACTTCGTATTACCTCTCTACTTCGGAGAAGCCCTGTTGTCACTTCGGCACTGAATATGAGCACAGTTCTTGGGTAGAAGAGTTTTTTAAAATGTTGTCTCCTTTGCAGTTCCAAAGAGAATGCACAGTGCCTCTGAACCTCTGTACATTAGGTAGATCTGGTGCTTTATGAGAGTGGGAAAGCTGGCTGTTATACAGATCCCCATTCAGTAAAATGAGTGAGCTAGAAAGAGAAGTGCAGCAAGCTTTGGGACAAAAGGGGGAAAGCACCTGAGGTATCTTATGTATATCAGAAAAGAACTGCAGTATCAAGCTACTAAACTAAGAAGCAGACCTCAGTATAATAAAATAAAATTATTCTCCATGCTTGTCTCTTAAAAAAAGCCTCAATTTATTGGAGCCAGCAGTACGAACCATGCAATATTAGCAACTTTCTTAGAAAGTACAACAAAGAAATTCTATTTTAATGAAAAAATTTTGCAGAACACTTCAATTTTGCACTAACCTGCAGAATCAGTAAGTGTCTTAAGTGTGTTGTAACAAATATTTAATATCTCCCATGTTCTGAAACTGTTGTTTTGCTGATAAAATACTCTGAAGCTTCTGAGAACCATTTCACTGGTCAACCAATGCATTCACTGAAACTGCACTTGCTTTTCAGCTGGGAAAAAAACAGAAGAACCCAGAAAAGTGCCTAGTGCAAATGGACACAGAGGTTGCTCTCTTAAGAAGGACATGATTTCAAATAAAGCCCTAATTTAATGGTGTGTAAGAAAGGGATTTTGTACCTCTAATACAATAACACTTGTATAATTTTGTATGGTTTGTATTTCCAAGTACACTGCTACTACTTGCATTCTTACATACTCCAGAATTATCGTAACAAAACTGATTCAGCTACTGTGCTTAAACATGTGGTTTAAGATATGCTCTTGTATTTGTTACATTGCTGTAGACAGACTATGAAATGGATTTCTGATGGCATCTCTATACTCCACTCTATTAAAACTAACTCTATGTTCATTGTAACCTTAATTTCCCTTATTTATCCCCTTTTCTTTGCTTATTGTCTTTCTAGTATCATAGTATCATGGCTAAAGTCTGACCAGAAGCTCCTTGAGGAACTGTCTGGTCTCTGTGTAGTATGTACCACAGAGTGTATGACATAGAGTAGAAATGAAATTTTAGTAAAGAATCTAGAAGATTTTGCATGTAAGTAGCCACATGAATTATAACATGGTTCTATCACATTGCACATTTGTAATTTGTGTTAATTGGAAATGGTAGCCTTTGGAATTATTTTCCTAACCTTCAGAAATGTGGGTAAAACCTAGGAACAATATATATGAGGAAGGCTGTTCATGTTTGTTGTGTTTATGGAAATAATAATGTGTTGAGCAAAGGTTCAATTCCCTATGTATAGGTAAAGTGGGAAAAGATGAAATTAATTCAACATGATCAGATGTGAAACGTCCTATATTTCAGATACTACACTGAGACTCATGAGACAGCATATGGTTTTGTTCTGTTTCAGTCTTTGCAGAAGAAGGTACACTGAGGTTTCTTTAAAACTTCAGAAAATTTCTAGGATAAACAATGAAAATCTCAGTAATGCTGTGGGCATGCAGCATGGACTTATTTTAAGCTATTTTTAAATATTTTAAAATATTTTTTAAAGTATTGTCAAACTACAGTTTGAACTGAACATAGATCCACTGCAGTCAGGGTTCAATTCTCCCCAACAACTGACAGTGCATTGCTTCAGTCTGGAAGCACCTTTTGGGACACCATTCACAACAGTTCTTGACATGCTGCTTACTTGTTTGCTTTAGTGGTACTTGGTCATGGAACACTATATTTAATGCATAATAGCACGAATGAACATATAATAGCATCCTATCCACCCCTGAACCCAGGACCTAGTTATGTATCTGTCCTGTAAATCAGAAAATATTAACAGATATGGTAAAACATAGCAGAGTCATTTATGTTGCTTTTTCCATAATTAGGTAAATATTGCAGAAGTATTGACAACTATAATTAAACATTCCTTAACCAATTGACTTTGATTGTGGCAACTTTTTCACACTGTCTTGATATTTAGCTGTCTCCATGCGAGATTGAATACCTGTAGTCAACAAATCCAGAAGAATAGTTGGGAGTTCTCTTGCTGGAGCCTTGATGCTAACAGAGCTACAACCTGCCAACGTCTTAGTAAACTTCTATCACTGTGCCTGACCCTGCCTGTAGGACACCAACAGCCTGTGCTTTGACTTCTTAGTAATAGGTTTCCCTAGAGATGCTTGGGGAGGTTGCATTCAGACCCTGCATGGTGTGCCTACTCCCCGCGAAGGATTTAGCACCTGCTCCCTATTACCTATGGATGGAGAGAAGCACTGTAGTCAATCCATCCCAGCTTCTTTGGCCACACATCCCTCTAACCAAAGAGTGAGTGGGTATGTGAATATCAGAAGCAGCCAGAAAAGTCCAAGTTTTTCTTTTTTGCCTTTTGGGAAAACTGATTACTTCATGTCATGCATAGCTTTATTGTCCCATGGGAGTTTGTTTACCAGCTCCACTCTTGTGGGTAGATAACTGTGAAAAGACTCAGTGGCGACTAAGTTCCTGTTGGAAATAGTCTGGAGTTTCTTTTGAAGCCACACCTGTGTGTATGATATAAGCCTCCTGAGCCTCCTGAGCCTCCTGTTTCTCATCTCATTGAGCAACAGAACATGTCACACCCTGATGAAA
Organism: Falco naumanni; assembly: GCF_017639655.2. Classification (NCBI taxonomy): domain Eukaryota; kingdom Metazoa; phylum Chordata; class Aves; order Falconiformes; family Falconidae; genus Falco; species Falco naumanni. Next base: position 12,485,278 of record NC_054080.1, on the reverse strand, counting down.
AGCAAGGCAAGGCAGTATTGAGCACACAAACACACATGCAAGAAAACGAATGCCTTTAGGCTGCTGGGCAACATTGTCCATTTAGCCCTATCTGATATTTGCACCCCCCCACACGCACACATACACAATATTTGTTGCCCGAGTAATATTTCTTTTTTGTTTCAGAAGGAAAAATAAAGAAAGGGCAAAGGCAAGGTTTCCAGGTAGGTGTACAGAGTCAGCTGAAGACAAAATGCCTAATGGTTTCTACAGATGCCCAGGTCTGTAAAGGTGTGATACACTGAAACAGAATATAGTATTTCCATATCCAAAGTTACACAATTACATGCCTGAAAAGAACCTTTAACTGTAATAAAAAACAGAGCAAGTCACTAAGAAATGGATGAGAAGATACAACCTTGTAATAGCCCCTTTCAGAGGATGTAGTAATTTGTAGACACTTGCTTCCTACTTACCAAAACTCAGTCACACCTTACACTGACACCATGGGGTTGGAATACATGATGCAGGGAAACGATGACTCATGGTGGTGAGTATGCAGAATGAACCTGTCACTTGTGTTTCACAAAATCCACCCAGTTGTGATTTACTGGTGAAGGACCAAACTTCTTGTCCTCGGGCAAAGGGCACAGCAGCTGTGTCTCCCAGACATGGTGCCAACACTTCCACAACAACCAAGCCTACTCAAGGGAAGGCCTATTCAAGGGCAGTTTTGTCTACACGGGGCTTTTTGGCACAGACAGAGGAGAAGAAGGACAAAATCAAGTGCTAACCCTGTGGCTTTCACTTTCACATTTTGTGCTGAGGTCTCGAAAGAAAGTGGGGGAAGTTGCTCAGTCATCTGTTCACTTTCTTCAATACATGAAACAGACTTGTCCAGAACAAGACAAAACTTTGATGAATCCTGCAGCTGTCCCACTGTTTTTTCCTTGATGTCCAGGTTGACACAACCAGATTGACAACCAATGTTGACACAACAGCAACCAGCTGCTTCTATTTCTGTTCCTGGCAAAACGCTGCTCTTACAAATGTAAGCATGCCTGATGACAGACACTGGTGGTTGCTAAGGGCAGTTGATTCCAGAAGCAGGTGAGTATATATTCCATTTCAGAGGCATAATTTTGGATGCCATTCTGCCATTCATCCATACCAAATCAAATTAATTCCTGTCTGTACATCTTTATATAAGTCACTCTCTGGGTCAATGACAGGAACTGAACTGGGAAAAAAATTCCTGAGCAAAAGCAGAAGTCACTACATGAAAAGACCATGATGCTAAGAGCTCTAGTAATCCTGCATCTCTTCTAACTAGTAGTTCCCAGTACGGACCCAGTTCACACAACACCTAAGAACGTAAAGTTTACAATAAAAAATAAAAACATGTTCTGCTTAGGGAAAGAAAAATCTGTGTAGAATTTTATAAAAACACTATTTAAAAAGCAGGAGTTCTCAGACTTTTCTCAGAGCTGCCTCCTTTGTAATGCATCAAAGCTCAGCCTTCTTTCTCACCTTCTGTGTTCTTAATTACAAGAATATGCCATTGCAAAGAAATTTAGAAGAGCATTAAACTGTGGGGCTTTTGTGATGGCCTTAAGTGGTAGCTGAAACTTGTTAATTTCCCCATCAGATTTCCCCGCTTTCTTAAGGAGTAATGCATGTCAAGCAGGATGTAACAACACAACTAAAGATGATCTTTTACTTGCCAAGAACCTTAAAATGCTATGGAAATGCTGAATATATTTAGAAACAGAAACTCAGATAACATTGGTTATCTAAAGAGAAACTTAAAACTCTGGTTTCAAACTGTGCCTGTCTAGACTCAATGTTATTAGTCTTCTGAGCCACTTAACAGCTGCTTCACTGTGACAGTGGTAATTAAATAAGCATAGCAGAAATACAAAGGACCACAAAGACATCACAGGAAACTTGGCAGCTCACACATGTCAGGTCACCATGTTAGTTACTCATTGACATTTCTTCTAACTGGGTGCTTGTCCCCGTGCAAAGCCAGAGCTTGTAACTACTGTGGAAAATGGGCATAGCTCAGAATAGATGATCCCTGTGATCTGCGCAAGCATGGTGAGAACATTTAAGAACATCACATAAATGTGAAAATGGCTGTGCAACTGCAAGCCCACAAGAGAGTGGTTCTATCCTGCTGGAAAAAAAACATAACAAAACATTTCTCTGAAGCAGTTCTGGACTACGCTATAAGCACATTTTGGGACAGCAGAGCTTCTTAGGTACAGGGGCCTGTTCTTGCAACTCCTTTAAACAGCAGGTATAGAAATGCAGGTACTGCTTTTGCAGGTTGTGTACCTGCACTTGACATGGTTAGTAAGAGGTGCTCCTGAGAAAGAATCAGAAAAACCTGCTTAGGGTTGTGCTGAAATATTATTTACTTTTTATCAAGTTTTTATCAAGTTTCTGTCAATAAAGCTCTGTTTTTGAGCTTGGTTTCACAGAAAAAGGAAACTGGGATGTCAGAAAGTGAAGTGGTAAAATGGAGAAACAGCAGTAAAAGCTAAGTGAGCAACTCTGGAATAATTCATATTTGATCAAGTGAAATGTTGTGTTATTAACTATTTAGAAATAACCGTTCATAAAACACTGAAATAATAGCCACTAAAATAGTTTTTTAAAGAGCACTCTGAAAAAGCCAGATTATTTTTCCTCTTAACAATTTTAGCGGTGTATCTTTGTCCTCAGGCTGCACTGTCCTCAGCTTCTTTTAGCAGCACCCAGGCAAAGACTGGACAAGTCAAACTGCCCCTTCGAATCCTGCTCTGAATCTGTGACTCTCTGGGATGAGAACCAAGCATACAGGTAGAACGGATGTCTTGGGAGTTCTGGCTACTCGTACATAACGTTTCTTTTCATTTCAGTCTGCACCTCCATTCAGATTCTGGGAGATTGCTGGCAAATACTCACAGGTATCAGGAAGGAGATCTCAGCACTCAACACGGGAGTGCAGTGATTCCTGAATGCTTGGCAACTGTGCAGTGGTTGGGAAAGACACAAATACAGCTCGTATCTTCTCAGGCACTTAGGCAAGAGACATTCCTTAAGCATACCGCTGATGAAGCCAGTGGAGTATGCTGTGATTCTAGCCATTGAGACATGGGTAGGAAACTGTGAGATGTCTTGATGACTACATTCAATCGTAAGAGATATCTTGTAGTCAATGTCTCAGTTGTGCACTTGAGAAATTGACAGGCACTCTGCTTCAAGGTGGGGCTGAACCTGATTTCTAAGCCAGATACCTTTCTAAAGCACGTATTTCATCCACTCCTCTAATGCTCAGGTGCTTTGATAAGGACAAAAACATCTTTATGATTTTGGTCGCCTCCTGGTCAAGGCATTTTGCTTCCAGGTTCTCATGGCTGTAGTAGTGAGAAAGAACTGGGAGCTTTCCAGCTGCTCCTGGATCTGCTTCCACTGAACTTGGGAACCACCTCTCACCCCAGCCACCATTTTTTGTACCATAGGTGTCCAGTGTTAGGGCCTAGAAGTGCACCAGTTGCTTTCTTAAGGACTTAATGTCTGTGTTGGTATCTATAGGTACATCTAGCTATATTATTTGTATCTACTCATATTCTTGGAGCATCAAATATTTGTTGCTGGAAGCATCAAACATTAATTTTAAAACTAGTGTCATATTCAGTCATGAGACATCACTGCTTAACACGCTGCTTCTGTGGATGGATTCTGTTCCCTCTATTGTTTTCCCTTGATTTCACTCTTTTTGGCTCTTGCTCTCAGCTTACAAAAGCATTAACATTTTTGGTCCTCTAGCTCGAGGGGATCCTCTGACCCCAGTTTCTGTTCTGTTGCTCCCAGACCAAAGTCATTCTCCCCTCCCGTTCTAGCCATTGCTGCATGCCTTTAGTTCCTAACTCCCCGAAAAACTTTCTCTTTGAAATTCTGCTCTTAACTGCCCTGGACTGGGTTAATAAAAGTGCAACAGTTTCACTGCAGAAAAGATCACTACATGCTAATAACCTTGAGTGCTTGGGTCCAACAACTGGAAAAAGAAACTTGACTATATGTTTCTATTGGTAGTGTGCTTTTTAACTTGCACTCAGCATTTATTTATGGGAGATTTTTATTTACAAGAATGCTTGTATTGATGGAAACTCTCAGACACTCTTCCATTGAATGAATACTTGCTATTCCATAAGTTATGCAAGATTTACCTATCATCTAATCAATCTGGAATATTGTTTGATTCTCCTCCTTACCTTTATAAAACTGAATTGTCCATACCAGACATTAATCATTATGAGGTAATGTCAACGGCCATTTGAGCACCATGAATAAAAAAATAAATTAGAGACAGAGTGAATAGTCCATGCATACGGTGTATCTGACTGGGATAATGAACAATAACTTTTTTTTTTTTTTAAAGATACTTGTGAAAAAATCAAAGTTTATTCTTGAGAACTACTAATGAAAAACATAAATTTTAACCACTATCTAAACAGAGTGAAATGTTTTCAGACTTAATGACCCATGCTTTCTCTCTCTATGTTCATATTCAGTACTGCTCTAATGTATTTTTTGGTCATAAAAACCCAATTATATTTTGACATATATTCTGATCAGCATGTAGAATTCCATGGACATACCTGCAAATAGACTTAGCTCTTAAAGGGAAGTTGTTTGCTTAATATTCCTTAGAGGGGTGACTTTTAAACACTGGAATGCAGAGACTATTTCTGAAACAAAGCCAGCCCCCCAAAATTAGAGGATTTACAGCTTAAAAAAACAAACCTGAGCCTACAAATACATATATACATATATACATATACACACCCGCACCCACCATTTCCTTTTGTACCTCAGATATCCTTGTATATGAAGGATTCACATAAATTCCACGGGGAAAACTTCAGGTGTGAAAAATATCACAGATATTGAGTTGTTTCAGCCAGATGCTCTCACCCCCGATGACCACCCCCCACCCCTTGTTCTTAGATCACCACACAGGGAGACTTGGCCATCTTCCTTAGCCTGTGGCTCAGCAATAATTGAAATACTGTGGCCAGATGGTTTTGTTTGGAGGTGGGCATAGCATGATATTCCCCAGAAGGAGCATGTAATTTGTTTATAGGACATTACATTGTTTTAAAAGCAAAAGAAAACACTGGTGTGTAGATTTTTTTGTAGTAGTCTGCATAATGGAAAATAATGTCTTTTCATGTTAGAGAGATCATCCTTGACCTGAAAATCTCACAACAGAAATGAATGGAGACAAGGAAAGGTAAAGAATAATTAAAAAAAAGGACAGATGAAAATGGAAAAATTATCTGTCAACATTTACTTATAACAAATCCACATTGGTCTTGCTCATTGATAATTGGAAGTTAAAAGAAACTCTGCTGTATCTAACAGAGGACAAGACAGAGCAAACATGCATGGAGGTGGGCCTTGGAGAACAGATCCCTGTGAAACATGGCAGAACATAGTCTACAGAGCAAGGAGAGATTGACTAAGTTTGTATAGAAAGAGAATCAGAAATCTGGAGGACAAGAAGACTGGGCAAGGCAGGAGAAAGAGCCATTAAAATGCAAGGAAGATTGAGCTCTGCTGGGCCTCAAGAGTGGGACCACTGCTGAAGGTGGGAGGGTACCTAGTGACAAGGGACATGGAGAAGACTGAAGTACTCGGTGCCTACCTTCAGCGGAGGAGGATCAGGTTAGGGAACATTGAACTGCACTGGAAACATATATAACCATTGGATCTAGGATGCACACATCCTGAGGGAGCTGGCCGATGTCATCATAAGGGCACTTTTGACTGTCTTTGAAAGCTCAGGCAGATCAGCGCAGGTTCCTGAGGACTAGGAGAAAGCAAATGTCCCTCCTGTTTTCCAGAAGAGCAAGAAGTTAGTGCCAGGAAGCTACAGCCTGATTAGCCTCACCTCAGTCCCTGGAAACAATTTCTAAACATACGATGAACAAAAAGGTGATTGGGAGTAATCAGCACGGATTATGCAGGGGGAACCATGCTTAACCAACCTGATAGCCTTCTATGACCAAATGACTGGTTTGGTGAACGAGGAGTGATATCTGGATGTTGTGAATCTGAACTTTAGCAAGGCTTTTAACACTGTCTCCCATAATATCCTCATAGACAAACTATTCAAGATAAGAACTAGATAAGGGTGTGGTGAGGTAGACAGAAAGTTGGCTGAACAGCCAAGTCCCAAGCCTTGTGATCAGTGGCAAGAAGTCCAGCTGGAGGCCAGTCATATTGGAGTGCATCAGGGGTCAACAGTGGGGCTAATGCTGTTTGACATCTTCGTTAATGGCAGGATGCACCCTCAGAAAGCTTGCCCATGATACAAAACTGGGAGGAGTAGCTGATACCATACATGGGCGAACTGCCACCCAGAGGGCCTTTGACAGGCAGGAGAAATGGGCTGACAGGACCATGTAAGTTCAAGAAAGAGAAATGCCAAATCCTGCATCTGGGGAGGAACAAACCCAGGCACCAGCACACAGAGGCCAACTGTCTGGAAGGCAGCTTTGCACAGAAGGACCTGGAGGTGCTGGTGGACACAAAGTTGACCATAAGCAGCAGCATGCCCTTTTGACAAAGAAGGCCAACAGCATTCTGGTTTGCACTGGTATGCATGTTGCCACTACAGGAGAGGCATGGACACAGTGGAGTGAGACCAGCTGAGGGCCACAAAGATGACATAGGGACTGGGGCATCTGACATACAAGGAGAGGCTGAGAGAGCTGGGATCATTCAGCCTGGAGGAGACTCCAGAGGATGTTACCAATGTACACAAATACCTGGTTGGGGGAGTAACGAAGTCGGGAGATAGACTCCAAACTGGGCAAGCTGCTCTAATTGACCCTGCTTGAGCAGTAGGTCATCTCCAGAGGCCTCTTCCCAACTCAACTATTCCGTGACACTGTGAAATTACTTACTTTGGTTTCCTAAATTTAATTCTTTTCCAAATATTCCATAGTTTAATGCTGACTGCATAAGCATAACTGTTTTCAGCAGCAATACTTGGGAGAAGGTTTATAGGTTAGTGTAGACCTGGATCATCAGTTTCTCAAGAAAGATACCATGTAACTGAAACATTTGCATGGAACTTACAATATTGTTTGAGATTATTTTTTTTTAAAGTGCTTTCACATTCTCTTCCAAAAAGATTTCTGAAGAGGTAGTGAAGCCTCATTCCTCACAGGTCTATACTCTGAGGTCTCACTGCAAGATGTTGGTTTTACCTTTTCCATTCTTGGGCATTTGTAAGAGCTCTGGTGTCTTTCATTTTTCTGGTGTTTAATTTGTTGAGACGCTCTACCAGATGAGAGACAGCCAGTGCTATGGCTAGCCTAGAACTGCATTTTTTACACCGCATGGGCCGCTTTACACATGCTGATTATATAGCTTGTTACTGCCAAATTAAAGAGGATATTGGTAGAGTTGCCCAATAAGTTTGGTCTCTCTCTCTCTCCCCCCTACTAAAGAGGCTTTTCCACAATACTTACAAGTGCTTTAAGATTTGAATAAAATTCTGAACTCACTTAGGCAGGAAGACTAACAGGTGGAGAGCAATTTGATACATTTCTATATCAAATCCAACTAATGGCGGCATACTTTTTTTTCATCATCTAAATAAAGATTTAGACAAGAGGAAGCTCCAAGAGAGCATGTTTGTATAATAATAAATATGCTGAGCAGTAATATATGCACTTCTTTGATTTAATTCAAATAAAAGGAATAAAAAAGGTATTTTAATAAAAGGTTACTAATACATATCCAACATCCTGCTTGGCCTTGGAGGCAGACTTTTCAGAGTTTGAATTATTAAAACTTAAAACAATTCCAATATATATTCCCTTTATAATAAGGTACTTTACAAAGCAGTTTCAGACTGCAGATGCATGAATGGATCTAATCATTATGCACAGGGAAAACTTACACTGTCTGTCCCCTTATTTCCATATTTTCATAAAGAAAAATGCACAAAACCAAGAGCAAGCTAATTTGTTCTTGCCTTCTATTTGCCCAGAACCTCAGTGATATCATTCTGAACAGAAACAGTAATAGCACAGTAAACTGGGGAGCGCATACTTGGAAGTACCAACAAAGGCACACACAAGCTGTGAAACACTCCATGTAAAATACATTTTTAACAGGAATTCAGGTGACAAACCGTTTTGCCACCTGAAGATGGAGAACTAAATCACAATTTTCTCTCTTCAAAGCTTATGTAAATGATGGGTTTTGACAGAAACTCTGATGGTTTGGGAGGAAACTGAAAAATCTGTGTAGGGGTTTAAGCTTCTACAGATATACTATACTAATTAGAGAAACTTTTGTCAGTCTGGTTTCCACAGTCTTCTCAGAACTAATACTAGCATCACTACAGGTTAACACATTCATGTTCTTTTGCTAATGATCTAAATATTCTAAATAAACATATGCATTTCTATCAGTTCAAAATGACATAAGAATGTTTATATTGCATAATTGCTGTTGGAACAAGAAGTTTCATATCTAGGCCATTTAGGACCCTTAGGAAGGAGATTTCTATTAAAACTTTTCCAGTCTGCAACAAAGCCACACTCAAGCACTCCTAACTAAATTCATCAATATTTTGGCAAAATGATGAATGAACCAAGAACAGTAGCTGTATAGCACATCGCAGGATTGGTATTTTATTTGTTTTTAATTTAAACACAGTACACATCAGCGTAAGTCCAAAGCATTTGATTAAAACACCAGGGTGTATCATGCCTCTGGGGCACGATGAGGCATCTTTGAAGAGGCGGCAGATTTGTACTATCTGAAGAACACTGCTCTCTGTGAATCACTGCACTCCACACTAACAGAGGGGAGACCAGGAGCATGTCCTCTACAACTGAACTGTCACAGCTCCAGATGGCTCCTTGTTCCAGGGAACCCTTACTCTTTTTCCCCCCACTAAGCTTAAGATACCTGCTTAAAGAATCCATATGGCAGGGTTTGACTAGAGAAGTTACTCAGATCGAAGGCCTTGACCTACCTGACTTTCCTCCACCATGCTCCCAATGAATCTCCTCAAAGTACATTGGAGATTGTGATTTTAAACCAGACATCAACCTGAGTGCTGGTGCTGCAGCTTTTTACTCTAAACCCCTTACGAGAGATAAGTCCTTTCTCCCCATACAACAAAGCCAGAAGAACAGAATGCTGTCCCGGAGGGGAACGGCAGAAAGATGGTTCCTTTGCTAAACCAAAGTTATTTATGCCGTCTTGGCATTTTCCTGCATAATGTTGTTTTGAGGACTGCTAATTCATCGGTATGGTTTGCTGGAGTATAGGAGCCAACAGCAAGTTAAATAACCTTTGTTCACTTTATTTATGAAGAAGCCTCAGCAAAGTTTGTTTGCATGGAGCCATCGAGCCTAACTATTGCAAAACAAGCAGCCTGTCAATGTAATCTCCCAGGTAAACACCCACTAGGACAAAGAATAAGCTTTACTGCTTCAGCTCAATACTTCTTCAAAATGAGAAAAAGTTTAATAAACTGTGATTATTTGCTCAACTCACTATTAAAGATAAGCCCTCAATCTTCCTAAATTCACTGTATTGTCCTATTTTAATGCACGATACTGTTTTGCATAGGCTGTTTCTGCCTTGGAAGAGAGATGCAGTCCAACCAGATAAGGGTAATATCAGCTATATTCTAACAATTTATACATATCAGCTCATAATTCTCTGGCTAGAGTAGTCTTCCAACAGTGTCGAAATTGAGCATGACAACCAAAATCATGGCTTAAAAATGTATATAAAGTTCACTGAGGCAATTTCAAGTCAATATAAATGTGATCGTTAGACTAACAGCAGGAACAAACAGAAAAATGAAAAATGGACTGCCACTTTCCAATTTTTCAAAATTCCATTTTGCAAATGGAATACAGACACCATCTGTGATAGGAGAATTTCAAAATTACAGTTATTTATTCTACTTGAAAACTAAATTTTTATAAAGTTTTTACTTTCTAAAGAGAACACTGAAGCCAGTGTAAAGGTATGTTGCTGGCCACCATGATTTATGTAGGAACTAACAGAATACACAGGCAGTGTCGGCTCTAGGATGCACTGATACTTCATCTGTTCTTGCCAGTTATCAGTACTTTTAAATTGTGCTTTTGATTTAAATGTCCTGCCACATCATGTGGGAGCCTAGCTTTTCTTGACGGTAAGTTGCCTTTCAATCTCCACATTCTAACATCTCATACACAACTAGAGCTGCCTTGAAACCTAATTCTTCTACAGTTTCAAAGCATTACGGTGACTAGAATGTTTTTTATAAAAACGTGACCGAGTTCTTAGGCAGAATTTATGAACACTCCCTCATCTGCAGTAATAATTGAGAGCTGTGGAAGAAATCTGTTATGAGATGTGCATGCATACACAGCAATGTTCAGCTTGTGCTACTGGTCAAGAGCCCTCAGGAAAAACTGTGCCTTCTCATGTACAGGTGACCACAATCTCTTTCTGTAAAGCTGTGCTTCTTCCAGACTAGAACTGACCTGCATCTGGCAAGCTCAGTATGTTGACACATAGGCTCAAGTAATTTTACCTTTCCACAGCACACCCCATATTAATGGGGTTAAATTTAAAACGGTTACTGCAATGCGTGTTTGCCCATTACACAATCAGCAGAAGAGAGAAGCCGATGTTTCTGACCTCAGATCCGGAACGCTAGCGTAAAGTGTAAGAGATGAACAGAATTGCTGGGAAGAACTCCCTCAAAAAACAGGGGCAACATCAGAGTAATAGGAATTGCTATAAATACTGTAACGAAATGCAGGCAAGACTAGAGATGGCTTAGACGATTAGTAACGAACAACAGCCTCCTTCATTCTCTGGTCCCCAGCTAGCCCAGGCTGGTAGCCACCAGCTGCTCCACCACTGAGCAGGGCCGCCGGCAGCACCGCGTCCGCCGGGGGAGCCCGTCGGCTCCGGGGAGGGGGGGGGGGGGGGGGGGGGTACCGGCACCAGCAGGGGCCTCCAGGTGCGCACCGGAGCTGGAAACGGCAATCCTAGCCCGCAGCACTCAAGGTCACCGAGAATACGTTCTGATTCAAGAACAATAAATAAAATATAATAAAGGCTGCACAGCCCGATCAGCTCATCTGTGCTGGATCAGCTCGGCCACAACCGGCCGCCCCCCGCCCGCCTTCTGCGGATAAAGGGCTGCGGCCTCCCCAGCGGCGGCGGCAAGGCCCTGGCGGGGCAGGAGTGCTTCGAAAGGTCACGCAGCCGGCAGCGGAGCAAACCCCGGACCAGGCCCCGCCCTGCGCGCCGGGCGGCGGCGCCGCCGTAACGGACCGAGCCGCCCGCCCCGCCGCCGCCAGCCGCGTGACCGCCCGCCCCGCCTCCCCGGTGTCAGCCGGCGCGCAGGGCGGGCGGTGCCTGCGCCTGACGGAGCGGCGGGGCGGGCCGGGCCGGGCCCCAGGCTCGCCAGTGCGCGAGTGGCCGGCGGCGCGGAGGGCGCCGGGCCAGGGGAGCGGCGGCGGCAGCAGCAGCAGCAGCAGCAGCAGCAGCAGCAGCAGCAGGAGGCACCTGGCGAGCCCGTCCGCGGCAGCCGTCGCCCCGCACGCAGGCAGGCAGGCCGCCCAGCCGCCTTCCCGCGCCCCGCTCCCGCGCCGCCGGCGGTTCCTGCTCGGGCCGCCGCGCCCCAGGGATGGCGGTGCTGGCCCTGGCCCTGGAGGGACTCGCCATCTTCGGGCTCGTCCTCTTCGTCGTGCTCTGGCTCATGCACTTCATGTCCATCATCTACACGTAAGCGCGGGCCGCGGCGAGGGCGGGGAGGGCGCCGGCGTTGTTTCCTCGCCCCCCTCCACTTCGCCCCCCGCCGTTGCGCCGAGGGCGGCCCGGCTGCTGAGGAGCGGCGCAGCGGGCCTCGTCCCCCGCCAGCGCACGGCCTGCCCCGCCGCCCGGTCCCCCGGATGCCGGGCACGGGGCGCCGCCCGCCGCCCTCCCGCTGGCGGGGCCCGGCGGGGCGCACCTGGGCCGGCGTGCGGGGAGCGCCCGCCCGGGGGTGGGCTCGGCGCGGCCGCCGTGGGCGCGGAGGTGCCCCCTGGGCGCGGGTGCCTGCGCCGTGACGGCTGCGGCAGCGGGGCGCGGTGCCCGCCGGGGCGCCGGTGAAGCGGGGCTCTGGCGCCGGCGGGGACGGAATGTGCGTGCTAGCCGTGCAGCGAGCGAGCGGCACCGCCGCCCGGGTAGTGCGGTACCCGGTGCCGGCCTGGCAGAATTTTAGCTATAAGTACAGTTTTTATTGAGAAGTAATGGTTGCACCGGCAAAAAGAACTGTATAGTGTGTGTCCAGAACCTTCTTGGATAACTCTGAAGAAAAATGCTTGAAGAGTTTGAGTGATGTTTGCATTTTGGTGGCTGAGGGGAAAAAAAGCTTGAGCTTGGCAGAGGAATTGACTGTGGTTATGTGGGGGAAAGGACGAAGAATACATCTCTCTTTCATAGAGGACTGTGTTTTTACTCCCTTAAATAAAAGGCCGCTGTTGCATCACTGCAGGGATTAGAAAATACCTGAATTTGTTTGCTGTGCTTGTGCTTATCTGTTCCCCTTTCTTGCTGTTCCACATGCATGTGATAGGTATCTGTGATAAATCCCAGCCCTTGCTGAAGGCAAAGCCTCTTGAATTGGTGGATAAGAGATTTGCTACTGCTGCCCTTGGTCATAGTTGCCTTGTTCTTCTGGGTTTTTTTAAAATGTGAATTCACTTACAAGCTCTAACCATTTTTCTGTACTCTGGTTTGGTCTAGATCTTTTATTTACTACTTATAATTATCTTCTGTCTTGAAAACTAGCTGTATGTGTTGTCTTGGGCACAAATGGCAGGATTTCACTCCTAGGGAGCTGCAAGGGTGCCTGGTGGGGGAAGAGGCCGTGGACTACTGTGGGCACAGCTGATTCTGAACAGCTTCGAAGCTGATGAAAACAGCCCATTGCATGTTAAAACCTCAGTTTAGCAGGTGTGTGTATGTGGTGCTGCTGTTCATAAAGCTTTAAGGGTGGCAGCTGTGAGGGGCAGGAGACATAAATGGAGCTGGGGGAAAGACTTGTGAGGGAATAAACAGGAGGAAGAAGGATGAGGTACACTTAGATGTGAGAGGAGAGAATAGAAGGGGACATATTGTCAACCAATCCATTGCCGTAAGAGCTACACCCTTAAAGGGACTGCCGCCTGTGGAGGCTGTACAATGGAGCAGGGACGCTCCTGAATGGACTCTGGGCTGCAGGTAAGCCAAGCTAGAGCAAGTACACATACCCCTGAAGGAACTGTGACCTGTGGGCAACCTGTGCTGGATTGGAGATGCCCTGAGGGACTGCAGCCTGTGGGTGACCCACCCCTGAAGAGACTGCAGCCCATGGGAGAGCTATACTGGGGCAGAGACTCAGCCGAAGGGATTGCAACCTGCAGGTTAATCACTTCAGAGCAGGTACACCTGCTAGAGCAGAGTAACAGTTAAGCAGCAGCCAGCAGTGGAGGAAAATGAGTAAGAAGTAAGGTGTGGCAGAAGAATCATTACACACTGAACCTCACCTCCTGCGTCACCTCACTGAAGGGCTTGGGAGGAACTGAGTGTAAGGAGCAGTGGAAACATGCACAGTTCACATAGAAAGGTGGGGAGGAAAGGTTTCTGAAGACTTAAGACCTCCCACTTGGGGGAGCAGGACAAAAGTCTGAAAGGTTGGTTGGTGGTTTTTTTTTCTCAATACCCAATTTGGTAATCAGTAGCCTTTTAATTAGCAATAATTTAAGTAGAATTTCCTCAGTTGACTGTTTTGCCTGTGACAGTAATTGGTGGGGAAGGCAGGCAGCAGCTGGACCTGGTGTAGCCCAGGGCTGGAGTATTTGCAGTGGTGTGAAACTTGGAAGGAGTTGTGTTTTTTTGTTATTGGAATCTGTGTTAACAAGTGTACATACTGTGCATGGAGAGTTAATGCAAACAAATGTGGTAACAGGTGGAAAACCTTGCCAGCTGTGAAGGGGATGGGTAAGAATTGTGGTGATCATGTCCCAGCCTCTAAGATTTCTGGAGAAAAGTGTTTCCAGTAGAGCGCTTGAGCTACTGTCTCAGCAGGTCCAGAGACAGGGGTATTTAATACTCTTTGTGAAAAGGAGGGTCTTGGTCAGAGATGAGCAGCTGGTAGCACTGAAGTGACCAAATTGCAAGCTATGTTGGGTTGGCAGGCTGTTGTAGAGGAGCTGCCCCAATTACAGTGATTTGGCAGATCGGTGGGAATAGGACTGCTGCTCCCCACAGTGTGACCACACAGCTGCCCTTGGTTTGTAGTGAAATTAAAGAAATGCTGGATACTTACAGCAGCAGTCCCAGGGAGATGTGCTTACAGTGGCTGTGGTGGTGCTGGGAACTGGAGCTGGTGGGATATAGCTAATGGCTGGAGAAAGTGCTGCTCTGATGACTTTGGAGCCTATGCCAGCTGTAAGTGCTGCCCAGTGCAAAGGAGGAGGGCTGTGGGGTTGTCTGGTGGAATGGTGTCTGTAGGAATGGCCCAGTCCTGCAAGTGAGATACCACTGTGAAGGGAATTAGCAGAAGGGGATAATTAACTGTATTTGCTTTGACTGCTGGAGTGCCTTTGCCGAGAAGGGACTCCAGACAGAGGGTGATTTTTAATGCTGTGGCCTGAAAACTCTGGTGGCTGGACACTGTTACAAGTTCCCCCCATCTCACAGAGACTGCTTTGTCTGGGCCAGCAGACATAGCACGCAGCATCCTTTCCTAGACCACTGAGGCATGAAGGGATCCTCGATTACAGATGGACTCTCCTTTTAATGGATATCCGTGGGAGGATGTATTATGTGTACTTGTCATACACTGAAAACTGCTTACACTGTACCTGCTACAGGAAGTAAAGAAGGTAAAGAATGACAAAACTAATTAGTCTTCCTGTTTTCTCTTTATGGACAGTATTGGTTCAACATTTTTTAACAGTCACTGGGGTAGGGGCTGTTTGTCCTTGGTCAGCACTGGGTTAACTGTTGAGTTGCAAGGGTTTGATCTGTGGCACTGAAGTGCTAAGACAATGTTGAAACATGTCAGCAAAGCTGTTGTGGCCTAGGCAGACATGCCTCTGTGGTTCCCCATCGGTATTTTAGATGTTTGGTTTAGCAAAATGCTTATAACATGTCTAAATTAAGTAGATAAATGGGATTATTAAAGAAAGTAAGCTTTTTTTGTCTTGAAGTGCTGTCAGCTGTTAAGGTCATGACAGCATTTCAGCTGTGTTGGTTTGTGCTGTAGTTGCTTTAAAAGATGTAGGTTTTGGATACCTGAGGTGCTGTACAAGGCTTCACTTGAGGAAGGATGTCTGTTCTACCATACTGCATTTGTAAAGTCTGGTTCTTGCCACCTCTTTCCTGTACTGCCCTTCCCCACTTTGGATGGTCTTGATTTATAAATAAGTATAGTAGGGTGTGTTGATTTCATATTCCTTTAAAACAGACAGGTGGGCTGAAGCAATAAAATGCAGATAGTTGCACTGTTAAGTGAAAAGGCTGATCTTCATAAATTGTCTAGTGTATGTGATTATGAAATGGGTCTTGGTTTGGTGCTCCTTCCTTAGTACTGAGTCAGTGAAGCAAGTGCAATAAACATGGACCAAATAGCAGGTTTTTATAGCTAGTAATTAAAATGCAGTTTGCATATATTACTCTGCATAGTAAGGCTGTGATATTGGACATGTCTGAGTTATCAGCAAGTTTATACCCAACTTGGGACCTTGACTAAGACCCTTCCTTGCATGCATATAGGCTATTCAGCTGGAGTTGAGCCATCAACTGATCCAGTAGGAAGAGTTCAGTCTTGAAGATTATCTGGTATACTGACTGAAACTATCTCTGGTGGTGTAGTTGTTTGGGCAACTAAAATGAACTTTCAGAACTAAACCTAACCTGAAATGGAAGACCATGTGTATGATGTGCTAATAAGGAAAAAAGATTTATAGCATTGGTTGAAGTGTTGTTCTGGAAGTTGAGGAGTAAATTTTTATATTTTAGCAGTCTATTAAATGTGCTAAAGTCTATTTAATGGTTCTTACTGACTTTCATTCTAAGGACATACGAAGAATGGAACAGAAGTCTTCTGAAATCGGGGGGGAAGGTTAAAAAACCCAACCAACTCCCCCAAAAACAACCAAAACAAAACTAAAGCTGTTTTATTGGGGTTTATGGCATTCTTAACACATCTTGCAATTGTGCATCACTGGCTATCAAGATATGTAGCAGCTGATTTGCTGTTTTAACTGTATTTCATAATAAATGATTCTAGTTTAATGCTGACAGGAGCTTACTGAATGTGGTATGCCTCCTTCGGAAACAAAGCTGGCAAGTGAAGCCTGCAGAACCTAGAAAATGCCTTTAAGCATGATCAATCTGATCTCACTTCCCTACTGTGTCTTCAGACTTCAGTCTAGAAATGAATGAAAGGTATTATATTTTCTCTCTGAATAATTCTCTCACTGCTTGTTGTTATTTCAACTTGAACACTTAAGTAGAGATGTGTATTGTAAAGTTATTCTGGGGCTGAGGAATGGCTTTTAAGTTAAGTCAACTTCAATCTTCGGTGATTGACACTCAATGCTGCCTCTGCCACAGAGTTCCTAGAAAGTGTTTGGTAAATCTCTTAAGCTGTTTGTATCTTGCTGTTTTGTTTGCCTGGTCCACAAAACCGAACTCATGGAGCTGTGTGTTCTGGTTTTGTCTCTCCATTGCTCTCGTAACAGTTGTCAGTAGCAATTCTAATTATAGCACTCAATATAAATCACTTCAGGGCACCAACAGTTGATACTGAGGTGGTTTGTTGTCTTGGTTCCCAGGTGTAAGTGGGAAGGGCAGTGCATGTCATTTAATTCATAAACATATTGCTGGTTTTAGCTTTTAAAAATAGTCTATAAGCTATGGTAGTAAATGAAGAAATAATGAATTCTGCATTCACGTGGCATGGATATAACTGGGCCCATTGTGCTTTGTCTGCTGAGTGAAACCCAAGACCTTCTGCAACATATATGTAATAAAACACCTGAATGTAACTAAAAGTAATTAATAGCCTTAGTGTAATGCATATACACACAAGGAGGAAATTGTTTGCACAGATGTTTAAAACTCAAGTTTCCTGAAGTACTTCTGCAATGTTGAAGAGCTTTCTAAACATGGCTTCCAAACCTAAACAAAAAGACCCACATAGCCAATGTTTGACCTGGGTTTTTTTTATGTGAAGTCATTTTGATCTTTTGGTTGATAGTCTGTTACTGTATAGTAATTGTGACCTTTCGTTCTTAAGAAAATAACAATTCGATTTCTCTTGGCCCTATTAGATTGTCTTGTCACCCCGTGTTTCTGTCCTTCCCTTGTTGCTCAGCCCATGATTTGTGTCCAGGCTTGCCTTTCTCTGTTCTCTGACCCCTCTGCTTGTCTTCTGTCATCTCCTTTTAACCTTTTTGCTTTGTTGGTAGGGCTGTCTTTTTCCTTTGGGCTGACTTGTATTTTACAGTGTAAGCATCTGGCAATAGATTGGCTAAAGTAGCTGTTAAAAGCAGCAGTAGTTACTCACTTTGCCATCAATGGTTGCATTTTCTTTGGTTTGTGGAAGTGCTTCAGAGGCAGTCTTGTCACGGATACGAGCCAGGATGGGATCTAGTATATATCTATAGAATCTAGTATAGTTACCAAGCATAAGTGAACTAACATTTTGATAGACTTTGGAGATAATGCAAATACTTCTTTCTGAGATAAGAGGTACCCTTCTCTTTTCTTGATAAACAAACAGAAAACTGTGAAGTGTGATTGTACTGGGGCTTCTCTAGGATGTGGCTGGAAGACGTCTAGCTACATGCAGAATGCCACATATGTTCTTGGGTTTGTCTTCCTTCCTTCCTTAGTTGAATCTTGATTGAACTTGAACCACATATGCTTAAATTTTCCATGCAGATTGTCTGCCTTAGGGTAAATATTTTTTTCAGCTTATGTAATTGTGACAAGCTTGATGTAAAATGTTGGTAAATTTAACGATAGATTGTTGGCTGTGACCTTGTATATGTGTAACAGCGAATGGAGCAAGCCCATGATCTGTGTTAGTAATCTTTTTTGGTGGAAATTCTTAGAGGGTTAGAAGCAAGTGAAAAAGGACTTGGATGTTTGACCACAAACTGGGACACTAGAGAAGCATGAAAAGCTGGGAAGTTATGTGAGGCTTCTGTTTGATCTTGGGTAACTTTTTCATCTTCCTGCTGTTCCTCTCAGTAACCCTTCCCCCAACAGTTGTGCACTGAGGACAGACAGTATGCAGAAACCTTAAGATACTTGCTGTTGAGTGTTAAATCCTTAGAACTTGATGGATTGCTTATACTGAGCAAGTGGATGACAGCATTGTAGCAGAGGCAAATCTGAAGGATAGCAATGCAAATATACGAGGTCAGGTACAGTTACTGGGGAGGCACACAGGGAAATGACAGGGTATGGGAACACACAAGTGACTGAGACTAATAACCTAGAGGCAGAGGTGAGAGTCAGCTTTTCAACACTGTGAATGAAATAGAAATGCTTCAGGCAGGAAATATCTGTTCAATGTTAAGTTCCAACTCCTGCTTAAAGTTGGACCAAATTTCGGTGCATAGATGGGGTAATTATGGCTTGTGATAGCATTGCTTCAGTGGTTTTCACTTTCTAAGTTTGACATGCACAGGACAATAGGCAGTGTCAGTGCTGGTGCCAGTAGTGTTTGACATCTTCATTAATGAGCTGGTTAATGGGACATACCAGCAAGTTTGACATTACAGAACTGGGATGTATGGCTGATACAGCAGGTGGGTGTGCTGCCACTCAGAGGGTCCCAGACAAGCTGGAGAAGTGGTCTGACAGGAACCTCATGCCAAGGAAAATGCCAAGTCCTGCACCTTGCAGGAGTAACTCCATGTGTCAGCACAGGCTGGGGTCTGGCTGGCTAGAAAGCAGCTTGGCAGAGGAAGAACCTGTGAGTGCTGGTGGATGCCAGTTTGACTATGAACAGCAGTGTGCCTGTTGTGGCAAAGAAAGCCAACAGTATCCTGTGCTGTGTTGCTGGCAGGTTGAGAGAAGTGATCATTCACCTCTACATGGCACCAGTAATGCTGTGTCTGGAGGGCAGTGCACAGTTTTGGCTCCCCAGTATGATGCACATAAATATACTGGAGCCAGTCAGGCTTAGGGCTACAGAGGTGATAACGGGACTGCAACATTTGGCATACAAGAAGGGGCTGAGAGCTGGGACTATTCAGCCTGGAGAAGGCTCAGGGGGATCCAATCAATGTGTGTAAATACCCTTTTGGGATGGTGGTGGAGCATGAGGATGACTGAGCAAGACTCTTGTCAGTGGTGCCCAGTGGCAAGATGAGAGAAAGCAAGCACAAGTTAAAATGAAAGACTAATTTTAAACAAAAGAAGACTTTCATGGTACAACACTGGAACAGGCTTTCCAGAGGTTGTGGAGGATCCAGCCTTGGAGACAGGAAAGGCTGACTGGATGCTCCTGAGAAACCTCCTCTAGTTAACCCTACCTTGAGCCAGAGGGCTGGAGTAGCTGGTCTCCAGAGGTGCCTTCCAACCTTTGTTTTGTGATTATTTTTTTTTATTTTCCTAAAAGATGGCACCCAGGCTCCTGTCTGGACTATTACAGAATGATAGACTGAGAAGGAGGTTATGTGGAAGATATAAATTGTGTATGTTGCTTGTTTTAAACAAGTTGAAATGTACCTGATACTGTTTAGTCACAAGACTTAAATTTAGGTAATCCTTAGGGGAAGAGAGATCAGGAGAAAGCCAGAGTTAATTTTTGAGTTGTTTATACTAAGATTGTGGTTGAATTGAGTTTTTGTATTATGAGATATATAATTAGGGGAAGCAAAACAGTGCAGAACCAGAAAACGTGGGAGAAACCCCATAATATTGGAGGCAGTGAGGAAAGGCCAGTTTTTTAATAGTGTGAGCCAGAAGGGTAAAGCCTGGACTATAAACCTTGGGGTGACAGTATGGTAGCAGGAGCTCTGGACATGAATGATTTAACAGAATGCAAGGAACCAAAACCTAGATTAAAGACTCTAGTGTAAATTTAAAGGAGAGAGATTGTAGTGGACTGGATGATACGCTCCTGTTGAGAGTAGAGAAGATGCTGAAGTAGATGTGACAGGTAGGCTTTAAAAACAAACCATGTCTGAGTGGTTTGCATGGAAGGGGAAGATAAGATCATCGAAATGAAATTAATTGGGTTAGGTGAGTATGTGATGCTCTTGGAGGGCAAAAAAGTATCCAGCCTTGTAAGTCAGCTGGAGTGGAAGAAGCTGAACTGTAAGATGACGTAGAATCTAGTCTTCATCAGGATATAAAGGTTTTAAAGAAGCCAAGGCTTTACGTGAGCCGTGTTTCCATAAAGGCATAACTTTTTATTAAAGTGGGCAAGTAGGGGGGTAGATAAGTGACTTAATTTGTGTAATTTCTGTCAGAACTGCTCTGTGGCATGTTAAGTATGTAACTAGTTTTATTGGTTTACTAGAGTACCCTTCAGTATTTGTGTCCATCACTCCCTAGGACTTGTATAATGCCAAAAAGTGGTGTCAGAGTACACTGGGATTTTTATATTTTAATTGAAGTGATGTTCTGTGGTTTTGACACAATATTTGGTTTACATTGTACTGAACACTGTGGTTTAAAATAAATTATTATTTTGTGAGAAACATTTTGCTATAGATCAAAAAAGTTTTTCTTTTTGCTAATTGCAAAGTGAATAGTTTTGCATTTTCTTAAATGCGTTTCTTCTATTGATAGCTGGATGAGGATGTAGGCTAGACTATACCTTCTCATAGTTGGCCTGGGTGAATTCATACCTTGAGTCAAATTATTGAAGTTGTAGCATGCATGAAGTCTTAATGCTGTCCTCTGGACAAGTAAGGTAAAAACATGTTTACAAGTGTAGACAAAGCTAGAAGGCCAAAGTGAAACATTATAGTAAATGTAACATTAGTACTGTCTTGGTAGTCCTTTGTAACTTTTTTGCTGTGGAATTTTTGTATTAAAGGAATTTTTGAACACTTAATTGGTGTTTGAGTGGATCAATCTTTTTTTCATTAAACCAGTGGGACAACTAATAATGTAGCTTTTGCTGGCAGTTGGTTTGTTTTAGTCCACTTAAATCGTTGTTCCTCCCTCTTCAGAAACACCTCTCTGTAAAGCAAGGACTGTTTGGGGGTTGGTTTTTTTTTCCCCACCCTTGGTAGGGTTCATCTCTGCTTTATCAACAGTACAGTCCATGTAGAGGAATCTGTAAAAATGAATGTTCACCCTTGTTTACATTGGTTGCAAGTGTCCTGTTTTTATTTAGTGTTTGTCTTCAGGTCTTGGTTCAATATGCCTGCATATTAATGACTTTCCAGGCGACTGCTACTTTGATAATGGGTAGTGAGCTACACTTCATAATGAAGCAGAAACATATTTCTTTATTTATATACATACCTTTTTAGACATAGAATAATCAAGCTGCTAAAAATTGGATTTCTGACAACGTAATGAGCTGTAATTGAGAGATCCTAAGCACTTTCTACTGAAACACTTTTTTAGCTGAAATCAACATGCATTTTTCTTGCAAGCCTTGTTAAATTAAGATTCTGGGTTAAAAAGAGGTAGAAAACTGAGACTCATCATGAGAACATAATTTTGAACTGTTGAATGTTAGTAATAGGAGTAGCAACTGGAAAGTGAGAAAATCTACTGGCCTTCATCCTTACAGATCCCTGTGATGGGTGATGGAGAGAGGGGGGAGTAGACATGATTTTCAGGCTGCAGGAGTCTGGGGGTTTTTTACTGCTTTTTCCCTGCCTGCCATACTGACTGTGCAGTATAAGGTGGTACAGTGGGCGGTTGAAATACCATTGTTAACGGTCATACCTGTGAACCTTTTAGAATACTACTGAGATGTTTCAAAATTAAGATGCTTCTCCCTTTTAAACATTTTTGAGAGATGATACTTATGTTTCATAACAGCATTTCTGAGCAGATTGTTTTATGTAGGTTGTGTAGTGGTAAGGGAAGAAAATGATGTTTTTGAGGGTCTGTGAACCAAAGTGTTATGTGGTTTTGGTTTTTCGGTCATTTAGGTTTTGGTTTTTTTTTAGAGGGAGAAGACAGGTGAAATTTACCAAGTTTTTCTGATTTGTATCTGTTGGAAACATTAAAAAAAAAAGCCCTTCAAATATGGTGTTGAGTATAGAAGTATTACTTACAAATGTTCGAAAGAAAGTGTTAATAATTGCGTTCTTCAGTTTCTGATGCTCCTTGTAGGAGGCTTGTTCAAGCTTTTCAAGGCATTTGCAGCATGAGGGCAGTGACACTATATTACTGACAATAGTGTAGTCCAGACAAGGTTTACATCTTTTTTTTTTTATTACCCCAACTGGGATTAATAGGGCCTGGGACTGTGTTCAAATTTGTGTGAATTGGTGTTTAAGTAAGGTTTCTTCTTCAGTGGTATGCTCTTTTGTACTCTGGAAACATTGCAGCTCAGTTAATTAAATAAAAAATGGCCTGTCATCCACTGAAAAATAGGGAAAAATATTGGCATAGTATCTGCTTTATGATTTATTAATGTAGTTCCTGTTTAGTCACTAACATAATTCTGTTACTGGCTGTTAATTGGATTGGAAGCTTTTAGGGAGAAGAAATTGGACAATGTTGATGGGTGGCATCTTTGGCACAAAGGGAGCAGTGAGGAGCAGCCTGGGGTCTGTAGGAAGTACATTACCTAGTGTTTAGCAAATTATTTAATTTACACTTGCGCCTTATGAAATGAATAGGGCTGAGCTATTTTAATCCTGTAGACTTGCAAAATAAGTCACAAATAAACTGAATAGTCTCACAGTGCAAATGTTCTGAAGCTCTGAGTTTTAAAAGATCTCATACTTAACACTGAGGGGTTGATCCTGTACTAAAAGCTGTCTGACATGGTTGGTTTATCTGGCCCAGGGGTACTGCCATCCACTGGAGATACTTTCAGAAATTAAATACAAATCATGCTGGATGCAGTTCTCTGAAGTTGCATAACACTTGTTGCAAGGAGTCTGTATCAAAAAGCACTTCTATTTCTAAGCCTTAGTGGCTCTTGATTTGATGCTCAAAGGGATAATCCGAATCCCCTCCTACCCTTACACCTTTCTAAGCATTTCTGCCATTCTAGTCTGCCTTCAGTGAGCATGTGGCTACATGGTGACTCAGATCAGCAAGCTATTTTTTTCTGTGGGATAGCTCTCTGATCAGCAGACTGATCCAATTCATCTTGTGGTGCTGACTGCTTTATAGCTGCCGGTAGGCTGAGGGAAAGCAGAAAGAGGGAATGAATTGCTATTTTGATGGCAGCTTGCAGATAGACTACAAGGAAGAACTGTGTGTTCATTTAAATGCTTAATATGATGCAGTAATGGCTGTGTTGTAGGCAGCTTGCTGTGTTTTTAAGCATACTTCATTTCAGCTTGCTGAATTGTAAACTGTCTAGCATTTGGACAGTAAAAGGGTTCCCATTACTTCAGGTTTAACTACTGTCTATTTTATGAGAGTCTGTTTCTTTTTCATTGTGCAGGTGTGGGGGCAGAGAGGGGAGCAGGAGAGGAATTCCTAGATTTAAAAGAAAGGAATGTTTGCTGGTTTTAAGTTGAGGTCTGCAGTGTTTGCTTTTTCTTCTTCCTGAAAGATAATTCTTTTCTACTTAAAACCCCAAACCATATTTGAAAGAAGTTTAAACTCCCCCCACACTGCTCTCCCTTATAAAAAGGCTGGGTTGAACATGACTTTTATGATAACACTTGGAAGATACTTCTTAAAGAATTTCCATGGTGTATGAAGATTTTAAATTCAGAATGTCAAATACCACTAGATAAGATTTCTACTGTTATGCATTGTATATTTGTCTTTATTCGTAGCCACTGATTGAACTACTTCCCAAAACTGGAATAGCAAATTGATGTTTGATTTTTGAGAACATTCACCTTCTGAAAAATAATAATGATCACAGTCTAGGTTCTTTCTCACTCAGTTCCATCTTGGGACCTTTGGTTTGACTTGTGGTGAAAAAGTGTTGACTCTTGCTATTTGGGAGCTCGTTCTAATTTTTTTTTAAATCATTCCCCTTCATCTCCACTACCTATTGTGGCTTCAGTGCATTACATTCTGAGGTCCTTTTTGTCTGTAGGTTGAGTGTAGTACAGGAGAAAATGTGTTGAAAGTGAATGAAATGTTTGGTCTGCCTTCTGCTTTCAGCAGGCATGTGATGAAACATTAACCAATTGCAGCATGCTTTTCAACATAAAAGTCTAGTATGCAAACAGTAGGATTACAGTTGTTTCATTTTTTTTGCAGGCATGCACAAACCTATGACTGTTTCTCTGCTGGCAGACAGCCACAAAAGTCTGTACTACGAAGTGGGCACTTGAATCTTACCCAGCATTTTCTTCTTTCAGATTTGTCTACTTCCCTCTGTCTCTGAGCATTTTGTCAAGGCCAAGTGACATGTTAATTGTTTTTTAATTACAATTGCTAAGCCCTTTCAAATTGTCCCCAGTTGTGTTTCTGCTCCTCCTTGTTGGATCTGACACTTGTGTAACTGTTAGGTTGGCAGGTGGGTGGATTGATGTGCTGTGTGTTCATATGGCTGTTGCATGAGATGTAAGCAAGTGGCAAGAGTGGAGGATGGGGAAGACTGCCTACCTGAGAACACTGGTTGTTTGGTGGGATGCACTGACCTGGGCCATCAGCCAAGCAAAAGTGTCCTGAAATGGTACCAACATGTTTCTGCAGGGTGATCTCTTCCTTTGAGCCAAGCGAGGTAGAAGAGTGGCATGCCTTAGGTATTACTCCGAGTCACTTGTAGAAAACACTGCCAGTCTTCACTAGTAATTACTTCTAGTTAGCTGTTTCTAGCAGGCAAATAATGGCAGCGAGCAAGATATAAAGGACATAATGCTGTGAAGAAAAACTGATGAAAAGTTGGTTGGGGAAGAGTTTTCAGGGGCCTGACCCTAGTACTCATGTACATTTCTAGAGTCTTATGGCCCTGATGCTTCCTTTGTGCTGACACTGGTCCTCCTCTGACTCCCTGATGAGTACACTTATGCTGCTTGTCTGTGGGCCACTCGGCTCTTCTGAAAGCCCACTGAAGCCTGAGGAGTAAGGAGACCCTATTTTTTTCTCTTCTCTGGTGATCTTGGCAGCATATTCGCAGCTACCTTCTTGAATATGCTCTAGAGCTTCGTGCAGCCTTCCCTAAGGTGTTGTAACTCTTAATTTGGCAGAAGACAACCTAAAGTAGGAGGAAAAAGCCAGATTTAACTTTCTGTTGAGTAGGTTGAAGCAGGTTTGTATGAGCACAGATGCTGGCACTGTGTCTTGTTTGGGTGGTGGTGATGGCAGCACAGAAGAGAAGGAACATGGAGGGAATCTTTGCTGCTAGTGAAGCTGCATAATTGTCTTGCTGCATCTTTTCAAACTATATACTTGCTAAGTTAAACTGATAAAATTCTGATATTACACGTGTTATGTGGTGGTTTAAGTATCTCAGCTAGGTCGCTGTGGGATCAGACAAATGTCAGCACCACAGAGAAGCGCAGCACATCCCAGAAAGAGGGGAAGGGCAGAAAGGGAGTGCCTCTGAGCAGTAGTCTGTAGTTAAAACTAGTTCAGCTATGTTATAAAACTACTCTAGGGAGGGAAAGGTTGACAACAAGACCAAGGTACTTAGCTCTCGCTTGAGGAATAATTCTGTCCATTTGCTAGGAGGCCTGTGGCTACAGGTGCTGGATCTTGTTTGATCTGTTCTGCAGTTTTCAAATCTACCTGAAGTCTAGGAGGTACCTAAAAAGGAGTGATAGTGTAATAGGCCTCTTAATGTGCAGTAGTATCACTGTGTGCTTAAATCTGGGTAGAGCAGTGTGAGAAGTAATTCATAATACAGAGTTACTTAGGCTTAGCTGTGTCATTGCTGAGAGTACTTTTGTGGTTCTGTCTGCTTCCATGCCCAAGTGTGTTGTTCTGCTTCCTGGTGGGGTGGACCAGAGCTATGACAAGCTGCTTGTGCAGGCCCCTTCCCTCCCACCTTTACAGACAGGCAAAAACTTGCACTGTAGCTCCCAAGTCAAATGCTGTCTTGAATTCATGACAAATACATAGACTAAGATTTTTTTTTTTATCTATCAATATATAATCATAGAATCATTCCTCTAAGATAAAGTCCAACTGTTAACATAGCACTGGCCAAATCCAGCACTAAACCATTTTCCTAAGCACTGCATCTACGTGTCTTACCTCCAGGTATGGTGAGTTGACCACCCTTTCTGTGAAGAAATTTTTCCTAATATCCAATCTCAGCTTCCACTGGCACAACTTGAGGCCACTTCCTCTCAATCCTCTCTCTTCTTACCTGGGAGAAGAGACCAACACCCACCTGCCTACGATCCCCTTTCAGGTAATTGTAGAAAGCAGTAAGGCCCCCATTGAGCCTCTTCTTCTCCAGACTAAACAATTCCAGTTCTCTTCTAAGACTTGTGCTCCAGAGTCTTCACCAGCTCCTTCGCCCTTCTCTGGACATGCTCCGGCACCTCAACGTCTGTCTTGAACACAGGGTTCGAGGGGCGGCCTCACCAGTGCAGGGGGACGGTCACTGCCCTGGTCCTGCTGGCCACACTGCTGGGGACACCAGCCAGGGTGCTGCTGGCCGCCTGGGCCCCCTGGGCACACTGCTGGCTCCTGCCCAGCCGGCCGTCACCCAGCACCCCCAGGCCCTTTCCCACCAGGCCCTTTCCAGCCGCTCTGCCCCAGCCTGTAGCGCTGCGTGGGGCTGGTGTGACCCAAGGGCAGGACCCGGCACTGAGCCCTGCTGAACCTCACACCACTGGCCTGGGCCCATCGCTCCAGCCTGCCCAGGTCCCTCTGCAGGGCCTCCTGCCCTCAGGCAGGTCAGCACTCCCCCCAGCTTGGTGTCATCTGCAGACTGACTGAGGGTGCACTCAATCCCC
This sequence comes from Falco naumanni, assembly GCF_017639655.2. Classification (NCBI taxonomy): domain Eukaryota; kingdom Metazoa; phylum Chordata; class Aves; order Falconiformes; family Falconidae; genus Falco; species Falco naumanni. Next base: position 12,458,192 of record NC_054080.1, on the reverse strand, counting down.
TCATCCAGGTCATCGATAAAGATATTAAACAGCACTGGCCCCAGTACCGAGCCCTGGGGAACACCACCTGTGACCAGCTGCCAACTGGATTGCAGCTCCATTCACCGCCGCTCTTTGGGTTCGGCTGTCCAGCCAGCTTTTAATTCAGCAAAGAGTACACATGCCCAAGCCCTGAGCAGCCAGTGTCTCCAGGAGAATGCTGTGGGTGACTGTGTCAAAGGCTTGACTAAACTCTAGGTAGACACCATCCACAGCCTTTCCCTCATCCACTAGCTGGGTCGTCTTGTCATAGAAGGAGATCAGGTTCGTCGGGCAGCACCTGCCTTTCATAACCCCATGCTCAGTAGGCCTGATCCCCCCGTTGTCCTGCATGTGTTGTGTGATGGCACTCAGGATGATCTGCTCCATAACCTTCCCCAGCAGCGAGGCCAGGCTGGCAGGGCTGCGGCTCCCTGGATCCTCCTTCCTGGCCTTCTTGCAGATGGGCACCACACTGGCTGACCTCCTCAGTTAGACGGGACTGTTGATAAATGATGGAAAGTGGTTTGGTGAGCAGTTCCACCAGCTCCCTCAGTACCCTCGAGTAGATTCCATCCAGCCCCATACACTTACGTGTGTCCAAACGGCGTAGCAGGTCGCCTGTCATTTCCCTTTGGATTATGGGGGCTTCATTCTGCTCCGTGTCGCTGTCTTCCAGCTCAGGGGGCTGGCACCTGGAGAACAACGGACCTGTACTATTAAAGACTGAGGCAGAGGTGGCGTTAATTACCTCAGCCTTTTCCTCAGCCTTTGTCATTATGTTTCTGCCTGCATCCAGTAAATTATTCTCAGCCCTCCTTTTGTTGCTAATGTATTTATAGAAACTTTTTTTTTCATTGTCTTTTACAGCAGCAGCCAGGTTAAGTTCTGGCTGGGCTTTGCCCCCTCTAATTTTCTCCCTGCATAACCCCATGACACCCTTGTCCTCCAGAGTTGCCTGTCCCTTCTGCCAAAGGTCATAAATGCTCTTTACCCCCCGCCCTGCCCCCCCCTCTGAGTTCCAGCCAGAGCTCTCTGTTCAGCCAGGTTGGTCATCTCTGCTGCCAGCTTGTCTTTCAGCGCATGGGGCTGGCCTGCCTCTGTGCCTTCCACCACTTTCTTCTTGAAGAATGTCTAGCCCTTCTGGACTCCTTTGTCCTCCAGGGCTGCCTCCCAAGGGACTCTGATAACCAGGCCAAAGCCTGCCCTCCAGAAGTCCAAGGTGGCTGATATGCTGACCCCTCCTTACTTCTCTGAGAATCAGACACTGTAATTTTGTGACTGCTATGCCCAAGATGGCCTCCAATGGTCATATCACCCACATGTCCTTCTCTGTTTGCAAACAATGCGTCCAGTGTGGCACCTTCCCTAGCTGGCTGATTCACCAGCTGTGTCAGGAAGTTACCTTCCACACACTCCAGGTACCTCTTAGACTTTCTTCTCTTCTGTATTGTATTTCCAGCAGACATCTGGTAAGTTGGTCCAGCATGAGCGCAAGGACTAGTGATCATGAGACTTCCCCCAGCTGCTTATAGGCTGTTTCATCTCTCTCTTCATCCTGGTCTGGTGGTCTGTAACAGACTCCCACTACGATATCTGCCCTGTTGGCTTCCCCCCCCCAATTCTTACCCATAAACATGTGACCCTTTTGTCACCATTATCAAGCTCTAGATAGTCAAGACACTCCCTACCATTCAGGGCTATCCCACCACCTCCCCTTCCTCACCTCTCCCTTCTGAGGAGTTTATAGCCATCCATTGCAGCTCTGCAGTTGTGCAAGTCAGCCCACAATGTTTCCATGATGGCAAGTATATCATAGTTTTCTAGCTGCACAGTGGCTTCCAAGTCCTCATGTTTGTTGCTCACGCTATATGTGTTGCTGCAGATGCACTTCAGTTAGGCTATTGATCCCACCACCTTTTTTGGGGACAAGACCTAACTCCTATGTGACTGTTCTCAGGTGCTTCTGTAGCTTTAATATGTCAGTAACCCTTGTGTTTTTGCTGCTGTGTGGATTTCCATCCCCTGCCTCTACTGAGAATGGCAGACGGAAGGACCTTGCTAGCACACTGTCCCTCAAACATTGGCATGCTGCCTCTAGGGTTGTCTCTGGTGAGCCTGGTTTTGTCCCTTCAAGTCTAGTTTAAAGCTCTTTCAATGAGCCTAAGTCCTGTGCAAAGATCCGTTTCCCGTTTGAGACAGGTGTACCCCATCTACTGCCAGCAGGCCTGTTGTCATGTAGGCTAACCCATGATCAAAAAACCCAAAACTGTGCTGGTGACAGCAGGCTTGGAGCCAGGTGTTGGTCTGCTGGCTCTTCCTGTTTTTTCCCCTCCTCATTCCCCGCAGCTAGAAGGATACAGGCAAACACTACTTGTGCTCCTGATCCCTTAACCAGTTGTCCCAATGCCATTACTCTATATGTATTATTTTCATGTATAAAAAGTGAAATCTCTCTCTATAAAGTGTTTGTCGTTACTTGATTGTGTATATGTATATGACTGTATAAGAAGTTACTGCTGTGAGATACTGAAACTTACTTAGTAGTTACCTATGCCTTATGTGGAATTGTCTTTATACAGTTACATTAATGTGGCAGGATTTTAAGTGGGCTACTACTAGTCTTGATGAACCAAGGGTGCTGCACGTTAACAGTTTCATGAATTCAGGGCTTGTCTAATATTGTTTGCACTCTTCCAATCTTCTTTTCAGTTCTGTTCAGTGCACTGACCAGTGTGGTGGACCCATAGCAAATGTAATTTTTTCCTCTGTGGGTAAAGTTACCTACTTCTGGAAATGTTTTAACACAAGATACATATAAAAATAAGGAAGATATGGGGACCTCATCCTTATGTTTGTTGCCAAAAGAAGCAGGATAACCTTGTATTATTTCTCCTGCTCGAGCAGAGATCTGTGTTACTCCATAGCAGACAAACCGTCCACAAACACCTGTGTGAGATGGTTCAGCTCAGTAACATGAAAACCAACTGGGAAGGGGGGGGAAAGTGTGTGAATTCATAAGTAGAAGTGAGAAAACAGCCCCTTTCAGAAGTAATGATCTGCTAGCTTATCTTGATGGCCTATGGAACCATAGCCTTCAAAGGAGGTGTTCAGTGCTTCCTGCATCTTGTTATGCTCTCTTATTTAAGTATCTGTTCCAAGTTTCTGACCAAGGATTACTTACTGACCCCTAATAGGCCAGTTCTTTAAGTGAAGTAGTTGCTGAGAGGAGGTTGAAACGAGTGAATAAAGGGTGTTTGGTTTTTTTCCAGCTGCTTTAAAGAGGAGTATGTAACTATGCCTCAGCTGAGAGACACAGCAGTCTGCCTACTGTAGCAAAGCTTTTTGGTTTTGCTAGGGTACTGTCCTGCCTTTAGTGAGGTCAGGCCTTGTTTGATGGTAATTAGCAAGGATTCATCCTGTAGTATGCAGGCCAGTGATAACTCAGTAGCCTGGATTTTGTGTTTCTAAACACCCTTTTTCCTCTACTGAGAGAAGAAATCTATTGCTTCTGTGGGTTAATTGTTATTGTGTTAAGGAACTAAGCTTGAGAAAATTTTGCAGATGCCTCTTACATGATATAGGGTAGTTGAACTATAGCTCCTGACACCATTATGCATCCTGCTGTCTTTTTTTTTTCTTCCATCACCTATTTACCCCAGCACCAGACTGCTTAAAAAGGAATTTCACAGCTTCACTGCCTAGGGATTGCAGGCTGATTCATTTATCTGGTCAAAATGCTTAAAGATAATCAGGCTACTGATCTTTCATAGAGGAGATCTGAAAGTGCCTTTAAATAGTGCTCTACCAGATCTGTTTCTGAGATCACAGTTCTTATGCATTCCTTGGTGTAGTGTTTTTTGTGCAGCTTATTGCATTGGGCATTAACAAACTACATCTGTATAGTTAGTGGTTTTGACTGCTTTGGGCTAATTCCACTGCAAAATAATATATTCTACATGTGATACAAACTTTCTGATAGGATGACGTTCCTTTATCACTTTGAACTGTCATACGTGCTGTGTGGTAATAAAGACCTGTCTTGAGAGAACTGAACCACTATACAAACAAGCTGGTGCTCAAAAATACCAATTTACTGCTTTGTCTTACTTCTGCTTTGGAGACTTTGCATGTTCTGTAACACACAACTTCATCTAGAAGGTACCTGCATCAACAATGTTAATATTGTTTAAATTTAGTCTATTATTTTGAGTTTCATGTTAAATGTTAGTCTTACTTTGATTATTGAAACTTGGGTTTTTGTAATGGTTGGTTTGTGTCTCTGGTGATAGTAGGTTTTCAATTGTAACTTTTAATTTCTTCAGAACATGCCACTTCATAAATAGTCCTTCTCAGTGTAAAATGGTCTGGCTGACTGTTAATTTGCCTCTTGCTCCACAGAGTCTAACAGAGCATTGTAATTACTGGTGTGGAAATTGCTTTACCCTAGTGTCACGATACCACAGTGCTTTCAGGATGGCAGGCTGCCACTTTTGTGCAGTGTTATGAATAGAACAGAAACTGGAGTCTTATTTTTAAGATGGCATTTTAAGAGAGTTTTACCATACTGAGCCATACTCTGTCAAAAGTCTCGGTGTATGCTGTTTCATAGCTGAGTAGATTGTGGTAATTCTGTCTGCCTGATTTGCATACTTTGCAAGGTTTCTGTCTCTTAACCATGTGTAGGCATTTCATTACGTAATTTAATCACCAGCATAATCCCATGTGTCAGCATGGTTTGTGATACGATGCCTTGCAAAATTCTGCAGTTTTGTCACTTGGTATTTATTCATTATCACAGTCCTGCTTCAAGTCTGTATTGATCCTTTCCTCCTTACCTTTTCCATTTACTCTGCCGCTTTCTCCTTTTATCTCCTGTTTGTCAAGGCTTTTGCCCCTGTACAAAGCTATGTGCTTTACTACAGTCAGTTTTACATACTACCCTGCCATGTCTTCCCCCACATTACCTGCCTTTTGTGCCTCCTGGTCAAAGTTGCATTCTTGAGACTCTCCCTTCTTATTGGTACTAAAGCCCTTGTTTGCTGTTATGTTTATGAAAATTGGTGAAGTCTTTCTCTGTCTGGGGTACCTGTCTGAACTATTGCTTTGCTTATTTTGGTCTGACTGTCACTTGGCAAGACTTTCAGTTGACCTTTGTGGTACCCAGGCTTGGACTGGTTAACAGTGTACAAGGACATAATCTGGTTTGTCCTCCTGTCTTTAGTGAGGCCATTGTTTATTCTCTGTAATGGCATTATGCCCCTGCTGTCCAGCTGCAAACCTGCCTGAAAGGAGCATGGCAGGGGGGCTGATGAGGTAACAAATATGATGTCACTGTTCCATTTCAGGAAAAAACCACGCGTAGAGAACTACTGGAATCTCTTCTCTTAGTGAAGCTCCTTGGCAGTTCAGTATTTTAATTGGTCAGGCATGTCCTTCAGGAGTGTGCTTCCTTGAACATGACAACTTCTTTTACTGTTTAACCAGGATGAAGCACTCCATGAAGCAATCCTATTCCCATTTTTGTTTTTTTGAGGCAGCGTCTTGTATATTTTTAAGTGTGAAACTTTTTAAAAATTGATACCATTAGGTACATGCTGCAATAAAATATACTTTCAGTTTGACTGATGCTATGCATATTAGAAAACTACAGTATACAGATATATGTTAATTTGCAAACTCCAGTTAAATTATATATATATATGATGCAAATTTGTTTGTATACTGGCCCATCAAGCTTTCAGAACTTAATTTTGCATTAATTCACACAAGGGTGTAGGATTAAACATTCATGTTAGTGAGTTGTGACATAATCGTCAATTTACTTCTGTATATACATTGCTGAAATACTAGTGATTGTTTGGAATTATGTTCGGAGTTTATCTGTGTTTTTGACCCAGGCTGATGTCTAGTTTCTAGGATTTCTATACTACAGCTGATTGATCTTTTATCCTTTTCCTGGAAATGTTTTGTTAACAATTAATTGGTAGGATCAACTGTTTCCCATGTGCTTTCAACTTGCTCTAATTTTTGCATAACATAATGGAGGAAAAAGCATCTTCTCCTTTTGTTTTTTTGCCTTGTTTACAGTGAATTTGTTTTTCTGATTATCCTGTTATAATACTATATCTTTTAATGCTGTGGAGGAAGGTAAAAAATCTTGTCTCCTGTACAGTTTGGAAAAAGTGATACTCTTACTATTCAAAATGCATAGTACAAAATGCAGTATTTGAGAAATTAGGTTGAACTTAACCTACCTACAATGATTAAGTGTTTTTAGGTATTCTATGACACATCGTCTGATACAAAAATAGCTGTTGTTTTCTACAACTAAAACTAATTTTTTTTGCAGCAGTTTAAACTCCCTAGCTTTTTTAGTTCTGACTGTATTTTGAATTGAATTCTCTAGCATATTTTCTTTATGTGGTGGTGTATGTTACTTCTCCTTACAGACGCCTCCACCTCAATAAGAAAGCCACAGACAAACAGCCATATAGCAAGCTGCCGGGTGTTTCACTTCTAAAGCCATTAAAAGGTGTGGATCCTAACCTGATCAACAACTTAGAAACCTTCTTTGAACTGGATTATCCAAAAGTATGTATGCTACTTAGTGTCTCTTTTCCTCCCATGCCTCCAAAAGTCTTATTAGGAGCTTGGGCTAGAACTATGCAACTTGGTTATGACTTAGGTTGTTTTTCTTTCCACAGCAAATCCACAATTACGTATTTTACATGTTGCAAACAAAACTTAACTCCTGTCTATAAGTTGTCTATAAAGGAATCTGACCAAGGCTTAGGGACAAAACATATATATTTCACTAAGATGTGTTGAATCATTATTCCCATATTGTGGTGTTTATAGCAGTATAAAACACTTCAGTCTATAAAGGATCACTTGAGAGGCCAGACACAGTTCCCAAGTTAATGACTTCTCTGTAACAGATCCTTTAAAAGAGAAAGTTGGCTAATAGCCTGAATCTTTCTGGTGGTTCTTACTGATGGCTCATCTAACAAAGAATTGCTCCATGATGAGGTGGTGTGCCTCACCAGTTGTTGGTAGGCAGGATATTCTCCAAGCGACTTACCAGTGTTAGGAGATAAATAGGTAATAAAAAGCTTCCATCTGTTGAATGCTGTTTGTAATGTAAGTGGGAAGTAATGTAAGTCACAAGTGTGTCAGATGTTGTCCTTGCTCTAAGAAAAAAAAGGAGAAATCTACAAATGCCTGTTGCATTGTTCACTACTTGGTGTATGCTCCTGTGGATGGAAAAAACACTACATTTTTCTACTGCAAGCTTCCTGAATTCTAAAACTTGCAATTCATTTTTAATAAAAACAATTTTCTCAGTTCTTCTTGAAATTACTTCTGGCACTGCTGCTTCAGTTGTAGAAGGTCCAAGATAGGTGTAAGTTGTACAGTGAGTTTGAGTATTCTCACCAAGAGCTTTAAAGTTACTCCTAAGTAGGCAGGGTAAAACAAACAAAAAACTCCACCCTTTGGAACTTGTTAGAAGTTGGATAGTACCATAGTGAAGCTTAGGGCCTCTTGAAAAGCTCTAGGCATGAACACTTGAATCCTTTTAACTCAACAAAAGTGCAATGAAGATGTAAGTGTGGCCAAGACAGGTTTAAAGCATACTTGAAGCATGCTGTGTATGCCAGTATTGCGAACTGCAAGGACGCTGCATTGATATATTAAACTATTTTATGACTATAATGAGCATCAAAACATTATGCAACTGAAACATTGGACTACAAACAGATTGTATTTGAGAATTCAGAAAAGCAGTTATGCTGGATCTTGCTCTTTGAGAGATGGTCTTGACCCTTCTGATAACATACACGTGTGGCAATCTTAACATGTTGCTACTCCACCCAAATCTGAATTTCAAATAGCAATAGTGACAATCACGTTTTTCCCAAGGAGGGTGAAAATGGAGTTATGAACACTTCAGTTTACTGCAACACAGATTACGCAGTACAAGCAAGATCCCCAAACTGTTTGAAAACACTCCTGTGTGATAACTACATAAATACTTCATTTAAGAGATTGATACTACACCACAAATTAGAACAACAATATTGCCTGGTGTTCAAAGTTCAGCTGTCCAGGAACAAAAAATGTTAGGAAAGAGTAATATTAAACTTGTTCCAGTCAAGCCAGTGATACTAGATTCCTATCTGCAGTGATACTGATTCCTATCTGTGATACCCTGTGTGTGAAATAATCTTGTCTTGCATTGAAGCCAGTTATGCAGCTTCTAAACTCAGGACTTTCACTTAATGTTTTTATCATTGAACAGTTCTTACCTACTGTGCATATCATAATTTTTGAAGAAATCTTTCTATTCATGCTATGTCCATATGAACCTCGTTGTACTGTTTAAGTGTATAGGCATCTTTATAGTTAATATGCTTTAGCCATACATTTTGTAGTTCTTTGTTACTGCATACAAAGGCCATTTACTGTGAATTTTTCTGTGTTCAAATATTAGAATGTTAAAGTTTATTATTTCTGGTTGAGTTTCTTAGAGAACATGGATATGGAAGCGTTGTAACTGGATTGAAGATTAGTTATTTAATTACTAGCAAAAATAGTTGGTTTTACATATTTAATTGGATGACCAAAAATGAACCAATTCCTTCAGTTAGTAATTTCTATGGTGTTCATACTGTCAGGATTGTTATGTTGTGGTGGAAGGACCTGTCTGCTTAATGAGACAGGTCTCTTTCCCTTAATTCTGTTTTCCATGCTGGTAAAAATGATAGGAATCAAATACTGCTTGCTTCTCAGGCAAACTGGCTTTGGATTTGTGTTCTAAGAGGCAGAGAGGTATGTTTGTGTTTGTCTTATGGTTTATAGTGCTAAGACCAAGTCTTAGCAACTCCCATTTAGTGGTTAATGGCTTCCAGTCTCTACAATATTCTGAATGCAGTTCAGTTGTAGGAGTTTTTTGTATTTAACAATAACATTTTTGTGAAATAATATATGTATTTACCAATGTCTTCTGTTCTATGAAATACTACTTAATGGACAAGAACATCAGAGGTTGTCATCATTGAGCCGACAGGCAGTTTCCAAATTTCAGATTACTTTTTGCTTAAGTAACTTACTGAAAATAGTTTAGTGAGGTGATAGAATAGCGTAAGGGAGAACAAGAACTGTTTTGATCACTAGTTGAGACTTATTTACAATCGGTATATCGAATGAGGTCCAAGAAAATTGTTTTTATTGAGACTGAATTTTTAAATCTTGGACTATAAAATTGGCTTCTAGCCTAAGAAACCTGCATTTTCTGGGTTATACTCTTTGGATTTGAGGTCTAATAACTTGTAATAGTTTTAATAAGGGGAAGAGAGGAAGGTTTTACCAGAACGAGTATTTAAGGAAATTGCTGTTAATGCAGAACAGAGATACCTTCATCAAAGCTTACGAAGCTGTCTCAAAATGTTGTCTGATTCTTAAAACGCTATTTCCTCACCCACCGCCTGTAGCTTATGTGTAACAAGCATGTAGTATGATTGCTGAAACAGCTACAGTTTTTCTTTACCTCCTGTTGATTTTTTTAACCATTATTCTATTAATGACAAAAAAAGACATACAGAGAGAGATATATATATTCCTGAGCTTAGCTTTATTATACAATTAAGAGTACTTACACTGGTCTGAGTTGTCTTCCAATTCTGTTCTGCCTATGCATCTACAAAGTTAAGGAAAGGAAGGTGTCATTCAGAGTTAAGCAGTCAAGTGTATCATAGCAGCATTCCATTAATATTTTGTGTTCTGTAAATTCATAGAATATAAGATTGGATTTAAGATGCATATGTGAACCAAAATGGAAGTGGAAATAAAAATTCTATGTTGTATACCAGGTTCTCTTGCTTCATGCCTAATACAAACCCTTCTGATAACAGGAAAACGAATGTTTCTCAGTAGAAGAGTTTACTGGGACACGGGCTTCATTCTTTTTTCATAAGTAGTTGGTTGTACATCCAAAAATAGTCTTATTTAGCTATAAAACAACTCTTTTGGTTTTATTTTTAATTCTATAACAATGTTTTAATTTTCAGTTTGGTACACTATTAAGCTTTATTCACTAGACCGTATTGATATTGTATGTATGTATAAACATATACATGTGTATATACACTTTTGTTTTTACCAGTATGAAGTACTACTCTGTGTACAAGATCATGATGATCCAGCTATTGATGTGTGCAAAAAGCTCCTTGGCAAATACCCGAATGTTGATGCTAGACTGTTCATAGGTAAGCAGTGGGACTCTTAACTTGTAAAATGCTTTTAGGTCTTCAACTCCATAGACAGTATTCTAAAATAAATAGTTGTCTTGTTCAGCCCATGTTGGTTCTGTAGCTCAATCATCAGTTTGGAGTAAGGAAATGAGTTTGTAATGACAATCTGTGACATCAGTCCAGAAAAAACTCTAGGGAGAATAATTTATGCAACTGCTGCAACTTTTTCCTTCTAAATCTGAAACAGCAGTTCAAATCCTGTGTCTGCACTGAACTAAATGTGGAGAGACTGACTTGGTGGTGTGGCTGTATTTGAGCCTGAGGTCCTGCGACAATCCTTTTTCATCAATTTAAGACTCTAGGGCTCTTTATTCACTTTACATTTGAATTAGAGGAGGGAATGGGTATTAAGCTAGGTATTAGAATGTCATTTTTTTTTTCTCTTGATGTGAAACAAACTGCATCATGGCTGCTAGTTGGAAGCAAAAGTGTCTTACTCTATTCAGCTGCATTTTGTGTAGAGTATAATAGTCATAATGAGTAGTCTTAAGAAAAAAAGAATAATTATCTTATGGAATATAGTAATAAAATGTGTAGGTCTGCTGCCCTTTTAATTACATTAACCTTGTTACACTGCCATTTTGAGGAAGCATTTGAATATTTTTTCCCTTTTTAATCCATTGCACAGTTGTAGTAAGATCTAAAATAGAACAGGAAGGAGTAATTAAATTTAAAGTCCTTTTCATAGAAGTAGACTTCAAGAATTGACGGTAAAATTCTACTGTTTTTCAGTTGGTATATTGAAGTATTTCAGGTATTGGATCTGAATTCTAAAAAAACTCACATAATATATATGTGTACGATGTTTGTATTTTTTAGGTGGCAAAAAGGTTGGCATCAATCCCAAGATTAACAACTTAATGCCTGGCTACGAAGTTGCCAAATATGATCTCATATGGATTTGTGATAGTGGAATCAGAGGTAGGTGTGTGTTGCAATGTGCTGTTACATTGCTCTTGTTCCCTGAAGGCAAGCTGTTGCTGGAGATTATTTTGACTGAGAATACAAGTAGAAATAAAAACCTAGAAAAGTATTTTCGTGGTGTGTCACCTCTAACTGAAGGTGACACTCTGGTTTGTTCAACTGTTTCCGTTGTTTGCTGTTCATCATAATGGTGTTAATAGTGATGATAATTTTTCTGAAACTTTGTGAAACACAGATAGTGTGCATCAAAGTATGTCCTCTTGATAGTGGTAGTAGAATGAGAATTTCTGTCCCTGTACAGTAGTCTGCTAATGACAGAATTATTCGATGAAATGTCTTTTTTTTGATTTGTCACTCAGTAACACCAGACACGCTGACAGATATGGCTAATCAAATGACTGAAAAAGTAGGCTTGGTCCATGGGCTTCCCTATGTTGCAGACAGACAGGGATTTGCTGCTACCCTTGAACAGGTGAGTGCAATTATATGTTTTGGTTTTTTGTTGTTTGGGGTTTTTTTCCTGCAGGATTTTGCTGACTAAAATTGTGTAGTGCCTCTTGCACCTTTCGAGTGAAAACGTTTATTTTCAGCTGCAGTCACACTATCTATGATAACTTCTAAATGCTCAACAATTCTACTGTAGTGCTCTGAATGTTAGTTCAGAATTTAAGTTTACATTACAAACTGATTACAGGATGAAATTAAAAAATTTCTTAAAACTGAAGAACTCTTTCTAGTGCTTTGTCAGAAAGGGCCATTAATTCTATTTTGATGTCTGAAAAAACCCACAAATGGCCATGACGAGTCAGTCAGAGAAAAATCCAGCTCACCCAGTATGTTATTTCCAGCAGGGGTTAAAGCAGAGTCTTCAAGGAGAGTAGAACACAAGTAAGGTTTATATCCTGTTTTCCTGTAATACAGCTGAGAAACTTCCTGAGCAGGAAGTAGACTTGTATATTTACTAACCTTCAATATATTAGTATTTTAGTAAGAACAGATTTTGCGTGAAGACTTCCATTCTTTCTCTTGAGTCCTTAAAGATTTTGAACATCTGAACTGTCTTTACCAGGAAGTTCCGTAGATCTGCTATCTGTTATAGGAACCACCACCTTGTTCATTCTGACCCTTGTTCTTCTACAGTGCTATTTCATGTCTCTTAATACTTCTTTAGGAAGAGAAAGTGAACAGCCAATTCCTATCTTCATATCACTCATTCTATCCTATTTTCCCCTCTTCTTTTTCAATAAGTTCTTTTATGTAGAATTAAGAAGTTGACCTACCAAGCAAGACCCCTCCCCCCCACACACACACTGGCCCCCACCTATCTACCTACCAAGCAAGCCCCCTCCCCCGTTTTCTTGTTTGTTCTTTGTGTCTCAAAGCATGTAATTTAATCAACTATCTTTTATTCTGAGCTGGCATGTGTAAGGCATTTTGACACCAAGGCTAACTAACATGTGCCAAAGGCAGAAATGCGAGATGAAAGTGCGGTGAAATTCAGTATTTCTTCATTGTATGGAGAGAGGGCAGCTCATGTGATTATTCTTTTTTTTGGTGACAAAGTCTCAATGCTTTTCCCAAGGGCAGGGAGCTATACCACAAAGCTCTTAGTACTGCTAGCTGCTGAAGTAGCAAGAATTACAACTCCTGATACTATATTACTGGAAGAGCTTTTTATTTCCAAGTCCAGTATACTGCAAAATGAGCATGCCTTTTCTTGAATGTAAGACAGTGTGGAGGCCATCTATAGGAAGAATAGTAGTGAGACATGCTAGCACTCATTCCCACTGTCTCCTTATAGGACAGTCCTGGTTACTGAACCTTGTAAGAAGACTTGCTCACAATCTGAATTTTTTCTTTGCTTTTTCTGTTTGCAGGTGCATTAAGTAAACAAAATACTCATGCTTCTGTACAACCATAGAGTAATTTTAAGAACGTGTATGCAGTAATGCAGTTAATCTTTACAAGGGGAAGGAGACAGCATGTCTGTCAGCTATCACGCAATAATATATTACTCCTAGGGATTAGTCAGTTACTTAATGGATTTTTTAAATGTATTCCCTGAGAACAACTTCAAGAAATTATATACCAAATGAAATACACTAGTTTAATATGTGGGTTTTAAACCCACTTATAGATTTGTAAAAACACAGCCAATATCACTCAGATATCTCAGATTTGGTGGTAGGCTAGATTTCTTAGATTGGTGAAGATCTTTCCAAATACACAGCCATAACTGGCCATGTCTAGCACTGCTTTCCCCTCCAGACATTTCTGGAGGAGAAGTTGTCAGTGAGTAGTACCTGTGTAAATACATGCAGAGTTTTAAACCCTATCTTGTTTTGGCAGGTCTATTTTGGAACTTCACATCCAAGGTCATATATTTCAGCCAACTTAACTGGCTTCAAGTGTGTAACAGGAATGTCATGCTTGATGAGGAAGGATGTCTTGGACCAAGCTGGAGGACTGATAGCTTTTGCACAATATATTGCTGAGGATTACTTTATGGCCAAAGCTATAGCTGACCGGTAAGATGACAATGAATTAAGTTTATTGCTTTAAGTGCAGTTAAAACAAAGTTTAAAACTTTGTTTTAAACACGTAGTACATACTCTTAAGTAGAGGTGTTCAGGTCAGCTTCACATGTATACAGCAAATACACTTCTGATACGTGCTTTGTCTTACCAGTGTAGTCTTTTAGAAATAATTAAGCCATATCATTGTCAATTCCTTTAGAAGAAGGTTTCTGAGAACGTGATTTAAGTATTACTCAAATGGTGTTCGTACTCTTCTGATGAAGAGACTTGATAACACCCATTCTAATGATACGGCACAAACTTTTCAAGCTTCATAAAATTCTTGGGTGTGTGTTCTCTAATTGTTTCTTGCATCTCTTACTTGCATGTTTTTTATAATAATAAATTCATTTTTCAGGGGCTGGAAATTTGCAATGGCCACACAAGTTGCAATGCAAAACTCTGGTTCATATTCTATTTCTCAGTTTCAGTCCAGAATGATCAGGTAAAATTTTAATCTTTACTTTGTCTCCCCCTTACCCCATCACCTGCTTCTGATGTGGATGACCTGATAATGAGGGAATATATTTTCCAAGCTAATTTGATCTAATTTCCAGAATGCTGAAGTTCCAATGAACAGCTTGATGCAGGCTTCTCATTAGTGTTTTGGAGAGAAGCACTGACTTTCTACAGAAGTATGACTAATCAAAGTATTAAAAAACCTCTGCAAAACCTCCCCTTGGTACCTTTTAAATGCTATGTGCAGTATCTTTGAAAGGGGGAATTATTGCAATATTTTATTTGGAGGTGTAAATTAAATGAGATTAATGCTGTCAGAAAGGACCATGATGGGTCCACCATCATTTTGAGGTGGGGAGGAGGACATTAAGAATACTACATAGTCAGAACTGATTTGTTTGTCTTTTCTAGGTGGGCCAAACTGCGAATTAATATGTTGCCTGCCACAATAATTTGTGAGCCAATCTCGGAGTGCTTTGTTGCCAGTCTAGTTATTGGATGGGCAGCTCATCATGTGTTTAGATGGGATATAATGGTATTTTTCATGTGTCACTGCTTGGCATGGTTTATATTTGACTACATTCAACTAAAAGGTGTTCAGGTACGTAGCTTCATTTTCTTTGGAGGTTATTTAATTACTAGTGCCATCTGCTTCAGCAAAAAGCTAAGACCATTATATTATATAAATAATAACAACAAAATAATTATCTTGACAATCAAGGAAATAATAGGTCAAATCCTCATAGTTCTGAATGTTCCAGCTTCAGTTATAAAAGCATGAAAAGGAGTGAATGTGCTTGGTGGTGTTCTGTATGCATCTGCCTTTGCTTAGGCTCTGAAGTTTTGCATATCTGTTCCTTTATTTTCCACATCTCCAGGTTGTACTACCTAGGCATATCCAGAAATTTTGAACTTTTTGTAAAAAGTACAAGAACAGCAGCTTTGTGGGATTCTTAGCTTCATATTCTTGTATTTATTGAGGTGTAGATGTCCCCCACGTCCACTACTCGCAAGAGTACAGCTATAGCCTGCCTCTAAAAGCAAAATCTTCCCATCAAAGGGATGCCTCAGATTTTTTTAATATAGGGCGATGTCAAAAAATCAGAAAACATTTGTTGTTCTGATGCTGTAGAAACTATTCAGACTACTTTCTGGTGTGACCGTAATCAATCTAAATACGTTCCATAATTACTTGTGTATTCAACCTTATCAAATATTTCTCATCATACTGAAAAACTGTGTGGTAGTCTTATCACATACTGGAAAGAACAACAACAACAAAAAAAGTTAGCCCTTGTACTGATTCTGTAGTACTCCAGAAGGTTAGTTTGTTACCTTTCTGATTACTCTTCTCACCCTGTGCAGCATGTAGAAGAGCTTTGTGCCTACTTTTCTTCTACTGAAGCCTCTTCAGTTTCCAGCTCTGCATGTAGCTGTAAATTCTCAAGGGAACAGAAAATATATAGAGGCCATAAGCTTTCTTCTTAGTCCCAATTTTCCTATGCAACAGACCAAAGTTTTATTTATTTGAATTTCACTCCTCTGGGAATGCAGGAGTGTTCTGCCTAGATGCTGTTCTTCTGGAGTCTGTGGCAAAAACCCAGTGTCTGCATGAACACAATTTTACAAAGCTTCAAAAAGAAGAAAGTGAAATTGTCATGCTTTTCTTTGCCTTTTGTTCTATGTACAGGTCTCTTTTCAAACTTCTGGTTCATTCTGCCAAGCTCCAGAAAATGTTCTTCTAAAAAAATAAGCTATTGATATGTAAATCTGTATAATATGCTTTAGAATAGATTTATCTGTAACACAAATGCTTTAAATGACTTCAAAATCCCTTCTGAATAATCAGTACGTTTAAATATTGTTTTTCATTTCCTAGGGTGGTGCTCTGTGTTTTTCAAAACTTGATTACGCAGTAGCTTGGTTCATCAGAGAATCCATGACAATTTATATTTTCCTATCTGCTTTGTGGGACCCCACTATTAGCTGGAGGACAGGACGCTACAGACTACGTTGTGGAGGCACTGCAGAAGAAATTCTTGATGTATAGCCACAGCTTTGTAACTGTGAATGTCAAAAAGAGAAGGGGGGGAGGAGAAAAGTATTATAAATGTTTATATAAATACTTTGAAGAAAATCTACCTTCAGTAGTTTTATTACTTGTATGTTTTGGTATCTATTCTTTAATTTATTTTTGCATGGCACTTGCATCTGTGAAAATACATCTGTAGTCTTGGCCAAATGGTACCTTGCTCCTATGTACAAATAGAAATGGAGAGAATTGGTCCTGATACCTACTTCCTGTGGGAATGCTCTGCAGTAAACTCTGGGAAAAAATATCCTCCTGGATATGAACAGCTTCTTACTCCGTGGTGTGCAAGCCTAGCAAATCCAGGGTTCATGTAGCTATTTTCCACCTGGATTGCGTAAGACTATATGTGACAAAATCACAGAAAACAGATAATTTCTGGTTTATCCCGCTAAGTTGAGCTAGTAACAGGACCTTTGGAAAGAAGCTCTTAAATGCTTTATGCCTACCTCTTGTAGTTGCTGCAGAACACAATGAGTGGGAAGGTAAAAATGCTTTGCAAAAACAAACTAAAGCTGGAGTCTTGTGTTTATATGTATATATGAAATACTTTAGTTATTGCAATGAACCAAAAGTGGACTGAGTTTGATAGAACAAATTGGAAAGAATGAGTTGGAAAGAATTACTGGTCAGGCATGTATTGTGGGGGCATCTTTTGGCCAACTCTGATCTGGTTCTGTCTTGAACCTTGTGAAGCACTGTGCTGTAACTAGCCAAACTGGTCCCCTTCAATATTACCATACTTTTTTAAGGGGTGTTTGTTTTCCCCTATGGTTGAATGCTTGGGGGTGGGGGGCACGGTGTGGATGGGACATAGTGGGGGATAGAAGGGAGCAGAAACACATTTCATAAACATTTCACACATGAGCTATTTTCTTACACAATGTCCTAAGAATGTAATTTCATGATGCAGGTATTTAATATCTTTTTAAAGTGAACACACATACTTATACTAGTCATAATTAAGTATTCAATGCAGTAGATATTGTGAATATATTAAAGGGATGGGTGAGTTTGCTGTTACTGATTAAAACTGTAATCTTAATTTAAATATCAAACTAAGTCTGCTCTTGGCTTTTTGCCTTCTACTGTTAGCCTAGCCTTTAAATTGGACTTTTGTATTCCAGTGGTATGACTACAAGGAATAGATTATAATGCATGCTGTGTTTTTTCCCCTCTCTGGTCCCTGCAGCTTGGTTTCCAACCTCATTGTGAGACCTAATTTGTGGTGAACTGGACTTGTTTTCATTGAACACTTTTTAATTAAAAAAACACAAAGCTGGACAGGGATGTTGCATAAGCCTTCTGTTTTCATAATTTCATTTATGCTGCTTTACTTTTTTTTTCATATGGAATAGCATATTGTCACCATGAATGTGAGCTGCTAATGCCAACAAAGCAGCTTTAAAAGTTGGATGATAAAGTGTAGCATATTAGCAATAATGACATGTATTTGTAAAAATGGACATTTTTACCTATCTGAGCCAATCCCATACCTGTCATATGCTACACGAGTGTAATGTGTATGTATGTGTTGTAAAACACACTCTGGGCCAAAATGCTTCATCCACCCTAGTATCTGTTTGCCTTATGATACCATGGAACTCTTTCAATGGGCATTTCTGTACAACAAAGGCTTTATGATGCATGCTTCATTCTCTTCATATGAATCAGGAAGAAGCACTCTTCCTGAGGAAAGTTGCGCACGGAAAGCTTGTCTAGTTGTGACCCACAAAAACATTCTCATTTTAATACTGTTTTTTACATAGTTGAATTTTGCTGACAATGGTTGTATCTTCATTTATTTCATGAAGTTTGATGCCATTCATTGCACTGCTAAAGTGAAGCTTAGCCTGCAACTTAGCTTTATGCTGATTTCTGTGCAGGCAACAGAACAGAACCAAAAAAAAAGAGGCTAAACAGACTTCATTGTAAAAAATAAAAAATTAGGTGGGGATAATTGTTTTAACAGGTGCTTTTGTATTAGTAGAGCCATCTTTGGTCATGAAAAATAAAGCTTCACTTAAGCAAATAATTTCATTTGGGTATTTGGTTGATCATAAAATGGAAACCAACACTGTCAAATATTGTAGAAGATGCTGCAACAGAACTTTTAGAAGTTAAAAATGGCTAATGTAAAGTTATGTTGCTCTACAGATGTGTAGAATATACCATGTTTATTTAAAATCATTGTCTTGTTTTTTCCTTTATTTATAAATAAATTTTGATTACAGTCTGTTTGGAATATAGGGGGTTTTGCCCTTTGTTCAGTGATGCTGCTTTAAGAATGGCAATTTTGATAGATTTGGCTTCTAATTAATCTTTGCAGCAGTAAATGGATGTTCCTTTCTTTTGAGGTTTTTCACACCTAGACTGCCTGTTTCGGATTTTATATTTTGCTGAAATTAACTCATATGTGCCTAAATTGTATTTTGAGTGATCCTTAATTTTTTAGAATAACTTCAAAACCCCCACAGCTGAACAGATAGTTCCCTATCTGTTGTAACTAGTGAGCCTAGATTCACATTTGGAGATGGGTTTCTTTGCCACAAGACATGCTGGGATTGAGGAGTAGTGTTTGTACTTCGCTTTGAGGCACTCTACCAGAAAAGCACTGTGCTTGCTCTGTCATCTGACTTGGCTTTTTCTTATCTCTTCCCTAATGCTTATTAAGATTTTCTTGTGAAACTTAATAAGAGACTGTGTGCATGATAGGGTTGTGGAATCTAGGAGGCTTAGCTGAAACAAACACCACTGGAATTACCTTAAACTATTACAGAAATATTCCTGAGCGTGTGGTGTGCTCAGTATATTTGCAGCCACACAGCACAATACCTAAATTTCCCTTTCCTGAATCCTTTCATTATTTTCCTGCCTACTATTAAACAATGTTTTGATCTTTTTCTGTGCTTTCAAATGAAGTCTGTCCCACCTGAATTCTGTTCATTGCCCTCTTCTGTCTCCTGATAACTGACTGCTGACTACCTGTATTTCCCCTCAGGCTCTTTTTTTTTCAGCTGGAAAAGTTTGTCTCCTAATTACCACCTGCTTTCATGTATCACTTCTGAAAGCTGTTTCATTTATCTTAAAGGATTCCTCTAATCCTCACACTGAATTGCTGATCATCTAATTTTAAGGTGGGTTTGAGCTCCAGCCATTCTTGGGTTGAACTGGTCCCCCAACAGCTGTGACTAATTCTAGCTGTTGAGGACAAGTTAGACAAAACCTGAAGTTTTGTATGGTAATAGATAAACTTTTTACAGTTCTGCAGAGTGACTTAAATACTCTTCAGGTTTGTCTAAATAATAACATGGAAGAGAGGATGGCAGTGTATAGAATGGCAATAATTTCAAGCTTAATCCAGTTTTGGGTCTGAAAATGCATGAAGTAAAGTTTCTAACTAATTTTCAGATTATACTGCATTGGTCTACTACTTGGATATGCAGAGAGAATGCACAAGTTTAAATATAAAGGTGTTTTCTTAGCTCTTCAGAAAAACTCAATTTCATGACACAGCTACCCCGTAACAGTGCTCATGTCTGGGCAGATAAGAACTTCCCCTAGGAAAGTCATCTCCACCTTCATGTTGACTGTGAAGAAGGCCTGTATGATTCCTACCTTAGTGTTGTAGAACCGCACTGTATCTCACATCGGTGATTTGGGATGTGCTTTAAGACAACCCCGCAGAACCGAGCCCCACTGGCTTTGTGTATCCTGTAGATTCTGAGCATTTGAAGTCAGACTGCTCTAAAGGTTACCTCTTCTGCACTGCACAAACAATTTTCCATTGCCAGCTATTAGACAATTGAATAAGTGATAATTGTTATGGTTAGATGCCCCAAGTTCTGCTTTCACCGCTTGTCTGATCCTTAAGAGTTTGAACCTTTCAGTAAGGAAGCAAGGTTTAATGAAGCACTTTGGGCCGGTTTAGACACTGCTGTGTTTGTGTTTAGAAGACTGATTACCTCTTTCACATAGAAAGTTGCAGTTGAGTATTGCAAATCTTTGCTGAAAATGTTTGGTTTTTTTGTAGCAGTTTCTACTGAAAGCTGGCTCTGTTTTCAGTTAAGTCCTATGTGCAGATCAGTGTCCGGTTCTCCCATCAAATTGTCTTGTTCAGCTACAGGTAAACCAGCAGGTCTTGTGGATCCTAAGGCTTTGTCACTGTTCAGCTATAACCTTGCAAGGTTATGTCCGGTGTGTTTCCTTTTCAAAAGCAGTTTTAGGTTAGTGTCTTGTAAACATTTACTAACTGTGCTGAAGCCCTGCAGGCTGTATATGGAAAGAAGTGCATCAGTAGGCTTTTCAGTGGAAGGATGCTTCTGATGCTTGTCTTAACACTTAGCTCAGGTTAAAA
Organism: Falco naumanni; assembly: GCF_017639655.2. Classification (NCBI taxonomy): domain Eukaryota; kingdom Metazoa; phylum Chordata; class Aves; order Falconiformes; family Falconidae; genus Falco; species Falco naumanni. The sequence continues at coordinate 12,437,456 of NC_054080.1, read as the reverse complement.
GTTTACCAGCTTATTCCTGTAAACTAAGACTAAAAAAAGAAAAGTAGTGTCTCTAATACTCTCCAAGACAGCTTTTGGAATGCTTTATTTTTTTAAATGCCCATCAGATAAGGAGTGGGATGCTACTTATGTGTGGTTCCTGCTTCTGGGGAGAATATGCGTCCTCTGCTTGATCTTACTTGGCTCCAAGTATTTTTGCCTAAATGATTGATCAAGAGGTGCAAACCAGGCAGCTCGCAATGGAAGCTTGCAGCTTGCTGCTTGTTTCAGTCCCGTCCCTCCACATGTCCCCCCAGCGCTCTTTCCCTGTTGCTGGCAGGAGGTGCCTTAGCCAAACCCATATGCCAGCTGGAACTGATGGCCATTTTATTATGTGGCCAGCTTGTGGGTGGGTAGGAGAGGTCAGGGTTGTGTGCCTGTGCAGGAAGCCAGTAAGGTCACTGAAGCATGAAACAGGAGCTGTCAAAAATTTCTTCATGGGGCTTTGAAATGAAGTGAGTTACTGTTCTTGACTTGGGCTTTGCATCCTCTGTGCCGGTGTTAAACTTCGGTCAGCTCACAGGGTTTTGGTGAGCTCGAATCTAAAGCTCTGCTAGGCTTCCCCCTTGCCCTTCCTGTATGGTGAGTAGCTTTTCCTCCTTTGAGGCTTGCCTGTTGCCTGGAGGAGTATTTTATATATATTCTACAGTAACTTATCTTTCGTGGCAATGGCTCCTTCCTTTTCTCTGATGCCAAAATATTGGGGGGAGGTGCAGAGACAAGGGAAGATTTGTACGGTATGCATGTCAAATGCAGTAACACATTCAAAAGACTCCCTGACCTTGTGGAAACGAGAAAATACGGAGAAACTATTGAAGCCTTTGGGGGATTCTGTCAGTATGTATAATTAAGCTTATTTTTCTACTTGCACATACATACAATTATAGATACAAATTTATGTGCATACATTTTTATATATGAACTTTTATATAAAAATATATATATGTACTATTACCAAAATAAAATCTTCAAGAAGCCTTGAATTTTTTGACAAGCCTGTTCTTTCCTGTAGGTGGACCAGACAGGTAAAGTAATGTTTTTCTAATATAAAAAGCCAGCAGCTCAAAGTTAAATAAATCATGAGCCACTGGGGCTGGTATTGAGTTCCGTTTCATCTCCCAGCAGACAGAGGAAAGCTCAGAAAAATACCAGGGTGGTGTGTGGTTTTTTGTTTGTTTGTTTGTTTTTTCTCCCCCCCCAGACTCCTTTACTAATAAACGTGAACAATGTTTTAACTTACTTAGCCTTTTGGGTCATCTCAATAACTCTCCACGGAGGGGTGCTCCCTTAGCTGGCAGCCCCCCAAAAGCTAAGCAAGACAAGGCATAGACTTGTGTCACCTTGACTCCTTTCTATTCAGTTTCACTGGCTTCTGCGCTTCCCTCTTGGGACAACTGTTTTGCCCTGAAGGTCTTTGTAACAGGAGTTTTTCCCCCTAGGACAGAAACGTGCAGGAGGGGGAGCAGAAACAGGGAGCGAACTGTAGTGAATGCAGGTTAAATTTGTCTGTCACTAGTGCTCCGGAGTGAAGGAATATGGGTATGTCGGGGTACTTCTGCAGTATGTTGGGTAATAAAGAATAACACAGAGGTGAAACCTTAGAAAGGTTTTTAAGGGTTCTTGCCTGGAGGCTGACACCTCCAAGAAGTTTCTCAAAGCTAGCTCTCTAGAATAAGCCTGTTTCCTGTGAATGACATGGGGCTTTCAGCAGGATCTGCTCTAGGGTTATGTAGGGTGGCTAGCAAAGGAGGAAAGCAAGACAGCAGGGCTTGCTGCCCACCCTGCAGTTGAGTAGCAAGATGTGAGAACTTGCAGCTGTTGTCTCCTGGTTACAGACCAGTTGGAGACCTTTTCATTTTGGCTCCCCATGTCTTGGAGTGTTCATTGGCATGCAGACTCCGGCAGATGACTTGTAGGATAAGGATGGTGTGTCACTGTTGGCACCTTGGCTGAATGGGGAGGGAGCTGCAGCTGGAGCAGACAGATCTGGACGTTCCCCAAGTCTAGGAGTGTCTGCAGCTTTGAGATGACGTTTAATCTTGACATTGCTGCTGGTATGGTGGTTTTCCCTACCATGCAGGGTCTCTGCTGATGCTGTGGGACCTGGGGAGTCCATTTGTCTAAAGCAGGCAGCATATTGGGGAGGGAGAAGCGAGCTGGCAGATGTTAGAAGGAGCGTTGTCCTGTAAGTACAACCTGTCTAATCCTGGTGGTATGGACTAGGAACAGCCTTACTTCCAGATACTAGAACAGCAGAGACTTAAAATGTCGGTGGGTTTCAGGCATCCTCCTGCAATTATGATGACAGTTAAGCAGACCTATGTAGCATGTAGTCAAGGTTGACTGCATGTGAACATAAAGCGTATCTTGTCTGTACGCAGACTGACACCAACAATGATCTCATCATGTGTCAGCAATATGCTAACTCTGCTAGGAGTGAACAGTCCTATTTGACATTCAGTGGTACTTCCATAAACACAATCTTTGTGCAGCCAGAATACAACTGCATAACCTTTTTGTGCTTTGCCTGTCAAGCAGATCGCTTTTGTATGCAGCAGGTGATGGCTAAAGAGATTATTTCATTTGGCTTAAAGCTGTAGCTGAAATGAGCACCAGAAGTGAAATTTGGCATTTCCAGTGCTCTGTTCCATGATTAACAGAGAAGCTGGTGCTTTTCTGCCTTAGGCAGTCTGTTGCTTTTGAGCAGTGAACCTATTCTCTATTGACGTACAAAGTAATAAAACCAAGTCCACAAAGCAAGAAGGACTGCACCTGTGCATAGGGTCTGCCTTGAGGCTGGTTTTCGTAGAGTCTTGGTGAAGTGGCCTAAGCTCGGCAGCGGTTATGCCCAGCGGCCATGTACCCAAAGAGCTGCTCAAAATAAAAGTGCTACCAGGTATCCCAGGGGAAATTGCCCTTCAAATGGCTGGCACGGATGGCGATAGGTGGCAGGACCACAGAGGACAATTTGCTGGCCACACAATTATGACGTTTTACACTGCATGAGTAGCATTCACTGCTGTTGCTTTAAGTCTAAACTCAGACCACATCCTAAAGGAAAGTATCTTTAAGAATAAAGGAGGCCCTTTTTACTAACCCCTTTCTGCCACCTCCAAAACCCAGTAGCTTTCCTCTCTAAAAATATACTGTGGAATTGGTCCATTTATTACTCTCAGTACCACACTGCTGTTTTTTCACCTCTTCTGGCTGTGAACTGTTTTGAGCTTCTCACTCCCCAGGAAGTTGTTGTTGTTGTTGTTATCCTAAATAGGCCAATTTTCCTCCTTTTTTGGGGGCTGCCAGAGATGGTTAAGTGTCTGAAGAGACTGAAGCTCTTCAGTTTCATTGCTGTGCACCAGAACTTCCCTGCTGTGTGCCTTCACCTGGTTTGCACTGCAGCCACTTCTGATGTCTGCTGCATCTGTGACAGCCATTTGCTCCCATCGCAACGCTGACATCAGTGGCTTGATGTGTTTCACCTAAGCAAAGGGAAATGACCACCTCCTCCCTATTGTTAGCAATGGATGAAAACGAGAGGGCACTGAAGGGCACACTCGAGTCCTGGTTGGTGAATGTGATTCTATGTACCACAGCATGGAGACAGTGTAAGTCTGACACAGCTGATGCTCGGCAGTCCCTTGCTAGGGACTGGTTCCTACCATGGTGGCAAGAGAAGAAAAAAAAAAAAAAGATAAAAAAGGGAAGTCTTCACTTATCTTTGAATAAATGCTAAGTTAGGTTGTTTGCAGAGTCTCACTGCAGTATTCCTGTAAAAGACACGTCCTTGCTACCCATCTCTTTAGCAATGTTTCAGGTTCCTAGACTTTTCTCCACACCTAGCTGAAGCCTATATTGAGGGGAGAAAAGTGCATCACCACCCACTTGAGTCTGATCAGATTGACTAACTCACAGGCAGCCTTTATCCTCTGTTCGCCCAGTTCATAGATCCTTAAACTTTTTCCTGGATGGTCTGTTGAAGACTTTTTATCACAGGCTTACTTTGCTTAGTTAATTTCTGTGTGTCCTTTAGAAGTACTCTACAGATATCCACAAGTCCATAGGCAATGAATCTGAAGACGCCAGACTAAGAAAACTTTGTGTGACAAAAGAATTTCTACTCCCTACCAGAGAGGGTCCATGGTGCTTTTGGTAAAATGGAGGATTTGATTCTTCGGTGGAAGATAAATAATCACTGCTGCTGCAAGCAGCACCAAATAGCCCACCACGGGCATCCTTGTAGCACAGGGCCTTCTTACTCCCTTGTCCATCCAAAAGCAGATGCATGTGCTGCTGTCGGGGAGCTGTGGTGCCGTTCCCCCCCCCAAAGAATTAGGCATGAATCTTGGACCCATAGAGTAGCTGTGGTGGGAAGGGACCTTTGGAGACCTAGTCCAGCCCCACTGCTGAAAGCAAGGTCAGCTATAGCAGGTTGCTCAGGACTGCATCCAGTGGCTTTTGACCATCTCCAAGGATGGAGGCTCTACAAACTCAGTAGGCAACCTATTCAGCCACCCTCATAGCAAAAGTGTGTCCTGATGTTCAGGGGCAGCTTCCTGTGTTTCAGCTTGGGCCCGTTCCCTCTGGTCCTTCACTGGGCACCACTAAGAAAAGCCTGGCTCCACCTCCTTTACTCCATCAGGTATTTATACACATGGATAAGATCCCCTTGAGCTTTTTTCTTTTCCAGGTTGAGCAATCCCGTCTCTCTCAGCTTCTCATGTGTCAGATTCTCCACTTTCTTAATCACCTTTGTGGCATTTTCATGAACTCGTTGGAGGGGTGGCCTCACCAGTGTTGAGTAGCGGGGAAGGATCACCTCCCTTGACCTGCTGGCAGCGCTTCTCCTTATGTAGCCTAGGGCACCACTAGTCTTCATTGCAGCAAGGGCATACTGCTGGCTCATGTTCAACTTGGTGTCCACCAGCACCTCCAGATCCTTTTGTGGCAAGCTGCTTTCCAGCCAGTTGGCCACCAGCATATATTGGTGCCTGCTGTTGTTCCTTCCCAGGTGCAGGACTTTGAACTTCTCCTTGCTGGACTTCAGGAAGTTCCAGTCGGCCCATTTCTCCAGCCAGACCAGGTTCTTCTGAATGACAGCACGACCGCCTCTCTGTCATATGTGCATCAACATTCTGTAAAAAGGGAGCATGTATGCCAGAGCAATGCATACCCTAATATATTTCGGATCTCTGATAAAAACCCTTTGTAGGAAGTGTTTTTGAATCCTCCTGATGGCAAGTCTTAATCATACAAATCAAGTTATTTTACTGGTTCCTTCTAAGTCCTCGCAGTTTTCCTTGTACAGACTAGGTGCATATCTGGTCTCTCAGTTATGTTTCTTTAACCTTTGTGCTCTGTGTCTGCCTAACTGGCAAGCTATTGCAAGCAGCTATGTAAAGCACCTGAATATTTGGGCTTTTGCCATGTTAATTCGTTAACTGTAGGTAAAATTTGTTGCAGGAGAAGCTGAGTGTTTTCTGATACTTCCTACCAGCAGGAATCAATAACTATGCAACCTCTCATTTTTGTGCCAGATTAAAAAAAAAAACAAAAACCAACAACCACCACCACCACCACCCCCCCAAAAAAAAAAAAAAACAAATAAAAAAACCCACCACCAAACCCCCCAAACCCAGAATACCAAGTCTGGTTTTCACTTACTTAGCTTCTGGCTACTGTGTACTGTTGAGGGTCTAACTGGACTTGGGCTTTTGAAGACTTTCAACTTCTGTTGATGACAGCTGGAACTGAAAGTGCTGTAGGCATCACTAGGCTGCACTAGTAAGGCTGTCCTGCCTACACCCAGACTTCAAAGAGCATGTTTGGTTCAGGAGTGTAACACAGCTGGTCAGGCCTGCCAGAATTTCTTGTCTGTATTATGGGTTAATGATCAAATAGATGCATTCAGCCAGGAAGCAGCATTCAAGCCTTTGTGCAAGCATTCAGTTTGTGAATCTGAAATTATTTTACTTCAGTATAAATAGGGGAAAAAGCATTCTATTACTCTGAACCAAAAGCCAATTATATCCTTCTAAGCCTGAAAGGGAAACAATACAAATGGATTGCTGATTATAATCATTGACTGTGACTGGTGGCTCCATCAGTCATTCCTGAAATAACTGGTTGAAAATAGAAAATAAATGGGGTTTTGTCACAGTTTGACCCCAGCTGCTCGCTCACTCCCCTCTCACCCAGAGGGATGGGGAGGTTCGGAAAGGAATACAAAAGTCAAGGGTTGAGATAAGAACAATTTAATAAGTAAAGCAAAGCTGTGCATGCAAGCAAAGAAAAACATTTTCTTTTGCTACTCCCCATGGGCCGGCAGGTGTTTGGCCATCCCCAGGGAAGCCGGGCTCCATCGTGTGTAACAGTTACTTGGGAAGACAAACGCCGTAACACTGAGTGTGGCCCCCTTCCTGCTCCACCCCCCCCCACCCCCACCCCCACTTACATACTCAGCATGACATCAATCACATGGTATGGAATATTCCTGTGGCCAGTTTGGGGCACCCCTGCCCTGGCTGTGTCCCCTCCCAGTTTCCTGTGCCCCTCCAGCCCTCTCACTGGCACGGACCAAGGAACTGAGAAGTCCTTGACTTGGTATAAACATCATCCAGCAACAAGCAAAAACTTCAGTGTGTTAACAATATTTTTGCCACACCAAAACAAGCACTGCACCAGCTACTAAGAGCAGAATTAACTCCATCCCAGCTGAAACCAGGACAGTTTGTATATCCCTGATGTGTGTATCTGGGCACAGATTCTGAGTGCATTCATTGCATTTTTGGATGACAGTGATCTTTTCTGGGTGAGGGAATCGACAAACCATCCTTCACATCAAGCATTCCTCTTTGCTCCTGTGCCTCCTGTCTTTCTGCCAGGCTTCCCTCTTCTCCTGTCTGATCTTCCTAGTGTCTTCATCTTACCTCTAGATTTACTCTTTCCCTTCTTGCCTCCCATTTCTCCTCTCCCAGCCAAGTGCAGACACAGGCAGCTTCTCCCTGCCCAACAGCACATCTATGGGAACAAGGTGCATCCTCTTCTGTATGCTTGGTGCAGGCAAGGACCAACATTGCTCTTTCCATGTTTGCTCTTCTTCTCCATTTCCAGGTGGTACCAGTTCACACAGAAGCCATCCATGCATGTCCTGCTGGTGTGCACCTTCCTGAAGGACTTGCATGTGGGAAAAGCCTGCTGCTTGCTGGAGCACAAACACAGAGGCAGCTGTGGTGGCTTAATGGCTGCCACCACCACGCTGACCACCAGCTGGTCCTGCTCATGTCATGCCTGGTGGGGTGGTGAGATGTGGGAACAGGCAGCACATGTGGTGGGTGTAGCATGGCTTTCTGCTGAGTTCAGGGTATGCACAGGCTGTCTGTCAGAGCCCACTGTCTCTAACTTGGAAAGCGGAGCCAGGGGCTGTTGGAATGGGGATGCTCTGGAGATGCTTTAGGGCACTGAGGAAGGCAGGCTGGGGCATAAAACAGAGGGTAAAGCTGCTGTCTGAGTGTCCTGGTATTCAGAAAGCTGGTGCAAAGATTGGCACCTATCATGAGTCCCTGACAAGTGCAACTGTCTTGGTTTAGACAAATGTGTTTGCTGGTCCTCCAGCGGGCTGAGGCATGGGGCGTGGGCTCCCTGAGCTTGACAAGACCGTGCAAGTTGTAGGCATGCCTTGAAAGAGACCCTTAACAGCAGAAATTAGAGCACCTGACAGCTTCAAGGCATGGGTGCAGCTGGGTAGAGGCCATGGAAGTCAAGACAGCTTCTGAATGCCCCTCCTTGGCTCTGGCTGCAGTGATTGCTAAAGTCTTTGCAAAGCTGTTTCAGCAAACTAAATCCAGCTGCAAAGCAGGAAAAGTATTCAGGGTTGGACTTGGAGGAATTTTTTTGGGGGAGGTTTTGTTTGTTTGTTTGTTTGTTGTTTTATGTGGAAGAGGTCAGTGAAGCTCTGGTGGCTGGCAGGAGGAACAGAACCACAGCAGCTGGCACCACCAGCAGTACAAGCTGCAGTGCGCTCACACCCTCAGACAGTGTTGCTTTTAGTGGCTTAGCCCAGGTTTCAGTGCACATGCTGGTTTTTGGATGTTGGGCTAAGTGATTTAGGTTTTATGAACGGGCATTAAAGCATGCAGCTCAGTCATAACATATATTAAGCTGTGGGAATTTGAGTTGCATGTTGCATTAGGTTTGGTTTTAAGCTAGCTAAGCAACTTAACCATGTGCATATTGTATTTATATGCAATATATTCACTTTCAAACTAAATATATTGACTTACATATTAACTCCTATTTTATTTTCTTTAGGATGATGCATTTTATGTTATTTTAAATAAATATAAGGCATGCCTGTTTGTGCATGCATGTAAATAGGAAAAAAACTAGAAAATGTACTGTTAATAAACCTCCTCCTCTTTATTTTCTGTTGAATATATAACACTTTATTTTAGTAAATGAAAAAAGTTTTTGATTTGCATGCTTGCCTGACTGCTGTCTGGAGGTGTTTGCATTCCTACTTTCTAAAAAGACCTTTTGTTAAAACACAGTAAGCTTTCAGCAAGGTACCAGATGTTACAGAAATACAAGCAAAATCAAGATCTTAGCTTTGACTTTTTCCACAAGGTAGCATATCCTATTCCTGAGAAGCTTTATTATTTATTAAGGAGCCACAGGGCTGGATTCCTCACTGTCTTCATTTGTTCCAGTGCAAAAATATAAAAGGCTGCCAGTTTGAAATCTAGTATCTTCCACCCTCTTCATTCTGGTTTGACTGACAATAGTGCATTAATATGATGCGTAAGACAGTGGATACCTCCTCCATGTCTTGTTTGAATGGGATTTGCCAGCAGTGTTATTTGGAATTAGTCTTTTTTAGCTATAACTGCTCTTTCCTAATGAATAGCTTCACTAAGACTAGCATTTCTTGGGTGTCCATGTCTGCAAATGTCTTCTGCAGATTTAAGTCATTGTGCATGTACCTTGGACTTGCTCTTTCAGGCCATGTACTCAGGAAGGAGCACAAAGTTTTGTGGCTGTCCTTCTGCCAAAACAATACACAGAAAGTGCAGTATGTTGATGACATTGGACAAAGCCCCTGGACACTGCACAGGGGAAGCTGAACATTTTTTTTTTCCTTGGAAACACATGGGGCAGACGTTTGCGCACCTACTGCAGCACTGCACTCATGCCTGGGACAAGGGGTAGTGAGAAAACTGTGCTGTGGTGTTTGCTGTGTGCCCGCAGAGGTGGCTGCACTGTGTGAGAGCAGAAACCAGGCTGAGGACCTTCAGGCTTCATAGATGCGTAAATGCCATGAAGACCCAGAGCCTCTACTGCACATCATCGCAACCCACGTGGTGTAACTTGCTCCTAACAACATCAGAGCTGCGACCTGAGCAGAAGCAGGCTGAAACTGAGCACTTTAAATGCCACATACCATGCTGTTTTTCTTCTAGGCTGTCTCTAGTATTATCTAAATATCTCAAGTATTATCTTTATTCTGGGTGTTTACTATTTATCCTCATTAAAAGATTTTGATTTAGTTTTTGGACTTTGATGAGCTTTGCAGATAGCACTGGTCCCTTACTGCTTCTTTTTTTTTTTTCTTCCCCTCCTTGTTTTTTGACATCTGAACAGCTGTTTAATATGGGAAGTTTTTCTGAAAGCCAGCTTTAGTAACACTGCATGCCATCATTTTTCTCATTACCAACCCTTTCCCTGTTCCACTGAGAGCACAGCCCCATCACTGGGTCTCCGGTTTTGCTAAAGCCAAGTCTGGGTGGGCAAAAGCTAACCCAGGGGAGTGGAGCATGTGGCACACGTGGTGCCATGCCCAACACAGTGCTGGGGACGTGGGTGTTGCTGACCAGGTGGCAGGACGCAGGGCTTCAGCAGCCCACGGCACAAACAGCCACTCCTCGAGGCATGCTGCTTTGATGTTCGACCGTGATGTACATGATAGCATCGAGGTCAAGCATAGCTGTGTGAAGCAAACATCTTCCAGGTGTGTTTTCTCAGAATGTCTATTTGGCTGGCACCTGGAGAGCAGCACCTCACATCCCAGGAACTTACTGTTTAACAGGGGAGAGTTAAATCCCAGCAAACTCACTGGCACGTGAGCAGCATCCCACAGCCAGCTGCACTTGCTGACCAAGTACTGCCCTGGTAGCAATGGTGTGGCACAGCCCGCCGGTTGGTGGGCAAATGGGTTGCCAGCCCATCCCGGATGTTATTGTCTGAACACCAGCAAAGGTGGCTAGGAACATGATAATAAGTTTTCCAACCCTCACGACAGTCAGCCATGTCAAACAGGCCAGTATCTGCTCATTATTGGGTCTTCCTACAGGCTTTTTACTGTCACAGAGCAGCAATCCTGCATTAGCCACACAGAAACACGAAATGGCTAAGCTCACACCCCCTCCATTGCACATGCCTGAGAACTGAGGGGGAGCTCAGATCTGAGGCTCCAGGATAAAGTAAAATTGTTCTCTAAGGAGTGAGCCTGGCTGATGTAAACTGATGCAAGCCTGTGGCTGGTCATCGCTGTTACCTACTGGCTTTCTGTTTCTCTGGCAGCACTGATTGTTTTCATCTTGCAGAGTGGAATAGGAATGAAAAAAAAAAAAAAAAGACAGACAAAGGCGACAACATAGTCTTCCTGAGAAAGGAAGCACCCTGCATGCCTGTATCTTTAGAGCCATTTGTCTTGAATCGCTCCTTGGCCTCATCCTACTGCAGCTGTACACTGTGGCAAAGCATAAATGACAGCTTTGTGCAAGGGATGAAAGTAGGAAGTATGTGGGATATATAGGCATGGATGCTACCTGCAGCATGATTCCTCAAGCTGAGATAATCTTACGAGGAATTTGTTTCAAAAAAGCATTTCTATTAATGCACAGAAAAACTCCCCACAAAAAGCTGCAAAATCCTGGAACATCTGTGTGAAATCAGATCTGTCAAAAACCTTTGGATTGCAGCCCAAAAGGAAACTCTTGCATACCAAAGCATGGTTTGACCTGGGACAAGCCTATGGAACAATGCTTAACAATTCCATGTAGGTTTTTTTTTCATAAAATATTTGTGAGAAAAGCCATGAGTCAACCCAAAATATCTCTGGCTGTTGTTGCGCTGTTGATTTTGTTCAGCATTTACTATCAGGAAAATCTGGCACATTGCAGGCAGATCTTGGGACTTCTTGGTCTTGTCTCTCCTGGACTGTCACACTGGGGACAGTTTTAGCTGTTGTATCTCTGTGTGGGAACTGGCACTGTATTTTGTACTGCAGATGGTGATGGAGGGTAATTTTCTGTCAACACCCCATGCAGACAAGATCCCTTCAGGCAGGCAGAAGCCAGGCTGCATTAGGGAGCTTAGTTTTAGTTTGCAGGAAAGCCTCTGCCACACCAAGTGGGCTGTCTGGGGACAGGCAGGCAGCCTGCCCTTGACTGCACCTGCACATCTTTGCAAACTACTCAGATAATATTCCTTCTATGCATTACAGTTTGCTTGTGTGCGATGGCTATGGAAAATTTTGCAGTGGGTGCAATTTTCTAGTGGTGCAACCATTGTAACATTCATGCCTTACGATGGATGGCTGAGTACAGAATTGGACCATTAGTATTTTTATCTGTGTGTCGAAGCACACTTGGGGTTTTTCTGGTTTGTAAGAGGGGAAATATGTTAGCCTCCTTGTGTTTTTTCTACCCAGGATTTCTTCCTGTGAAGTATTGAGCACACCTAAAATTCACTGCAGTGAGTGATTTAACAAATGGCTTTGCTTAAAAAGAGAAACAGAAGCATGCTTATTTCAGAGAGGAGTTGGTAAAGCTGCTATTTTCCAGAAGTCTTGAAATTCCCTATTTCCCTCACCTCCCTCCAAAGGTCCAAGTAAAGGCAAAGCACTTAAGATAACTTTCTGGCACTGAGGAGTTAAAAAAAAAAGTGTAGCTGGAAAGATCTAGTTAGATATAGCCAGAATTTTGACTTAATAAAATGGAAAAACCTGCAGCTGCAGAAACACAACGTAAATTGCTGGCCAGCAGATGAGGATGACCAATGAGAATGGTGGGAGTGCTGTGCAGAAGGGTGGGCAAAGGTGACGGAAGGGAGCACCAGCATGGGAAGGACTTTCCACAGCACAGCCCTGCACCATGCTTCCCCAAGGAGGAGGGAGAAGCATGCTGCATCACTCAAATCCAGGATGCAAAGACTTTTGGGTCCTTTTACTACCAACTTTCAGACCTTCTGCCTTGGTATCATCATGCTTTCTGGTAAATGCTGAGGAAAAACTTTATTTTTCTTTTTTTTTTTTTTTCTGGATGATGCTTTCTAAGCATGCTCAGAGGCCTCTGTGCCATGGGGATGGGTGGCCAGGATGGCTCGAAGTGACTCTGCTCAGCGGGGGCCAGGGTCCTGGCTCTGCCCCAAGGGGCTGGGGGCACCATGCTCAGCAGCAGGTACTGAGTCTCCTGCCAGAGAGGGAGGAAGGGCTGCCAGCTTTGTCAGCCTTGGCTCATCACCCATCTCATACAGAGGTCCAGGGTGTGTGACACTGTATGTTGTCACACATTGTCACATGGAGGTGGCATGTGCTAGAGGAGCGTAACTAGGACATGTGCAGTTGTCTCCCTGAACTGTTTCTTCATATTTTGGATCTACTGGTAGCTTATGTTGTGGTTTCATGGTTTCAGCTGAGTGAAAATACTGGAGTTTGGGTGAATTATGAATCATGTGGTGTTTAGCAATTACAAACATCATGAGCTGGCTGTCCCCTGGCCTGATCTTCAGACCTTGGTCCTTGCATGTGTCCAGTGTGGTCTCAGAGTTACTTATTTTTCTGTAGAGAGGTGCTAGAAGTGCTCAGAAATGCAACAGACCACTCACCGCTGCTATCTGCTGTTGAAAGCCTGGCCCCAGCTTGACAGTCTGAGAGATACACTCTGGTTTCTGCCAGGAGCTGCTTACTCTTGTGCTGGGTTTACCACTTTTCTCTGACTTTTAAATTTAATTTTTAGTCCTTCTTCCCATCTTATAATGTCCATTCTGAATATTAAGACTATCTTAAAATTCTGGAGAGAATTTACTTTCTAACTTTACGTAAAGCCAAATGGATAAGTATACTTACATTTAGGTGTTTGATTTTGGGTACTTTAAGCACAAATAAAGCACTGTTCATGTAAAACATGTTTCTAAAAAGAGATTCATCTCTTCTTACTGCTCCAAATTATCTGACAAAGCAGTCCTTGTGATTACTGGCTGATATAAAAGGATAATCAGATTTTTACCGTGTTGTCTCAAATTTTTCCCTTCAAAAGGTTAGCACCAAGTTCAAGTGGAGGCTTGGTAGCTGTGTGTGGTATTTACCACAGCAGGCATGGTGAACAATTGTGCAGGGAAGTATCTGATATAGGATGATGAACGACGTGTTCTCAGGGTTACCTTGCTGACCTCATCTTTTTTAGTTCTTTGTCCCTGTGCATAGCACCAGTAAGGAGGTTGTTGTCCTGTGGTGTTCCCATAGTCTCAGCAGATGAAAGGGTAAAAGTCTTGATGGGCCTTTGTTTTTGTCTTGCTTGCAGGGATTTGAGGAGCAGTGGTAGCTGGGATGATGGTCCCTCATCGGCAGCCTTGCAGTCTCCCTGCCAGATCAGTCCCTGTTCTCTTACCCGTGGGTGACTCACCCTGGGGAGACTGCTCAAAGGCAGGGTGCAGGACAGTGTCAAGTCACTACTTGAAAAAAAGTGCTCTCCAGTTTTGTACTGGGGCTCCCAGAAGAATCTCCTGTCCTCCTGCAGCTCAGGCTATAATGGTGCCTGAAGAGAACAGCAGGAGAGAGGGGAGAAGATAAAAGCTGGAAGCTGACTCAGATTTCTTTAGAGTGGCTCGCACAGCTCACTGAGCACTGATTGCCACTTCTTAATTTTCCTTTGCCTTTTTCTATTCTCCTTGAGATCTGCAGATGTGCTTCCTCTTCCATGGGCCTACAAGCAGTTGAGAGAGGATGTATTCCTTGTAAAGCACTGACCAACACCAGAGGAGAGTGGAACCTTCGTTTATTTTTGCCCTTGGGCTACTCAAGTTATGGAAATCCTGCCATGCCACCATGCCAGTTCAGGTAGGTGGGGGTTGTGGTGGATGGCGTGGTCCCAGGTTCCCTTCACTGATATACCAGCTTCACATTCTGCTTGATGTATGTTTATTGATCCTAACCACCACCTCAAGATTTCCCTTTGCCTTGCTTCACAGCATCTCACCTGCCCTATGGTCTAGTGAGGCACTGAGATATACCCTTGCACCCTTGCCTGCTCTGCTCATTCCAGTTCTCAGGGCACGGAGTTAGTGGACCAGTTAATTCTTGCACAGTCCCGTTGTGGTATGGCTTGACCCCCCTGGCCTGGTGGGCAGCAGGGTGGCCAGGACACGAGATCACTCAACATGACTACATTGCATGTTACATGTCTTCTCCAGCAATAGTGCTTCTTTCAGGTTCGTCTCTGCACTGGCAACTCACACACCTGTGTTTCCTCAAGGTGTAAGAAAGTTTGGAAAGGTGAAAATCAATCCCTTTTATATGTTTGTTTTCTAAAACCAGTGGCCCATCCTCTCAACAATGAAGTTTGCTGTGTATGAACAACATTACATGACTGTCCCAGGACCCAATATTTAGGCATCTTCCTCCTTAATGGGTCTTTGTACAAAATGGTTGAAGCTGGAAGGAATTCTCCTGGTCCAACCCCTTCTGCCCAAACAAGACCACCTAGAGTCAGTTGCCAAGGACCATGCCAGACGGCTTTTGAATATCTTCAAGGATGGAGACTCCACCACCTCTCTGGGAAACCCGCACCACTGCTTAGTCACTCCCATAGTGAAAAGGTGTTTCCTGATGTTCTGGTTGAACCTCCTGTGTTTCAGTCTGTGGTCATTGCCTCTGGTCCTGTTACTGAGCAGTGCTGGAAAGAGCCTGGCTCCATCTTTTTTGCACCACAATACAGGTATTTGTACACATTGCCAAGATCCCCCCAGAGCTTGCTCTTCGCCAGGATGAACAGACTCATCTTTCTTAGCCATCCCTTATAGATGAGATGCTCCAGGCCCTTCACCATCTTGGTGGACTCTCTTCAGTACATCCATGTCTCTCTTGTACAGGGAACCCAAAAAGGAAAGGTAAAGAAACCTGCATGGGAAACTACCAAACCCATGAACCAACTGAGGCAGCAGCTGTGCCCTTTTCTCCTTTCAATCCAGTGAAAGGATTTCAGCTATGTGAGTTTTTGGGTTTGATTTCAACCTGCCTCTCTGATGAACTCAGTTAAGCCTTGCATGTTTGGAGAGTTTCACTCTCAGTGCACTTTCACTGTCCCATTTGCCACTAAGGTTCAGGCTGTGGTTCCTGTGCCAGCCTACACTGACCTCATGGTTTTCAGCCTTCAAGGCCAACAGAAAACAAACTTGTGGAAGAAATCTATTGCTACAGTCTTTTACTTGCTGGGCATAGGTCTTTGCCTCTATCAGAAAACCTGGAAGCTTTGGAAATTAAAAACAAACTGAAAACTGCTAATGTCGCTACTGTAATTCTGAACCAATTAGATGCTGCCAGATCCAAGGAGCAGCACTCGAGACTTGTGCTCAGAGGACAACAGTAGTGCTCCTTGTGAAGGTGCTCATCAAAATGCAGAACAAGGAAACACCTT
Source organism: Falco naumanni (assembly GCF_017639655.2). NCBI lineage: Eukaryota > Metazoa > Chordata > Aves > Falconiformes > Falconidae > Falco > Falco naumanni. The sequence continues at coordinate 12,421,728 of NC_054080.1, read as the reverse complement.
TGCTTAGCGAGGCAGTCCTGGTGTCAGGAACTTTGTCCTGGGCAGAGGGCACAGTGGGGAGCATGAACAATGTCCCACAGCTGGGGCAAAGGCTGTGCCTTGGTCTTTCTTCCACAGCAGTGGGAATAAGACTGAGGAAGAGATATAAATGCATGGTGTGTTTGGTTGTCTGATGCCATGAAACACTTCTGAAATGCAAAAGCTTTTTAGGCTGGAGTAAGTCATAACTTATGACGTGAAAGGAGTATTTTGACATATGGTTTGTTGTATTATCTCACTCGCAGTAGGGAGCCCTACTCATAGATCAGGCCTTTTGAGTGCTCAGCACGGAGCAAACCCAGCACAAGAGGCTGTCTGAGGCAAAACACAGGTGTTTTCTTTCATCCGCACACTGTAATTTATGCTCAAGTGCAGCCCTCCATTTTTGAAAAGTTCCTGTAAAATGTTCAGCTGAAACAAACATTATTTTTACAATTAGATGACACAGCTGCACTGACACAGCTACCAGCCTGGCTGCCGGTATAAGCCACTTATCAAGGATATCATAGCTAGCCTAAGTTGGGACACACCTGCACAGCTGTAGCTAATTTTGTACTTAAAGGGATTGGTTTCAATTCATTGTATTGCAACCAGTTACTCCCTTTGAAGTATCACCTGTCCTCCAGAAGAGGACTACCAGGAACAGCGCCAAGGCTGGCTATCACACCTGTCTTGCTGAGATGCACACTAAATATCTTCCTGTCAAAAGCTAAATCTCACGCTTTCAGGCTTCAACATAGTCAGCTCAAGCTAGCTCTACTGTACTTGACAACACTTAAGAAACTAAGTGCTCTGAATTCATTGTAAACCAAGGTGTCATCTAATTTTGATTTTGTGGGTTTCAGGAAGCTTTATGTCTGTTTCACATTGTCACTTTGAGAGTTTTGCACTGATTAAGTGACGTGATTTTTAATCTGCAGTGACTTGGAATAAAAGAACAGCTGCAATTCTCTGGAATGAGAAGCCAAAGGGCAAACTGAAAATGCCACATCTAATACCTGGAAACGTGGAACACAGAGGGCTGAACAGTGCAGTCTCCTTGGGGAAAAAAAACCCAACACCAAAATTTCGGGAAAATCTATCTTTTGCAGCTGACATCTCAATTTGCAGTTCTGTCACTGGGCACAGTGTCTAACATGTGCCTCACAAAATTCACGAGCTGGTAGCTAATTTGCTGGTTTTGTGACCGCAGATGTCATTTGGTTCTTTTCAGGAAAGTGCTTGCCCTCAGTGCCTCGAATTTTGCCTTTAAAAGATTAGGAATGTGTTTGCAGGCTGCTGTAACAATGGTTTAAATGACTGCCCTTTGTCTGATTCAAGAATGACTGTTTTGTCTAAGCAGAATGTACACATCTTCATTATGTTCCTGTAGAATACATCACACTTGATCTGGATTAGCTTTCACGCACACAAAAAACAGAGAGGATGACAATGATGCCAGCTTGAGCTGCATGTTGAACTGCATTTTGCTTGTCTAAGTGCACTCGCTGGAGGCGGACGGGCTGCCTTCTCTGTTCTGGAGTGACAATGCTCCAGTGCCATTTACACCAGCGTAATCAATTGTAAATGTTTCAAACTTCAGATTTAGAGCAGTGTCATTTGGCACTGATGGGTAACACTAAACACCTTGAAAAATAACCTTCAGGTCTTAGACCTGCACCAGCACAGAAAGGCATACATACATACATACTTATATATATGTATATGCCCACATATATGAATTTTTTAGTTCATCAAGCATAGCAATTCCCTGAATTCCTCCTCTCAGCTAAAAGATGTGATCCTGAGGGTTTACTTGAATCTTGGCCAGGGAAAGGCAAGAGCATTCAACATTTTCTTCAGTTTGCATGGTTGGAGGTAGCTCAAAGGATGGGAAAACAAACGCTTGCTCATAACAGCCTAAAGAGAGATCTAATTTTCCTTTTGTTTGCTCCAGTTCTCCGTCACTTTGATAGCATTGGGTTTAGCCCTGCTGTACACAACACCAATGATGCTAGGATCCATCCCACTGATATCCTGGATGATGGTGGTATGTTGCTGTTGACTTTATGGCTCAGTAGTGTTCTGTTTTCCTTTATTTTTATCTGCATGTTACAATTTCAAGATTATTTATCCTGTAGTTTCAAGGAAACGTGATAGCTGGTATCACACGTGACCCAGTGATATCAGTTGGGTCTGATACCACTCAGAAGGAATTAACACTGGAGAGTAAACTGAAGGGGGCCGCAAAGTGGACCTAAAAAGGGGAAGTGGAGGGAAGTTGGTACCTAAGGGGGAAAAAAGGAAAAAGTTTTGAAATAGATGGACTGGGATGGAAGGTTCAATGGTAGAGGTGGAGCAACCAGAAAGTGTGATGTGATGGTCAGTGTAGCTGAACTGCACTTGCTGAGTAGCCAGAAAATCTGGGAAGGGGGGCGGGGCTGTGTTTCGGTACAAGACGAACTTACCTTAGAGATAATTTTGCTCTAGATGCATTGGCTTGATGACCTTAAGACTCAAACTGGGTGTTTTACTCAATGTGTGCTTGGGACAGGAGAGATGATAGCAATGTCATATCGTGTTTGCACAGGGTGCAGCTTTTCTTATTATCATGGCTAGAATGCACAACTACTTGGATTCACACACTTTGTGGTTTAATTAAAACTCTGTGTGTTGACAGGGACTTTCACCTCCTCCATGCTGTGGTCTCCCTGGCATTCCTGCGCTCCCTTGTTCTCTGCTGGTTTCACTATGAAGCCCTCCAAAATACTACCTGCCAGTGCTTGTGTTTGCCTGCTGCTCCTCTGAGGACCTAGGTCCTGGTAAGAGACGCATTGGCTTGGTGACCTTAAGACTCAAACTGCGTGTTGTACTCATTATGATAGAAATCTTGTGTCTTCTGTTGAAAGTAATTTTTATTTTAACAAGACACTTTCAGTATAAGTCAGTCAGTTCTTTTTTTTTCCTGTGATGACAGTGTTGTCACTTATTGCTGTTGTGTGTGCAGCACCTTTCTGTACAGTTGGCAAAGGTTAATATTGTTCACATGAAGTCGCAGGGTTTAGGCCTTATCGGCTCATTAGCTATTGCTGCAGTTCAGAGGAAAATCACAGTTTTTTTCCAGCTGGCAGTCAATGGAAATTTTTGGTCTAATTTCCATCAAGTAATCTTGGTCTTTCCCTAATGAGTCACCACTTAAATGATGGACCTTTGAACCCTCATCACAGTCCTGCATTGATTTTTCTGCAATGACTGATACTTACTGTCAGTAAGTGGAAATCTGGGTGTGCTGGCCAGGCTTACTGGGGAAATTAAGCCCCTGGTTTTCTGGGCAGGAGATCCCTCAGCACATTGTGGCAGGGGCAGGAGGCAGGCATGTGCCAAGGCAGAAGCAGAAGGAGCCAAGACAGCCACAGCGTCAGCTTTAGGGGTATGTCCATAGTTGGAGAGCATTCCCCCATAGAAACAGGTTGATAGTAGAGCTGCTTTACCAGTTTTAACAACATGTGCAAAGGAGGTGGGATTCCCAGGGATGAAGCCATGGGCTTTGGCTTTGCAAGTTAACAGTTAACTCACCTCACCGCTGTTTCTTACAGGAGCTTCTGCCTGTGGCATGGTGCCAACTTTAAGAGACTAATCTTGCTGCATGTTACAGGACCAACCACATCCTCCTCTCCATGGAGACGGGTGTGAGCAGCAGCAGAGAGGTACCCACATACAAGCAGCAGTGAGCATAGTCCTGCACCGGGACTGGTGATGGACTCACAGCTGTCAGTGCATGCTTCAGGATCCTTCGTCATGGCCGTGGGCTTTGCTGTCCTTGCTGAAGCAATTACCCAACCCTGCCATCATATTGTTATAAACAGCCTGTTTAGCACCTACCCTTGTGTTTCGGGGCTTGCAGCTCCTCCAGTCATGATCAAAGACCAATGCCTGATGCGTGAACTTTAACAAAGGTGCTCTGCAGCCTTTCTTCGGGCAGGGCAGTGTTAGCTACAATTACACTTCCTCTCTCTTGTTCACAGTGAGCTGGAGTAGCCTTTATCCTCCCCACACCTTGCAGCTGCCAGCAGCTACTTTCTGTTGCTCCCATTGTCCACCTGCACAGAGGCTCTCAGGAACATGGAAAAAAGCAAGGTGATGCGTCCATGAAGATGCTTCCATGGCCACAAAAAGGATCCTTAGACCTTGCAGAAACAGGCACCTGCATTTATTATTTACCTAACGCTGACCTTGGAAATTAAATGGTCCCAGCAGCCTAGGTGGCACAGCATTTCTCTGGGTGTTTCTCTCTGCCAGCAGGCAGGGGTTACCGTCTGCACACTGAGAGGTGGAAGTGCCCAGTTACAGATAACAGGCAAATCTATTAGAGCATGCCAGAAGCAATGCAGGTGTGATAAATATTGCATGATTATGCTTGCTCTTTGCCCATGTCCTTTTGTGGTGTCAGGAAGGAGGGCTTTTTACTTGAGGGCAAAATGCAAAGCAAAAACACCCCTGTGCATCTGAGGCAAATAAGGGTCCCGAAACTCTATAAAGCTGAAGAAATGTCTTCTGAGGTGAAGTAAGACTAAAATAGCTAATATTTATGAAGTTCTCAAGATTGAGTTATTGATTGAAATTATAAGAGATCATTATCAGCCTGAATAATGCAGATTTTTACTTTGCTTGTGACCAGCACAAAGTGAAATTATTGCCATATCAGACCAACACCACCCTCCAAGCATTTCCCACACCTGGGAAAATTTACCCCCTCTTTTGGGCTAACAGGAGTTTTGCTCCAAAACCACATGTGCTCAGATAGCATTTTTGGATAACTCTTTCATTTCTCAGCCTCCAACCAGACCCGACCTGAGGCAGTCCCTGAGATGAGCTTGACCCATCCACTGTCTGTTTTTACAAAATTTCAAAAATACTAGATGGGAGCCAATGTGAAAATGCAGCCAGGCCTGCAGCTGTGGTAGCTCTGAACAAGGGCACATGGACCAGACTTAGAAGGGAGAGAGAAACTCTGACTGCTGCAGTGGCTGTGTATGATGTGAGACTGTCTTGTCAGGCTACTCTGCACCTTTCAGACCTTTGGGTTTTGTTTGAGACTCTTCTTCCCTGTGCAATAATCCCTATTTTTTCTAGGATGCCCCAGGACTTCAGAGAAACTCTAGCTGAATAGACCTTACTGTATTAGCAGCTGGTATAACCTTGCGTTACTCTGAAGGAATAGTTCCTTTCTTTTCTGCCTTTCTAGCTGACTGTTGGTTTATTTTTCCCACTTCCTGACACATCAAAGCATTTTTCATTCTGCTGATCTCCTCCACTGTTGTATTGCTGTGCTATCTTTTTAGCCTGATGAAGTTTGGAGGCAGGGTACATCTATTACTTCATGGGTGTATCACAGGTGGCACACTTTAGGGCATTTGGTTCTTAATTTAGTGGTATTTTTCTTATCAAATTAATAGTAATAAGAACAGCCATGCCAGGAACCTGGATGGCATGAATCTGAACCCTGTAGAGGTCATCAACAGTTGATCGAGCCCTCTTGCTGTTTATGAGATTGAGCACAAGAATGAAAGATGTTAATTGCCAACGTTTGTGTGAAATTGTTGAGCATAAGCCAAGCTGCTGTGAATCTCAGAGAACACACTTTGCCTGTAGTAAGAGTAACATTGTGTAACCTCCTTTTATTACAGGCCAAGCTAATGACAGATTATCAGCTAAATGCATGCTTACAGACCGCTGCTGCACTGCTGTGCGATCCCATATGGCCTTCAGTCTAAACAACTGCTCTCTAGGGACAGAGGGTCTACCTGATTTTACTCGGACTTGCAACAGGATGTATCAAACATACTGTGCTCTCCCGGAAATACCGGCATTACTTACAAGCAGTTTAATGGGTTTTTAAATTAGGAGTATTCATAGTACAACATTACAATTCATTTCAGATCAGGTTCTGCCTAATTCTGCCTAGCAGGCAGGAGAACCTCTAAAGAGAGTATTTTACAGCATTAATTCTCTGCCTTTTGATTTCTTAAATTTGCTTTACAGGCCTGACCTCTCACCATGCCAGGGTGCCTGAGGGTCAGGGAGAAGATCTCAGCATGCAGAAATCTGGAGAAAGATGTCTTTCATTTTTGTTTCCAAGTCAGCCCTCTTGCACAGTCAGAGACCTCCATGAGTGGAGGAAGACCACTCACGCCAAACCATCTCTGAGATCATGATCAAGGAAACAGGGTCACTGTGTTTAGGGTGAGAAGCTTATACCCACTGGTATAACACATGTACTTGCTCAGGGAAGTAAAGTGTGGGTTATTTATTTAATCCTTGGGGCAATCTGACTTTTTTCTTTCCTCTCTGAGAAAACTCCAGAGATGAGTTAAGACAAGCTAGTTATTTTTTTTTCTTTTTTTTTTTTAATTAAGGACTTACTGAATTTGTCACTCCATATTGCTTCTGACACAGTGAAAGCTGTAAATTAATATTGGAGCCTGTAAGTCTAATTTATCTGCCTATTTCCACCACTCTGACAGCATAAGAAGATGGCAAACTGGGCATGTATGTGATGAATATGCACAAAAAAATGTATGTGCCAACAAAATAGATACAAATATCCTTAATACAAATGGGAATTAGGCTTAGAGCATCCAGGAGTTATTGACAGCTCATGATACTTGTCAGCAACAATGATGATAAATCTCAGCAATTCAGAAGCTTATCAGTTCTCACCTTTCTCACATTGCATACTTAGTACACAAGATGCTCCTTGGAACTGAAGAAAAGAGACCACTGAGTAAATAAAGATGAGCTTTTCCCACTGTTTGTTTTTTGGTTGGTTGTTTTTTTGGTTGTTTTGGTTTTTTTCCAGCCTACAGAAGCAATCTAAGGACTTCTATAGTGCAGACTTTTCTTTTTCTTTTCTCTTGAATTAACCAAAACTTTTTTTTCTAAATGGTAAGGCAGTGGAAATAGACAGTAAAAATAAAAATAGGAAGCAAAATGTACCACGGTGAGATGAATAAGGACTCTGTATCTCATGTGGATTTGCTTTGAGGGGGCGCTGTGGGATCCTAGTGCTGGAGTTACACTTGCATGAGCATCTGCTCCTCTTTCCACTACTTGTCTGAACCTTGTTGACCCACATCTGAGGTCACAGTGGGAAGTCTGACACCAAGTGTGCACCTGAAAGGTCAAGTGCACCAAAAAGCCAGGAAGGGCAGTATGCACCCCTTCAACCCTGGTCAGAACCCCCTCTACCCCAGCCCTTGGGGTTATCCATGGAGAGCAGGGCAGGGAGGGGAAAGGATGTGAGAGTAGTGTAGGAGAACATGGTACCAAGACTTCGGCCTCCCATGGGCAGGCTGCTGCGGAAGACCAAATCTGCCAGCTGGGACATTTTACAGAGCCCTGTGTAAAATAAATACTACAGAAACCTGGAAAGGATGACACGTGGAAGAAACTTCCCTGTTCCCTGCTTTTCTGGGGAGGGATGTGGGCTGGTTCCACCTCTGTGGTGCCTGGCACAGCAGGGCTCTGATGCGGTACTGCAGGAGACTCACAAACCCACCTGGCACCTTGGCACTCACTGGCACAGGAGGCAATACCTGAGCTGGCAGTCTGACCACCTGCTCCTCCATTTTAAAGCAGTCTGAAAAGACATACAAAATCTTACGTCTTCTCTCCAGACAATATCACTTGACTTCCCACCATGGATAATGAGTTTGCCTACAATTCCTGCTGACGATACTTTCTTTGCTGCTGCTTTGTGGACACCCGTGTCCCCATTGCTTGATCTGATGCAACCCAGCAGATGTGCAATTACTTCTTGGCACACTGCAGGGAAGTCCCACCTGGAAAAAGGGCTTACCTGACTCAGGCTAATTGACTTCATGGAAATGGGAGTTGCTGCACTTTGACAAATCCCTTTCTCCTCACTTAATTTTTTTTCAGCATCAGCATTTTGCTTGTGCCTCTGGACACTTCTTTCACAAGAACAGATTATCGATGGCACAACCTCTGCTCTGGCTTAACACCTCCCCAGCATGGCTCAATGCCATGACTCAGTACCACAGGGGCGGGATGATGCAGCCTTGACAGAAGCAAGAAAGGTATTGCCACCCGTTTTCAGTCCTTGATGTATATGCAGCCCAAGAAATACTCTGTTTTGCTCCAAGCGCTGGGCTACCAAAGAAGGGCTGACAGCTTGAAGGTCTGTCTGGGAGCAGTAGCAAAAACTGATTTTTTGAGATCTCCTGAGATAGTCACAATTTTCAGGTGCGCTCTGGTGTATTGCATGGAGGGAGGAGACTGGAGGTCAGCGGTCTGTTTTAGCACCAGCAAATCAGGACTGTTACTGGTAACACAGTTCATACAGCATCACCAATCTGCAACAGCCAACAGTAATGCTGAGGTCCCAGGCTGCATTCATTTCAAATCCTGTAGAAGATCACTAGTGCTCAGATGTTTTCCTTTGGTTATTGAACAGCAGCAGAAAGCATCCATGCCACACTTGGCCTCCCTGACACCAGACATCAGCACCATATTCACCATGTATGGGTTTTCAGTCCTGTGCATGAACGGGTTTGACCAACTGACCTTTCCACACATGGCAAGCTCATGTCGCTGTGGTGATGTGGAGGCAGAGAAGCAGGACGTACGTTTTGTACAGGGTACAAGGGTGGTTTTGGCTGTTTGCAGGGGTGCAGCTGGCTGTGGCAGAGGCAGGTGCAAGCTGGCTCTCAGCAGCCCCCTGTGCCCACCCCTGCAGTCCCTCTGCAGCAGGGTCTGAAGCTGCTGTGTGCCTGACCTGTGCTCCAGCATGGCTGCTGCTGGGGACAACACCAATGCATTCTTTCCCACACATCCTTTCTGATCTTTACTAATACACCAACCATTTGAGATGCAGTAACAAGAGCAACTCTCCCTGTGACAATGTGGTGCCTCGGTGCCTGTCCTTTGGCCCTGAGTCTCCTGGGAGCATCACCCACCCATTCGCTTCAGGTCTGCTCACTGTGCAGGCTCCATGCCTCAGGCAAACCATGAGCTGCAGCCTCAGTGCCAGTGCCAGGACAGAAACCTCTCACTTGCATGAGCACATCATCCTGAGCACGTGGCTTGCAGCTACTTTTTACAAAAAAACGTGGCAGTCCCCAGTCTGGATGCCTGTGTGGGGATATCAGTGAAACTGCTTAATCAAAAATGCTCCCTAAATCAATCAAGAACTCAGCATGGTTTTGTTTATTTTTTTTTTCCAGGCAAATGTTTTTTAATGTATATTGGGAAACAAAGTTCACATGGTGGATTTTTTGCAGATTTTGTGTGGGGTTCTTTGGTTAGGCTTTCTCTATTGTGGGTTTATGTGCTGGAGGCTGAAGAGAAGTGTGGTGCAGGAGGAAAGTGGAAGTGGTTTTAAAGTAGCAAGGCAGGAATTTGCTGGTGTTGCAGCATTCTCAATGGCTCCAGAGGTATTGCTGTGGATTTTGTGCCATTTCTCCCTGACCATCCTGCTGTTTGTGTCCTGGGACTAGGTAGGGCTGTGTGCTCCAGCAACGCAGTGGCTTTTAGGTGGGATGCCTTCACCAATGCAGGTTAGAGCAACCACAGGGCTGATCCAGCTTGTGCTTTGAGCTGGTGTGGTCCTTGTGTTCTGCAAAAGGATGAAGGATGTAGAGCAGTTATGGCAGGCTACCAGATAAAGGCCTCATGATTCAAATCAGCTCAGAGGCAGCAGCTGAAATCACAGCAGCTCTGCTGAAGCTGGAAGATCATGTCAGCAGGAGTGAGAAGTTAAAAAAGGCACGTTGTAAGAAAAAGGGGTAATTTTGTACTTGGAATAAGAAAGAACAATTGCACTGACACTCTTGCCTGAGCAAGGGAGTTTTCCTGGCTGTGCCTGTCACACTAGTGGCCCATCTTTCCTGTATCACTGGCTGACCAAACCTTGATTGCTCTTCTGTCCCTTCCCTAAAGTGGGCTTAAGTGATTTTCCAGCAAAGCCACAAGCAGCAGTATGGCGTGCTTACCTCACAGGCCCTTCACCCAATTAATCTTCCCTACTGGCAAGTGTTTTGAAGCAGTTTTCTATAACAACGATGTACTGCAGAGAAGGTGTCTCCTTCCAGGTAATCCTGACAAATCAGCACCCTGGCAGGCAGAAAGCATCATGTCAGAGTGGTGCAATAGCCACAATGCTGAAACAGCATCAGGTGAGCACTGGCATTTCATCACCTACATGGATATTTCTGTGTCAGTAGGAAGACCCTTGGCCTGCACCCATACTCCTGAGAAGTCCAGCCTTCAAACATGTGCTCAGCTGTGATCAGGTCAGAAGGCTCAGGGATCATTCAGCCTCTGTATATTACAGGAGAGTGGTAAATTGGACCAGGCTTTGGCACTCCAGGCAGAGGTTTGGTCCTGCCTCCCATGAGTCAGTTCCCAGGTGTTGCCCTTCTTTCCCAAGAGAGATGCTGGGAGTTTTGGATGGGTGGTTAGGGCTTACTCCAATACAGCAAATCCTGCAAAAGAGGTATGCTGCTTCCTGCAGCCGTGTGCCTCCTCTTACACCACTGCTTCTCTGCTAGCACCAGGGCACCAAGGGTTTACCTGGTGGCCCCCATTTGTCTTCGTTTGGATACTTGGAAAATACTTGGAAATTTTTATAAACTCCAAAAATGTCTTTTGAACATATGACAGAATCCTACTTCTGGGGTCCTTGCTCAGCATTGTCATATTAAAGAACTAAAACCACACCCAGAGACAGGGACTTTGGCCAACAGGAACTTCAGTGTTGACTTTGTGCATAAAGCAGTGCCAAGAACATAGTAAGTCTCAGCAGTTACCATTTGGAGTACTAGACTGTGCAGTCTTGTGGGAACACTTTGTGTTACTGTTGCTTCAAAACCAGGAGCTTGAAAAAAAACAGAAGTACAAATTCTTCCACAGAAGTCAAGCCTGCCCACCCTTGATTCAGAGTGAAGGGGGGGGGGGGGGGGGGGGGGTGGAGAAGGAAAAAGAGGAAAGTAAAGTAAAGTAAAGTAAAGTAAAGTAAAAAGTAAAGTAAAGTAAAGTAAAGTAAAGTAAAGTAAAGTAAAAAGTAAAGTAAAGTAAAGTAAAGTAAAGTAAAGTAAAGTAAAGGAAAGGAAAGGAAAGGAAAGGAAAGGAAAGGAAAGGAAAGGAAAGGAAAGGAAAGGAAAGGAAAGG